>NC_049250.1:2144652-2756318 GCF_011100685.1 Canis lupus familiaris
CCATCTACAAAAAGCCCGCAGAAAATATCATTCTCAATGGGGAAACATTGGGAGCCTTTCCCTAAGAACAAGAACAAGACAGGGATGTCCACTCTCACCACTGCTATTCAACATAGTACTGGAAGTCCTAGCCTCAGCAATCAGACATCAAAAAGACATTAAAGGCATTCAAACTGGCAAAGAAGAATTCAAACTCTCCCTCTTCCCAGATGACATGATCCTGTGCATAGAAAACCCAAAAGACTCCACCCCAAGATCGCTAGAACTCATACAGCAATTTGGCAGTGTGGCAGGATAGAAAATCAATGCCCAGAAATCAATGGCATTTCTATACACTAACAATGAGACTGAAGAAAGAGAAATTAAGGAGTCAATCCCATTTACAATTGCACCCAAAAGCATAAGATACCTAGGAATAAACCTCACCAAAGCGGTAAAGGATCTATACCCTAAAAACTATAGAACGCTTCTGAAAGAAATTGAGGAAGACACAAAGAGATGGAAAAATATTCCATGCTCATGGATTGCAAGAATTAATATTGTGAAAATGTCAATGTTACCCCGGGCAATTTATGCATTTAATGCAATCCCTATCAAAATACCATGGACTTTCTTCAGAGACTTGGAACAAATCATCTTAAAATTTGTGTGGAATCAGAAAAGACCCCGAATACCCAGGGGAATATTAAAAAAGAAAACCAGAGCCGGGGGCATCATAATGCCAGATTTCAGGTTGTACCACAAAGCTGTGGTCATCAAGACAGTGTGGTACTGGCACAAAAACAGACACATAGATCAATGGAACAGAATAGAGAATCCATAAATGGGCCCTCAACTCTATGGTCAACCTCTATTTGATAAAGCAGGAAAGACTATCCCTGGAAAAATGGTGCTGGGGAAATTGGACAGCCATGTGCAGAAAAATGAAACTAGACCATTCTTTTACATCATACACAAAGATAAACTCAAAATGGATGAAAGATCTAACTCTGAAACAAGAATCCATCAAAATCCTACAGGAGAACACAGGCAACACCTTTTTGAACTTGGCCACAGCAACTTCTTGCAAGATACATCTATGAAGGCAAGGGAAATAAAAGCAAAAATAAACTATTGGGACTTCATCAAGATAAAAAGCTTCTGCACAGCAAAAGAAACAGTCAACAAAACTAAAAGACAACCTACTGAATGGGAGAAGACATTTGGAAATGACATATCAGATAAAGGGCTAGTATCCAAGATCTATAAAGAACTAAACTCAACAGCAAAGAAACAAACAATCCAATCATGAAATGGGCAAAAGACATGAAGAGAAATCTCACAGAGGAAGACACAGACATGGCCAACATGCACATGAGAAAATGCTCTGCATCACTTGCCATCAGGGAAATACAAATCAAAACCACAATGAGATCCCACCTCACACCAGTGAGAATGGGGAAAATTAACAAGACAGGAAACAACAAATGTTGGAGAGGATGTGGAGAAAGGGGAACCCTCTTGCACTGTTGTTGGGAATGTGAACTGGTGCAGCCACTTTGGAAAACTGTGTGGAGGTTCCTCAAAGAGTTAAAAATAGAGCTACCCTACGACCCAGCAATTGCACTACTCGGGATTTACCCCAAAAGATACAGATGCAGTGTAATGCTGGGACACCTGCACCCCGATGTTTCTAGCAGCAATGTCCACAGTAGCCAAACTGTGGAAGGAGCCTCGGTGTCCATCGAAAGATGAAATGGATAAAGAAGATGTGGTCTATGTATACAATGGAATATTCCTCAGCCATTAGAAACGACAAATACCCACCATTTGCTTCAACGTGGATGGAACTGGAGAGTATTATGCTGAGTGAAATAAGTCAATAGGAGAAGGACAACATTATATGGTCTCATTCATTTGGGAATATAAAAAATAGTGAAAGGGAATAAAGGGAAGGAGAGAAAAATGAGTGGGAAATATAAGTGACAGTGACAGAACATGAGAGACCCCTAACTCTGGGAAATGAACAAGGGGTGATGGAAGGGTGGAGGGCGGGGGTTGGAGTGAGGTGGGTTATGGGCACTGAGGGGGGCACTTGACGGGATGAGCACTGGGTGATATACTATATGTTGAAAATTGAACTCCAATAAAAATAATAATAAATTTAAAAAATAAAGGGATTTTCTAAAAAGTTAAAGAAAAAAAAACCTATAAATGAACTCTGAAACTGAGTGTTATGTGGTAAAGTAGAATTTCTTGAAGTCTCTTATCTAAGAACATCAGCATCACCCAGGACTCAGGCAAGGCACATCCTCACATTCCACTATGGACCTACTGCATCAAAACTTGGTTGGTACAGGTCTACCAAGAGTGTAGGTGATTCTGATACACACTCAAGTTTGAGAATCACTGGACATCATAAGTGTCTCAAATTTTGACAACCCATCCAATGCTGGAGTATGTTCAGGAGAATTCCTCTTTCTTTGCTATTGCTAGACATCTCCAGGGATGTGGAAGTCACTGTGTCCAAAATAACTCATTGAATCATGCGAGTACTATTAAAAACATAGAAAAGCTTATTCCCATGAGCCCAAAATCTTTATAACCCAAGTGAGGATCTAGTCATTACAGTTCCATTCTTAGGTGCTTAATTTTAAACATTGTATTCTTAATTCTAGTTGAAAATGATTGCCAAACCCACCATTTTTATTTTAATTACCTCTCTCGGGCAGTCCCCGGTGGCTCAGCGGTTTAGCGCCGGCCTGCAGCCCAGGGCCTGATCCTGGAGACCCTGGATGGAGTCCCACGTCGGGCTCCCGGTGCATGGAGCCTGCTTCCTCCCTCTGCCTGTGTCTCTGCCTCTCACTCTCTCTTTCTCTCTGTGTGTGTTTCTATGAATAAATAATAAATAATATTTTTAAAAAATTAATTACCTCTCTCCTTTTAGAAAAATATTTCTCACTTTACCTTTTTAGAAATATGTCAGAAATTCACTCCATTTGCAAATAATTCTTGGTCCTCACTTGACCCGTGGGTGGCCTTAGGTAATAACAACTTTAGCGCTACCTGGGACAAGACTGAAGAAGCACAACTTTCAAGGTCATTGGGAGGACTAAATGAGGTGCCGCAACAGGGAAGTTGTTTAGTTCTTGACAATAACAGGGTGCTATTTCCCAGTGTGTTTACCTTCCCTGGCTTCCCTCAATTACTTTTCTTTTTAATATTCCCACCAACATCAAGAAAGAAAAAAAAAAAAAAAACTTCTATTGTTTTCACCTTCTTGATACTAATCTAAGTTTCAAAATCTCTCTGGCATTTTTGGGAAGTATAAATTCATTTTTTTAGATTTCATTATCTGATAAACACTACAATGTAGATGAAACTTGAAGACATTATGCTAAGTGAAAAAAGGCAGTCACAAAAAGACAAATGTATGACTTCACATATATGAGGTACCTACAGTATCAAATTTATAGAGACAGAAAGTAGAATGGTAGTTACTAGAGGCTGAGGGAAATGGGGAATTACTGTTTAATGGGCACAGAGCTTCAGTGTGCAAAGATAGAAAAAATTCTGAAGGTGGTGATAGTTACTCAAAAATGTGAATATACTTAACACCAAAAGCTGAGCACTTAAAAATGGTGGAGTTTTTGTTATGCATATTTTACCACAATAAAAAATTTAAAAATTAAATAAAATATAATTCATGTATTTCATATAAATATCTGTGAATTATGTTCCCCTGAAGCAAATACCACTTAAAGGAAAATCTTATTTTTAAGGAGAAAATAGTATTGAATATTTTATAAATCACTCAAAGGCAACTGAGGTGAATAAAAAACAGATAATCATAGCTTTTTCCAACTGTTTGTTCATAAGGATTTTTAATATGCCTGTACATCACACAATTTAACTTTGAAAGGATACAATATTTGCAAATATTTATTCTTAGTTCATACTTTCCTTTACAGGTTTTAAATATGGGCTTAAAAGAAATATTAAATTTATACCAAAGGGACCTACATGCTCAATTAATTGGCACAACCTTTTGTCAGGGGGGGAGAAGCTGTCTCACAAACAAGCCAGCTCGAATTGGCTCTGCAAACTAACCAACACCAACAAGCTCCTGCCAAAATGCTCACCCTCTGTCACAGCAATTAGCCATTGTTTCGATGCATTTCAATCGGCTTTACTTTGCCATTATAAAATATTTTTAAAGCGAAATAACAAAATTTTAAAAGCATTTACTTGGCAACTCTACTCAGAGACCCATACTTGGGCTATGGTCACTCCTGTATGGGTTTGCTTCCTTCACCAAGAATTTATTCTCCATTTTATTTAAATTTGATATACAAGCATAGAAGGACTACAAATATAAATATATTTCTGTAAGCACAATACATAGAAGTAATTAAAATGTTTAACTTTCAGATAAAATATTACACTAGCATTAAAGGAAACTAAGAATGCATTGTTGTATTTACATATATGTGTCACATTAGTATACAATTCATGAAAAAAAATAGAGCAATAGTCCTACTTTTATAAATTTAGCTCCGGTTACAACACTTTATGTAAGTGGAACTTTTGTATAAATAAAGATTTTAAAATACAAGAATTAATTAAAAATTATTTATTAGGGTAACAAAACTGAAATTAAACTTTTTTTTGAAAACCAATGAGAAAGCACCCTCCCTGAATCAGTGCTATTTTCTTAGAACTGTAGATACCCATGCATTCAATTTTCCAGGACTCTGTGGGCTGTTTCACATCATTGGTAGGAGCTCTCATGTGGTCCTGGATCCCCTGTGCTCTGTGTTTCTATCACAGTTCCACAGCCAGAAACCTCCTAGTGGGGATGATGCTGCCCTGCTCAGAAAAGATGTGAATGTCACCAGTGTGCAGAGGGCTGATAGACTGCACTTGCTGTGCTGAGGATCATAAGATGGCCCGCCACAACCTCACAGAAGCATGAGAGCAGTTGTGCTCTGTGGAAAAGGAGATCCACTTTGCGGTATCACGTCACATTTTCCATTCACACTATAGGCTTCTGTCTATTTCTGTGTTACTAGACTTTACCCGTGTTCCAAATCTAATTAAATCTTGTTAAATGTCTCTGTTTTGAAAGCAATGTATATGAAGTAAGGATTTGTGTGAGTGCAATATTGAATAACTTCATAAAGTTCTCTATTTACTATTACTAATTAGTACTATTTTATTCTGTTCCTCCTGTACTGGTCTGAATAACTAAGTTATTGGTAAGTTTATTGGGGTGTGATAGACATCTCTTCCTAGAACGATGCTCTCTTTCCAATTCTGTGACTTTAGTTTCTATTTTGGGTGACTCTCACCTGCACTGTGAAACTTGCCATCCAGACATGTGTTCACAGCCACAGCTTCAATCTTCATGAGTGAGCCTTGATTCAGAGAAGTGATCTACATTGTCTATGGCTATTAGACCCTAGCACCTCCATCCCATAACTACTCCAATGCACAAATTAGTTCATTTGAGGAGTGATAATGATGTGCATTACATCTAAGGCTCTTTTAAATCTTCAAAGCATTTCACAAGTACTAATTAATTTTCCTAGAATCCCTACCAGGTAGGTGTTAGCATTGAGTGTCACTTCATGGAGTGAACTATGATGAGTCCATAATTAACCTCAGTTTGCAAAGCAAACATACACGAAAATTGCAGTGGGTGACTTGCACTGAGGATACTGGTAGCAAATAGAGAAAGAATGACTTGTTTTTTAAAGATATTTTTAGCTAATGGTTCTGCAATTTTTATTATGAACTTAGAAATCACTTCAATAAGTGTCAGCAATAGCAATTATGGTAAGAGAAGGAGATTTTCTATTAAACTGAATTACTAATAAGGATGTTTTACACACTATTTATATTTCTTATTTTATCTTATCTTTTTCCTTTGGTCCTTTCCAATAATGTGAATTCAAACTGTTATTTACCATAAGAGTATAGAAGTTTAAATGAGACTAACTCAAATGTTGGTAGAATCTAGACAGTCTTTATGTAGATCAGACCCCAATCATTTTCTGGGCACCTGGGTGTCTCGGTCAGTTGAGCATCCAACTCTTGATCTCAGCTCAGTCTTGATCTCAGGGTTGTGAGTTAAGGCCCCACATTAGGCTCCATGCTGGACATGGAGCCTACATTAAAAATACATACATACATACATACATAAACAAACTGACTAGCATTTTCATTTTTCACCTAAAATATATTGCTACTAGTAGGATGCTTGATGGGCTTTTAAAAAATAGTTTTCCAGGGGAACTTCTGAAATTAGTATCATCTCATCTGTAGAACACAATTAAGTAACTATCAAGTAATTCTAAATACCCATAAAATCTATCTGAGGACTGACAGAACAAACTGCACACCTAGAGGGAGAGAAGGAGCCATATCAAGGAAGGTAGGAAGTGTGGAAGGTGGTTTAGAGGAGAAACAGATCACGGGTACTGTGAAGAGGAGAGAGCCCTGGTCAAGAAGAAAGCCGAGAGTAGAGCACACAGATATTATACACACAAGGACACACAAAGAGAACATTTCCCCAAAGTCATTGGAGAATTAGAAGGAAATTCTGGAAAATTAGAGGGGTTGATTTTTGTGAGTTTTTTGCAACCAGTGGGTCTTGAAGACTGGAGTTTTAAAGGTCAGTGCCTTGGCTGGGATAGAGCCTTGAGGGTGTTTGCCCTACTCCTGCAGAGAAGGCAGGCAGGTAACCTGAGGACAGATGGTGCCATCTCAGGAATACTTAAGGAGCATAGCCTGGAGACTGTTCGCTCTTCTTGGAGGGGGCATTCACAAAGGTGCATCTCAAGGGACAAAAGAGCCAGCAGGCACCATTCCCTCCCCTCCCCCTCAGCATAGACTTGAAGACAGCATAGACTTGAAGCCACACCTTCTGAGGGTGGCTTCCCTGACAATGCTTGCCTAGCCTGCTTGCTCCAAGTCCCACACCCTTGTGCTCTGGCCCAACTGCCCTTTTCAGTCAAACCTGACGCATCCGAGCACTGCTAGACCCTCCCCCAGAAGACCAGTAAAGGCCCCCACTGCGGCACATCCCTAAAGTTTGGAGTTTAAAAGTCAACAGGCTTGACTATGATAGAGCCCAAAGTGCATTGCACTGCTTCAGGCAAGCAAAGCAACCCGAGATTGACAGCATGAAAACGGTGATCTAAGAAATGCCTGGGATGCAAAAGAGGTAATTATTTGCTCCTCTGGGTGTGCTTCCCTGAGAGCAACAAGCATGGAAACGCCTCTCTGGGGACAAGGAACTTGGTTAGTGCCATTTCCCTCCCCCTCTGCCCCTCAGCATAAACACAGAGCCACCTGTGGAGTGCAGCTGAGCCCTGCCTAACCTGCTTACACAAAGTACTACCCTCTCACACTCTGCTGGTACTGTCCATTCTTGGTCAAATAAGCCTAAATCCCAGTGGAACATGCTCCTTCCCCAGGAGACAGGCAGAAACCCCTGCAGCACCACATCTCCTGAAGAGAGTTTCTTCAGGGCCTCAGTTCTGGTAGAAGTAGCATCAGATCTCATTTAACAAGCCCACCAGAGCATACTAGATAAACTCACCACAAACTGACCAAGGTCTAAACACTGATGAGACAAGGAGGGGCCTGATGACTGGTCCAAAGGATAGAGCAGACCAAAACACAGTGGCAGAGTGCACAGGCATATACCAGAAACACTCCCTGAAGTGCCATTTCCTGGAAATGACACGACCCTTCATATAGCCATTACTCTCAGGAGCAGGAAACATAATAGGCTTTTCTAACACAGAGAAGAAGAGAAGACAAAATGCAAAGATGAAGGAATGGAATTCCCCCCCAAAAAGAACAAGATAAGGTTTGGGCCGAAAGAAACTAAATAAAACAAAAGTAAGTAATATGTGTGATGGAGAATTTAAAGCAACAATCACAAGGATACTCACTGGGTTTGAGAAAAGAATGGAAAATTTCAGAAGATCCTTACAAACAGAGATAAAAGAGGTAAAAAAAAATCATTCAGAAATAAAATCAGTCACAGCATAAAACACTCAAATTTGTTTCTAACTGGAATAAAATAGTAAGGACTACATCACTTGCCTTCATTGTATCACCTGTCCCTTGAGCTAAGGTCACTGTGGCCTTTTGGCCTAGTAAGTGTCCTGTGCTCCACCTTGTTAAGACAACAGGAAGGGCCCTGCTCAGGATGTCCTCATTCTCCCACCACCTATTTTATTTGTATACACCCACTCATGGCCCCCTAGTCTTATATGGACTCAGACACTGTCAGTTGGTAAATCAGGTCAAATTATTGATTTCATTCATCTTTTTTTGTTTAAAGGGCTACAGAAAGCACAGTTTAAATAGTGGTGCTGTGGCCAAGAGAGGTTTCTTATGGAACAATTGGCTCAAGTTCAAGCCTCAGTTCCAAAGAGCATTGATCAACTGACTAACACAATTTAGGAAGAATTCTCTAGATGTGAAGAATGTAGTGAGATTGCTTTATATTTTGAAAAGGGGTGTGATAACCAGGAACCACATCAGTCTATCAATAAACTGTCATTGTAACGCAGGAAAAGTCCTTATTTATTCTACGTGTGGCTTTATGTTTCTAACAGGAAACAGATTGTAAGATGAAACACTTTCAAATATAATTTTACACTGTCCCTGATTATTAAAGGCCCTGTAGGAGTGTGGCAACTTCTCAAATTTAGTTTAATCCATCAAAACTAATGATTTAAGTAGGAAGCCTGTGACAGCTATTTACTCTCTAACACCATACCCACTTTTCTGAGGCTTCTGCTTCTGATCTTATTTGTATCTAAATAGACTTTGTGAGTTGATTAAAGTTCTAGAGATCTGAAAATGTCAATTTGGAAATATTTCTTGGCACACAACTTTATGCTGACTCCTAAAATGAGCATACACATTTAAGAATCACACAAAGAGATGGCAGGTCGTGATGTAGAAGAAGAGAATAAAATTTATTAGTGAATAATTACAAACAGATTTACATATAAGGTAGAAAGAAAGTGCAAATTTAGAACAAAACCTCATATGTTTGTTTGTTTTTTTAAAGATTTTTTTTTATTTATTCATGAGAGATACAGAAAGAGAGGCAGAGACACAGCCAAAGGGAGAAGCAGGCTCCATGCAGGGAGCCTGACGTGGGACTTAATCCTGGGTCTCCAGGATCAGGCCCTGGGCTAAAGGCGGTGCTAAACCGCTGAGCCACCGGGCTGCCCAAACCTCACATGTTTGATACAGGAAAGCAAACAAAGAATGACTTGGTTGTCTCCTCTGTTATGTCTCTTGTACATCTCCTGAGACAACCCTAGGCTAATTCCTGAATTGCATTTTTTACTTATTTGGTCTGTGTCCTTGGAGATAACTCTAAATTATAAAAACTGGAGACTAGGCTTAATCCGGAAGATTTATCTCTATTCCAAAGGTAAGTGTAAGGACTCCAATTCACTGTTTCTCTAAGGAATCATTTGAATAAAGAGGAGAAGAAATCATTTCTTTGCCCTCTGAAAGGGGAAAAATAAATTTCATTTATCAGTAATCTTCCTTGTAGTTCATTTTCTCTAAAATGTTGCAGTATTACTGTCCTATTATATACCCAATATTCTACTTCTATAATTTATTTTGCAAATAGAACTTAAGTTATATACAACTCAGCCCAGTTGTATTTGGAAGATAACTAATATGAAGAGCCTTTGTTTCAAACATATAAAAGAGAGTTTATTTCTCAATTAAGAAAAAGTCAATATTCTATTGTAACTGATGATTAGCTCAGAAAAGAGTATAGATTTTTTTCCACATTATTTTTCTGCAAATGGATATTCAGTTTCAAGGAAATCACAATATTGAGTCCCTCATTTGCTCTCAGTCACAGTGCTTTAGATTTGGGGACAAATTCTGGTGATCAGCAAAAATGGTTCAATTCTAGGCCAAAATTAATCTTATAAACCTTAGAGAAAAGATTTATTTCTAAGTTAGCTGAAAAAAATAATTTACTCTTTTAATCAAGCCTCTAGTTTGAAGCATATTTTAGAACCAGTCTTATTTCTCTTGTCCTTTAATACTGAAAGACAGAACAGTAAAACCAAGAGATGAAATTTTCTCCCATTTCTTTTACTCTCTCATACAACTCACAAACATCAAGGTAATAATTTAAAAAATTATTGATCTTGAGGTAGAAGTATGAGATATATAACCTAACTTCTTCCTGCTATCTTCCTCTTTATTCATATATTCATCACAATGCAGTTTTAAGAAGAAAAAATAGTCTCTCTCTCATTCTCTGTCTCTTGGTCTCTGTCTCTGTCTCTCTGTCTCTCTGTCTCTGTCTCTCCCTCTCACACACACACACACACAACCTTAATTCTATCTGCAACAATAACCAGGATGCTTCTGTTATCAGAATATTCTTATTAAGATGATGTCAGGGAGATCTCAAGAACTAGAAAGTAAGGTAATTTCTAGAATCTGCCTGGCTGGGTAAATTTCGATGGAAAAGTATTAAATGTGAACAAATATTAAAATATTGTATGTGGACCACATGCTCCCAGTGGAAAGTTTTATCCAATTGTAGGACTGAAGTACTGGGTTTGTGTGTGTATATAGTTGGTTTATGGGGATGTTTTAAAGCAGTGCTTTTATGTGCGGATATTCATCTGTGTTTTAATTAAGAACATCACATGAATCTTTAAAATAATTGTCAGAGAGGAAGTCTTACTTATGTCAATTCTATCTAGATTTCAAATTAAATTCCTTTACTTTAACTAATGATCATTATTTAATGTAATCTACCTGATAAGTTATTAGCTATGGTGACTATATTACCTTCTTTATTTCTTATTATGTACATAATATTCTCAAACTTAATCTGCAAAACAATTTCTGTTGGTTGATTATAAAATTTTATCTGCATTAAAAATGAAAGCCAAAGAGATTTCCAATTTTCCTCTACTAGGTAGAAAAATTAATAACTTTTATTTCCTAACTGAAATATCAGACATTCTAATTAACCAAATTAAGTTTGATTCATATCATATTTTATACAGCAAAATAACCATAGCTATTTTATAGCCACAATACAAAAGAGTTAAAAAGAAAAGGACACTGTCAAAGAGTAAAGAAAGATGACTAGTATTTTATTGTTTTTAACCTCATGCAAAAAATATAGGCTGGATTCAAAACAGAGACAACCATATAGAAGAAAATAAAAAAAGACTATCTAGCAATGTCTAATAATACCCTATGAAATACAATGGTGGAATCAGCTGTTAAGTGCAAGGATCCGTTTTTTTTTTTTTTCAGGAAAATGTTCATAAACATAAAGATTAGATATATAGAATATAGATAGATGATAGATGGTATAGATATAGATGTAGATGCCTACACTCTAGAAAAGACAGACTTTATTTAATTGCTATAGCTCTAAGGAGAAACCTTAGGTCTATATGAATTCTAAAGGAGGAGATGGGCAATTCTGTAAAGCATTGTAAAGCATTTACCATGAGCTTATCATTTACTCTGGTTACATTTCTAAGGTAATTGATCTGTGCAATATGAATGTGGCAAATTGAAATCACTTGACTCAGCATTGTTTCACTAAAAGTATGTTAATAATTTTCTCAACAGGAAGAATTTGATGACCTGAATATCAAAATGATTGGATTGGCTCATAGTTAAAGTAGGCTTGCTGACCATAGTTCTACAGCAATGAGAGGTTTCTTTCTAGTAATGGAACATGAGTGCCATTCCTGGCCATATCCCAGTCAATATTTCTATAAGTGAACTAAATGAAGATATTCATCAAATTTATGGAAATAAAATAATAAATTGTATAGCAATATCAGAATTCAGACATTTTAAGCCTAGAAATGTAGACAGAAAGATAGTATTTAATCAATATTCTATATTTACTAAGCCTCAAAAACTTTGTAAATCTAAATCTAAGTGGTAGGGGCATATCATTGGTGAAAACACTTTAAGAGTTTAGTATAAGCAAGCTCAAGATAAAATAGCATGGATTTTAGCTGCCAAAAACTAACATGACTATAAGTTACATTAGTAGATGTATAGTCAGTTCCTATTATTCACAGTAGTTAAATCCTATAAAGTCACCACGACCACTGAAATAGTGAACCCTGAGCCTGTTCTCAGAGAGAAATACGGGATTAAAGTCCTGTGAGTAGAATCTAGTCACAATATTTTCAATCAACCAATAAATATATAACTTGTTGCTTTATGCGTTTGTTTCTGTTAAAGACAGCTTATTTAATTTTCATTGTTGAATCATTAACATTGAACGCAGTGACAACAGGACTGTAACTCATTCCTGAACAAAGCTTATTTAATCCATGTTTTTTCTCTGTAACTACATCAAAGCCTTCTTGTGCTTACAAACACTAGACAGACTCAGTACTTCAGCACTGTGCTTCCGGCCATTTTAAATGAGACATTGACAACAAAAAGTACAGAAATCATGGCATTAAAAAGGATACTTATTTTAGATAGGATAAGAAGGCAGAGCATTGCCTTGTTCTCTACCAGAAGAGGGAACATGCATACCAGGTAACTCAACTTTTTTTTTTTTTTCCACTCTACACACTTCCCCAAAAGCATGAAAGTGCTATGAGTTATAGATTTGAGGATTACAATAAATTTTGGCTACAGGAGAATTCATAAATACAGAATCTGTGAATAATGAATGACTATATGCAAACACACCTACTTTTACTTTCTCTTTGTTTCACCTTAGAAAAGATGTACAAGTGCAATCAGAAGAAAATGGTGAAGATGATAAAGTTCTGCAAAACATGCTTAATGTACAACACCTAAAGGAAATAAGAATGTTTAATCTAGAGAAAAGATCTGATAGGAGAGAAAAAGGAAGGAAAAATAGATCTGTTTCCACATGTTAAAAATTGTGCTGAATGCTTTCTTACTATTCTCTGTACCTGAACTCAGGCATGGTCTCCTGCCAACTGTTCCACCCCACCTTCATCTACTAAAAAGGATCTTCACATCAGGCTGACAATCTTTCCAGCTGGCCTTTCCACTGTGTCCCCAGGGATGAGCAGGACCTATGACCCAGCAGGTGGCTAGGACACATCCCTTCCTCTCTAACAATTCATTACAAAGTTTATGGGCTAATCCTAAATGAAAATCTGCTTCTTGATATTTATTGCAGTAATCACTTACATTCCATTGATAAATTCATTCTGAATATATTAAAAAGCATATATTACAAATTATAGTAATAGAATTATCTAATTTTATTTTTTATTTTTCTAATCATAAAAACAAATATATTCATTATACAAAAGCTGGGAAAGAGGGGACGTGGGGCAAGATGGTGGAAGAGTAGGATCCCCAAGTCATCTGCCCCCACCAACTTACCTAGATAACTTTCAAATCATCCTGAAAACCTATGAATTCAGCCTGAGATTTAAGGAGAGAACAGCTGGAATGCTACAGTGAGAAGAGTTTGCACTTCTATCAAGGTAGGAAGATGGAAATAAATAAATAAATAAATAAATAAATAAATAAATAAATAAGCATCCAAGGGGGAGGGAACCCTCCAGGAGCCCAGCTAAAGCCAGGCAGTGAGTGCCTCCAGGGGTTCCTGGGGTCACTAACAGAGGAGGTGAGTCTGGGGGAGAGCTCGCCACACACCACGGGCGGAGCTCTCTAAAGCGCTGGAGCGCACCTGGCGGGGCCTCGGGAGCAGCTCAGGCTGCGGCTCCACATGGAGGGGACTCCCCGGCCTGGGAGCACAATTCCAGCAGCGAGGACGTCAGAGCCCAAGGAACCAGGGGACACAGTGCAGGATCCGGCGTTCCCCTAGGGACAGGCAGAGGCTGGGAGGACACAGGCAGCGAGGACGCTCCTGCAGCTGAGCGGCCCCAAGCTGTGCAAATCAAACCCCCCGCCCCCGGAGCATCAGGCCCCTGTGGACTGGGAGCTGACTCCAGAGCTGGAGAGAGCTGGTTGTCACCACTTTTGTTGTTCCAATTGGTGTCACCTTGTACCTGGGACTGAGCAGGGGCCTCACAGGATAAACAGCTCCCAGTGAGTCAGTGCACCTGGCAGGGGGAGGGGCAGCTCCTCTAGGTGCACACTCCTGAGAATCAGTACACCAGGCCCCCCCCCAGAAGACCAGCTGGAAGGACAGGGGAAGAGCAAGTTCTTGAGCAAGCAGCGCTGGAAAGTTCCAAGGGAAATCGAGGGATATACGTATACAGAATCAGAGGATACCTCTACTTGTCTTTTTGTTTTTTGTTTGTTTTTCCTTTTTTTTTTTTCTCTTTTTCCTTCCTTTTTCCAATACAACTTGTTTTTAGCCACTCTGCACTGTGCAAAATGACTAGAAGGAAGAACTCACCACAAACGAAAGAATCAGAAACAGTCCTCTCTCCCACAGAGTTACAGAATTTGGATTACAATTCAATGTCAGAAAGCCAATTCAGAAGCACAATTATAAAGCTAGTGGTGGCTCTGGATAAAAAGCATAAAGGATTCAAGAGACTTCATGACTGCAGAATTTAGATCTAATTAGGCTGAAATTAAAAATCAATTAAATGAGATGCAATCCAAACTGGAGGTCCTAACGATGAGGGTTATTGAGGTAGAAGGAAGAGTGAGTGACATAGAAGACAAATAGATGGCAAGGAAGGAAGCAGAGAAAAAAGAGAGAAACAATTAAAAGATCATGAGGAAAGTTAAGGGAAATAAATGACAGCCTCAGAAAGAAAAAATCTGCATTTAATTGGGGTTCCAGAGGGCACCGAAAGGGAATTCCATAACATGGGAAGGAAAACAGGAATCCAGATCCAGGAAATAGAGAGATTCCCTCTAAAATCAATAAAAACTGTTCAACACCCCAACATTTAATAGTGAAACTTGCAAATTGCAGAGATAAAGAGAAGATCCTTAAAGCACCAAGAGACAAGAGATCCATAAACTTTATGGAGAGAAATGTTAGGTTAACAGCAGACCTCTCCACAGAGACCTGGCAGGCCAGAAAGGGCTGGCAGGATATATTCAGGGTCCTAAATGAGAAGAAGATGCAGCCAAGAATACTTTATCCAGCAAAGCTCTCATTCAGAATAGAAGGAGAGATAAAGAGCTTCCAAGATAGGCAGAAACTGAAAGAATATGTGACCACCAAACCAGCTTTGCAAGAAATATGAAGGGGGACTCTGTATAAGAAGGAGTAAGTCCAAGGAAACAATCCACAAAAACAGGGACTAAATACGTATTATGATGACACTAAATTCATATCTTTAATAGTAACTCTGAATGTGAATGGGCTTACAGATCCCATCAAAAGGCACAGGGATTCAGACTGGATAAAAAAGCAAGACCCATCTATTTGCTGTCTACAAGAGACTCATTTTAGACCTAAGGACACCTACAGCATGAAAAAAGAAGGTTGGAAAAACATTTACCATTCAAATAATCCTCAAAAGAAAGCAGGGATAGCCACCCTCATATTAGATAAATTAAAGTTTATCCCAAAGACTGTAGTAAGAGATGAAGAGGGACACTACATCATACTTAAAGGTCTATCCAACAAGAGGACCTAACAATCATGAATATTTAAGCCCCGAATGTGGGAACTGCCAAGTATGTCAATCAATTAATAACCAAAGTGAAGAAATACTTAGAAAATAATACACTTATACTGGATGACTTCAACACAGTGCCTTCTGCAATTAATAGATCTTCTAAGCACAACATCTCCAAAGACAATAGCTTTAAATTATACACTGGACCAGATGGATTTCAAATATTACAGAACTTTACATCCAAATGCAACTGAATACACTTCTTCACAAGCACATGGAACTTTCTCCAGAATAGACCACATACTGGGTCACAAATCAGCTCTTAACTGATACCAAAATATTGGGATTGTCCCCTGCATATTTCAGACCATAATGCTTTGAAACTTGAACTAAACCACAAGAAAAGTTTGGAAGGAATTCAAATGCGTGGAGGTTAAAGACCATCCTGCTGAAAGATGAAAGGGTCAACCAGGAAATTAGAGAAGAATTAAAAAGATTCATGGAAACTAATGAGAATGAATATACAACCGTTCAAAATCTTGGGATACAGCAAAAGCAGTGCTGAGGGGGAAATACATGCACTACAAGCATTCGTCAAAAAATTGGAAAAACTCAAATAGAAAAGCTAACCTTGCATGTAAAGGAGCTGGAGAAAGAACAGCAAATAAAACCTGCACCCAGTAGAAGTAGACAGTTCATAAAGATTCGAGCAGAACTCAATGAAATAGAGACCAGAAGAACTGTGGAACAGATCAACAAAACCAGGAGTTGGTTCTTTGAAAGAATTAATAAGATAGATAAACCATTAGCCACCTGATTAAAAACAAAAGAGAAAGTACTCAAATTAATAAACTCAATGAAAATGAGGGATCAAACCAATACCAAGGAAATACAAACAATTTTAAAAACATATTATGATCAGCTATACACCAATAAATTAGGCTAACTGGAAGAAATGTACAGATTTCTGGAAAACCACAAACTACCAAAACGGAACAGCAAGAAATGGAGAAACTGAGCAGGCTGAATGAGGGAGGAAATTGAAGCAGTCATCAAAAACCTCCCAAGACACAAAAGTCCAGGGCAGATGGCTTCCCAGGGGAATTCTATCAAACGTTTAAAGAAGAAACCATACCATTCTACTAAAGCTGTTCTAAAAGACAGAAAGAATGGAATACTTCAAAACTCATTCTATGAGGCCAGCATCACCTAATTCCAAAACCGACAAAGACCCCACCCAAAACGAGAATTATAGACCAATATCCCTGATGAACATGGATGCAAATTCTCAACAAGATACTAGCCATAGGATCCAAGAGTACATTAAGAAGATTATTCACCATGACCAAGTGGGATTTATCCTCAGGATGCAAGCTGGTTCAACACTTAAAAGCAATCAAGGTGATGATCATATCAACAAGAGAAAAAACCAAGAACCATATGATCCTCTCAATAGATGCAGAGAAAGCATTTGACAAAATACAGCATCCATTCCTGATCAAAACTCTTCAGAGTGTAGGGATAGAGGGAACATTCCTCAGCATCTTAAAAGCCATCTACAAAAAGCCCACAGCAAATATCATTCTCAATGGGGAAGCACTGGGAGCCTTTCCCCTAAGATCAGGAACAAGACAGGGATGTCCACTCTCACCACTGCTATTCAACATAGTACTGGAAGTCCTAGCCTCAGCAATCAGACAACAAAAAGACATAAAGGCATTCAAATTGGCAAAGAAGAAGTCAAACTCTCCCTCTTCGCCAATGACATGATACTCTACATAGAAAACCCAAAAGCTCCACCCCAAGATTGCTAGAACTCATACAGCAATTTGGCAGTGTGGCAAGATACAAAATCAATGCCCAGAAGTCAGTGGCATTTCTATACACTAACAATGAGACTGAGGAAAGAGAAATTAAGGAGTCAATCCCATTTACAATTGCACCCAAAAGCATAAGATACCTAGGAATAAACCTAAAAAGAGTAAAGGATCTATACCCTAAAAACTACAGAACACTTCTGAAAGAAATTGAGGAAGACACAAAGAGATGGAAAAATATTCCATGCTCATGGATTGGCAGAATTAATATTGTGAAAATGTCAATGTTACCCAGGGCAATTACACATTTAATGCAATCCTATCAAAATACCATGGACTTTCTTCAGAGACTTGGAACAAATCATCTTAAAATTTGCGTGGAATCAGAAAGACCCCGAACACCCAGAGGAATATTAAAAAGAATACCAGTGCTGGGGCATCACAATGCCAGATTTCAGGTTGTACTACAAAGCTGTGGTCATCAGACAGTGTGGTACTGGCACAAAAACAGACACATAGATCAGTGGAACAGAGATAGAGAACCCAGAAGTGGACCCTGAACTTATGGTCAACTAATATTGACAAAGCAGGAAAGACTATCCACTGGAAAAAGGACAGTCTGTTCAATAAATGGTGCTGGGAAATTGGACAGCCATGTGGAGAAGAATGAAACTAGACCACTCTCTTAACATCATACACAAAGATAAACTCAAATGGATGAAAGATCTAAATGTGAGACAAGATTCCATCAAAATCCTAGAAGAGAAGAGAATAACAGGGCAGAAAACCCTTTTTGGACTTGAACCACAGCAACTTCTTGCAAAATACATCTGTGAAGGTAAGGTAAACAAAAGAAAAGATTAACTATTGGGACTCAATCACGATAAAAAGCTTCTGCACAGCAAAAGAAAACAGTCAACAAAACTAAAAGACAACCTACTGAATGGGAGAAGACATTTGCAATGGGACATATCAGATAAAGGGCTAGTTTCCCAGATCTATAAAGAATTTATTAAACTCAACAGCAAAGAAACAAACAATCCAATCATGAAATGGGCAAAAGACATAAAGAGAAATCTCACAGAGGAAGACATAACATGGCCAACATGCACATGAGAAAATGCTGTGCATCATTGCCATCAGGGAAATACAAATCAAAACCACAATGAGATACCACCTCACACCAGTGAGAATGGGAAAATTAATGAGACAGGAAGCAAACAAATGTTGGAGAGGACATGAGAGAGGGGATTCCTCTTGCATTTTTGGTGGGAACGTGAACTGGTGCGGCCACTCTGGAAAACTGTGTGGAGGTTCCTCAAAGAGTTAAAAATACAAACTGCCCTACGACTGAGCAATTGCACTGCTGAGGATTTACCCCAAAGATACAGATGCAGTGAAACGCCGGACACCCTGCACCCCGATGTTTCTAGCAGCAATGTCCACAATAGCCAAACTGTGGAAGGAGCCTTGGTGTCCATTGAAAGATGAATGGATAAAGAAGATTGGTTTATGATACAACAGAATATTACTCAGCCATTAGACACGACAAATACCCACCATTTGCTTCAACGTGGATGGAACTGGAGGGTATTATGCTGAGTGAAGTTAAGTCAATCGGAGAAGGACAAACATTATATGGTTTCATTCATTGGGGATATAAAAAAATAGTGAAAAGGATTATAGGGGAAAGGAGAAAAATGAGTGGGAAATATCAGTGAGGGTGACAAAACATGAGACCCCTAACTCTGGGAAATGAACAAGGGGTAGTGGAAGGGGAGGTGGGCAGGTGGATGGGGTGACTGGGTGATGGGCACTGAGGGGAGCACTTGATGGGATGATCACTGGATGTTATGCTATATGTTGACAAGGAACTCTAATAAAAAGAAGAAGAAAAAGAAAGAAAAAGAAAAAGAAAAGAAAGAGAAGAAAGAAGGAAAGAAAAAGAAAGAAAGAAAGAAAGAACGAAAGAAAGAAAGAAAGAAAGAAAGAAAGAAAGAAAGAAAGAGAAGAAAGAAAGAAAAGAAAGAAAGAAAGAAGAAGAAGACAAAAGAAAAAGCTGGAAGAAAAGCAAATCTTAAGAGCAAAATATTCCCTCTGCTGGATCTCACCACCTACAGGTAGCATTTTTTTTAATTGTGGCAAAAAAACACAAAATTTACCATCTTAATTCCATTTTATGGCATTCAGTACCTTGTTGTGTAACCATTGCCTCCATGCATTTCAGATTTCTCTCCATTGCAAAACATAAAATCTGTACCCAATTCTCCCCGCCTCTCAGCCCCTGTCCTTCTGAAAGTAGCAAATTTTGACATGTAGCCATTTACCAGGTAATGGTTGCCATTTGATGTGTCTTTTTTTTTTCTTTTTTTTTTAAGATTTTATTTACTCATGACAGAGAGAGAGAGAGAGAGAGAGAGAGAGAGGCAGAGACACAGGCAGAGGGAGAAGCAGGCTCTATGCAGGGAGCCTGACATGGGACTCGACCCGGGTCTCTAGGATCACACCCCGGGCTGAAGGCAGCACTAAACCGCTGGGCCACCAGGACTGCCCTCATTTGATGTTTCTTAAGAGCTGAAAAAAGATTCCTCACAGTACAGAAAGATCTAAAGGGATAGGATACTGTTTTGACACTGATTAGTATATCATGATGCCCATGGTTAAATTCCGTCAATTTATGCAAAAGTTATTTTTGACACTCAGCTTGTGAATTTTCATAATACCTGATGTCAATCAGTGTTTTTGAAAACTAACAGGAAAATGTTACATATTTATGTTAAAAAATATGTTCAAATTTTCTGAAACTCTTCATTTAGAAGAACTTTAAGTTAAAAGTTTCCATTTATAATTTTTGAAATTTTACAAATATAAAATATTGTGTGACATTGTTTACAATAACAAAATCACAAAATAAGAGAGATATTTTTTCAAGGGGCACTTGGTTAGGTCAGCTAAGTATGAGACTCTTGGTTTTGGCTTAGGTCATGATCTCTGGGTCCTGAGATCCAGTCAAGTCTTGCCTTCTGCTCAGGAGGGGCTCTGCTTCCCCTCTCTCCCTTCCTCTCTCCCCTTCCACCTACTCACACACATGCTCACACTCTCTCTAAAAATATATAAATAAATCTTTTTTTAAAGAAACACTTCTAAACCTCTATAATTAAAAACTTTCTCCATATCATGACCATTTCTCTCAAAGGCAGTGATTAGCAAATTAGTAAATTTTTTGAATAGCAAATTAGTAAATCCTTTTCTTTGAGATTTTCCTTTTTCCTCATTAGTGAATGACAGCCTGATTTTGTTAAGCTTGAATGGGTATTGATTTAACAATGAATAATGATCTACAACTAATAATAACATTGAATGTCAAGGTCATTAGAACAGATGGAAATAAACTTGTAGATTCTGGTCAAATTTGATCTAGATAGTATTAGAAAAATTCAAATTATAGTATTTATGTGAAATTTGAAAGATTATCTCAAGAATAGAGGAAGTATAATGTGTAACATTCAGATAAGATTAGGATAATTAAAACAAACGCTAGACCAATATAAAATTGTAAAGAAATATTGATCATAAAATGACTTTAAGATTTCCCAGAGGATCCCTGGAAAATGCCAAAGGTTTATTTTTTTCAACTTGTAAAATGAGAAGGTTCAGATAATTAGACTTATTCGGCATGTTGAATTGCATGAAAATCATTGTCAAGTAATAAGAGATGCTTAATCTGTTCCTAAATTTCATATGAACTATTAATATAAATATTTCAGGAATTACATGAAATTCCTAGAAATCTGTGTTCTCTGTGTCCATATGTCCTGATACTTGCTTGCATAATGTAAGACAACAGTAATGTTATTAGTCGTAATTGCAGTTATTATATAAAATGTTGTATGCTTCAAAAGCCACCTAATTTTATTGTCAAATTGCATTATTTTTAAAATGAATTCTCATCAGATCTTTAACCATAGCTAAAAAGGGATTAAGCCTGACTACTCAGATCCTTATTGGTACTCTAGGTTAATGCAGTTTGCCCTTTTCCTAAACACATGTGAGCTGAAATTGGGTGAATTGATACAAACTAGAAAGGACTCTTCACCACAAGGGTCTGGTCACTCAAGAAGTTCTCCAGAACACTCGTATCTTCTATTCTCTGGAAAATAACCATGATTGTAACATTGATTTTTATGCCATCACCAAATTCATTCAAACTACAAACCAGGAAATCCTGCAAACTGCAAACCACTGCCATCTTCACACCAGTCATCTAAAAATACTTTGAATCCATTCTTAAAAAAACTATTTCGACGGGGGCTTAACTCTGGACCCAAAAACTGGATTTGTAGTCTGCTCTGACTATTCTTTATTTTTCTTTCTTTTTCCATCAAAATATTCCTCATTAAATTCCTCATTACTCTTACCATCCAGTAAACACCCTCTACTCCCAGGACTTGAAGACTGATTCATATGTGATAATGAATATGTGATAATGTTTATAGCTCTGGTCTTCCCTGCTTATTCATCTTGTTCTAATTTACATTCTTATTTCACTTTGCAGGTATCTTACTTCTGAACTGAATCTTCTCTGTACAAATTGATCCAGATCTTTCTTTGTAAAACTTTTTGGGATGTCTTAAATTTAAGTCTTAAATTTAAGCTTGTGCTTGAACAGATTAACAGCCCACAAGAGTAGTATGAAAATTACTTTAAGCTGAAAATGTCTGAACAAGCAGCAGCCACAAAAAGAAACATCACCTAATCTTGAGCAGAGCCTCCCAAAAATATGCCTGCCACTGATGCCCCTCTAAGGGAGTTTTCTGTTTCGAAGAAGATTGACCCTTACGACCAGGAAGTGCAAATTCAACTACTTACTAGTATCAATAAGCCAAATAGAACCTTCCATACTTTCCCACTGAAGCCATAAACCCCTCTCCTACTCTTCTGTTAAGTTTATGTATAAACCTTTACTTCTGGCTATTCAGGGAGTCATTACTGAGTATTCTCACATGCATGTGTAAATAAACCTTGTCTTTTCTCCTATTAATCTATTTTCAGTGAAATCCCCAGCCCCTCAGCCAGTCAGACCAAAGTTGTCAGAAAGGTTTTTCTTCCGACACACAGTTGACGACCAGGTGGAACAGATGGGGTACTCAGGAGGGGAGGGAGTTCTCACAGTCAGGACTTGGCTCTAAAGTCATGTCAGGCACAATCTCTTTTGGCTTTGTCCTGTGTTTTCAAATCCTCTTCCATATCCCTTACCCTTTATCTAAGAACTTTCTAATAAGGAATTTAATCTGTTGCCTTCAGTATATTTTGGTCTTCCCCAATTCATCCATCTGCCTTTGTTGTGTGCTCTCCCACAACTAAAAGCAATTAATTCTGAAGGGCAAGGTTAAATCCCAAACCTTCAAGGGGAGGGCTTCATTCAAAACTGAGTTGACAGGGAAATCCTCAGACTCCTTTGTTCCTGGTCTTCTTGAAGTACTTAGTATCTGCATCATATATTTTTACCCTTAATTACGTTTCTTCCTTTATTATTCTATTTTCTTTAAAGCAGTCCAATTTCCTTCTGAGTTTGTGTTTCTTAAACACATTGACCTCAATCACAATGATTTCTCTCCCCCCATTCTTTTGTCATCTCTTACATCCCCTTCTATCTCCCTTTTCTCAGTTCTCCTTCCATCACAACATAACTAAATGTATTTCTGAAACCATACGAGTAAATTCACAACACCTCTTAAAGGAAAGTGCCATTATTACAGTATTATGTGATGAAGTTTTTTGCAAGTATAGGTGAGGTCTGGAGCCAATGACCAAGAAAGAATTCTTGAGACATCTTTGGTGCAAAATGGTGGTGTTATTAAAGCTCAGGGACAGGACCTGTGGGCAGGAAGAGCTGCTGCCCTAGGCCTGTAAGGGGCATCTAATTATATACCTGGGAGTTGGGAGGGGTTTGAGGACAGCTGTACTCTCTAAGGACTTTTGGATGCAAGGCTTCCAGGACATTGAAGGGGCTAGCTATTGCTGGCAAAAGGTCACTTATTACCATTTAATAAAACCTGAGTCATGAGACCCTTCAGATGCATATCGATGGGCCATGTGCTTGGGGGATGATTGCCAGCACATATTTTTGGGAGTAGAGATAAAAAAAATCTCTAAAGGAATTTTTATATGTTAAAGTAGACTCACAGACTCCTGGGGGTCTGGCTAGGATTGCCTTCTGCCCTTAAAGTATGAACATCGAGGTAGCCAAGTCTGTAGAGGAAGGTCCCTCTGCCTTTTTCAAGAACTTTCCAATGTGCTGCCCAGGCTTGTGCTTTATCCTCAGTTAGTCCTCTGCTCCCCCATCATTAAGTATATGGTAGTGTGATGATATATGAAGAAATGCACACTTAAAGTTGAGGTCGCTTACTACACAGGTAGTAAAACATGGAGTCAGTATGTCAACCCAAGCTGATCTGATACAAATCTTTCTCAAAAGCCACTCGTCTTGACTAATTTCTATTAATGGATTAAAGACATTCAAATGCCAAATAACTTAAAACTTTCCATACTAAACTGCTGACTATATGCTCATATTTCAATATGCACAAAATTCTCATAATCAACATTCTCATTTTAGACAATAAAAAGGATTTGTTAGTTTAAAGTTTGTTTACATGATCATGTAGAGAAAAAATGTGCTTCATTGTTTAAAGCATACTCTGTGGGGTTATTTGTTTTTTATTCTGATTCTAGGGGGCCTCTGTGTCTTTCACTGCCCTGGAGCTATTTTGCAACTCTGTAAATTATAGACAGAGTGAAGGAAATGCAAATGAGGCTTATCTATTGACATGCAAATAATTTTCCTTCTGGATGACGTTCATTGACTATCCTCCCCACCTCATCTCTGGAAAAGCGAATTTTATATCCATTTGCAAAGCCTTTCAGAATTTGTGATCTATATATATGCTTCTATTTTGGTTTTCTCCTTTAAACTAGTTGTCAAATATAATAGATTCTCTCATTAATAGCAAATTGAATAAAATCTTAAACGTGTTAGTTTATATCTATATGAGAACCACATTTTATGCTTTAGAAATTATGTTTAACAATAAAATTATAGAGTAATAATCCTACTTTAAAACACTCTTGGGGGATACCAGAGTAACTCAGGGGTTGAGCGTCTGCCTTTGGCTCAGGTCGCAATCATGGGTCTGGGGATTGAGTCCTGCATCGGGCTCCCTGGGAAGAGTCTGATTCTCCCTCTGTCTATGTCTCTGCCTCTCTCTATGTTTTTCATGACTAAATAAATAAGATCTTTAAAAAAACACTCTTGTAATGATAAATTAGAAGAAATTTGAGAGATTTATTTAATACCCTTCAGATTACTAAACTAAAACATAATGAATTTGATTTGTCCACCTACCTTCCCTTAACTAGTTAATACCATAGCTGCAACCAAATATAGGTCCTCTGACTAGATACCAAAATCCAGTGTTTTTCCCACAGTTGTAACAAACCATTTTCTTATGAAATAATTCCCTTAAGGAGCCTGTCTTGAGAAAAAATAAAAATAATAATAAACTGTCAATTCACGAAATAAAGACATTAATAGAAAATAACACATATTTGAGTAATTATTCAATTATTTTTTAATACATTCCCTAAAAAAAGGGAAGGGAGAAGAAATGTGTGGGAAATATCAGAAAGGGAGACAGAACATGAAGACTCCTAACTCTGGGAAATGAACTAGGGGTGGTGGAAGGGGAGGAGGGCGGGGGGTGGGGGTGAATGGGTGATGGGCACTGAGGAGGGCACTTGACGGGATGAGCACTGGGTGTTATTCTGTATGTTGGTAAATTGAACACCAATAAAAAATAAATGTATTAAAAGAAAAAAAGCACAAGTTGCAAAATTATATCCAATTCTGATTGCAGCTACATAAATAATATAATTATATATGAAGATAGACTATATAGATTCTATATTAAAAAACTTAATAATGTCGCAACAGCAAACTAACAAAAAAAGATGTGATAACATTTTAGTATTGCAGTATCTACTTATAACTTTTGTAAATCATGGTGATGAATAATTTGGGGTAAGAGGGAAGCTCATCTGGGTTTATCCCTTTCCTCTAGGTACTAGCTGTATAATCAGAAATTAGTTATATAGAAAAGAAATCTTTAAAAAAAAATCTACTGTCTGTCGCTTATCATTCAAAGTTATCAGATTCTGCAGATTCTGTCCTGTCTGGTAGTGATTTTAATTGACTTTCCACTTGAGAAAAAACAAATTTGTTCCATTTGTAATTTGTCTCAACATTTCCTTACTTCACATAAATTTGTGCTAATTTTTACTTTTCCTTTGAACAGGCTATATCAGCTGTCTGGCTTCCTCAAACTATATGAATAAATTCTTTGACATTCACTTATTTATATCTCAATGAGAATCATAATTTTACCTTTTCCTGAAATTTCTGTTTAATAATTCCTTACTCTAAGCCTCTAAAATATTTTGCAACTGTTAAATTAGATAATGTATTTTATGTTCCTGGCATAATATATGTTTCTGGCATATATTTATATGCTCTGTTAAATAACAAAAATTCAACTGAGTAAAATTAAAAAATCTAATAGGCTTTATTGGACAATTCTCTCAGCTAGCTAAATAGAAAGGAGGCCCTAAGGGTTCTAGAAAAGAAAAGGTTTTTAAAAACAGGACAAGGAAGTCATAACCAAAACAAAACAAACAACAATAACCAAAAAAAGAGTTATTTCAGGCAAGATCATCTCCCTTTGGAGACAAAAGTGTCTTATTAGCTGAATAACCTCACCAGTGCTAACCAGGAAATTCCAAATTGACTGGTTAGGACTCCATTTCTGTTGAAGATTAAAACCTCAATTACTTGGTATTAAGCTCTGGTTTGTTGATATGGGCCTAGGATAACTAACTCCACTTTGGATCTATGGCTTTTTTAACAAATTCTAGTTTCCTTTACAGTATAATTAAAGATATCTCATTTTTTTAAGATTTTATTTATTTATTCATGAGACACAGAGAGAGAGAGAGAGAGAGAGGCAGAGAAACAGGCTGAGGGAGAAGCAGGCTCCATGCAGGGAGCCTGATGCCGGATGTGATCCCCGGGTCTCCAGGATCACACCCTGGGCTGAAGGCAGCGCTAAACCGCTGAGCCACCGGGGCTGCCCAAGATATCTCATTTTTATCTGCTAATGTTACTCAGCAGAAACACCATTAATGGATGAGCATTAGATAATATGATATTTATATAAATAAATCACATCATTTCTTAGCAGATCCATTTGTCAAATTTTATTTTATTTGTTGTTCCCTTCTACTAGCTTTGAACTATGTGGTCAGTTTTAACAGGAAACTCCTTAATTTGATTATCAGAGCAGGTAGTAAAATATAATGCCAGTAAAGTCCACATTCTTTGGAGAAATACTAATTCTAGGAACAGGCTTTGCATAGTCATGCCTCAAGCTTGCAGGTTTTGGACCTCTGGGCAACATAGACTAACAGGTTGACAGGCTTTAAGCCAATTCCAAAGCATCAAATAGTTCTAGGAAGTGATGGTTATTTGTAAAGCTGCTTAGAATACTTTCCTTTATCAATCATTTGGCCCAATCAAGGAAAACAGCAATACAAATTTACAACAACAGGGAAACCAAAAAACTTATTTTCAATACCACTTCATGATCATAGAACATTAGGAAATGTCTTGAATTCTTAACTCTAGGAAATTTTTGCTTCGTTCATTTTCTTCCCCAAATGTTCATCATCCAATCCCATTCTGTTTCATGAATATTTCCCTTGATGCCTAGAAAATATTTTGATCTTAAGCCTAGTTGCTATTTCTACATCTTTTCATCATGCTCAGCAATTTAAAAATAAACATTTAGTCTCAAATTGAAAATCAGTAATAAGAAAAGACAAGTATTTATTCAGGATTTTTAAGAACTCCTCCAGATAACATTCTCAGTCTCAAGTAATAAAAATGGAAATAAAATTGAATTTCTGCCAACGTTAAAGACACACAAAACCCATAATTACAATAAGTTGTAAAAGGAGGGGCTGTGACAGTGGTTCAAAGATGTGCTATTAGAAGAAGGATGGGATAGGAAATCCAAAGAGGAAGCCATCTGGAAAGGTTCTGAAGTCTCCTGTGCAAATGAGGACATAGCTTAGGATCTAGGGGTTGGTCCATATTGAGAAATTTGTTTCAACAGTGAAGACACAAAGTTTGGAGATTGGGAGGGGAAGACTGAAGTTTAGGATTGGCATCAACGCTTCTAACAATAAATGCCCATAATGAAGAAAAAAAAATCTTTTTAAAGCAGGAAATATTTCAGATTATCAAACACTCATAGGCTGCTATGAAATAAAAACTGAAGCCCAGACAGGTTATCGAACTAGAAGAGGCATTGAGTAGCATGTTCCAGAAGCCCTCAGCCATTCATCCTCAAAGAGTAGAAATGAATGACAGAACCCTGAGTGGTCTTGTGGACAAGGAATGATGTGGTCATGTGATTGAAGTTCAGATTGTTTACTCCTCAGAAATCAGAAGGATATTAAGACAAGTCAGAGAGCTGTGCGAAATTCTTTGCAAATGGTCTAACAAGGAGGGCTCCCCACTAGAGCCCTCCTTGTTAGACCTAAAAAGTAAATGTAAATTTTCAATATTCAGGAGATAGGACCATTTAGACTTGAGGGTGTTTTGTTTAGATATTGGTGATGGTGTGTGTGTGTGTGTGTGTGTGTGTGTGCGCGCACGCGCACATGTATCTAAGATCCCCAGTTTCTTGAGATTGAAGAATAGAAGACATTTGAGGATCCTGTGGAACATCCAAATGATGGTGTCCAAAAAGTCTGGGGATTTGACGTCTGAAGACCATACCTGGCAGCAGGGATCTGGAAGTCATCACCATGTTGTCATTTGTTAAAACTCAAAGATTCAAAGAGATTATTTAGAAAAGTCTGAGTCTATAACCCTGAAAGAGAAATACAGTTTCCAATATCTATTGCCTAAAATTTAGACTGTCCCTCAAGTAACATGTTATTCAGCCAAAGCATTTAAAAATAAACTTGAATACCTTTATATAATTATTTAGTGAAAAACTTTGTCACTATTGTACAAAAACTTCAAGATTATTCTTCACATTCTAATACAAGGTCAATAATTAAATTTGCACTCAGCACACTTGCCAATTATGAGTCTTAAACATTTGCAAATTTAGATATTGTAGCTCCTTGATAAGCAAAGGACAGAGAGAAAAACTTGCCCTTTAGGGAGCTATTAAACTTTTTCAAGTTCTTCAAGTAGTCCCCTGTGGAGATAGTTATTGGAATACAGTAAAATTGTTCTATGTGAAAGACTAATTTTCTTGGTGGTTAGAAAAAAATGATGTGCATGACAAATATTTGTTCTGCCATGGGACATAGGATGATTTTATTTTACTCCTGATAACAACTTAAGTAATAATATCAGAATGATAGAGCATTAATTCTGACATTTGGATCTTAAACAAATATATATTAAAATGAACATCAATAATTTAGGGACACCTGGGTGGTTCAGCAGTTGAGCTTCTGCCTTGGCTCAGGGGGCAATCCCAGAGTTCCGGGATTGAGTCCTACAACAGGCTCCCTGCATGGAGCCTGCTTCTCCCTCTGCCTGTGTCTCTGCCTCTCTCTGTGTGTTTCTCATGAATAAATAAATAAAATCTTGAAAAAAAATCAATAATTTATATATTTTCCTGAATTGAATCTGTGTCAAGGGAAGCCATTTTCACAGCAAGAACCTGTATTTAATGATGTGGTTGATTATGGTAAATTATTTGTGAAATTGCTGTGTCTTTTTTTTGTATAATATTTCTGTAATTAATGCCTTGGACTGTTGAAGTTTAGGGCAATGACTTCTATCATGTTTAACTAATTAAATTGTTACATAACTTTGAAGAAGGACAACATATTTTCACTTCAGGTTTGCAGCAGTGTTTCACATAATAACTTGGGATTTTATTATATTTTGTAAACATTAGCTAGGTACTTAGTGTCTCCTCAATGGTATGTCTGCATTGTTATTCCCATTTCAGAAATGAGAGAACTGAAGTGCACCAAGAACATGGCACAAAGTCCTGTTGAAGTTTACTTTTCCTTTACTCACTTAGGACTCTCCTATGCACACAGATTCTATTTAAGTCTGCTACCCTGGGACCCGGAAATGGGCTATTGATTTTGTTCTCTTATATGAAACCAAAAGCACAAGCATTACTCCCTCTCTATAAGAAAGACATTTGGTAGGGAGCCTGGGTAGCTCAGTCAATTGAGTGTCCAACTCTTGATCTCAGATCAGGTCTTGATCTCGGGATTGTGAATTCAACCCCCTACTTAAGAAGGAGAAGGAGGAGGAGGAGGAGAAGAAGAAGAAAGAAGAAGAAGAAGAAGAAGAAGAAGAAGAAGAAGAAGAAGAAGAAGAAGAAGAAGAAGAAGAAGAAGAAAGACATTTAGACTGATAAGTTTTGAATTAGATGGTGTAATAGGAAACCCCAAACATGTTTCCTTCAAAGACACTGACTTAATGATAATATGCAGTACAGAAACCCTTCATAAATACGCCAGAAACAAGTTATAAGGGCCCAGTACTCCAGGAAAGTGCATAGCTGCACTGAAATGTGTTATTATGTTTCATACCAATAGTTACACACACACACACACACACACATACACACACACACACACACAAGCTGGCACAGCCTAGTACAATTAGGAGAAAACACACAGCTCGTGGTGTCTCTTTTAAGAAGAAAAAGTGTAGAACATACACATCCAATATGTTGACTTTTCAGGGAACTGACCAAGACTGGTTTTTGCCTCACTTGATGCAGAGTGCTAACTGAAAATTAGAATGTCTGGGGTCCACTAAAAACAGGAGAGTTCAGTGGCTTATTGCAGGACCAAGGAACCTATAGCACAATGGACAGAAAACAGAAAGAGCAAGAGATTAAGAATTTTTAGAAAAAAGAGAACAAAAAACTAAAAATTAACAAACTTCTCTACTTGGGAGGTTGTTTGCATAAACTCAGAAAATATACATCCTCAGAAAGTGTTTGAAATGTCTCCAGAATCCGGGTTGATTGATGAAGATCTTCCCCTATACAAAGATGATCTTTAAAGACTAGGATAGGTGATGTTTTTCAAATATCCAAATCCTAGCAAAAAAAGAAAAAGGATTATGAAGAGTCAGGGAAACATGACCCCCAATAAAAGGAACAAAATAAATCTCCAGAAAATGACCATAAGGAAATGATGATTTTTTTAATTACTTGAAAAAGAATTCAAAATATTTTTAAGTTATCTTAAAGAATCTCAATGAGCTACAATTGAATACAGGCAACAAAATGAAATCAGGAAAATGAAAACATCAACAAAGAAATAAAAAATTGGGGAAAAAAAGAACCAAATAGGGATCCTAGAGCTAAAGAGTACAATAACTAAATTGAAATTCCATTCTAAAGATTCAACATCAGACTTGATGCAACAGAAGAATCAGTTCAGACAAGCCATTTGAAATTATTTTATCAGAGGAAAAAAAAAGAAAACAGAATAAAGAAATGTAAACAAAATCAAAGAGAGTTATGGGGCATTGAGAAAGGATCAAGTTAGATGTTATAAGAGTCTTAAAAGCTGAAGGGACAAAGAAAAGCACATTCTACAGTAGAATGAACTCAATGAGATCCATATTAAACTATATTGTAATCAAAATGTCTGTTACAGACTAAGTTTGTGTCACAGGGACACAAAATTCATACGTGGAAAACCTGTCCCCAATAGAATGATATTAGGAAGTGGGACCTTTTAGCACTAATTAGGATTAGATGAAATTTTATAAGTGGGATTTTAAAAGTGATAAGAAATCTTGCTTTCTTTGCTCTCTTCCATGTGAGTATACAAGAAGTTGACAGTCTACAACCTGGAAGAAGTTACTTAGAACATCCCACCATACTAATACCTTCAACTCAGACATTCAGCCTCCAGAATTGTGAGAAATAAATCTTTGTTTTTTATCCACCCAATGTGTGGTCCTTTGCTATGGCAGCTCAAACTAAGACCAAAGACAAAGAGAAATTCTTGAAAACAGCAAAAGAAAGGTGGCTAATCACACACAAAGCTACATTTATTAAGATTATCAGCAGAAACATTATAGGGTTGAACTCCAATTTTAAAAAAAATTAAAAAAAGAAAAAAAGAAACATTATAGGGTATAAGAGAGTAGGATTATAACTTAAAAGTTCTGAAATTAAAAAGCAAAGAAACAAAAAATGTCTGCCAACCAGGAATACTACATCCAGCAAAACTATTAATAAATAATGAATAAGCTTATCTTTTCCAGATAAGCAAAAACTGAGGGAGTGCATCATCATTTTATCTGCTCAACACACACTGCTAAAGGGAATCTTTCAAGTTGAAATGAAAGGGGACCAGACAGTATCATGAAGGCATACAAAAATATAAAACTCTCCACGAAAGATAAATATATGGACAAATTCAGAATTTCATGATTTGGTAATGTGTGTGTGAATTATTTTCACCATTGGTATAGAACTTAAAAGATAAAAACATGCATAAAGTTTAACTAAAAAATTTCACACGTTAGTGTGAAAAATATTTTATTTATTTATTTTTTTATTGAAGTTAGATTTGCCAACATATGGTATAATTATAATATCCAGCACTTATCCCATCAAGTGCCCTTCTCAGTGCCCACCACCCAGTCACCCCATTCCCCTGCCCACCTCCTCTTCCACTACCCCTTGTTCATTTCCCAGAGTTAGGAGTCTCTTATGTTTTGTCATCCTCTTTAACTTTTTCCTCTCATTTTTCCCTATAATCCCTTTCACTATTTCATATATTCCCCATATGAGTGAAACCATATAATGATTGTCCTTCTCCGACTGACTTACTGCACTCAAATATTTTAAAAGATAACATTGATAACGTAAGGGGAGTGGAGATAGATGTAAATTGTAGTGGATTTGGTATGCAATTGAAACTAAGCTGTTGTCAATCTAAAATTATATTGTAATAGCTATAAGATGTTTTATATAACCCTCACGATAAAAAATAAATTAATAAGTATAGAAGACACACAAAAATATGAGAAAATAATCAAAGAATGTCATAAAAAGACTCATGAAGGCCAGAGGAAGACAGCAAAAGAGGAAAAGAGGTAAAGTGGGTCAAAATAACTATAAAACATATAGTAGACAATTAACTAAATGGCAATAGAATGTCCTACCCTTCCAGTAATTACTTTAAATACAAACAAATGAAGCTCATCAATCAAAATATAGAGAGTGATTGAATAGATGAAAAACAGCCAACTATGTGCTAGCTACCAAAGAGTCTCTTTAGATGTAAAGACACACATAGGCTAAAAGTGAAAGGGTAGAAAGATGTATTTCATGAAATACTTATCAGAGAGCAGCATTGTACATACTTATATCAGACAAAATACACTTTAAGTCAAAAACTGTCACAAAAGACAAGGAAGATATTATAAGATGATAAAAGTATCAATTCACCAGAAAGAGATCGCAATTATAAATATATGTGGACATTATAGCAAAGGACCCAAATATATAAAGCAAACATTAAAAGAATTAGAGGAAGAAATAGACAGTATACAAAAATAGTAGATTTCTGTATCACACTTCCAATAACAGAACAATCGAACAAAAGATCAATAAGGAGAGAGAGAACCAGAACAGCACTTAGACTAAGTGGACATAACATATATATATAAAGAACACTTCATCCAATAACAACAACGTACTCATTCCTTTTAAGGAACATGAAACATTCTTCAGGATAGATTACACATTAAACCACACACAACACTTAACACATTTAAGAAGATTGAAATTATAACAATATCTTTTATAACCACAATAGAATGAAACTAGAAATCAATAGCACAACAAAAATTAGAAAATATGTGAAAATTAAACAACATACTCTTGACAATCAATAAGTCAAAGAAGAAATCACAGGGGAAATTAAAATAACTTGAGACAAATGAAAGTGACAATATAGTATGCAAAAATATATGGGATAAAGCAAAAGCATTGCTAAGAAGGAAGTTTATAGCAGAAAACATGTACATTAAAAAGATACATCTGAGATCAACAACCTAACCTTATACTTCAGAGAACTAGAAAAAGAACAAACTAAGCCCAAAGTTAGTAAAATGTTACCTGATCTAATAAAGATTAAAGTAAAAATAAGTTAAATGGAGAACAGAAAAATAGTTAAAAACAAAAACAAAAACAATGAAACAAAGAATTGTTTTTTTAAGATTCACACACTTGACAAGTCTTAAGAAGACTAAGAAAAATGCCAAAAAGAGACAAAAAATTCAGAAATGAAATCAGAGACATTCCAATGGTCAAAAATAAGAAGGTCACAAGAAACTACTATGAACAATTACGCACCAACAATTTGGTTAATCTAGAAAAATGGATAAATTCCTAGAAACATACACTCTCCCAAGACTGAATCATGAAAAATTAGAAAACCTGAACAGATTGAAAACAAATCAGGAGATTGAATCAATCAAAACCTCCTAACAGAGATAAGACCAGGACCAGATGACTTCACTGCAGAATTCTACCAAACATTTTTTAAGAATTAACACCAACCCTTCTCAAACTATTCCAAAAAAACTGAAAAAGAAAGAATACTTCCAAATTCATTTCATGAAGCCAGAGTTACACTGATACCAAAACTAGAAAAAAATATTAGAAGAAAACTACAGACCAGTATCTCTAATGAATATTGACCTAAAATTGAGGAAACTGACATCTACAGCACATTAAGAGGATTATATACCATCACCAAGGGTGATTTATTCCTGAAATGTAAAGATGATCCAATATATGAAAATTGATCAGTATAACACACAGAAGAGAGGGCAAAAAGTGCACAGTCATCCCATTGATGCAGAAAATGCACTTGACAAAACCCAATGTCTTTCAGAATAAAAATACTCAAAAAAACTAAGAACAAATGGAAATTACTTCAACATAATAAAGATCATCTATCAATAATCCACAGGTAACATCACATTTAATTGTGGAAAACAGAAAACTTTCTCTCAGGACTACAAGAATGCTCACTCTCTCAACCTCTATTCAACATAGTACTGGAAATCTTAGCCATAAGAGTAAGGTAAGAAAAAGAGAAAAAAAGAAGGCATCCAAGTAGAAAAGTAAGTAATAAAATCACATTTTTTTGAAGATGACATGATCTTATATGAAAATTCTACAAAATAAAAAATAGTTAAATCTAATAAACACATCAAATTTGCATGTTACAAATCAGCACACAAAAATCAATTGTTTCTGTACATTAACAATGAACAATCTGAAAGACTAGAAACTTAAAAGCATTGCTGAAAGAAATAAACACAAATACATGGAATGACAGTCTGCTAATGGATTAGAAGAATTAATATTGTTAAAATATAAATATTACTCAAATCAGTCTAGAGATTCAATGTATCAATCATTATCCCAGTGGAATTTCTTTACAAACATTTTTTTTTAATTCTAAAATTCATATGGAATCTCAAAAGACCTCAAAAAGCTAAAAGAATCTTGAGAAAGCAAAAGAAAGCTGGTGGCCTCACACTTTCTGATTTCAAAGCATATTACAGCTAATATTTGAATACTGAAAAGGAAATCAAGGACACTGCATGGACAAAAGACAGTCTCTCCAAAAAATGGTGCTGGGTCAGCAAAGAAAACAGTCAAGAAAACTAAAAGGCAACCTACAGAATAGAAGAAGAGATTTGCAAACTCTCATCAGATAAAGGGCTAGTATCCAAGTTCTATAAAGAACTTATCAAACTCAGCACCTAAAAGACAAATAATCCAGTCAAGAAGTGGACAGAAGATAAGAACAGACATTTTTCCAAAGAAGACATAGAAATGGCCAACAGACACATGAAAAAAATGCTCAAAGTCATTTGGCATCAGGGAAATACATATCAAAACCACAATGAAATAACAACACCATTTACAATGGCTAAAAGTAATAAATCAAGAAACAACAAATATTGGCAAGGCTGTGGAGAAAGGGGAAACTTCTACACTGTTGGTGGGAATGCAAGCTGGTGCAGCCACTCTGGAAAACAATATGGAGGTTCCTCAAGAAGTTAAAAACAGATCTACCCTATGACCCAGCAATTGCACTACTGGGGATTTACCCCACAGATAAAAATGTAGTGTAACGGTGGGACATCTGCATCCCAATGTTTATAGTAGCAATTTTCACAATAGCTTAACTATGGTAAGTGTCAAAATGTCCATCGATGAATGAATGGAGATTATATATATAATGGAATATTATTCAGCCATCAGAAAGGATGAAATTTTACCATTACCTTGATGTGGATAGAACTGGAGGGTATTATGCTGAGTGAAATAAGTCAATCAGAGAAAAAGGATTATATTATTTCATGCATATGAGGAATATAAGAAACATTGCGGAAGATTATAGGGGAAAGGAGGGAAATCGAAATGGGAAGAAATCAAAGAGGGAGACAAACCATGAGAGGCTCTTTACTATGGGAAAGAAATAGGATTGCTGGAGGAGAGGTGGGTGAGAGGATGGAGTAATTGGGTGATGGGCATTAAGGAGGGCACGAGATGTGATGATAACTGGATGTTATATGCAACTGATGAATTACTGAACTAATGTTCTATATATTGATTAATTGAATTTATTTTTTTAAAGAAAAAATGGTGCTTGGAAAATTAGATATTCACTAATTTTCATTCATTTAAAAGAATGAAACTGGACCCTTCTCTTATGTCACTCAGAAAAATTAACCAAAAATGGATTCAAGATTTAAATGTAAGATCTGAGACAATAACACTGAAAATAGGTGGTAAACTCTGCAAACAATTAAAAATAGACTTATGATATAATCTATAATCTGGCAATTCTACTTCTGGATAAATATCCAAAAGGATTGGAAACAAGAATTCAAAGATATATTTTCATATTCATGTTTATTACAATATTAATATCAAGAATTGGGAAAGGATAACAACCTAAATGTGTATTGATGGGTGAATGGATGGAGAAAAATTAGTATATACTTACAATGGAATATTATGTAGCCTTAAAAAAGAAGGAAATTCTGTCACATGTTACAACATGGATGAAACTTAAGGACATTATGCTAAGTGAAATAACCCAAATCCAAAGAGGAAATACTGCATTATTGTACATATATGAAGTATCTAAATTAGTCAAACTATTAGAAACAGAAAGTAGAATGAAAGCGGCCTGAAGATTGGGGAAGGTACAAATAGAAGCTTCAGTTTTACAAGATGAAAAGTTCCAGAGATCTGTTGCACAATAATATCTTATATAGTTAACACTACTATACTATACACTTAAAATGGTTAAGATGGTAAATTTATTTCACTTTTTACCACAATTGTAAAAAATAAAAGGTAGTTATTGCAGCTTCACTTATATGCTCTTTATTAAGAGCATATAAGATTATTAAGAATGACTCTTGTCAGGCACATAACTTCAGTTTTATAAAACTATGTTTATTAAGTTATGCTTTGATGCTTATAAATTATGAGGATCCTCTACTAAACTCATAACAAGGCATGTTCTTTTTTTTAAAGATTTTATTTATTTACTTGTGAGAGACACACAGAGAGAGAGAGAGAGAGGCAGACACAGGCAGAGGGAGAATCAGGCTCCATGCAGGGAGCCCAAAGTGGGACTCAATCCCAGGTCTCCAGGATCACGAGTCACCCAGGCTGCCCCCAAGGCATGTTCTTTTTTTTTTTTTTCCCAAGGCATGTTCTTGATGCCTGCCTGTTACCACTCAGCTGGGGGATGGAATATATCTTTGTGAATACCAAATGCTTAATAATAATAATAATAATAATAGTAATAGCAAAGCAATTAATAAAACATTTTTTAACATTTACTTAGTGCCACGTACAAAATACTTTATGTATATTTTCCCATTTAGTCCTTGGAGCTTCCTTTATCCCTCTAACAAGCAGAACCATTATAACTTCTCACTAACAAATAATATGTTTATGTTCAGAGTAAAATATGTGGCAGCAGGTTGTGATACACATCACTTGTAATTCTTTATTTGCAATATCTTTCCAATCACATCACACCTAGACTTGTCCTTACTTAAAAACAAGCCTTCTAATTAAAATATATTTTATTCCTTTAGGCATAATCAATGTGACACCTTCTGAATATCCAACTATTGTATTTATGTATTTGTTAGGACAAACTTACTGTGTGAGCCTGAAAAGAGCTTACATACAGGGGTAAGGTTCTGTTTATTTCCAAATCCCTAACACACTTGGTAAGAGAGCAGAGCATATTATTAACATTATTAATGTTTTCATTATGAATGAATATATTACATGAAGAATGGCTTCTAGTTTTAATGGCTTTAGAGAAAGCAGTGTATGGCCATAAATGATGAAATGATAAAACACACAATACTAAGGGCCAGATACACCTAACTGATACAGTGTCCATGGATACTACCACCAGAATAGAAATAAGCTTCTAGTTTCACAAGAGTGGGGGTTGTGGCAATAAAAGTGTTGGAAATAATGAAAGAGCAAAAGCCTATGAATTGGCTTTTAAAAGGAGGGTAAGTGATCTGGAAATGAGAATGACAGGATTTCAATTAGAGGAAAGCAGTGTGAGTAGAGGTACTGGAGAGGTATACAATTGTTATAGGTTGGGGACAGTGGATGAATATTTTTGCTAGCTTGCAATGTCAGTATGGAGGGCTAGGGATAGTACAGTGTAAGGTTGGAGATGTATAACTCATTTATACCCAGATTCTAACTTCAAATTGCCCCTCCAAAACACTCCACTACCAAGCTATTTTCTTTTTTATATCTAAGATAAGTGCATTTCATTATGTGCTTTTGACTGGGCATAACTAGCCCAGTTGGGTGCCAGAGACAGTCTTTAAGATCAAATCAGGATTACACAGTTAACAGGCTATTTGTTTTTTAGGAATTACTTATAATTACAAAACTTCCATTTCTTCAGCCACAAGAGTGATAAAAATACACTTTTATAATGATTGCTGTGAAAATTACATAAAATAAGGTGTGTAAAACTTTTGGTACTGTAACATATATTAGATACACAATAAATGTTACTTATGTTTTTCACATTTATAACTTAATAGACTTAGGAGTAATTATGGATGAACCTTTATCTAATTCTCTGAAATTACGTAGATCTGCACCTATAGTATGATTCAGAAAAGGGTTGCAGATAATATTAACATTTTAAGAAATTAGTTCTAAAATGGCTGATGATTTTATGTCTAGTAGTATCCTCACTCCCAAAAATCTCTAGCAGCCATGAAAAGAAAGAGTGATCCATCTGTGTGGATAACTGAATGAAAGAAGGCTAGATACCAAGAGTGTGGCTAATGACAATCTAGCAGCGTACAGAATGAGGCATTTGGTTTTCTCTCTTCTAAACTCTGAGCAGAAGTCTTAGATATATGGCATTCGCTACATTGTTCTGTGACCCTTATAATTTTGAGAGTAGTAATGTAGGCTAAAAATAGAATGGCTAAAATAGAAGAGGGTATAATTGTTGATTACTACTAATATTCAGGAATAAAAGTTGTAAGACTCTTGTAAGATTCATTTTTGTTTAACTGTTTATTCCAAAATATTTTACTGCAACTATATACTTGTCCTTCCCTTCCTTTTTCTTTTTTATCAGATACTGTTCTGGTGCTATTCTGATTGCCAGACATTTTATTATACCATTATAAACATTTTAGGGATGCCTGGGTGGCTCAGTGGTCGAGCGCCTGCCTTTGACTCAGGGTGTGATCCTGGAGTCCCAAGATCGAGTCCCACATCAGGCTCCTTGCATCGAGCCTGCTTCTCCCTCTGCCTATGTCTCTGCCTCTCTCTCTCTCTCTGTCTCTCATGAATAAATAAATAAAATCTTTAAAAAAAATATATGTATTTGTTAAAGATTTAAATCAAGTTAATGTTTACACAAAGCAAATATAATGAGCAAATAAATCAACTAAATTTGAATTAATATGCCTATTACAAGGCATAGTTCTGTGTTAAAGAAAGCATTAATTGTGGCTGTTTTCAATGGCTGCCTGGGTCCACCAAAACAAGTGTGCATTACAGAATGCAAGATATTTGGAAATGCAAATATAGTTTTTCATGTTTTTATTAAATTAAAGCTTTGATCAAAATTGAACAAATTAAAAGTAACACATGCTAAGCCTTGTAAAGTAAGGCAGAAACCAAATTTACTTATTTAGTGTTAGTTATTGTATCCTTTTTTTTTTTTTTTTTGTATCCTCTTCAGATATTAGCCAAGGTTTATTTTTGAAACCAGGAAACTAAACAGGTTGACCCATTTGCAGATATATAGCAATAGCATAAATCTGAAATAAAATAAAAGCTCACCAAAGGAATTCTTACAGTCTTTTCTGGTGGTATGTTTAGCAAGCTCTGATTGTTTTCTAGGAGTGGATTTCCAGACACATTATCTTTGTTTCAATATCTGTAATAGCTACTATGTGGGTTTCTCAGAATTTGCTTCGTAGGATCTTAAAGTGAGGGAGACTATCTCCTGCACTTCTAAAAGGAGATTATAATATATATATAATATATATCATAAATATATATGGCTTCCCATCTCATAAAATGTTTTATATAAAATTTAAAATGAATACTCATCATCTCATGTGCAGGATTTATTATATATGGCCTATTTATTTGACAGATAGGACCAGAATTTATGGACAGGTATTTGCATGAGCGGTGAAACAGTCTGGCACAATTTTTGCTATTTTACAGCAAGTGTTTTTTTGTTTTGTTTTGTTTTGTTTTTGTTTTTGTTTTTGTTTTTGTTTTAACTACAGGGGATTGAATGAGAAGACAGTGATTTTTTTTTTTTAATTTGCAATTGATTGTTGGGTAGTTCATCCAATTATCTATCAAATTTAGTACCATTCAGATATCCTATATAACAAATATGTTTTGTATTTCTGACAGATACTGCAAGCAGCATCAAGATCAAGAATATATTGATTTTGAGAGTTTACACACAACTTTACACTGCAAGCCAAGAGACCTGAGCTCTGCTTCATCTTGTTTACTCACTTGCCATGTGATGGGTTGAAGGTGTACCCCAATAAGATATTTAGGAGTCCTGGGATCCCTGGGTAGCGCAGCGGTTTGCCACCTGCCTTTGGCCCAGGGCGCGATCCTGGAGACCCGGGATCGAATCCCACGTCGGGCTGCCGGTGTGCATGGAGCCTGCTCCTCCCTCTGCCTGTGTCTCTGCCTCTCTCTCTCTCTCTCTCTCTGTGTGTGACTATCATAAATAAATAAAAATTAAAAAAAAACAAAGATATTTAGAAGTCCTAACTCCTAGTACATTTAAAGAATCTGACTTTATTTGGAGACAGAGTTTTTATAGAGTTAATCAAGTTAAAATGAAGTCATTAGTGTGGACCTTAATCCAATATGATTGTTGTCTTTATAAAAAAAGGAAATTTAGATACAGATACACACAAGGGGGAGGAGGCCATGTTAAATGAAGACCAAGGATGGAGTGATGCATGTATAAGCCGAGGTAAACAAACAATTGACAGCAAACCAGCTGAAACTGGGAAAACACAAAGAATACTTCCCCTCCAGGTATCCAAGAGAGCATGGCCCTGCTGACATCTTGATTTTAGATTTCTTTTCTCCAGACTGAGAGAATAAATTCTGTTGTTTAAAGCCACTCAGGTTTTTGGTATCATGCCATGGCAGCCTCAAGAAACTCAGATACCATGTGAACTTAAATAACATTTCATCTTTGAGGGGTTTTTAATCTATAAAATGGAAATAAGATGATGATAGCTATAATCATTTTTTAAAGAGTTCTTTGGAGAATTAAATGAGATATTATGTGTCAAAGTGATCATGTGTGTATGTACATTCTAAGCATATGTATTTGACAATATGTGTCAAAGTTACTGGATAAGATAGATACATATTTCAGGTTTAACTGTATGTATATATGTGTAGATATATCATATTTTAATATACAATACCTGAAGAAATTTTCCTTATGAGTTCCTAGAAGGGAAAGATAGAAACCTTTTCATTTTTATATCACCGTTACACATCATTTGGGTCATTTACCTGAGTGAAAATTGGGTGCAAATTCAATACATTATGGTTGAATTATATCTGCAATATTACCTACCTACAAATAGATAAATATTACAAAACTTATTTTTCCCCAGAATTAATGCTAAAGGTATAAAAGATTTAGAGCTATCATTAGAGAAGAGCATATATGAAATTAACATGAGTATGACAATCCTTAAATAGAAATATTTTATTTACATCAGGGTTGGAATTAGATTTTCACTACTTTTTCACTACTGATGTAGTAGAAATTAATTAATTTGCAGATAAAATTGTCAATGACCTCACCGAAATAAATTTCCTATCTTTGGTTGCATGGTTATCAAAAAAACTCCACAAATAATTAGAATTACAACTTAAATGATCATGTGTTCTTTAATATTAGTTGCACTGTTAGTTATTAAACGTTTGGAACTTTTAAACTATGTGAAAATTATTATGATTATATTTGTTATTGTTTATTTTGGCTTTGGTGCATTCTTCATCAAACTGGAATTTAAGTAGACTGTAATTTATAAAAGTATGATGATACTAGCAATATAGAATCTACTTCATGGCAAGAAGATGTAATAAGATGAGATGTAATTTTATTATTAATATTTTAGGTCTTTGTGTAGAATTTAGTGAGAACAAAAACAGAGTGAGTGATCTTTATCTCATAAGTAAATATTATTTTTTAACATAGTTGTAAAAGAAATTATTTTCAGGCTATCATAATTAAAGTTGCCCTTAACTGTAGTAAAGGTATAATCAAGAAACATATGTATGTAATATAATATCATTTTAAGTATCCTATTTTCTTTGATTTTTTTTAGTTTTAATTCCTCTATGAATGGAAATAAGGTTTAAAAAAATCAGAAAAATAGAAGTACAGTGGAAACATGTTAATGATGTCCATCTTTATCATACGATTCCATTTCAGTATACACAACAGCAACTAAAGCCATAAATTATAAATAATATAATATATATTTGACAGACATAATACATTCCTCTCTTCTTAAATGAAATATCTTTACTGTTTTGTAAGATAGAAGGTGTCCTTCTTTTTGTAAATAAATTTAAAAAAAAAGAAGAAAGAAAAGGAAATTGTTGATTACTATTTAATGTCAATTTGAGAAAACATAAAAATGAGAAAACAACTACAAAAGTGTAGCTGCACTGTCAGAATGAGTATTTTACACCTTTTTTTTTTTTTTTTTCCATGTATGGTAGTGAATTACTTCTCTGGCTTTCTAAAAGTGAATCCAGGGCAGCCTGGGTGGCTCAGCAGTTTAGTGCCTGCCTTCAGCCCGGGATGTGATCCCGGAGTTCCAGGATCAAGTCCCACATCAGGCTCCCTGCATGGAGCCTGCTTCTCCCTCTGCCTGTGTCTCTGCCTCTCTCTCTCTCTGTCTCTCTCTCTCTGTGTGTGTGTGTGTCTCTCATGAATAAATAAAATCTTAAAAAAAAAAGAAAGTTAAAAAAAAACTAAAAGTGAATCCAATAAATTATTACATTGAAAAATGCCTCGAATAATTAATTATGAACTGCACAGTGTCAATAATTTTCCTTTCTTTGCATTTTATTTTATTTAGGTATAATTGGCCTATATCTTATTAGTTTCACATGTACAACAAAATGATTTGGTATTTATACATATTAGAAGATGAACATCACAGTCAGTCCAGTTACCATTTGTCACCCTACATTGTTATAAATTTTTGCATGTGTGATAACTTTTAAGATTTACTCTCTTAGCAACTTCCAAATATGCAATACAACTATAGTCACTACTATCTATAGTCATTAAGTTGTATAGTATATCCCCAGGACTTATTTACTTTGTACTTGGTAGCCTGTATCTTTTGAACTCCTTCACCCATTTCACCCAGCTTCCATTCCCTATCCCTTCTAGCAGCCCCCAGTCCATTCCTTGTATCTATGAGCTTGAGTTTTGTTTTGTTTTACTTTGGTTTCATTTGTTCATATGTTTTGTTCTGTTTTTAGATTTCACTTATATGTGAAATCATACAGTGTTTATTGTCCTCTAACTTGAATGAAAGATCTAAAACCATAAAACTCCTAGAAAATAACATGGGCAGTAAACTCTTTGACATCAGTCTTGGTGCTGACATTTTGGATCTGACTCCAAAAACAAAGGCAACAAAAGCAAAAATAAGTGAAACTACATCAAACTATAAAGCTTTTGCACAGCAAAGGAAACAACAAAATGAACAGGCAATCTACTAAACTTAATATCCAAAATATATATAGGACTCATGCAACTCAATAATAACAGCAACAAATACAATTTAATTAAAAAATGAGTAGAGGACCTGAATAATCATTTTTCCATAAGACATACAAGCACAAGAAAAGATTCTCAACATCACTAATGATCAGGGAAATGCAGATCAAAACCACAATGAGATATCATCTCACATTAGTAAGAATGTCTAAAATAAAAAGCACAAGAAATAACAAGTGTTGGCAAAGACGTGAAGAAAAAGTTATCCTGGTGCCCTGTTGGAGACATAAATTGGTGCAGCCACTGTGCAAAACAGTATAGAAGTTACTCAAAACATTAAAAATAGAAGTATCATATGATCCAGTAATACCACAGCTGGATAAATATTCCCAATAAATATCCTAAAGAAAATGAAAACACTAATCCAAAAAGATATATGCATCTCTGTGTTTATTGCATTATTTGCAATAGCCAAGATATGGAAGCAACTAAGTGTCCATTAGTAGATGAATGGTTAAAGAAGTGTAGTATATATGTACAATGGAATACTATTCAACCTTAAAAAATATTGTAATCTTGCCTTTTGCGACAATATAAACAGAACTCGAGGGCATTATGCTAAGTGAAATAAGTCAGATGTAGAAAAGCAAATACTTCACTCATTTCTGTTTGGAAAAACCTTACAGTCTTGCTCTATAAATCTTGGAACCAGAAATTTTCCTTTAAAAGCAGAAATCAATATTAGGAAAGTCATTATGTGGATAAACATAGGTGGATAAAGTAATAAGTGACTTCTATATTGAATATCTTTGGCACTGACCAAGCTTTCTTTGAAATTACACTAAATACAGTTAAATCATGCATAACATCTTGACTTACAAGACATTTTTGAATCTTAAAACGTTATTTGAAAACTTCAAGTGGATTTTAATATCTCAGGCCAAATATATAATACGACTATCTAAAACTATAAGTGATAGTGTTAATTTAATTGAGCTCATACAATTTGAGCCTGATTATCCCTTTTAGCAATCTATGTATATATCAATTTAATAAATGTTAAATGCCAATGTCATGATGTATTTATAAAACATCAAGTAATATTTTCCCTTTAGATTTTTTTCCTGCCCTCCTTCACTCTTCAGATTCATTTAAATTTTTTTTGCTTTTAAATTAGTATTTTGTATTCTATGGGTAAATACCTACTAATGCAATTATTGGACCATAGGGTAGTTCTGTTTTTACTTTTTTGAGGAGACTCCATACTGTTTTCCAGAGTGGCTGCACCAGTTTTCATTCCTACCAACAGTGCAAGACAATTCCTCTTTCTCCATATCCTCATCAACACATGTTGTCTCTTGTGTTGTTGATTTTAGCCACTCTGACAAGTGTGAGGTGATATCTCACTGTTGTTTTGTGTTTTCCTGAGGATCGGTAATATTGAACATCTTTTCATGTCTCTGTTGGTCATCAGTATGTCTTCTTCAGAAAAATATGTATTCATGTCTTCTGCTCATTTTTAAATTGAGTTGTTTTTTTTTTTTGGGTGTTGAGTTTCGTAAGTTCTTTATATTTGGGGATACTAACCCTTTATCAAGTGTGTCATTTGCAAATATCTTCTCCCATTCCATAGGTTGCCTTTTAGTTTTGTTGATTGTTTCCCTCACCATTCAGAAGGTTTTTATTTTGATTAAGTCCCAAGAGCTTATATTTGCTGCTGTTTCCCTTGCCTTATGATACATATCTAGAAAGAAGTTGCTATGGCTGATGTCAAAGAGGTTACTGCCTATGTTCTCTTCCAGGATTTTTATGGTTTCAGGTATTGTATTTGGGTCTTTAATCCACATTGAATTTATTTTTATGTTTGGTAAAAGAAAATGATCCAGTTTCATTCTTTTGCATGTTGCTGTCCAGTTTTCTGAACACCATTTGCAGCATTATCTACAATAGTCAAATTATGGAAGCAACCTAAATGTCCCACCACTGATGAATGGATAAAGAAGATATGGTATATATAGTATGGAATATTACTCAGCCATAAAAAGAATGAAAGCTTGCAACATGGACGGACTTAGTATAATACTAAGCAAAATACGCCAATCATAGAAAGGCAAGTACCATATGATTTCACTCATATATGGAATTTAGGAAACAAAACAAATGAAAGATAAAATAAGAGGGGGTGGCAAACCGAGATACAGAGAACAAACTGATAGTTACCAGAGGGGAGATGAGTGAGGGCATGGGTTAAACAGGTGATAGGGATTAAGACGTGCACTTGTTATGATGAACTCCAGGTGTATGGAAGTGTTGAATCACCATATTGTACTCCTGAAACTAATATCACACTGTATGTTAACTAAACAGAATTAAAATGAAGACTTTTTAATTTTTTTGCAAATAAAAAAAAAAAGCTTTCTTGTGAGTATTGGGATTCAAAGTGTCAGAGAAGGTGGTCAACACCAAGCAAGTGAAAGGAGATTATACGTAATATTATAAAAAGTCTAAAGATATTCTGTTTCTCATAATAAAGCTGTTGCCCTTAAAAATATAATATTCATGTTAGTGTAATGAATCAATAGCATTCTCATTTTAATGTTGCTTATCCTTAGCACATTTTCTTAGTGTTTCATTAGTTGTGCACCATTTGAATTGCATGTCACCAGTCCATTATTAACATTTTCTCAGAAAAAGTAGGCTTTCCCACTTTCCCACCTCCAGTTTCAGTGGTCATGGTAGCAAACTAACTTCTTAAGCCCACAATGCCAATTGTAACTGCATTGAAATTACAAAATAAAAAAGGCTGTTTTTGCATATTCATTAAAATAATTTAAGTCTGAGTTATTAAATATAAATTGTAATCATGGTCATAGAGTATAAGATCGCAAAAAATAGTTTGATCTTCTGATCATAGTTGCTCTGTCCACTGGATTCTTTCTTGGGATATATTAGCTTCTCTCATTTTTTATGAAGCATTGAATCCTTCTTTTGCATATATGATAATATATGCAATTTGTATAGTTAGCTAACTGATTAGCATTTGTATTCCAACTTGTGTTCATTTATATGGAAAATTTGAACTTTCTGGAACAATAATGCTTAATAGTTCTTGCTTCTTCATGTATAGACAGTCACCTGTCTGTCAGTATTTCTAAACTCCTTGTATGTGTGTGAGGTTATAACTAGATACATAAACGCATACATGATGAATATTCCTAGGCCTCACCCATTTGTGGGTATAATTACTTTCCTATTTCAAGTAACTTGAATTCCACTGGATTTTGCTCCAGCACGAGTCCAAGACTTGCAAAAAGTTTTTCTAACTTCCCAGAAACACCAGCACATATAGAGCGAACTTCTCCAGAGGACCTGAGGCCAGCTGGAATTGGACTCTCATTCCCCAAGGCCCATATGCAGAGCAGCCACTTCCCCCAGGTGACCCTCATTTCATAGTGATGGCATTCCCAAGGAGCTCTGCACCTCTGATCATCTCTCTGTTCCATGCCCATTCCCTGTGTCAGATACTCCTGACAAATCCTGCAGAGCAAGGATGTCTCCACTCTCATCTTCAGTGAACACTCACAGCAGCAGTCCCAGGGAAGTGAGAGACATAACATTTCTTTTCTGCTGTGAAGTATACCTAAAAGTGCTCTTTGTATCTTAATAAAATAGTCCTGCATTATTTTCCTCTAGTGCCTCCCATCACAGCACCCACAGATCACAGCCTGAGTAGAGTACCAGTTGTGAAAGCTGATCCCCTTTCTCTCTGGCCTTAGTCTCTTGTTGAACATGAGTTTTTGTGGGTCTTCCCAGTTTCCCAGACTGTCCATACATTTATAAGCCTGAGTTTAAGTATGTTAGGAACTTATAGCAGACCTATTTGTATATATTTTAAAACAGACTCACTTGGAGTCTCCTGGGTGGCTCATTCGATTAAGCCTCTGATTCTTGATTTTGGCTCAGGTCATGATCTCAGAGTCCTGAGAGAGAGAGCCCAGCCTTCTGCTTCTTCCTAAGAGGGGAGTCTGCTGGAGATTCTCTCCCTTTCCCTCCCCCTCTGCTTCTCTCTCCTGGTGTGTACACGTGCTGTTTCTCTTACTCTCTCAAATAAATATTTGTTTTTAAATAGTTTCACTGGGTTTTCTTCTTCTCTCTTCATCATAGTACTTAGTCCCTTTTGTTTTCTGCTTTAAAAAAGAGAAGAGCAATGAAGGAAGAAAGGAGGGAGAGAAGGAGGAAGGGAGGGAGGAAGATATCATTTGATATACAGCCAATCCCCAAAATTCATCTGTATTTTAGCATTCCTCATGTCCCTTATCTTCTTTTTTAAAAATTGTACTTTTATTTAGCCCTTTAGCAGCTTAAACTTACAAAGTAATTCGTTCAGATACTGATCCTTTCTTGTTTGCTATGCAGCAACAGATAAATAGAAATAGAAAGGCTTTTCCTGGAAAAACAAAAATTAGAGTTTTAAAGTTCTTTGCCCCAGTGTATTTCCCAAAATTAGTATATACTCCTTATTTAAATTCTTCCTGAATGTAGCCACCTTGGAGGATTTGGTAGGGCAAGCCTAACATTTCACATCAATCTGGTGGATGGAGATAAAGCCAAATTTAATTAATTTAAAAATATGATGGTCCCTGTCCTTGGATAACAAAGAAAAAATCTATATCCAATATCCTATATGACCAATTAGCTTCTTAAATCCTCTGGCCTCTAACAATTATGCACATTATATAACTAACAGAATAACCAGTTACTTGGCTTTTCCAAGACAGAAAGGCCACACCTACTCTGGACAGGAATTTGTAGTTCATGGGAAGAGTGAGATTGAGAAGGTCTGAGAAGCCCACAGACTAGATCTGACACACTTTACCACTTCAATTTCATCATCCTTAAAATGGAATAAATGTCATTTATTTCATATGATGATTATGATAATGTAATTAGTATATGAAAAGCATTTAGAAAGTGTTAAATATTAGTTATTAACTTAATTTAGAATTCTTGATTTTCCATATTTGACTCTAGCCATGTTTACTTTAAACTTTCCCTAATTACACAACACTGATCTATTTCTCTTGTTTTATTATTATTCATTATAGTACATCATTTTCCACTTTAAATAGTAATCACTGGGGATCCCTGCGTGGCTCAGCGGTTTAGCGCCTTCCTTCCGCCCAGGGAGTGCTCCTGGAGTCCTGAGCTCAAGTCCCACATCAGGCTCCTTGCATGGAGCCTGCTTCTCCTTCTGCCTGTGTCTCTGCCTTTCTTTCTCTATGTCTCTCATGAATAAATAAACAAAATCTTTAAAAAATAAATAGTAATCATTATTATTATTATGGTAATGTGCTAATTATGTTAATAATGAGTCATTGTTTTCTATGAGTTCCCTAAAGTCTTTTCATTAAATAAGTCAAAATGTCAATTATGTCTGTTGATTACAGCTTGCATTTATTATTAATCGTATCCCTTGATCAGTGTTCACAGTAAACTCAGGAGCCTTTTAAAACTCTAGCTAAAAAAAATAAAAATTAAAAAATTAAAAAAATAAAACTCTAGCTAAGAATGCTATCCCATCCGTTTGGGCTCATTACCATCATGAGCTCACCAGTGCTAAGGAATTGGCTATCTTATGAGTTTGTACTTCCAAATAGGATGACCATTTATCAATAAATCAAAAGTTAACCAAAGGGGACGCCTGGGTGGCTTAGTGGTTGGGAATCTGCCTTTGGCTCAGGGCATGGTCCCCAAGTTCCAGGATTGAGTCCTACATTGGGCTCCCCTTGAGGATACTGCTTCCCCTTCTACCTATGTCTTTGCCTCTCTCGCTCTTTGTGTTTGTCATAAATAAATAAATGTTTAAAAATCTAAAAGAAAGTTAACCAAAGGATAAATAAGGAATAAGATCTTCCAGATGAACGTTAATTTGCTGAGATACATATGGCATACAAAATAGTATTAGAATTATTTTAGACTATATCAGCACATATTTTAAACTATTGTGTATGTGTGTAAATTGTGCAATATTTCTTTTTTTAAGATTACATTTATTTACTTATTTATTTGAGAGACAGAGGGAAAGACAGCTCCCACAAGTGTGAGATCAGAGGGAGGGGTACAGGGGGAGAGAGAGAGAGAGAGAATCTCCAGCAGACCCCCCCCACTAAGTGCACAACCACCTGGGGGTGACCCAGGTGCCCCAGTTGTGCAATTTTTCTATAAAATCTATTTTTTTTTCAGTGTCATTAGGTATCTACACATAGTCACTTACAGGACCTTTAGAAAGAGACTTCTGACAGATTTAGAAGAGTATTTATGGACTTAAAGGTTTGCCCTCCAACTTTTTGGAGTATATATGGACCCAGATGAGCTAACACTTTCTTATAGGCAAAATCACTTTCTAACCCACTACACACAGTTTGAAATTGTAATTTTTCTAACAGACACATCTTTTTTTAAAATTTTTTTCAGACACATCTTTTAAAGTATGATCTCACTTACTAATCCTAATCATAATACATACAACTACAATTTCTGTCTGGTTTTCATTTTCCTAAATTATTTTGAAATATTTCATTTTTAAAACTTAAAATCCTATTCCAAAGTAGGTCTACTTTTATTTCTTTTCCTTCCTTTCTTTTTCTTTTTTCAAATTAGTGAAGTGGAAAGAATAGAGATAGTGTCATCAGAATTCCAATATCAGCACTCATTCAATATGTGAAATTAGGTAATCTACCTGGCTTCTTGTCACTCATTTTTACTCTCTATACACGGGGAATAATTCTTTCTACCTTCCAAAAGTATTACAGCTGGGCTCTAAAAAATGTATGTCATGAAACTTTCATTATTCTTATTTTTACTGTCAACTGTCAGTATTTAGAGGGATGACAATAAATACTTGATAATCATGCAGTCACTACTGCTAAGTAATACTGAATATTATTGAAATATGTCTAATGATTCTTTGAAATTTTGTTATTTGTCCATCCTTTTTGGGGTATCTGGCTCATTTAGTTGGTAGGGCATGCAACTCTTGATCTCGGGTTTATAAGTTTGAGCCTCACCTTGAGTATAGAGATTACTTAAAAATAAAATTAAAAAAAAAACTGCTTTATAGTGTATGCTTTTTTATGTTAGTAAACTGTCCTAAGTTAATGCTGTCATCACATATATTATTATCAGAACATCTCTGACTTTTACTAGTGTTTCCATTTGTTCAACATTTATTCACTGAGCAACATCTATGTTCTTACACTCCTCTAGTTACACAAGTGAGCCAGACAGGTCTTTGCCCTTGAGGATGTTAAATAAACTTTTTGAAAATAAAAGGAAGGTAAGAAAAGAGAATTTCCTTTTGATTCCATATGACAGATACAATGATGAGGTAAATAAAGGATAGTAAGGAGCTATAGAGAAACAACATTAGGATTAGCCAGGTTGGGGAGGAGCAAAGGAACCCTGAAGGGTGGATGTAGATGATGAGAATTTTCCAGGAATTTACATCAGCACACCTTACTTGGGGAGAGTGGGACTAGGCATGACTTATGGGAGGTCATACAATAGAACTGAGCACTCTAAAAAGTCCACTTTCACACAAAGAAAATGATGATCCTAATGTTGCACTGCACGATAGCTTAATTTTCTTATTAAACAATTACAGTATAGACAGGCATTGCTTCCAGAGAGCCACCGTTAATTAGGAATGAACGACATGGAAAGTAAGAATTATCTCTGGTTGATGGTAAGCTCTTTTTTTTTTAGTTAGCATTGTGATCAATTTTTAGATCAGCTTCATGGAATTCAGAGAACACTCAAAGTTAAACTCATGGCAAATCAACATCCATGTATCAAAGAACAGATTGGCACAGGAAGCCTGGGGTAATTGGTGCATCATTTGACAATGTAAGCACAGTACAGATGCTTGAAGAATCTAGGGAAGTAGGGGAGAGGAGAGGATAAATAAAGGACAAAACCCCTAAAATGCACAATACTATTGCTGCAAGCTATTTGAAAATTACACCGTCTGTCCTTGAAATCAATTTGATTTTTATCATTCTATCAATTTCTCCTCATACCTATTATAACATCCAGATTTCAAATGTTTGTGGACAGGAAAAATCTTGTGTGGTGGTGAAACTAATAAACCAAATTCACTAATTTCTATGACCAGTTCCACTTTTCTTGTAGATAAGCTTATCATGTGGGATATTAATACCTACTGAAAGGAATGGCAATTGCATTGATTGCTAACCGGAAAAAAATGTACTCATATATCTCTTTTCTCTGCAATACACAACTAGACAATATAATCAGTTTGAAATTGTGTGAAAGGTAACAAAAAGAAAACTCATGAATGATGTTCAGTATAGAATGAGAACAATGGAGTGCCTCAGTTAATCTCAGTTCAAACTGAAGAGTTCCACAGTACCATAAAGAATGACCTATATCAGGATGAAGCAAATGGAGAAGTCCATTTTCTTAAATAGCCTTTAAACAAGGTTTTTGTTCTCTTTATTTTTTCAAATAGAAGCCTTTTACAAAAAAGGAAGGGGGAGAAAAAAGTGATACATAACAGTCAGTGACTTTAATTTTCAAGCAAGTCTAAAGATGAGATGTAACCTTTTTTTCTTCTTTCACAAAAATGGCATAATTTTCAAGCAAGTCTAAAGATGAGATGTAACATTTTTTTTTCTTTCACAAAAATGGCATGCTGGAATCCCCAAGATTTATGAAATTCTAAGAATGATTTGTGTTCTATCAAAATAAAATATATATACTTACTTTAAAGAAAAGAACCTTTACCAAGATTATAATGATTTTCCAAAGCAGGAATTTAACAGACTGCTTTTAGAAGGAATCTATATCTATCATGGAGCAGAGTTCAGTTTTCAATATTTTAAAATCTTATTTACATAAGTGCTCTTTTCTGTAATGGCTGGTATCGGCATCTAACATTACCACTTAAGTGATAGTCCATACAGGAAGCCTTCGTTGCACACCTTCTGTGTCCAAAAGCTTGAGTGGTCACTCTTTAGCATAAAGCTGGTGTGTGTATCTGTACTGTGTATTTGACAATCATCTGGCATATGTGACCAATCCTGTTGGTATGAGGACAAACAGGAGGTTTTTGAATGTAATTTGTATGTAAGAAGCACTCAATTTCACATACATTAAATTCAGGTTTTCTCCAGTGGAAATGAGGCACACTCCTATTTCAGGAAAAAATGGAATTTTATTAAAATATAAGCAGAAAGGGCAATTTATCAATTTTTATAAAGAGGAGTTGATATTTCGAGTTGATTATTGAGTTAATTTTTATGCATGGATGGCTATTAAAGCAAAGTGAAGGAATAGGCTTCATATTCAAAGTTGAGTTTTGCTACTATTCAGTTTTCCATATTACTTAAGAAAGACTGTTGTTAACAAGAGAAGCAGACTCTGTGTCCAAAATAATGATAAAAACAAAAACATTTAATGTTCTATTTCAACTTACTTCTCTATTTTCTATATTCTATATATTTTCTTTATTATTATTTATAAATAAATATTTATTATTATTTTAGAATCTCATGTACTATTAAAGGTAACTTTGTGGTTTTTGTAGGAAGGAATGGCTTTTAAAGGTTAAAATTTTTCAAATAACTCACTTGAACATTTTTCCTTCTGACTGTCCAAACAGAATGTTAAAGAGTTCTCCACTCTCAATGGGCTGGGGGAATAATGAGTGTCACCCATGATATTTCCCAAAACATTACGTGTTCCTTTAAAGCATCACTTGTCACGTACCCAGTATTATAAAGACAACACAAAAATCCCTCCATTATTATTTTTAAGTCATGTCTTGCATTATGATTTTCATAGAATTGAATGGACTCACTTTAAGTGTACACTAAAATTTAACAAAATCATTCTGTGTCACCACTCACACAAATCATGATGTGAAATATTTCTATTGCTCAGAAAGTACTCCCGTGTTCCTTAGCAGTCAATACCCCACCCTTGGCCCCAGGTAACCACTCACTTACTCCCTATCACCACGGCCAGGTAACCACTGAACTACCACCTGTCACTATGATTTGCCTTTCTAGAATATCAGATAAATGGAATCATCTTTTGGCTTGATTTTTTCCTCTCCTCATATTTTATGGTCCATCCAGATCATTGCAAGTATCAGCAATCATTACTCCTATTGCTCAGGAATATTTTGTTCTTCCTACTGTTTAAGTATTCCACAGTTTGTTTATCCATTCACCTGTTGAAACATTTGCATTATTTCCAGCTTTTGGCTTTTTTTAAAGTGTAATTATTTTTAGTAATCTCTATACCCTACATAGGGCTCAAACTCACAACCCTGAGATCAAGAGTGACATGCTCTCCCTACTGAACCAGTCAGGCACCCACAGCTTTTAGCTTTTTTGAATAAAGCTGCTACAAACTCTCTTATACAAGCATTTGTATGGATTGTTTTCACTTCCTTTGGGTATATATTTAAGAGTAAATTTGCTAGATTATATGATAAATGTATGTTTAAACTAAAGAAAGGGATCAGCTGTTTACCAAAGTTGTATCATTTTATAGTCCCATCAGTAATGCATTAGAATATCAATTACTACACATTCATTTATTTCATTTCTTTTCTTTTTTAAAAAATATTCTATTTATTTATTTGAGAGAGAGCATGAGTTGAGGGAGGAACAAAGGGAGAAGGGCAAGCAGACTCCATGCTGAGAGCAAGCCCAGCATAGAGCTCAATCCTGTGACCCCACGAACATGACCTGAGATGAAACCAAGAGTTGGACACCCGACTGACTGAGCAGCCAGGCACACTTACTTCTTTCTAATGTCTTTGGTGAGTTTTTAACTTTGATGATGTTCATTTTATCATACTGCTAGATTTTCATTTTTTTTTTCCTAAGAAATCTTTGCATACTTTATTGTCATGAAATGTTTCTCCTGTTTCCTTTTGGAATGTTACAATTTCAGAGTTAGTTTTGCCTTAAGGTGTGAAATAAGCAGGGTTGTACTTTGTTTTTTCTTACTAATATGAAGTTATTTCAGCACCATTTGTTGAAAAGGCCATTCATTTCCCCATTGTTAACTTTGTCTATTAACTTTGTGAACACTTCATTCCCTATTGACACTTTCATTAGAAAGAAGGTTCTAAAGTAGATAATATATGTCTTTTGTAAATTTGAATGATCAAATTACATTCAAGAAGTTTTGGCTATTCTACATTTCTCCCATACAAATTTAAGAATCTGCCTCTCTATTCCTACCAAAAAAAGCATCTAATAGGATTGTGTTTGAGATACCTCTAACTCTATTAATGAATTTGAAGACATTTGCCATTTTAAATTATTGAGAGGTATATGAAGATCTCATAAACTTGTCATTCTAGTTTTATTTCATTCGTCTTTAATATTTTGCTCTATGTGTAGTATAAAGATTTTGCACTTTATTATTTTTCCTAAAAATGATATTTAAAAAATAAATGTTATTTTTGCTGCTTATATGTATTTTGGGTTTTATTTATAATATTTATACTGCTAGCTTATAAAATATAATTATTTTTATATTAGTCATTCATTCTGTGACATCCCTAGATTTCCTTAGTATTTCTACTAGTTACTTGGCATATTTATTAGGATTTCTATAAAAATGACTATAACATCTCAAAAATCAAAGCAATTTTATTTCTTTCTTTTGTATTTTATGAAATTTTTTTCTTGGCCTACTTCACATGATAAGTGAATTGCAATTATTAATAAAACTGGTGAGAATAGATGTCTTTTCCTTGGTCCTAACCTTAGTGGAAAGGCACACAGTTATTTCATTAGCTTTATTTTGCTTATTTTTAAAAGTCCTTAAATCTGTCACTGTAATAAATTATATTGATCAAATATTAAATTAACCTTAAATTTCTTGAATAAAGGCAACTCGGTCATATTGCATTTTAATAAAAATGCATCATAATGCATTAGCAAATATATACATATAAATACAAATATACATATACGTATATATAATAAACATATATATAATTAACAATATATAATATTGTTATATATAATATATATAATATAATAAACATACATATATATATATAATTAACAATCGCCAAATCATGGAAAAAACCCAAACATTCATCAACTGATGAATTGATAAAGAAGTGGGATACAAACACACACACACACACACATACACACACACTGGAATATTACTCAGCCATCAAAAAAGAATGAAATCTTCCCATTTGCAATGATATGGATAAAGCTATAGTGTATTATGCTAAATGAAATAAATCCATCAGAGAAAGACAAATACCATATGATTTCAGTCACGTGTGGAATATACGAAACAAAAACAGATGAACACAGGGGAAGGAAAGAGAGAGAGAGAGAGAGAGAGAGAGAGGCAAACCATAAGAGACTCTTAACTATAGAACTATAGAGAACAAACTTAGAGATGCTAGAGGAGAGTTAGGTGGGAGATGGGCTAGATGGTGATGTGGGTTAATGAGGGCACTTGTGATGAGCATTGGGTGTTATATATAAGTGATGAATCAAAAAAAAAAAATAAATAAGTGATGAATCACTATATTCTACTCCTGAAACCAATATTCCACCATATGTTAGATAACTAGATTTTAAATAAAAGCAATATATATTTTTTATTTTAAATACATATATATATATTTGCTAATACATTGTGAAGGATTTTTTTCATATAACCTGAATGATAATATTCTATAGTTGTTTTTTTTTTTTTTTTTTTTTTTTTTTATCCTGCAGTGCCTTTGATTTTAATGTGAGATGATGCTGGTCTCAAAAGAGACTTACGAGATATCTTCTACTGTACATTCTGAAAACATTTGCAGTCAATTGACGATACGTCTTCTTAAGTGTTTGACAGAATTTATCATTCATTAATTCTGGGCCTGGAAATGTTATTTGGGAGTGATATATGTGTGCACATATGTGTATTCAGGCTTACTATGTTTCATAATTTTTGTCTTTCAAAGAGTATGTCCATTTCAGAAGTTATCAAATTCAATCACATAAAATGTCTTCTAATATTCACTTATTATTTTTCTGTGCTTGTAAGATCTGAATTAACACTCTTTCATTCCTAATGTGGGTAAATAGTCTTAATTTTTATATAGATTTAATAAAATTCAAATCAGAACTGCATTTTTATTTAATTTTTTCCTATTTGGGGATGCCTGGGTGGCTCAGCAGTTGAGTTGAGCCTTTGGCTCAGGGTATGATCCCAGTTCCGGGATCGAGTCCCACATCAGGCTCCCTGTGAGGAGTCTGCTTCTCCCTCTGCCTGTGTCTCTGCCTCTCTCTGTGTGTCTCTCATGAATAAATAAAAGCTTATTTTTTCCCATTTTTATTGAATAAATTTGACATATACTTTGTGTAAGCTTAAGGTGTATGGTGTTTTGCTTTGATAGACTTATATGTTGTAATATCATTGCTGATGCAGTGCTAGTTATCACTTAACTATAATAAAATATTATTGTCTGTATTCATTATACTGGTCGTTATGTCTTATTTACTACTTGTTACAAACTTGTATCCTTAAACACCATCACTTGTATCCCCTGCCCTATCCAACCATAGCCATCATTTTACTTTCTGTTTTTTACAGGTTTAGCTTTTTTTAAATTCCATGCATAAGTGATATTATATAGTACTTGTTTTACTCTGATTTATCTCACTTAGCAAAATGAGCTTAGGCCCATCCATACTGCAAATGGAAGGAGATCTCCCTTCATCTTGGCTGAATAATATTACATTGTGTTTGTGTATTGTGTATATGTAACACACTTTTTTTTAATCCAACAGTTTTCATATCTTGGATATTATAAATAATGGTGTGATGAACATGGGAGTACATATATCTCTTCAATATCCTGTGAAATAACCAGAAGTGCCGTTGGATTGTAGGGTAGATCTATTTTTAATTTTTTGACAAACCCTCACATTGTTTTCATAGTGGTTGGAAAAATTTACATTCACATCAGCAATATACAATTCATTGATTTTCATATATTGAAGCATCCTTGCATCCCAGGAATAAATCCCACTTGATTATGGTGTTTAATCCTTTGAATAAATTCTTGAGTTTGGTTTGTTAATATTTTGCTGAACTTTTTGGCATCTATATTTATCGGAGATATCTGTCTCTAGTTTTATTTTCTTAGAGCATTCTTATCAGATTTTGGTGTCAAAGTAATGCTGGCTTCATAGAAAGAGTTTGGAAGTGTTCTTTTTTCCTCTATATTTTGGAACATTTTGAAGAGTGTTGGTGTTGATTCTTCTTTAAAGATTCGGTAGAATTTTCCAGTGAAGCCATTTGGGGAGTTTTGTTGTTGTTGTTGTTGAGATTTTATTTTTTTTTTTGATTATTGATTCAATCTTATTACTCCTGTTTGTTCAGATTTTCTATTTCTTTATCATTCAATCTTAGTAGGTTGTGTGCTCACGATGTGTATTTATTTCTTCTAGGATATGTCATTTGTTGTCATATAATTGTTCATAGTAGTCTCTTGATCCTATGTATTTCTGTATTTTTGTAGTATCAGTTGTAATGTCTCCTCTTTCATCTCTAGTTTTATTTGAGTCTTCCCCCTTTTCTTTTCTTAGTATTAGCAAAAGTTTTGTGAAGTCTTTTTGTTTTCAAATAACCAACTCTGAGTCTTGATCCTTCTTATTGTATTTCTGATCTCTATTTAATTTACTTCGACTCTGATTCTTACTTTCCTTCTTTCTTTTACATTTGGGCTTCATTTATTTGTTTGTTTGTTTGTTTTCCTAGTTCCTTGTGTTATAAATTTAGGGTATTTGAGATCTTTCTAGTTACTTAATATATGCATTTATTGCTATAACATTTTCTCTCAGTACTACTTTTGCTGCATCCCACAATATTTGACATTTTATGTTTCCATTTTCATTAGTTTCAAGAAAATTTTTTATTTCCCTTTTGATTTCTTGTTTGAATCAAGAAATCTCTTGTTTGAATCCTTTTTGAATGGTTAATTAGAACTGTGCTGTTTAATTTCCACATATTTGTAGATCTTTTTACTTTCCTCATTATTGGTTTCTAGTTTCATACCATTGTGGTCAGAAAAGATAGTTAGTATGATTTCAATCTTTTAAAATTTGCTAATTTTTGTGACCTATTATATATGATCCATTATGGAGAATGTTCCATGTGCACTTGAGAATATTTATTCTGCTGTTATAGGATAAATGGTCCATGTTGGCCTATTAAGTCTATTTGTTCTAAAGTATGAGTCATTCTTTGTTGGTGCTTTGTCTGGGGCTTTTAAAGTTCCCTATAATCACTATATTGTGATTGTTATATCTTCTTAGCGTACTGGTCCCTTTATCATTATATAATGACTTTCTTTGACTTTTATTTCCTTTTTTGGCTTGAAATCTTTTTTGCCTGTTGTAAGCATGGCTAAACTTGCCTTCTTTCATTTTTCCACATATATGGTACGCCATCCATTCTTTCACTTTGAGCCTATATAAGTTTTTAGAGCTGAGATGAGTCTCCTTCAGAGCCTATAATTGGGTCTTTTTTCTAGCCACTCAGCTTCTCTAAGCCTTTTAATTAGTGAGTACATCCATTATATTTAGGGTAATAATTGATATGTAAAGGTTTTTTTTGTTGTTTTGTTTTTTTCATTTATTTATGATAGTCACACACAGAGAGAGAGGCAGAGACATAGGCAGAGGGAGAAGCAGGCTCCATGCACCGGGAAGCCCTGACGTGGGATTCGATCCCGGGTCTCCAGGATCGCGCCCTGGGCCAAAGGCAGGCGCTAAACTGCTGCGCCACCCAGGGATCCCTGATATGTAAAGTTTTAAACTGCCACTTTATCTTTTCCTTCTGGTTATTTTGTTTTTCCATTTTTCCCCCTTCTGCTTCTGTTTATCTTTGTTAGTTGATGGTTTTTCATCGTGAACTGCTCAGTATCTTCTTTTTATATGTTTTGTGCCACTGCTCTAGATTTTGCTTTGTAGTTACCACGGAGTTTACATAACATTACACAGATAAAATAATCCTTTTTCTGATGATAAGAATTTATCTTAATTTACCTATTAATCTTCCATCCTTTTATATATATTTTTTTAAATTTTTATTTATTCATGATAGGCACACAGTGAGAGAGAGAGAGGCAGAGACACAGGCAGAGGGAGAAGCAGGCTCCATGCACCGGGAGCCTGACGTGGGATTCGATCCCGGATCCCCAGGATCGCACCCTGGGCCAAAGGCAGGCGCCAAACCACTGCGCCACCCAGGGATCCCTCCTTTTATATTTTTGATATCACAAATTACCTTTTTATGTTGTGATTTTATTAATAAGTTGTAGTAGCTATAGTTATCTTTAATGATTTTTCTTTAAGTTTTATAAAATAATTAAGGGTTTAATAAACTATTCTGAAATAGAGGTAAAGTTTTCTAGTTCTATTTATCACCTTAATCAGTATTTTGTGTGATTTTGCCTTTTCACCTCAGCTTGAAGAATTCCTTTCAACATTTCCTGTAAGGCAAGTTTAGTGGTGGTGAATTCCCTAGCTTTTGTTTGCCTAGGAAATCTTTTATTTCTTTTTTATAACTGAAGAATAACTTTGTCAGATAGTATATTCTTGGCTGGTAGTTTTTAATCTTATTATATTTTGAATATGTCATTCCACTATCTCTTGGTATGTCTCAGTTTCTGCTGAGAAATCTACTGGTAGCCTCATGGGACATCCTTTGTAGGTTACTTTTCTTTTTCCTTGACTGCCTTTAATATTGAAGTTGACAGTCTTAATATAGTATGTCTTAGAGAAGGTCTTTTTGCACTGAGATAATATTATATTAGCTTTGTGGACTTGAACATATATAGTGCCTCCTCCATGTTTGGGAAGTTCTCTGCTATTATTTTTTTTTAAGATTTTATTAATTTATTCATGAGAGACACAGAAAGAGAGAGGCAGAGACACCGGGAGAAGGAGAAGCAGGCTCCATGCAGGGAGATCGATGGGAACTCAATACCGGGTCTCCAAGGATCACACCCTGGGCTGATGGTGGCGCTAAACCGCTGAGCCACCCGGGAAGCCCTGCTATTATTTTTCTAAATCATCTCTCAGCCTTCTTCTCCTTATTTTCCTCTGCTGGTATACCCATTATTCTTATGTTGGTTTTTCTATGGAGTCTGATAGCTCTCATAAAGTTTCTTCACTTTTTAAAAATCTTATTGTCTCTCCTATTTCACCTGAATTTCTAGATTCTTATTTTAGAGATTGCTAACTCTCTCTTCCATTTGATCTGCTGTATCACCAGTACATTCTAATGACTACTCATCTCATTTATTGAGTTCTTCCACTCCAGAATTTTTGTTTAACTCTTTAATAGAATTTCATTCTCTTTGTTAATATATTCCTCTTGTTCATTGATTTTATCCCTGAGATCACTGTATTTCCTGAGTTCTTTTGTAGCAGGTTGAATTTTTTCATAGCAGCTATTTTAAATTCTTTATTACAATATTCCATATATTTGACTTAAGTTGCTAAAAGTTGTCATTTTCTTTTTATGATACCATATTACTGTGATTTCTTTCATAGTTTCGATGAAAAATGTTTCTGCTACTTCTTTTTGAAGTAGCCATCACTTTTCTCACTTAAGGCAAGGTTTTGTGTACTTTGATTCTGACAGTTGAATAGATTGCTAATTAGGAGCCTTCCTCTTTTTCCAGAAGGTGGCGGAAGAGCACAAGTTTTTGGTTTCTCTTACCAGCGGACTCCCCATTAAGGTTAGGAGTGCACATTTCAAAAAAATGGCAGAGGATAAAGATGGCAGGAGAGTGGGGCGAGATTTGTATTTACCACTTTGGGGCTTTGAGTGTGCCCACCTCCAGCTACAGAGGTTCTGCAGTGGGGATCCCAGAGGTCTGTTGGCGGTTCTATTGCCAGAACCCAAGTACAGAAGACAGGAGACACTTTTCTGAGGTGCCCTTTGTCTGACTACTTTCCTTTCATTTCCCTCCCCCAGTCACTGTGGTTTCTTTTCAGAGAGAGCAACAGGTCCCTCCAGCTGCAGAACATATGCCCAGCAGAACTCACTGCCTTCATGCACCACTTTCTCTGCCTCACCACCTGTGCCACCACCAGCTTGCCACCACTCCCCTTGGCACTGCCCCGCAGGCCCATCCACCCAGTATGGGGGACACAGAAGACTGGATCTTCAGTGTTCTGGCAAGCCCTGCATGGTCACTTTTCTCAGTTATGAACGTCCCATTAGTTGTAAGTGAAAAGGGAAAGAGAAAAAGGAATGACTCAGGCTGACTCAGCTACCATGATGTCATGATGTCACTCTCCAAATTTACTTTTTTATAAATGAATCTAACCAGAGTTACATCAAGTGCTATATCTTTTCAAAAGATTAAAATTTTATTTCATTGATTTCTTCCACATTTTGTCATTTTAAATTTCATTGATTTCACCTTTATTTGAATCATGTACTTCATCGTACTTACTCTGGATCACTTCACTTTTCCTTACTTAATTTCTTTAGATAGTATAATACAGCATTTAATTGATTTTAAACCCCTTCCTTTTCTATTATAAATGTTTAAAGATCTAAAATTTTGTCTCAACACATTTAGCTACACTCTTCCACCTAATGTCATTTCATTTTATTGGTTTTCCCTGTGATCTCTTCTGTGAGTCATAGTAGGAATGTGCATGTGTGTTTGTTTAGTAGTGTGTATAATTTACAAATATGTGGAGATTTTCAGATATCTTACTGTTTGAATTTATATCTTATTTCAATTTTGGTCAGATAATACTCTGTATGATCCTCGTTCAATTATTATCGAGTCTGCTACATGGCCCAATATAGTCTATGTTGTTAAGTATTCCATGACCCTGGAGCATATGAACTCCACTTTGTATAGAGGTCTCCAATACTGTCAATTAGCTCAAGATTATGTAATACTGTTCTAGTTTCATATTTTCATTCTAATTTTATGTCCACTTTTTAGTCAATAACTGAGAGAAGAGTTTTGAAATCTCAAATAAAATTGTAAATTAGCCTATTTATTCTTTTGCTTTTGATACTTTTTGCTTTATTTATGTTTAATTCTGATTCTGTTTTTTTTTTTTTAAGATTTTATTTATTTATTTATTTATGAGAGACACAGAGAGAGGCAGAGTCATTGGCAGAGGGAGAAGCAGGCTCCTTGTGAGGAGCCTGATGTGGGACTTGATCCCAAGACCCCAGTATCATGACCTGAGCCAAAAATGCTCAACCACTGAGCCACCCAGGTGCCCCTAGTTTCTGTTATAGATAAATTAATAAGTGTGATGTGATGTTATATATTCTTTTTAAAAATATATTTATTTATTTGACAGAGAGAGGGCACAAGCCGGAAGAGCAGAAGGCAGTGGGAGAGGGAGAAGCAGGCTCCCCACTGAGCATGGAGGCCAGTATTGGACTCAATCCCAGTACCCTAGGACCATGACCTGAGCTGAAGGCAGACACTTACCTAAGCCACCCAGGCTCCCCAAGATGATGTTATATATTCTTTTTTTTTTTTTTTAAGATTTTATTTCATTATTTATGAGAGATACAGAGAGGCAGAGACATAGGCAGAGGGAGAGGCAGGGTCCTCACAGGGAACCGGATTCAGAACTCAATGCCTGAGCCAAAGGCAGACACTCAACTGCTGAGCCACCCAGGCATCCCATTGTTATATATTCTTAATAAACTTTTCTTTCATCATTACAAAATATTCCTCTGTGGTTTTTTTTACATTTCTTGTTTGGAAGTGTGCTTTATGGATATTAATGTAGCCACTTGAGCTTATGATTATTATTTTTGTAGTATATCATTTTCCCTTTTTGTTTTGACCTATTGTGACATTATATTGAAAGAGCATTTCTTTTAGACATGATATACTTGAGTCTTGATTTTTTTTATATCAAGTCTAATAATTTTTGCCTTTTATTTTTTTTTAAGATTTTATTTGTTCATGAGAGACACAGAGGGAGAGAGAGAGGCAGAGACACAGGCAGAGGGAGAAGCAGGCTCCATGTGGGAGCCCGATGCGGGACTCGATCTTGGGTCACGCCCTGGGCCGAAGGCAGGTGCCAAACCGCTGAGCCACCCAGGGATCCCTTAGTTTTTGCCTTTTAATTGGAGTCTTTAGATGGTGTACATATGTCATTAATAATAGTTGGGTTTAAGTTTGCCAATTGTAATTTGTTTTCTATCCAGTCTTTGTTTCTTCTTTTTTTTCTTTTATAAGTGTTTTGATTAATTATGTTTTTAGTATGACATTTGATCTCCGCTTTAAATTGCCAGATAGATATTTCTGTTTTATTGCTGGTTTTTCTGGGGTTTATAGAATGAACCTATAACATCATAGTAACATTTAAATTATATTATACCATTTCACATATAAGAACTTAATCACAATATATTGTCATGTCTCCTCTCTTCTTTATTATTTTCATATATTTTACTTTAATATATTTTATTAACCTGATGATATAGTTACTAATTTTTTCTTTAATCATTTGTTTTTTAAGTAAAACTTTGAAAGTGAGAAAGCAATATTTACTCATGTTTCCATTTCCAGCGTTTTTCATTCTTCTTGTAAATCAAAGTACCCATCTGGCATCATTTCATTCAGTCTGATGAACTTCCTTTACATTTTTTTTTAACTCATGTTGCTGACAAACATTTTTCTTAGCTTTTACTCAGTTGAAAAGTCTTTATTTTGACTATATCTCTTCTCAGTCAGAAGTAGAATTCTCAGTTGACAACTGAAATAAGCAAGAAACGACATTTTTACCTAGAATTACAGCTCCCCAACTTTTCTATTTTAGGGTTTACATTTTCTCCTTAACAGTGAAAGATGTACAAGTTTATGAAAACACTAAATCAGACACTTCTTAGCCAAAGGGATACATTTCCCAGGTTTTTCAAGTTCTTTTGAAAGGTCTCCATATATTGATAAGCCTTTTTCTTAATTGTGTGAGAGTTTGACGTTTTCCACTTCAAAATTGCAGCACACTCTGAAAAACTATATGAGCAAACATTATTTTCCTCCATACTGCTATAACTTCTGTACCTACCCCTCCCTAATTAATTCCACTGTAACAGAACAAATTCTAGTATACAAAATACAGAGCATAAAAACATTTTCAAGAAAAATGAAAGCTATAAAGGCCATAGAACATATCTTACTCACATATTCTTTGTTCTTAAAAGGGAAAGAGTCAGTTAAACCAGATGTGCCATGCACTCCTAGTAACTGGGTACCTAGTCCCTATGTTCATGGTGAAGAAACCATTATCAGATAGCAAATTGCCACCCAGTGTCCTTGGCCTGCAGTGTAACAAAGGATCCTCTTATAACTAACCCGGTTTTCAGTAATTCCAGAAAAGTTTTCTACTTTTCCTCCTTCATTCAATATTTCCCACATCTATCCATCCTCTTCCTTCCCTTTTATTTTCCTTTTATATTTAATTCCTTTCTATTTAGACTGGAACTGAAACAGGAAAATAAACAAATATCCAAAACAAAAGATTTAAAGCAAAGGTACAGAGCTTTTATTCAATGACTCAAATCATCCAAAATTTTTGCAAATATAATTTTTAAAAAAAATACAATAAGTCCCTTAAATTACAATGTATATTCCAGTAGGATACCTAGTATAAACACACACCCACCCACCCACACACACACACATATACACATTTCTAAGGACTATATGCCATCATTATGGTAGTGCATACTGTGTAATTTCTGTCCCTCTTTTTACAACTAAAAATTGGCAGCCATGCAAAAACAGAAACAACTCTGTGGGAGTTGTGGAATCTAGCACTATATGTCAAGGAACCTGAGAAGAATCTTGTCCATCTGTGTATTGAGTAGTGAGCAGATGGAACTTGGTGTGTGCTGTGGAATCGGCTGACACTGGCAAACTGGTTCCATCCTTCATGACTACAGTTGGAGAAAACATGGCAAGTGCTGGCTTGGGCAGAAACCCATAGATAAGAAAGACTATAGAAGTGTAGCTTTCCTGGGAAGAGACTCCAGCACTCTGTTAGAGAACATAAATAAATAAATTTATACACATTGTTTATATATGTGTATATACACAATAAATATATACAAATAAAATAAATTTATACGCACTTACACACATTGGAGAAGGGAAGAGGAACTTTGCCAACACTGCTCTATTCCCTAGGGGCACAGTGTGGGACTGAACTAGCCAGTGGTAGACTCTATCATAAGGGAATGGGACAGTAGTGAGAAAATATTTGGTTTCCACTATTTGGAATGCTGATAGAAACATATAGACTGGAGGAAGAGAGGTGGGCATGAAAGAGACAGATATGAATATCAAAGTGCACTAAAGGAACATGGTCCCTGATGACTGTGTTAAGCAATCCAGCAGGAACCCTGCCAATGAGCCACTGATATAATATCACTTGAAGATTCCCTCCACTTGGCTCAGAGGTACCCCCACACCCCAAATGCTAGACCCACACTACCCGAAATTCTGAGGCAAGGTCCTTGTGCACACTCACAAGTGTGACAACAAGAATGAGCTCTCTTGAGATGTACTCAAAATTCAGTCCAGGGTCTGTGGGTAAGGGAGCAATTATCTTCTAGAAAACAAAAAAAAAAATGTTACTAGCTGTAAGAATAAGGGGAACAAACAAGTTTAATAATTTGTCCACAAGAGAGAGCAAGAAATGGAGAGCAGGTGAAATCATAAAAGGTTGGAGAAAATGTCAGAAATAAACAGGAACATCAAAAAATATCCCCAACTTAAAGACAACTAGTTAAGATCTGCAGAAATATCCACCACTTCACATGTGAAAACAGCAATGCAAAATTCAAACATAAAGACTCAAGGAAACATGTGGTCACCAAAAGACAATCATCATTCAGTAACAGAACTCAAAGACACAGAATCTTATGATTTAGTTGATAAAGAATTCACAATTGTTCGGAGGAAACTTGGCAAGCTATAAGAAAACATAGAATAGAAATATACTTCAATGAAATCAGGAAAACCATGCATGAACAAAATGAGAAAAATAATAAAAAAGAAAGGTGAGAATTTAATAAATAAAATTTAAAATTCAATAAAGATAATATACAACATAATAGAACAAATGGAAGATAAAATGAGTGAGCTATAGAATAGGACTTAGAAATAATCCAGTTAGAGAGGGACAAAGAAAATGGATGAAGAGGACTTAAGAAAGCTTACATGATCTATGTAACATCATCAAGCATTCAAACATTAGAATAATTGGAGTTCCTGAAGGAGAGGGTAGGTAGAAAGGAGTGAAATTTTCTTTAAAGAAATAATAGCCAAGAACGTCTCCAAGCAATGGTGGAGGGGAGGAGAGGACTTTGATATTCATGTTCAGAAAAGTAATAGGTCAGCTCATTATCTCAATGCAAAACAATATTCTCCAAGACACATAAATGAAACTGTCAAAACTCACAAAGAGAGAACCCTAAAAGCAGAATGAGAATAAAATATTGTAATTTATAATGGAGCTCTATTAGTCTAAGAGAAGATTTTTCAGCAGAAACTTCACAGGTGAGGAGACAGTGGAATGATATAATCAAAGTGTTGAAAGAAAAAAAATGCTGAGAATATTCTATCTGGAAAAGTAATGTTTTATATATGAAGGAAAAATAAAGACTTTCCAGTGAGCACAAACTGAGGTAATTAATCACCACTAGACCTACCTTGCAGGAAATGCTGGAAGGAGTTCTTGGAGCTAAAATGAAAAGATGTTGCTGAAAAAATAGAACACACTGGTAAAGTTTAATATATAGTTAGATTTAGAGAACTCTGATTCTGTAACAGCATATTAACCACTCACATATAGTGTAAACTTAATACTTAACTATAGTATAAAGGTTAAAAGGAAAGAGCAATAAAAATATTTATAGTTAGTATAATTTGTTTAAAAATACACAAAACAAAAAGAGGTAAATTGTGGCATCAAAAATATAAAAGAAAAGTAGAAGAGCAAACTTTTTGTATGGATCAAGATTAAGATACTTTCAACTTAAAATGGGTTATTCTGTTTATAAGATGTTTTATGAAAGCCTCATGGTGATCACAAAGAAAAATTATGTACAAAAGGAAAAGAAAGGGGAATCAGAGTTACCACCTTGGAATATCACCAATTCATAAAGGTAAGAAGTAAAGAAAAGAAGAAAGGATGGAAGTGCAAACAGCTACAAAACAATTAATAACACGGCATTAGTAATTCCTTACATATCAGTAATTACTCTAACTGCAAAGGGATTAAATTCACTAATTAAAAAACACAGAGTGTCAGGAGGATGAAAAAATAAGACTCACTGTATGCTGCATACAAGAAACTCACTTCAGCTTTAAGGACACATAGTATCAAAGCAAAGGGATGGAACAAGATTTTCCATGCAAGTGGAAGCCTTAAGAAAGTGAGGATAGCTAAAGATATCACACAAAATAGATATTTAGTGAAAACTAAAAAAATAAATAAATAAAAGAGACACAGTAAGTCATTGTGTAATGGTAAAGTGATTAATTTATTAAGAAGATAAGTATAGGGATCCCTGGGTGGCTCAGCGGTTTGGTGCCTGCCTTTGGCCCAGGGCGCGATCCTGGAGTCCCAGGATCGAGTTCTGTGTCGGGCTCCAGGCATGGAGACTGCTTCTCTCTCCTCCTGTGTCTCTGCCTCCCTCTCCCTCTCTCTGTGTGTCTATCATAAATAAAATAAATAAATCTTTAAATATATATATATATATATATATATATATCATTAAAGAAGATAAGTATATATGCACCCAATATCACAATACTTATATATTAAGCAAATACTGATAAATCTGAAGGGGAAAATAGGCAATGCAATGATAAAAAGACTTCAGTAACTCTTTTTCTGCAATGGATAGATCATCCAGATGGAAAATAAAAACAGAAACACTAGATTTAAACCATAATTTAGACCCAAGGGAATAGACATTGATAGGACATTACATCCAACAGAAGTAGAATCCACATCCTTCTCAAGTACACATGGAACATTTTCCAGGATATGATTGGCCAGAAAACAAGTCTTAGCAAATTTAAGATTGAAATCATACCAAATATGTTTTCTGATTATAATGGTATGAAACTAGAAATCAGTAACAGGAGGAAACCTGTAATTCACAAATACATGGAGATTAAACAACATGCTCCAGAGTAATCAATGGCTCAAAGAAGAAATAAAAAGGAAGACTAAGAAATATCTTGAAAAATAGATTAGCCAAAATACAATACCAGAGTGCATACAGTACACACTGAAGATACTACCTGAAACATTAGGCCCTGGGCACTACATGAGCTCTTTTTCATAAGGCCATTACTTTCAGGAGCAGAAGACATAAGTAGCTTTTCTAACACAGAGAAGAAGGCAGAAACTAGACAAAATACCAAGACAGAGGAACTTATCCCAAATGAAAGAACAAGATAAAGCCACAGCTAGAGAAACAGATAGAAGTAACATGCCTGAAGGAGAATCTGAAGCAATGATCATAAGGAGACACATTGGGCATGAGAAAAGAATAGAAAACATCAGGGAGACCCACACCAACAACTAAAGAGTTAAAAAAGAATAAATCAGAGATGAGGAATGCAATAAATGAGATAGGAAAGAGTCTTGATGCAATGAACAGAAGGCCAGAAGAAACAGAGGAACAAATTAGTGGCCTAGAAGACAAAAAGTGGAAAATAATGAAGTTGAACAAAAGAGAGAAGTCCCAGGAGTTCCAGAAGAAGAAGACAGAGAAAAGAGGGCAGAAAATTTATTTCAAGAAGTAATCACAGAAAACATGCATCCCTAATCTGGGTAAAGACATCCAGACATCCAGATGCCTGAGGGACAGAAAACCCCCATCAAAATAAACAAAAGCAAGCCAATACAAAGCATTGTAATTAAATTTGCAAAATATAGAAACAAAGGAAAAGTCTTAAAAGAATCAAAACAAAAGAAGTTCCTAACTTACGAGGAAACATCCATTAGGCTAGCTGGAGATTTCTCCAAAGAAACTTGGCAAGCCAGGAGGGAGTGGCATGATATATTCCACGTGCTCAATGGGAAAAACCTGCAGCCAAGAATACTCTATCCAACAATGCTGTCATGCAGAACAGAAGGAGATAGTTTCCCAGACAAACAAAAACTAAAGGAGTTCATGGCCACTAAACCAGCCATGCAAGAAATATTAAAGGGACTCTTCGAGTAGGAAAGTAGGAAAAAAGTGACAAAGACTAGAAAGGAACAGAGAAAAACTCCAGAAACAACAAAACAAGTAATTAAATAACATTAAAAATATATCTGCGAATAATTACTCTGAGGGGCTCCTGGGTGATATAGTCAGTTAAGAGTCTGACTCTTGGTTTCAGCTCAGGTAGTGTCTCAGGGTCATGAGAACTAGCCCTAGGTCAAGCTCCATGCTCAGTGCATGAGTCTGCTTAAGACTCTGTCTCCCTCTCTTTCTGCCCTGGTTGCCCCTCGTTCTTGTCTAAATCTTAAAAAAAAAAAAAAAATTTAAATAGGAATTGTGAGAGTGGACATCCTTGTCTAGTTTCTGAGTGTAGGGGAAAGACTCTCAGTTTTTCCCCCCTGAGCATGATATTAGTTGTGGATCTTTGGTATATGACCTTTATGATACTGAGTACAGGAGAGGAGGGGCAAGACGGTGGAAGAGTAGTGTCCCCAGTCACCTGTCCCCACCAAATTACCTAGATAACCTCCAAATCATCCTGAAAATCTACGAATTTGGCCTGAGATTTAAAGAGAGACCAGCTGGAATGCAACAGTGAGAAGAGTTCACGCTTCTAGCAAGGTAGGAAGACGGGGAAAAAGAAATAAAGAAACAAAAGGCCTCCAAGAGGGAGGGGCCCCGCGAGGAGCCGGGCTGAGGCCGGGGCGAGTGTCCCCAGGACAGGAGACCCCGTCCCGGAGGAGCAGGAGCTGCACCGACCTTCCCGGGGGAAAGGGGCTCGCGGGGAGGTGGAGCAGGACCCAGGATGGCGGGGATGCCCTCGGGCTCCCGGGGACACTAACAGACACCTGCGCCCCGAGAGAGCGCCCCGAGCTCCCTAAGGGCTGCAGCGCACACGAGGGGACCCGGAGCAGCTCGGGGGGCTCGGGGGCGGCTCCGCGGAGGGGGCTGCGGGGCGGGAGGGAATCCAACAGCGCAGGCTCGGGAGCACAGGGCACCGGGACACAGCCCAGGATCCGGCCTCCCCCGGGACAGGCAGAGGCCGGGAGGGCCCAGGAGAGCGAGGACGCTCCTGCCCGGAGCTGAGCAGATCAGCGGCCCCGCCCCGAAGCCTCCAGGCCCTGCAGACGGAGAGCTCCGTGGTGACTGCAGGAACTGACTCCAGGGCTGCAGAGCTGGCCCCGCCACTGCGGTTGTTCCTCCTGGGGCCTCACGGGGTAAACAACCCCCACTGAGCCCTGCACCAGGCAGGGGCAGAGCAGCTCCCCCAAGTGCTAACACCTGAGAATCAGCACAACAGGCCCCTCCCCCAGAGGACCAGCTAGACAGACAGGGGAAAAACAAATTATTGACCAAGCATCACTGGAAAGATCCAGGGGAAGTCAAGGGACGTAAGTATACAGAATCAGAGGATACTCGCCTGTGGATTTTGTGTGTGTGTGTGTGTGTGTGTGTGTGTGCTTTTGATTTCTGTTTGTTTTCCCCATCCCCTATTTTTCCCTTTCTTTCTTTTTCTTCTCTTTTTTTTTCTCTTTCCTTTCCTTCTTTCTCTCCTCTCTTTTATTCTCCTTCTCCCAATACAACTTGTTTTTGGTCACTCTGCACTGAGCAAAATGACTAGAAGGAAAATCTCACCTCAAAGGAAGACTCAGAAACAGTCCTCTCTCCCACAGAGTCACAAAATCTGGATTACAATTCAATGTCAGAAAGCCAATTCAGAAGCACTATTATACAGCTACTGGTGGCTCTAGAAAAAAGCATAAAGGACTCAAGAGACTTGATGACTGCAGAATTTTGATCTAATCAGGTAGAAATTAAAAAAAAAATTGAATGAGATGCAATCCAAACTAGAAGTCCTAACAACGAGGGTTAACGAGGTGGAAGAACGAGTGAGTGACATAGAAGACAAGTTGATGGCAAAGAGGGAAACTGAGGAAAAAAGAAACAAACAATTAAAAGATCATGAGGAGAAACAAAAGCAAAAATGAACTATTGGGACTTCATCAAGATAAGAAGCTTTTGCACAGCAAAGGATACAGTCAACAAAACTCAAACACAACCTACAGAATGGGAGAAGATATTTGCAAATGACATATCAGATAAAGGGCTAGTTTCCAAGATCTATAAAGAACTTCTTAAACTCAACACCAAAGAAACAAACAATCCAATCATGAAATGGGCAAAAGACATGAACAGAAATCTCACAGAGGAAGACATAGACATGGCCAACATGCACATGAGAAAATGCTCTGCATCACTGGCCATCAGGGAAATACAAATCAAAACCACAATGAGATACCACCTCACACCAGTGAGAATGGGGAAAATTAACAAGGCAGGAAACAACAAATGTTGGAGAGGATGCGGAGAAAAGGGAACCCTCATACACTGTTGGTGGGAATGTGAACTGGTGCAGCCACTCTGGAAAACTGTGTGGAGGTTCCTCAAACAGTTAAAAATAGACCTGCCCTACGACCCAGAAATTGCACTGTTGGGGATTTACCCCAAAGATACAAATGCAATGAAACGCCGGGACACCTGCACCCCGATGTTTATAGCAGCAATGGCCATGATAGCCAAGCTGTGGAAGGAGCCTTGGTGTCCAACGAAAGATGAATGGATAAAGAAGATGTGGTTTATGTATACAATGGAATATTACTCAGCTATTAGAAATGACAAATACCCACCATTTGCTTCAACGTGGATGGAACTGGAGGGTATTATGCTGAGTGAAGTAAGCCAGTCGGAGAAGGACAAACATTATATGTTCTCATTCATTTGGGGAATATAAATAATAGTGAAAGGGAATATAAGGGAAGGGGGAAGAAATGTGTGGGAAATATCAGAAAGGGAGACAGAACGTAAAGACTGCTAACTCTGGGAAACGAACTAGGGGTGGTGGAAGGGGAGGAGGGCGGGGGGTGGGAGTGAATGGGTGACGGGCACTGGGGGTTATTCTGTATGTTAGTAAATTGAACACCAATAAAAAATAAAAAAAATAAAAAAAATTCAAAAAAAAAAAAAAAAAGATCATGAGGATAGATTAAGGGAAATAAATGACAGCCTGAGGAAGAAAAACCTACGTTTAATTGGAGTTCCCGAAGGCGCCGAACAGGACAGAAGTCCAGGATATGTATTTGAACAAATCATAGCTGAAACTTTCCTAATCTGGGAAGGAAAACACGCATTCAGATCCAGGAAATAGAGAGATCCCCCCTAAAATCAATAAAAACCATCCAACACCTGGAAATTTAATAGTTAAGCTTGCAAATTCCAAAGATAAAGAGAAGATCCTTAAAGCAGCAAGAGACAAGAAATCCCTGACTTTTATGGGGAGGAGTATTAGCGTAACAGCAGACCTCTCCACAGAGACCTGGCAGGCCAGAAAGGGCTGCCAGGATATATTCAGGGTCCTAAATGTGAAAAACGTGCAACCAAGAATACTTTATCCAGCAAGGCTCTCATTCAGAATGGAAGGAGAGATAAAGAGCTTCCAAGACAGGCAGGAGCTGAAAGAATATGTGACCTCCAAACCAGCTCTGCAAGATTTTTAAGGGGGACTCTTATTCCCCTTTAAGAAGAAGTTCAGTGGAACAATCCACAAAAACAAGGACTGAATAGATATCATGATGACCCTAAACTCATATCTTTCAATAGTAACTCTGAACGTGAACGGGTTTAATGACCCTATCAAAAGGCACAGGGTGTCAGACTATAAAAAAGCAGGACCCATCTATTTTCTGTCTACAAGAGACTCATTTTAGACAGAAGGACACCTACAGCCTGAAAATGAAAGATTGGAGAACCATTTACCATTCAAATGGTCCTCAAAAGAAAGCAGGGGTAGCCATCCTTATATCAGATAAACTAAAATTTACCCTGAAGACTGTAGTGAGAGATGAAGAGGGACACTATCTCATACTTAAAGGATCTATCCAACAAGAGGATTTAACAATCCTCAATATATATGCCCCATATGTGGGAGCTGCCAAATATATCAATTAATAACCAAAATTAAGACAGATAATAATACACTTATACTTGGTGACTTCAATCTAGCGCTTTCTACACTCAATAGGTCTTCTAAGCACAACATCTCCAAAGAAACAAGAGCTTTAAATGATACACTGGACCAGATGGATTTCACAGATATCTACAGAACTTTACATCCAGACTCAACTGAATACACATTCTTCTCAAGTGCACATGGAACTTTCTCCAGAATAGACCACATACTGGGTCACAAATTGAGTCTGAACCGATACCAAAGATTGGGATCATCCCCTGCATATTCTCAGACCATAATGCCTTGAAATTAGAACTAAATCACAACAAAAAGTTTGGAAGGACCTCAAACACATGGAGATTAAGGACCATCTTGCTAAAAGATGAAAGGGTCAACCAGGAAATTAAGGTAGAATTAAAAAGATTCATGCAAACTAATGAGAATGAAGATACAACCATTCAAAATCTTTGGGATACAGCAAAAGCAGTCCTGAGGGGGAAATACATCACAATACAAGCATCCCTCCAAAAACTGGAAAGAACTCAAATACAAAAGCTAACCTTACACCTAAAGGAGCTAGAGAAAAAACAGCAGATAGATCCTACACCCAGCAGAAGAAGAGAGTTAATAAAGATTCGAGCAGAACTCAATGAAATCGAGACCAGAAGAACTGTGGAACAGATCAACAAAACCAGGAGTTGGTTCTTTGAAAGAATTAATAAGATAGATAAACCATTAGCCAGCATTATTAAAAAGAAGAGAGAGAAGACTCAACTTAATAAAATCATAAATGAGAAAGGAGAGATCACTACCAACACCAAGGAAATACAAACGATTTTAAAAACATATTATGAACAGCTATACGCCAATAAATTGGGCAATCCAGAAGAAATGGACGCATTTCTGGAAAGCCACAAATTACCAAAACTGGATCAGGAAGAAAAAGAAAACAACAGGCCAGTACCAGGGAGGAAATTGAAGCAGTCATCAAAAACCTCCCAAGACACAAAAGTCCAGGGCCAGATGGCTTCCCTGGGGAATTCTATCAAACGTCTAAAGAAGAAACCATACCTATTCTACTAAAGCTGTTTGGAAAGATAGAAAGAGATGGAGTACTTCCAAACTCGTTCTATGAGGCCAGCATCACCTTAATTCCAAAACCAGACAAAGACCCCACCAAAAAGGAGAATTACAGACCAATATCCCTGATGAACATGGATGCAAAAATTCTCAACAAGATACTAGCCAATAGGATCCAACCGCCCATTAAGAAAATTATTCACCACGACCAAGTAGGATTTAGCCCTGGAACACAAGGCTGGTTCAACATTTATAAAACAATCAATGTGATTCATCATATCAGCAAGAGAAAAACCAAGAACCATATGATCCTCTCATTAGATGCAGAGAAAGCATTTGACAAAATACAGCATCCATTCCTGATCAAAACTCTTCAGAGTGTAGGGATAGAGGGAACATTCCTCAGCATCTTAAAAGCCATCTACGAAAAGCCCACAGCAAATATCATTCTCAAAGGGGAAGCACTGGGAGCCTTTCCCCTAAGATCAGGAACAAGACAGGGATGTCCACTCTCACCACTGCTGTTCAACATAGTACTGGAAGTCCTAGCCTCAGCAATCAGACAACAAAAAGACATTAAAGGCATTCAAATTGGCAAAGAAGAAGTCAAACCCTCCCTCTTTGCGATGACATGATACTCTACATAGAAAACCCAAAAACCTCCATCCCAAGATTGCTAGAACTCATACAGCAATTTGGTAGCATGGCAGGATACAAAATCAATGCCCAGAAATCAGTGGCATTTCTATACACTAACAATGAGACTGAAGAAAGAGAAATTAAGGAGTCAATCCCATTTACAATTGCACCCAAAAGCATAAGATCCCTAGGAATAAACCTAACCAAAGAGGTAAAGGATCTATACCCTAAAAACTATAGAACACTTCTGAAAGAAATTGAGGAAGACACAAAGAGATGGAAAAATATTCCATACTCATGGATTGGCAGAATTAATATTGTGAAAATGTCAATGTTACCCAGGGCAATTTACACCTTTAATGCAATCCCTATCAAGATACCATGGTCTTTTTTCAGAGAGTTGGAAGAAAACTATTTTAAGATTTGTGTGGAATCAGAAAAGACCCCGAATAGCCAGGGGAATTTTAAAAAAGAAAACCATAGCTGGGGGCATCTTGCACATTGCCAGATTTCAGGTTGTACTACAAAGCTGTGGTCATCAAGACAGTGTGGTACTGGCACAAAAACAGACACATAGATCAATGGAACAGAATAGAGAACCCAGAAGTGGACCCTGAACTTTGTGGTCAACTAATATTCAACAAAGGAGGAAAGACTATCCATTGGAAGAAAGACAGTCTCTTCAATAAATGGTGCTGGGAACATTGGACATCCACATGCAGAAGAATGAAACTAGACCACTCTCTTGCACCAGACACAAAGATAAACTCAAAATGGATGAAAGATCTAAATGTGAGACAAGAGTCCATCAAAATCCTAGAGGAGAACACAGGCCACACCCTTTTTGAACTCGGCCACAGTAACTTCTTGGAAGATACATCCACGAAGGCAAAAGAAACAAAAGCAAAAATAAACTATTGGGACTTCATCAAGATAAGAAGCTTTTGCACAGCAAAGGATACAGTCAACAAAACTCAAAGACAACCTACAGAATGGGAGAAGATATTTGCAAATGACGTATCAGATAAAGGGCTAGTTTCCAAGATCTATAAAGAACTTATTAAACTCAACACCAAAGAAACAAACAATTCAATCATGAAATGGGTAACTTTTGTTTTTCAAAAATATCTGATAACTTTTTCCCATTTAGGTGTGCATATACTACTATTTCATTTTGATCTTGATTTGCATTTTTAGTCATTTGTGTTTGCTTTTCCATGAAAAGTCTGCTTGTTTCCTTTGGTCATTTTTCTAATAGGTTGCCATTATTATTTATTAATGGTCTCACTATAAAATGGATCCTAATCTTGTGTCAGTTATATCATTTCCAAATATCTCCAAATTTTGTGGTTTATCATTTCATTTTCTTTATGATATTTCTAAGAACAGTAATTATTAAAACTGTCTAATATTTCAAATATTTCCTTTATTATTTGAAATTAAGTGGGGAAGGCTGTCTTGATTTATAACTTAAGAGCTAAGTAACCCCTTACAACTGGCAATAGGGGTGTTTCCAGAAAGCAGTGAGGGACAGTTCAGCTCATCTACTTGTCTTCACATCCCTCCCTTTACCTGTCTGATTGGTTTCTCTTCTTCCCGTTACAGTATTAGAATAATAATAGTAATATTTAATTACTGACTTCCCTTTACTTCCTTCATATCCTTATTTTGTTAATTTCACCTTCCTGCCCATTCCATGGCATCTTCTGAAATCATAACTGGATGAACAGCATTAATTTTGTTTTTGCCTTTGTTTTTATAGAGTGGGGATTTTAATCTGGTATTTCCTAAGGAATTTATTTTTTTTCTGTGTTACACTGTTATTTATCTCAAGCTCAGTGCAAGTGTATATGCATGTGTGCATGTGGACAAAGAAGGTCGGGATCAGTTCCTTCCCTCTCCATAGCTCAATGTTCATAATAACTCACTCATAACAGGGGAAGATTACAACTGGGGTCAACCACATCTTTAAGCTTGCTCATGAGCACATACTTAGAATGGCAATTTTTGCTGAAAGGAAATATAAATGGGAGTAAGAAAAGATAAACTACATGTACTTAGAATATTGATAAAACTAATTATTAGGGAATCCCTGGGTGGCTCAGTGGTTTAGCGCCTGCCTTTCGCCAGGGCCCGATCCTGGAGTCCCCGGATAGAGTCCTGCATCGGGCCCTCGGCATGGAGCCTGCTTCTTCCTCTGCCTGTGTCTCTGCCTCTCTCTGTCTCTGAATCACCAAGTGATTCAAAACCTCAAATGTGGGGCACCTGGGTGGCTCAGCTGTTGAGTATCTGCCTTTGGCTCAGGACATGATCCCAGGATCCATGATTGAGTCCCACATTGGGCCTCCCTGTGAGGAGCCTGCTTCTCCCTCTGCTTGTGTCTCTGCCTCTCTCTCTCCCTCCTGAGTCTCTCATGAATAAATAAATCAATCTTGAAAAAAAAAAAAAAACAACAAAACTCAAATGTATTTATCCTAATCCAATCTAACTTTAAAAATTAATCTTTTTGCCTAAATTCTGGTTTATCGTGTCACCATGAAAATATCTGAATTACTTTTTTCCAATTGTAACATGAGAAGTTCTAATCAGTACATTTGATGCTATTGGAGTCCAAAGATTTTTATTTTAAAAGAAGTGTGAATGAAAAAAAAAAAGAAAAAAGGTCAGGGGGATCCCTGGGTGACTCAGTAGTTTAGCGCCTACCTTCAGCTCAGGGAATGATCCTGTCCCACATCAGGCCCCATGCATGGAGCCTGCTTCCTCCTCTGCCCGTGTCTCTCCCTTTCTCTCTCTGTGTCTCTCATGAATCAATAAATAAAATGGTTAAAAAAAACAAACAAAAAGCAAAGTTCATATGGCCCTTGTTCAGAGGCCCTTCAGTGAAACCTCAGAGTGTCGTGTTTTCCTAGTTAGATTCTTCATTGACATTCTCTCAACACATTGGATTTCAATTCACCTTTTCCCGTTATGACCTGATCTCCATCCTGATGCCCCTTGCAGGCCCAAGTTATCACCTGAGTTCCTTGTAGCCCTCTGGCTAACATATCACCTTTCCTCCCATCAGGGTCTTGTCAGCCACACTGAAACTGAGCAACCCTTAGGCCCAAGCAATATCTTGGTAATTGCCATTCCTTCTGGAACTGCTTTTTTTGGAGGTAGTAGATGTCCAGTTTCCATGCTTTCTAGGAAAAAAAAATGTTTCAGAAATTTGCATTCTGTTTTTTATTGTTTTTACTGAAGTTCAATTTACCAACATATATTTAACACCCAGTGCTCATCCCATCAAGTGCCCCCCTCAGTGAACATCACCCAGTTACCCCATTCCCCCTGCCCACCTCCCCTTCCACAACCCTTAGTTCATTTCCCAGAGTTAGGAGTCTCTCACGGTTTGTCTCCCTCTCTAATTTTTCCCACTTATTTTCTCTCCTTTCCCATTTATTCCCTTTCACTATTTTTTATATTTCCCAAGTGAATGAGACCATATAATGTTTGTCCTTCTCCGATTGACTTACTTCACTCAGCATAATATCCTCTAGTTCCATCCACGTTGAAGCAAATTGTGGGTATTTGTTGTTTCTGATGGCTGAGGAATATTCCATTGTATACATAGACCACATCTTCTTTATCCATTCATCTGCCAAAGGACATCAAAGCTCCTTCCACAGTTTAGCTATTGTGGACATTGTTACTATGAACACTGGGGTGCAGGAGTCCCACCATTTCACTGCATCTGTATCCTTGGGGTAAATCCCCAGCAGTGCAATTGCTAGGTCCAAGGGTAGCTCTATTTTTAACTCTTTGAGGAACCTCCACACAGTTTTCCAGAGTGGCTGCGCCAGTTCACATTCCCACCAACAGTGCAAGAGGGTTTCCCCTTTCTCCACATCCTCTCCAACATTTGTTGTTTCCTGTCTTGTTAATTTTCCCCATTCTCACTGGTGTGAGGTGGTATCTCATTGCAGGTTTTAATTTGTATTTCCCTGATGGCAAGTGATGCGGAGCATGTTCTCATGTGCTTGTTGGCCATGTATAGGTCTTCCTTGGTGAAATTTCTGTTCATGGCTTTTGCCCATTTCATGATTGGATTGTTTGTTTCTTGGGTGTTGAGTTTAATAAATCCTTTATAGATCCTGGATACTAGCCCCAGCCCTTTATCTGATATGACATTTGCAAATATCTCCTCTCATTCTGTAGGCTGTCTTTAGTTTTGTTGTTTGTTTCCTTTGCTGCGTGGAAGCTTTCTATCTTGATTGAGTCCCAATAGTTCATTTTTACTTTTGTTTCCCTTGCCTTCATAGATGTATCTAGTAAGAAGTTACTGTGGCCAAGTTCATAAAGGGTGTTTCCTGTGTTCTCCTCTAGGATTTTGATGGGTTCTTGTCTTACACTTAAATATTTTAAGCATTTGTTTATTTTTGTGTATAGAGTAAGAGAATTGTCTAGTTCGATTTTTCTGCACATGGCTATTCAATTTTCCCGTCACCATTTATTGAAGAAACTGTCCTTTTTCCAATGGATAGTCTTTCCTGCTTTGTCAAAAATTAGTTGACCATAGAGTTGAGGGACCATTTCTGGGTTCTCTATTCTTCTTCTTCTTTTTTTTAAGATTTTATTTATTTACTTATTCATGAGAGACACACACAGAGACAGAGAGAGGCAGAGACACAGGCAGAGGAAGAAGCAGGCTCCATGCAGGGAGCCTGACGAGGGACTCAATCCCAGGTCTCCAGGATCAGGCCCTGGGCTGAAGACGGTGCTAAACCGCTGAGCCACCCAGGCTGCCCTGGGTTCTGTTTTCTGTTCCACTGATCTGTGTATCTGTTTTTGTGCCAGTACCACACTGTCTTGGTGATCACAGCTTGAAATCCGGCATTGTGATGCCCCCAGCTCTGGTTTTCTTTTTCAATATTTCCATGGCTATTCGGGGTCTTTTCTGATTCCATACAAATCTTTTTAATAATTTATTTTTTACAATTTTATTTATTTATTCATGAGAAACAGAGAGGAGAGATAGAGAGAGAGAGGCAGAGACACAGGCAGAGGGAGAAGCAGGCTCCAAACAGGGAGCCAGATGTGGGACTCCATCCCAGGTCTCCAGGATTACACCCTGGGCCAAAGACGGCGCTAAGCCTCTGAGCCACCCAGGCTGCCCTGATTCCATACAAATCTTACGATTATTTGTTCCAACTCTCTGAAGAAAGTCCATGTTATTTTGATAAGGATTGCAGTGAAAGTGTAAATTGCCCTGTGTAGCATAGACATTTTCACAATATTAATTCTTCCAATCCATAAGCATGGAATGTTTTTCCATCTCTTTGTCTTCCTCAATTTCTTTCAGAAGTGTTCTATAGTTATTAGGGTATAGATCCTTTTACCTCTGTGGTTAGGTTTATTCCTAGGTATCTGATGGTTTTGGGTGCAATTGTAAATGGGATTGACACCTTGATTTCCTTTTCTTCAGTCTCATTGTTAGTGTATAGAAATGCCACTGATTTCTGGGCATTGATTTTGTATCCTGCCTCACTGCCAAATTGCTTTATGAATTCTAGCGATCTTGGGGTGGAGTCCATTGGGTTTTCTATATATAGTATCATGTCATCCATGAAGAGGGAGGGTTTGACTTCTTCTTTGCCAATTTGAATGCCTTTTATTTTGTTTGTTGTCTGATTGCTGAGGCTAGGACTTCTAGTACTATGTTGAGTAGCCGTGGTGAGATCCTGTTGGCTGGTATCTTGGTGAGAATATTTGCATCTGTGTTCATCAGGGATATTGGTCTATAATTCTCCTTTTTGATGGGGTCTTTGTCTGGATTTTGAGTTAAGGTGATGCTGGCCTCAAAATGAGTTTGGAAGTATTCTTTCCCTTTCTATCCTTTAAAACAGCTTTAGTATAATAGGTATCATTGCTTCTTTAAATGTTGGATAGAATTCCCCTGGGAAGCCATCTGGTTCTAGAATTTGTGTCTTAGGAGGTTTTTGATGACTGCTTCAATTTCCTCCCTGGTTATTGGCCTGTTCAGGTTTTCTATTTCTCCCTGTTCCAGTTTTTGTAATTTGTGCATCCATTTCTTCTAGATTGCCTAATGTGTTGGCGTATAGCTACTCATAATACGTTTTTAAAAATCATTTGTATTTCCATGTTATTGGTGTGATCTCTCCTCTTTCATTCATGATTTTATTAATTTGAGTCTTTTTTTCTTTTTAATAAGGCTGGCTAGAGGTTTATCTATCTTATTAATTCTTTCAAAGAACCATCTTCTTGTTTTGTTGATCTGTTCTACAGTTCTTCTGGTCTCTATTTCATTGAGTTCTTTTTGAATCTTTATTATCTCTCTTCTTCTACTTGGTGTAGTCTTTATTTGCTGTTCTTTCTCCAGTTCCTTTAGGTGGGAGGCTAGCTGGTGCATTTGAGTCCTTAGGTCTAAGACGTCTCTTGTAGATAGAATATAGATGGGTCTTGCTTTTTTTATCCAGTCTAATACCCTATGTCTTTTGATGGGATCATTTAGCCCATTCATGTTCAGAGTAACTATTGAAAGATATGAATTTAGTGTCATCATAATATCTATTCAATCCCTGTTTTTGTAGATCATGTCTTTGGACTTCCTCTTTCTTTTACAGGGTCCCTCTTAATATTTCTTGCAGAGTTGGTTTGGTGGTCACATATTCTTTCAGTTTCTGCCTATCTTGGAAGCTCTTTATTTCTCCTTCTATCTGAATGAGAGCCTTGCTGGATAAAGTATTCTTGGCTGCATGTTCTTCTCATTTAGTACCTGAATATATCCTGCCAGCCCTTCTGGCTTGCCAGGTCTCTGTGGAAACGTCTGCTGCTAATCTATTATTTCTCCCCATATAAGCTAAGGATCTCTTGTCTCGAGCTGCTTTAAGAATTGTCTCTTTACTTTTGAAATTTTCAAGTTTCACTATTAAATGGCAAGATGTTGAATGGTTTTTATTTATTTTGGGGGGGGGTGTCCTCTCTATCTCTTGAATCTGAATGCCTGTTTCCTTTCCCACATTTGGGAAGTTCTCAGCTATGATTTGTTTAAATATACTTTGTGGTCCTCTCTCTCTCTCTCAGTCTCTTCTGGAATCCTAATTAGATGTATACTCTTCCTTCTCAATCTATCATTTATTTCCCTAAGCATTCCTCCTGGGCTTTTGATTGTTTTTTTTTTTTTCTCAACTTCCTTTCTTTCCATCAACTTGTCTTCTATGTCACTCACTTTCTCTTCCACCTCATTAATCCTAGCAGTTACAGCATCCAATTTGGATTGCATCTCTTTTAATCTATGGTTAATGTCAATCTGATTAGCTCTGTTTCTGCAGTAACATAGTCTCTAGAGTCCCTTACACTTTTTTCCAGAGTCACAAATAGCTTTATAATTGTACTTCTGAATTGAATTTTGACCCAAATTCTGTAACTCTGTGGCAGAGTATTGTTTTCAGTTCTTTCTTTTATGATGAATTCTTCCTTCTAATCATTTTGTCCAGAGCAGAGTGACTGTATGAGTGGGCTGAGCCAAAAATATCAACTATGACCTAAATAAAATACAGCCTAGATGATTCTGAAAAGGTCAGAGACCAGAAAATAAAAGAAAAAGAAGAACAAAACAAAATAAAACAGAATGGACCACTAAAATGAAAAACAAATTTTAAAACAAAGCAGTAAAAATAAAAAGCCAAAAACAAAAAAAAAAGAAGAAAAAAGAAGAAGGAAAAGAAAGAAAGAAAAGAAGAGAAAAAAGAGAAAAGAAAAGAAGAAAAGAAAAGGAGGAAGGAGGGATGGTTGTGGTGAGGAAATGGTAGTGGAGAGAGAATGTAGTCTGAGGGGTCCTAGAAGGTGATCCTCTTGGTTCTGAGTGTATTTTTTTCTGTATGTTAGAAATGCTCAATCCAAAATTTATATAAACTAATAATACTTGTATAAAGCCCCAATGTTGACCACAAGAACATAAACAAGATAAAAGAGGGGGGCAGAATGGGAAGGAAGAGAGATTATAATCTTAGAGAATGAACCAACACAGTATTCCAGTTGGTTCTGGGTGTATTTTGTCACGTGTTAGAGAGTACTAACTTCCACTATTGTAAAACAAAACGAGGAAGAAAAAAAACAAAAAACAAATACCTATATATCTACCAAAGCTAAATTGAATGTGTTGAAGGGAATCCAGAAGTGAAAATTATATCTAAGACGTGTAATTGTAGAAATATGTTAGTCAAAAAAGGAGAAAAAAAAAAAAACTTAAAAATGAAGAGCTGGTACAATATTGTAGTTAAGTTGATAAAAGAGAAAAAAGTATTGGAAATTTTTAGTCTGATATAAAAATGAGTTGTAAAGGAAGAAGAAAAAAATTTTAAAAAATTAGAATAAAAAAAAAGCACCCTCTAGTTCTATATACTATTTTCCCTCAGCACTATAGCTTTCCAGTACTTCTTGTTCAGTAAACTTGCTCTTCCCTTGTACTTCCAGCAGTTCTTCTGGAGGAGGGGTCTCCTGCCCTGATTCTAAGGTGTGTGTGCCTGGGCAGAGATGCCCCACCCATGTGCTGGGCTCAGTATGAGCTGTTTACCCTGTGAAGCCTTTGTTCCCTAGAGACCCTGCCTCTCCCACGAAACAAAGAGAAAAATATGGCAGCGGCCAGCTCCCCAGCCCTGGAGTCAGCTACCCCTGGTACTACTGCAGTCTCCCAGTCTGCACTGGCCTAGGTGCTCCTGGGGTGGCACAGGTTCACTGATCTGCACAGCTTACGGGGTGCCCAGTGGCGGGAGAGTCCTCACTGTCCTGTGCCCTCCCTGCCTCCGCCTGTCCCAGGGGGAATGAAGGATCACCAGCTTTGTCTGCTCCGGTGCCCTGGGATCCAGGGCCCTGTGCCGCTGGACCCATGCTCCCAGGGGCCGCCTCTCTTGCAGGAAACAGGGTACAGCCACCTCTGCCCAGAGCCTGCCGCCTAAACAATTGGCTTTTCCCAAATGTCCTTAGAGAGCTGTGGTGCTCCATCCCTTTATCAATATCTGCCCCGGTTTGCAGTGAGCTTTCCCCCAGGTGCACTTCTTCTTATAGTGACTTCAGGAATCTGGAGGCTCCCTTGCTCCACCTGCGATTCTGCTCGATTTCCCTGCTGAACGCTTTTCCAGTGTGGATTTTTAAAGTTCCCACTTCTCCAGAGCTGGGTTTTCCTGCCCTGGAGACTTTCACTTTCCACTTCACTTTAGCCCAGCTAGTCACGGTTCCCTCCCCCACTTCATTCTTTTTTATTTTATTTTTCACCTTCCTACCTTGTTAGAAGCGAGAACTTTTCTCTCGGTAGTGTTCTGGCTGTCTCTCTTTAAATTTCAGGTTGAATTCGTAGGTGTTGAGGATGTTTTGAGGCCAGGTGGGTTAAGGACTCCTACTCTTCTGCCATCTTGCCCCTCCCTCCTAGACATTTACATTCTTATCAAAATAAACTCTAAGTGTATGCTGCTATGGAAGTCGGGAAGACAGAAACCACATAGAAGCAGCAGCCCCAGGTCATCAGCAAGGACACAACTAGTCTATACATTCTGATCGTTGAAATGTTGCTTATGAGGGCTTTAATCATGAACAGGGGTGATGATGGCTACGTTTCTATCTAGAATCATCTTGGTGCTACATGCCTGGTTACTGTCCCAATCTTCACCTCAAACTAAAATTAAACACCATCTGCTATAGAATGAATTGTGCTTCTGCAAAATTCACATGTTGAACTGTAACTTTCAGTATCTTACACTGTGACTGAATTTGGAGATGGGATCTTTAAAGATGTAATGAAATTAAAATGAAGCCATTAGAGTGGGCCCTAATCTGCTCTGACTGGTGTCCTGAGAAGAGAAAATGAGGACACAGACATGTACAGAGGAAAGACTATTTGAGGACACAGATAGGAGATACTATCCACAAGCCAAGTAGAAGAGCCTCAGAGAAAACAAGCCCTACTGACACCTTGGTCTTGGGCTTGTGATCTCCAGAACCATGAGAAAATAAATGTCTGTTGTTTAAGCAACCCAGTCATGGCAGTTCTAGCAAACTAAGATAGCATCTCAGTAGCTAAACAGGGCCCGGCTTACAGCTCAGATTTGCAGAGGTCTCCTGATACGATTCCCCTTACTTTCTCCTTAAGCATCTTGGGGCCATCTTACTGCAAACTGGTTCTGTTCTGTTTATTGATGTCTCTGCCTGAGATCTGCTGATGACCAGACAACAACACAAATGTTACAGAGAGTCTTGCATAGATCTGAATGTTCATATTTTCATATAGGATTTTTGTCTTCTAAATTTGTTTTCCTAGTTACATGATTCAATCAATATTTCTAAAAATTCACATTTTAAACTTCTAAGCACATTTTATAGACATAAACTTTCCCAGGCCAGTGTAAAATATTCCAAACAACTCTCTTTGCCCATAATATTTTCACTTCCATGTTAAACTTTACTTTTTCTAAAATCATATCAAGGCTTTTTTTTTTTTTTTTCTTTTACAGCCAGACATTGCTTCTTCTTTGTGGTTACAAGTCAGTATCACATGCTTTGTTTTTTGCTGAGCCGGTCCTAGGTTTTCTTGATTCCCTTTAGGGTTTCCTTGGAATTTAATCTTTGAATTTTGGACTTTTATTACCACACTTTTCCTCATTATTATGAATAATGTTCCTTTCTACCTATGATCTTTCCTCAGTGACTGACTTCAATTCAGGGGAATTTGGTATAAGTTAATGTTATGCATTAATTTCTCAGAATCTCTTCACCTGCTCTCATCTTTCTACTATAGAATTCAGCCTAAAATATTTTTAATTTTCTTCTAACAAAATACCTAAGCATTTATTTGGCATTAGCAATGATTCAAACACTGTGATAAATGCTATGATATGTATTAATCTCTATGTTCCTGATGAGGAAACCAAGACTTAGAAATTGAATAATTTTTCAAAGTTCATACAAGTATTAAGGGTTGGAAATATTATATAGGTATAGGTCTGTCTGATTTTAAACTAAGCTTAAAGTGCTTATATAGAGATTACTTTTAAAGACTCTTAATCTTGGATTCTGTGTACTATAAAAATACGATCTATAATTCTCATTTTTTAAAAGATTTATTTATTTATTTTAGAGAGAGAGAACATATGCACAAGAGCTGGGGGGAGGGGCAAAGGGAGATGTAGAGAGAGTCTCAAGAAGACTCTCTGTTGAGCAGGGAAGCTGACACAGGTCTTGATCTCATGATCCCGAAGTCATGACCTGAGTCATAATTAAGAGTCAGATGCTTAACTGACAGAACCACCTAAGCATCCCAATATATATTTCTTTCTTAAAGAATTTGTTTCTTATAAGATCAATTCATAGTAATTTATGCAAAATATGAGTAAAAACATAAAAGAAAATTGATGTAAAAAGGCACCTTCATGCTCATAGACTAAAAATATTCAATTTAATATTTTATGTACACCCCATTAGGCATCTCTCTCTATCCCTCTCTCTCTTTTACTTAAGGAGGATCTGAGCTTCTTGTGGATACTTTATGTAAATGTATCATACTTCATATTGAAACTATTTCCATTTAACATTTTAACATAACTATTTCCCATTTTTATATGAACATTTTGAGTATATTCATAATGGCTGCATAATATTCAACTAAGGGGATAAACTCAAATATAATTTTAAATTCCCATATTCTGTGTGGGATATGATTCTTGTTTTTGTATTCAGAAACCTCTTGTTCTTATTCTTTGAATTCAGTAAGTATCTGAGGTAAATTTTCAATTTTTAATAGATTTTGATTTACAAGAAAGTTGAGAAGATACTATAGTTTTCATATATTCCTTATGCAGTTTCCCTTATATTCAAATCTTACACTAATAAATTACATTTTTCACAATCAGTGAACCAATATTGATACATTATTATTAACTAAAGTCCATACTTTATTGAGATTTTCTTAGTTTGCACACGATGTTTTTCTTTTCTTTTTGTTCTTTTCCCAAGATCTCATCTGACATCCTACATTACATGTAGTCATCATATCTTCTCATATTCCTTTTGATAGTAACAGTTCATCACACTTTACTTGTCTTTGACAGTTGTGAGGAGTGTTGGCCAGGTTTTTGCAGAATGCTCTTCAATTGAGATTTATCAACTTTTCCTATTATTAGGCTGGGGTTATAAATTTCGGGTTGAAGACCATTTTTATCACATCCTTCCAGAGAAAATACTATCAATATGACTCATCCCTGTTGATGTTGACCCATTCACCTGCCTGAGGTAGTGTCTGCCAGGCTTCTCCACTGGGAAGTTACTCTTTTTCTCTTTCCCATACTGGACACTTGGGAAGGAAGTCACTGTATGGAGCCCATACTTAAGGATGAGGAATTGTACTCAACCTTCTTGAGGACAGAGTATCTTTATAAATTATTTGGAATTATTCTGCACTGGAGATTTGTCTTTTCTCCCCCATTTATTTATTTATGCAATTATTATATAAATATGGGCTCATACTTGTAGTTATGATCTAAGCTATTTTATGTATGTTATTCATTCAAATTGGCCCAGTTGGGAGATCTTTCAATTGACTCTTTTGTCCCTTTTACACACTCCTTCCGTGTGTGTGTGTGTGTGTGTGAACATTTTCTTTGTCGTGGCCTCTCCCCTCTCTTCTGATAGGTCAGAGAAGCATGAAAGATGTTCACTATCACTCTTGCATTTCCACATTATAAAGATTCTAGATCACTGACAATGCCTTGAAAGTCAAAGTCTTGTGGTGTGAAAATTAATAAAGGGAAACCTCACTAAGTGTTCTTAGGAGGTTAGAAGGGATTGTTGGTGGGGGGGTGAGCAGTAGTATTCAATGTCAGTTACAGAAGGAAGAGTCAGTTACAGACCCCCAACAGAAGAATCATCAATAGGAAATAATGACCCATTACAGGTTCCAACTGGAAAAGATGTACACTGCATCTCCTACAAGACATCCATCCCTGTAACTCAGCCAATGAGAAAGTCATCATCACTGAACTGTTGCTTTTTTTCCAGCAGATTTTCATTCAAAACAACCCCACACAACTTTCTCTTTCTCCATAAAATAACATTCCTCTCCTTTATTTGTTGGACTTACCTTTGGTTTTTGCCATAGCTTGTGTGTTCTGAATTGCAATTATCAATAATTCCTGAATAAATCCATTTTTCTTCTGGGAAAATAACTGATAATTGTATTTTTAAGCTTAAGTGGTGACAGAAGTATATTCAGGAGTGTTCTACTTTGGGGTGAATCAATACCTTCCTGTGTTAATATGCTGCAGCAGCATTTGCAAGTTTCACACAGTTCAGAGCCTGCAGAGTAAGAAAACCACACCTAAAAATAGGCCTTTACAGCATGTCGACAGGCCAAGCAAGCACTGTGCTTCCCATTTTCTCCACTGACCAACTTTTGGGCTGTTATGCATTTAATGGCAGGAAGTCTACCCTCAGTTTAGTACAAAATGAGCAGCAAATGTTAACTTTTAGTGCCACTCTGCCAGTTTCCTAATACAAAAGGGAGACTTTTGCAAAACAGAGAAGCAGACAATTTTTCAAAGGGCCTAATAACCAGAGGATACATCTTCAGACAGAGTGACTTTGGGCTACCACTTTGGGTTTCTCTAACCCATGAAAGGGGTTTGAAAAATGAACTAACAGATTTTGAATTAAAGATTACTAAAGATAAAAAGGAGATGGAACGCCTGGGTGGCCCGTGGTTGAGCATCTGCCTTCAGCTCAGGGTGTGATCCCGGAGTATTGGGATCAAGTCCCACATTGGGCTTCCTACATGGTGCCTGCTTCTCCCTCTACCTGTATCTCTGCCTCTTTCTGTGTCTCTCATGAATAAATAAAAAAAATCTTAAAAAAAAAAGATAAAAAGAAGAACAACATAATTCCTGAAGCCAGAAATTTCTTATATTTACAGTGTAAAGTAGGAATTTGTTTTCCTCAACTCTCCACCTCTCCCCAATGTCCTAGAAAAGACAAGTTTTTGGAGAAGCCCCCTCCAATCAGTTGTGTCATCCTGAGAAATGATATATAAGGAAAGCTGTTTCACAAATGCTTTGGCTTCTTTCAAATTCATACTTTTTACCTGTGGGAAAGGGTCTTTCAATTGAAGAGTTGTTAGCAATCATTTCAAACTCTAAATTTGGAAGTGTCCTCTAAAATGCTTTATGTGGGCAGCCCAGGTGGCTCAGCGGTTTAGGGCCACCTTCGGTCCAGGGCATGATCCTGGAGACCCAGGATCGAGTCCCACATCCGGCTCCCTGCATGGAGCCTGCTCTTCCCCTCTGCCTGTGTCTCTGCCTCTCTCTCTCTCTCTCTCTCTCTCTCTCTCTCTCTCTCTGTGTGTGTGTGTTTCTATGAATAAATAAATAAAATCTTAAAAAATACTTTAAATGTAAAATAGCTATAGTAAAATATTACTTAAACTTTAAAAATACAAAATAATCCATTGGCTAAGGAGTTAAAATTTTAAAATTGTGGTATCTCTCCCACTTTAGTGGTCTGTTTCTTTCCTTCCTTTTCTGGTTCTTACTAGGGAGAGATGTGGTGTGGGGAGATAGGGTGTGTACATTGCAGCCAGACTAGCTGTGAACTTAACCCTGCTGAGGACCAGCAGGAAAGGGAAAGTACAAGTGTGTCCCCCTGAAACAGCCAGGAATGTCCTCCTTGTCATAGAAGATCAGAACATCAAGTAAGCCTTCTTCAGCTCGAAAGTGGCACTGAGCATTGTGTCTGCCTATGTCCTTAATAGTAAGCACATTGTTGATATTTCTAAGGAATCCAGAAACTTCATTCTTGAATTGTTTACAAATAGAATTTAAACTACTTGTCCCCAAAAGCTATTTGTTCTGAAACAATTGTCTTAACTTTGGAGATTACATGTAAAATGTATATTTTATTCTCAGGCTGACCACCGAAAAGGTACATCTCATAAGCCATTTGTGCAAGAACAACCAAATTATCAAATTATCAGATGTTTAAAGATTGCATTTTTCACCTGATATATAACAGATTTATTTTTACTTCACCTTAACTGTAAAATATGTTGACTGTCTTTTATAGCAGTACCTTGACAACCACTAAGGCCACTTAGGACAAGCTGTCACCTGGTGACACCCCAGAGCTGAGGCTGCTAATTCTCTGGGATGTTTTACTGATAGCACACACATTATTTATCAGTCAGTACAACTGCTGCACACTCAGAGTACTGGGGAAAGTTGATTGTGCCTTTGTTGACAAGATAGATTACCCATGCTAAGCTTGAAAGTTTTAATTATGTGTGATTAAATGCAGTTCCCTTCTTTATAATTTGTATGTTCATACCCTTTCAGAGTTAAAAGAATATGTATGTGTATATATAGCAACTGGAGAGAGAATTGTTAATGCAAGTAGGAAACCCAATGGAATACATATGAGTTACACATTTAATAGCAAATATTAGACTCTTCTCTTTAGGAAAAATTAATATACAAAGTATTTTATACTAAAAATGATACCTTCTGTTCCAAATGCTACAATGATGCATTTTTCAAATATTGTAGTAGAAAACTGGCTTATATCCACCATCTATAGTTTAGAATGTGGTTAGGTAGATGCTGCTTTCCTTATGATGCCATTTCATGATAGTTTATTCAATTTTTTCAGTTATAGAATTTTTCTGCAAAAATTCAACCTCTTTACAGATTCTGGAATTCTGAAATTAGACCAGAATCAAAACTTAGGTTTACATATTAAATAGCAATATGGTATGTATAATGGCATGAAAGGTAATCAAATGTTCAGAAAAATGAAATATGAAAGTCTGATTCTCCTTTAAACTAGGATTTTAAATCAAACAATTTTGCTAGTGCTTAATTCAATTCAGGATATGTCTCTGTTTAAAGATATTATGTAGACAAGGAAGTCAGAATACCAAAGAAAAATGAATATTAGTCTCACACTGAACAGAAAAATATATACATTCCCTAAGTTTAGTTTCTGCTTTAAAAATGCGTGCTATGTAGCATTTCTAGTAACTTATTGAGGAAGTCACCATTGTGCAAATTACTATCCTCCTCTGACTTCCCTGATTTGGGGAATTTTTGTAACTTGGTCACATGGCACTTCCTTTCTTACCCACTATCCATGGGGAGTATTTAATACTCAGTTTCTACTCAGCTCACAAGGATATGGAGAGGGTCAAAGTGATTTGGGCCTCCTTGTATTCATACATGTTTATTGTTTCTGAGGCTTTGAAAATTGGGTCAGGATGGAGAGATGGCTCACATTCTTGTGTATAAACTGAACTTGTCCTTAGGAACATTTTTATCATCAAATGAGAAGAAATGGTGGGTTTGCCATGACTGTGGTGGAGACCAATTTTGCTAGCTGGGTAATGAGGAGGAAAGTAGGGCTTTGTGGCAGCATGCACAGGACAGAAGACAGACCTGGACATGGAAGTTCTGCTCTAGTTTGGCAAAAACAGTGTCTTCAAAACCATATCATGACTTTTTTTACTGTGATAACCTATTTACCACAATGCAGATGCTTTGATTAGCATGTAGTAAATTAGGTTCTTAATGAGGGAGTTTGTGAACTTAAATAAGAAAAAATACATCTTTAGTTTCATTGACTTCTAATTGATATTTATCAGTTTCTTCAATTATGAATATAGATAAAAAGCAATGTGGCTTTGGACATACCAATATAAGTCATAGCCATGAGGTATCTGGGTGACTCAGTCAATTAAGCCACCAACTCATGATTTCAGCTCAGGTCACTATCTCAGGGTCCTGGGATGGAGCCCAGCATCAGTCTGCTTGTCCCACTCCCTCTGCTCCTCCTCTCGCTCATGCTCTCTCCTTCTCTCAAATAAATAAATAATTTTGTTTAAAAGAGAACTCATAGCTACTTTAAATATTTATTATTTATATACACCTGTTACAGATAACTCAAAAATACTTTTTCACTTATCACTATAATTGTGGTATTTATTAAATTGCATGGCCTTTATTAAGTCATGGTATTTATTAGTCCCACTGTCAGATCTCACTTAATGTGATTAATATAATTTATAATCGTATTTCGATATAATTTGTTTTGTGAATGTATGTATTTTATTTTATGTTTTTGTGTGATTCTTCTGAGAAGGGTTAATAGGCACACCTTGCCAAAGAAAAACAGGGCAAAGTAGAACTTTTATTGTGGCATGGTTTTCAGTGGCAGGGCAGAAAGTGAAGGCTGTTGAAGGGACTCTCCTCCCCATTTCAGTTCCCTGAAACTCTGACAGTCCTCAGGAGATAAATCTAAAGGACAGTAGTGGAGAAGGAGATAGGACTGGGAAAGAAGAGGCTTAATGACAGCAAGGACCATGTTTTCCTAGATGATGTCCTGCAGGAAGGTGGTAGGTCCTCTGCAGGTGCTGGTTTAATGCAAAGTTTGTCCAGAAAAGTTGTACCTGGGGCACTGGAGCTCCCGGGATATATAAAAATGGCCAATCCAGTTTGACTTGGGGTAATGGAGCCCCTAACTTCAAAGGAATATATGGATTTGGCCAGAAGAACAACCAGTGGTGACCGTGGTGAATTAGAGCCTGTACCTTTATTTTCTGTACAACTGAAAAAAAAAAACAAAAACAAAGAACAACTCTAATACCTGCTCAGATAATTGTTCAACCTTGAGGAAAGACATGTAGCTAAAAAATTATTGTAATTGGATTTACTGCCATTTCAGCAAAATGCTGACATGGAATCAGATTTATTTTGATCTAAAGAAAAATAAATAGGTATTTTATCTTTATTCAGGCTTGTGAAGAATCAACCACGTTGATTACATTATCATTATACTTATTATCACATTAACATTTTCATTATTACCATTTTGTGAGTATAGTGAATATTATTTCAAGTCCTGACATTTGGGAAAAATGATGAGGCTTAATTTTTAATAGTTTTTGAAATTTATACTCCAATTTGGAAGATAAGTTTGGGGGACTATTTCATTACAGAAAGAGGCATTTTGTAAGAAATGATCATGATAACATCCAAACATGATTTTATGAATATCAGCTTTAATTTTTCATTAACAAATAATTGTAATGTGTGTGATATAGAACACACTGGACATTATTTGAAGCAGCAAAACCATAGTCATGGACAAGAGGTAGTTCTAAATTCATTGTGTAACAGGAAGAGATAGCTGGCAGATCACAAAACTTTAGCTGATGGTAAGTGCTGGGAAGGGAGAAGATGCAGCATACAACAGACACTGGTGAGTGATTGGTGAGCTATTTTTGTTAGGTAGTGAGGAAAGGCTATCTGGAATTGGCATTTATTTCAGGACATGAACACTGAAAAAGAACTAATCACAAGGAAGATCTCCAAGCTCAGAAACAGGAACATGCAGAGGCTTCTGGGATTAGTGCAGAAGTGCAAGGATGGAGATGTGTCTCTTAATGTACTTAACAAGAACAAAGAGAATAAATATGCAAGCAACCATAGCAGGGATTTTGGCTTTTCCATGTGATACTACCTGCTTCAAGGAATGTGGTCAACATTTGGTAAAGACCACTGTGGATGCTTTGAGATTGAATGCAGAGTGAACAGTAGGTGTTCAAGAAGACATGTTAATGACAAAAAAAAAGGGAAAGGTGGACAATTAGAGATATGTTTTGTAGATTGTTCTAATGGCTTATTGAAGGAAGGAATTTAGGAGACAAGATAGAGTAATTGTGTAATTTACTATCCAAATTAGAATGTTCTTGAGAGTGAAAGGGAGTAGTTAGTAATAAGGCAGGACAGGAGATGTAAGCCAGGACTGTCCCAAATAAATCATGACATATATTTATCCTAGATTTAAGGAAGAAGAGTCACGAAGACTGGAACTGTGGTTTTGGCTTTGGTGACAACATAGAAAAGTGATGTGCTATTAGGAGGAGCAGCAAAGCCTGTAGCAAGACAAATTTTGGAGAAGAAATCAATTGGCCTTACTATATGTTAAATCTTAGAAACCTATTTTTTTTTTAATCATTAGACTCTAAGTAAGGAGTTAGGAGTTAAAATGACCCTTAAAATACCATGTAAAGTTTTGCTATAATTTTGTTACTTAATTTTCTAAGATATAATTTTGTTACTTAATTTTCTAAGACAAGTAGGCTGCACTTCATAATGTCACATTCCAAATTTGCTAGGAAAAAAAATCAGTGAACCAATTTATTTCATAAGAGGTTTTGTTGAGAAACTGATGTTAGCATCAAATGTTATCATCAAATATGTCAACTTGTTTCCTTTATGCTATTCTACTCCTTTATAATTTGTTTACTTAGGCCTGGGCTCACCACTTCAGAATCAGAATAATGAGAGCAAAGTATAATGGCTCTTAAGATTGAATTTTTTGGAGACTCCAAGATACTTGTAAACCCTTTCAAAGTAGCACTTCTCTTTTGAAGATAATTAAACACATCTACTCTTCAAGAGATAGGCACAGAATTGAGAAAAATGTACCTAATCAAGAAAAAATATGTTTTTTTTTTTTTTGCTTAATACCGTACTATGAATTGTGCACATATATTCTAGATTAAGACTGCATTATGTCCTGTAACAATCATTTCCAAATCTAGGCTGGACACTCCAGGAATACACAAAATGATTATTTGTTACAGGAAATGGATGTATATTCTTTCTACCTAATCTGTAAGCATTTTATTATTAGCAAAATATACTGGCACAGTAGTACATTTATAAGATAGAAACACAAAATCAGTGCTCAGGAAGTATTTTATTGATATAACTATCAGAAATATATGGGGGAGGGGCGCCTGGGTGGCTCAGCGGTGGAACGGTTGAGCATCTGAGGGGCACTGTCACATAGTACCAATGATAACAGAACATAATTTCACCCATTTGGAATTTTTGCTTGATGGAATGGGCTCTGAACTTGGCCAGACGGTCACTTGACATTTGTCTGGGCTCACACCCACCCTGAAAATTTTTAGGTTGCTGAGTGTCTCCTGTTCTCACCTAAGGAAAAGTCACAATTCTGACTGGCCAAGAATTTATCACTTAACCTTAGGCAAATCACGTTTTCTATCTTAATCGCCTTATCTGTGAACCAAAATTTGGAATTAGTACCTTGTTGAATTAATGCATGAGTGAATAAATGATGACGGTTAGGATGAAAGTTGTACTTAGGTTCTGTCTAGGAGGAAAAATTTTTCCTCTATCTTGAAGGTCTTTCAGCTGGACTAAGAATTAGGTCAATACAAGATGCATTAACAGGAGAAAAACACCAGTTTTATTATGTGCAGACAGAGGCCCAATTGTGAAATTAAGACATAAAGAGATGACCAAGGAAGGCAGTTATTATTCATTTTAGACAAGAAGACAAATTTCTGAGGAACTGACAGGACAAAGAAAATAGGTATGTGGGAGCTTTAATTTGTGAAGATTGTAATTTAATTTGTAAAGAATTTTAAGCAGAATTTGGGCTGAGGTAGTAGATTAGAAAAAAAAGTAATGAGGTATGTTTCCAAAACTTTCTTGGCTTTTAGTCCCTATCTCTGGTGATAAAAGAGTGTCTTACTTCTAAGTATGGGAGGGCATTTCTCATATGGGAGGTTTGTTTCCTGCTTTCAGGAGGACAGAAGAAGGTCCTTGCACCAGCTGTTTCTTAAGTAACTTTCGTTTGAAATAATCAGTATGCCAAAGTGGCACATTTTGGGGCAGCCTGCCTTTGGTCCCTGCAGGGCCCTGGCATTCACTTCCTCTCAGATGCTCATCTTCAACACTCTGAAATAGGAAGAAGAAATCTTAATCTCATCTTTAAAGTTACTGCAACATAACATTGGATGTTTCATACTTTGTTTGCAAATACATCTACACATTTCACATATTTTAAGAGTAAATCGTAAATGATGCTACTTAAATTGGGCAATATGTAAAAGTAAATCATCATGGACTACAATGTAAAGTTATTTTCTCTTTCTCGACTTATGGGAGGGGTGGCAAAGACAAATTTAACTAGTTCATTTTCATGGAGAGAATAATTTTTTTTAAAGCAGTGGAAATTTTACTCAATGGATTTTCAATTTAATGTTGGAGAAATGTCAGAAATTATATATTAGTGTATCTTCTGGGATTCCTCCTAAATTAAAGTATTTTGGAAAATATTTATAAAATATGCAACCTTATCTTGTCTTATGGCATCAAAACTAATAAATAAAGTAGATAAATAAAGCCCTGGAACCATAAATTTTAATAGGGTAAGCCTTCACATAAACAATAATGTCTACCAAAAATGTATTTACAAGAAATGGTTGCCACTATGTTTCCATAACATAATTTATAAAACAATAATGAAGTACATACTTCATAATATGATTATAAAACTAAGGAGGCATTTCTCTATTTTATAGAAAATAAAGTAATTTAGATGAACTTCAATTTTGATTTCAAATGTCATAACTCTTTCTATGATTTATCAAAAATGCCACATTCCTGTCTCTATGATTTGTTAAAAATGCCATCTTCCTGTCTCTAGTAAATTTGCACATCTATATTTCATCACCAAGATCATCAGTTGAAAAATATTTCTAAGGACTACTTTCCATTGAAAAACCTCTTCCTGACATTTACTGCATAATACTTGTAATACGTAACTAATACTTGATAAATCAGTGTGTCTCCATATGGCATCTCCACAACAACTAATCCAGGTAAAACTTGTAAAATCCAAGTCCAATCACTATGCTTTCCACTACATCACCATAAACAAACAGCAGCAGCAGGAACCCCAAAATTTCCCTAGAATTCCAGGAAGGAGGACACTAGATGCTGTAATAACGTTGTTGGAATGGGAAAAGCCAGAAACATAGGTTACAGCATACCACTTAATTTACAAATCATCTGGGAGAAAATGCTGAGAAAGCTTAAAACAAGTTCTTCCTGATAAGAAGTAGTTTTCATGTGGTGATCAGATAAGAAATCATTATATATAGAAAGGTGGTAAGAAATTGGTGGGCACAGTGTGCCAAGAAGGAGCCAAGCATCCCAAGTTCTGATCAGAGCTGTAGCCCATGCCCTGCCAGTCAGTCTGAGGGCTCCTGAAGACCTTCCAAATGCTTTCCCACTTATGTGTTAGTCTGGTGAAAGAGCAAGGATCCCAGGCTGGGAAGAACATAAGCCATAGGTGTGTTTTGGATCTGAGTTTGGTTGTCAATTCTAGACATTTCTCATTCTTTGCCGAGTGCTTGCAGCCAGTGGAACCAATTGGATAACGTCTGCAGTGTGGTTTGGGACTTCTTTACTAACAGTTTATCTCCTAAATTGGATTCTTGCTTTTTCACAGGTTGTCTGAGCTGCTTAATATCCTATAATAGGTTCCTTCACTGTTTAAATTACTTAATGTTTTACTCCTATTTGTGGAATAGCTGTGGCAGATAGAAGCCTATGGAGACTGGTGTAAAGAGGCTGAAAGCTTTCCTAAAGACAAGGGGAGCCCTGTCACCAAATGTGTTTGCTAGGGAGCCACAGGGTGAGTATTGTCAGAAGGCAGGCCAGGAGGTAATGTAGCTTACACACCCAGTGTGGAAGGAGCAGAGGCACCAAAGCATGACTAGGCTGGGCTATCGGTCACAGTTGACAAGCACACAGGCAGCAGAGGTTCCTACCCCACTGTGGTCATTCCTCTGGGCCTCTCTCCAGGACAAATCCAATCTCACATATTGAGATGTAAGAAAAAATAAATGCTTGGTCTCTGTGCCTGGTTCCTGTCACACATTTTCTAAAACTCTTGGAGCCTCCAGAGTAGAGTAGTAAGAGTGTCTTTTTTATGGTAATGAGATGACTAGTAGTTGGGGGCCCTACAAGTAGCTCCAGGATAGAGGCTGGTTACCAGAAAGACTCAGGCATGATTATAAGGGTGGGACTTTCAGCCCCATCCCCTGACCTTAAGGGAGGGGAGAAAAACTGGAGATTGAATTTATCACTAGTGACCAATGTTTTAATCAATCATGCCTATCCAGTGAAACCTCCATCAACACCCTACCAACAGAGTTCAGAGTTCAGAGTCAGTGAACACATCCACATGCCAGGAGGGTCGCACACCCCAGCTCCCGGGGGATGGAAGCTCTTGTGCTTAGGATCCTTCAGGACCTTCAGGATCTCTGTCATCTGGCGTTCATTTGTATTCTTTATAATAAACCAATGACATTAAGTATATTCCTGAGTTCTGTGAGTCATCCTAGAGAATTATCAAACCTAAGGAGGGGGGTCATGGAAACCTCTGATTTATAACTGATTGGTTAGAACCACAGTTGGCAGTTTAGGACTTGCAACTGGTGTTTGAAGTGAGGACAGTTTTGTGGGACTAAACCCTTCAACTCTGAGGTCTGTGTTAACTTGGGTGGTTAGTGTCAGAATTGAATTGAATTATAAGACATCCAGGGCTGCCTGGGTGGCTCGTTGGTTGAGCATCTGCCTTTGGCTCTGGGCATGATCCTGGAGTTCCAGGATCGAGTCCCACATGGGGCTCCCTGCAGGGAGCCTGTTTCTCCCTCTGCCTGTGTCTCTGCTTCTCTCTGTGTTTCTCATGAATAAATAAATAGAATGGTTTTTTTGTTTTGTTTTGTTTTGTTTTTTTGGTTTTTTTTTTTTTAAGAACTATTAGGACACCCAATTGGTGTCCGGAGAGTTAAAGAATTGACTGGTGTGGGAAACAATCCCTACACGATGGATGCCCAAAATTTCTTAGAGACATACACTATCCCTAGCCCTCTCTCAACTTGAAAGTATATAATCAGCCACTCTTAATGCCTCAGTGCAGTTCTTTCTACCCAAAGGTCTTGTCCCCATGCTTTACTAAAACCACCTTTTTGCACCAATGACATCTCAAGAATTCTTTCTTGGCCATAGGCTCTGAACCCCCACAATTTCCTGCATCATATACCAGGCCAGAAGATAGCCTAACCAAATAAAGACAGTAAGTCAGTGGTAGAACTCCTGGTGCTGTTTTAAAAAGTATTGACCAAGTGCACACTCTTGAGTCAATTTTACAGGATTTAAATCACTTTGAGCACTCAAACACAGGACTAACTGGAGCCAGAGAACTGTTGATGCTGACCTTTGCTGGCCCTGTGACTTCAATCAACTAAGATCTGAACTCTCTTAACTCAGGATGTCTTTTGCCCCAATTCTACAATGAATTTTCCCTTGCCAAGTCTGTCCATGAATATGCATGCACCCTTAGCTTAAAACTATCCCCAATTTTGTGTTTGTTTTTGTTCTGTATTTGTGAAAGTGGGACATTGCCTTTGGAAATATCAGCAGTACTCTCCTTACCTGTTGAAAGTAAAATCTCTCTTTTTCCCACTCTTTGGTTTGGTTGTGTCTTTTGGTTCCATGCCCACTAATAAGTGAACCAGGTTTTGAGTTACACTGTGAATGAAAATAGCTCATACTTGATGTGAGAAACAAAGAAAGAAGGAAATGTAGATAAAATTAAATGTCGTTATAACCTGCAGCCTATTGACAGATAAGTGTGGCATGCAGAGTATTCATGACAGGCATTCCTCCATCTTAGTCCAACCCCCAGGATCCTGTAAATCTACTTTAACATATAAAAATTCCTTTTGGAATTTCTCTTTATCTCTAAACCCCCAAGATACATGTTGGCAGTCATCCCCCAAGCATATGGCCCACTGATACAAATCTGAAGGGTCTTATGACTCAGGTTTTATTAGATGGTAATAAGTGACCTTTCCTCAACAATAGCTAGCCCCCTCAAGGTCCTGGAAACTTTGCTTCCAAAATTCCTTAGAGAATATCTTAGAGAATATGCTATCTTCAAACCCCTCCCAACTCCCAGGTATATAATCAGTCACTCCTCACAGGCAGGGGGCAGAACCTCTTCCTACGCACAAGTCCTGTCCCTGTGTTTTAATAAAACCACCATTTTGCACAAAAGACATCTCAAGAATTCTTTCTTGGTCATCAGCTCTGGACCTCACCCCACCAAACTTCACCTGTATTCCAAAACTTCATCACCTTGAAAGAGGCAGAGTGACATTCTCCTAGGGACTCAACTGCCTGGATGTTAACACTTTGTTAAGGGCAAAAGGCAATCTTAGCCTGACCCCCAGGATCTTGTAAGTCTACTTAAATATATAAAAGTTCCTTTGGAAACTTCCTTTATCTCTACCCCTCCTCCCATACATGATGGCAATCATCCCCCAAGTCTAAGAACCACTGATATTTGTCTGAAGGATCTCAAAGAGTAAAGGTCTCATTGATAGACAAGGCTAGGTAGGGAGAGATAGGTAGGGGGTTACCTGATTAGGCTCACAGAAATCCCAGAAATGCTGAGGCGTAATGAAACAAAAAATAAGGAAACTAACCAGATCACCCTGCCCTGAGGGTCAGAGGTGGGGTCTTTTTATGATAGTCACCTTGTTACCAACAGAAAATAACCAGACCCCAAAGAAGAAGTAAGCCATTAAATATATTATCACCAGTCCTTACACAAATCAAGACATCATAAGGATGTTAAGGCCACATGCAACCTGGTCAGTTCTAAAAAAAAAAAAAAGCTGTCAGCGGAGGCCGACATTGGCAACCCTGTCAGGACTCCTCTAACTCCTGAGAGCTTTTTCTGTGTCTCTGTGTAATGAAATTCTATTGCTTTATTCACTCTCCTTTGTCAGCAACATTCATTCTTCCACTCCATGAGACAAGAACCTCGCTTTGCTACTTCACTCTTATGTGAAAAGGTATCAATACCAAATAGAGTCCTTTATTTCCCACCCATGTGGGAAGTTTGCAGATGATTACTCTTCCTGGAATCAGAGATTGAAGGACTTTGCCTGAGGAGGTCAATTACTGGATCTACATCCTAAATCAGAATCCTTACTTATCCTGATGATATAATTTATGGATGGAAAATTAGGGTACCTGTTGATTCCCATACAGAATACAATTAGGTTAAATGTTACATTTCATCATGATTCAAATTCAAGGTGCCCTAAATTGGATTTCAATGATGCATTTAAATACAGAATATTATCAGATATCTGTGGCTAAAAAAGATAAGGGGAGATGTATAGGATTTTCTCCACAGTTTGAAAGACAACTTGGAATAATTCTAGGCCTCATCACCTTTCAGTGGATAGTAATGATGATAATAAAAATAATAATGACAAATATTTTTGAGAACTTAATATGTGCTAAGCATAGTTCCAGGTTCCAAATATACATGACCTATTTTAGACATTATTTTCATCCATGAGTCCTATTTTTTTCTGCCTTTATTATATCTTTAAAGTCATTTCTTGAATTTTTTTGAATTGGTATATAGTATGAATTTTAAGTCTTTATCCAAATATTTTTGCAAAAAATTGAGGGAATATGTTGAAGGTAAGCAAAACAAAGGAAAGAATTAAACAAATTTATTTTGTTTTTATTAAAGATTTTATTTATTTATTCATGAGAGACACAGAGAGAGAGAGAGAGAGACGCAGAGACACAGACAGAGGGAGAAGCAGGCTCCATGCAGGGAGCCTGACATGGGACTCAATCCTGGGTCTCCAGGATCAGGCCCTGGGCTAAAGGCAGTGCTAAACCGCTGAGCCACCCAGGCTGCCAAACAAATGAATTTAAAAGGTAAATACATGTAATCTATTTCAAAGTATTTTCTCTTTTCTGTTTCTAAAGTATTCTGCTTTGCCAATTGCTTATTTAAAATACCTCAAAGCCATGATTATATCTGAGATCCTAGATGCAGCTAATACTGAATTTTATGACGTGGACTACAAGATTTAGTTATATCTAGCCCAACTCTGGCTTGCTGTGGTGTCTTCATTTTTGGAAGCATGTGGGGAAAATATGCGTGTAGTCCTTGGCTTAGCTGCTCCTCAGTTGAATGGTTTGGCTACTTTTCAGTTCAATCCCCTAATCTTCTGGTTCTGGAAGAGGTTTGCTGATTCATTGCAGGGGGTCTAAATACTACTACTGCCTTCCCACATCCCTCCAATGGTGAGAATTGCAGGTCCCCAGAAACAATGCACAAGGTGAAATAACTCAAGGGACAAATTCACAAAGATTCACACATCTTGTTTTCACTCTCTCTGTAAGGCCTTTTGGAAAAGTAAGTATTCCTCTGGGTACTGGTTATGTATTTCATATATCACAAGGAAGATTATATTTTTAAAATAAATGTGTACTTATTCAAAGCTATTGTAGTTTAGTTTTATGAGATTATTAAATAAATTTAAACAAGTGATACAATTTTAGGTCTATTTATATCTTCTTGAATATAACATGCTATTTTGATTATATTATTATAAACATATTATAAGGACTTTCCATAAAGCAGGAGAATACTTATTGATTATCCTCTGTAAGAGTAATCAGTTTTACTTTGAAGTTACTGTTGACAAGCTTTCATTGTAACACGTATAATTTAAAAGATGTGTATAGATAATTCTCATAAAATAGGAAGTTGAGGAGGTAAGGAAAGATTTCCAAGTACTTTTTGGGGGGTTAGATAGATAGAATGTAAGTGAACACTTCTGTCTTGAGACTTAATGTGTCAGGTTCCTGTAGTTGCCACATCTCATACCTCAAACTCTCTTCTGGGTATAAGATATAAGTGGTTAGATTTGGGAAATCATGTGATATTAAGAATAAGAAGCAAGAAAACATGATTTCTCAAAAACTATCTACTGTCCAGGCCAAATTCCCATACAACCACACTTGGCTGGAAAATTCAGACAGGGTATAATCGTGAAGACTAATTCAAGCAAAGATATGTAATATGCTTTCTGTATAGGTGTTTGGAAAGTTAACAAGTCTGGGCACTCCCAGGAAAGGCTTTTACAGTCTAGGAATAAAAAGAACATCGTTTAGTGCCTGCCTTCTGCCTGGGTCATCATCCTGGAGTCCCGGTATCAAATCCCATGTCGGGCTCCCTGCATGGAGCCTGCTCCTCCCTCTGCCTGTGTTTCTGCCTCTCTCTCTCTCTCTCTCTCTCTGTGTGTGTGTGTGTGTGTGTCTCATGAATAAATAAATAAAATCTTAAATAAAATAAAATCTTAAAAAGAACATCATGGAAATCCTGGATGGCTCAATCCGGTTAAGCATCTGACTCTTGATTTCAGCTCAGGTCATGATCTCAGGGTCATGAGACTGGGCTCCACACTGGGTTTTTAAACCTGCTTAGGATTCTGTCTCTCCTTCTGTCCCTCTCATTTTCCCTCCTTCTCTGAAAAAGAGAGAGAGAGAGAGAGAGAGAGAGAGGAAGAAAGAAGAAAAGAAAGAAAGAAAGAAAGAAAGAAAGAAAGAAAGAAAGAAAGAAAAAGAAAGAAAGAAAAGAAAGAAAGAAAGAAGAAAGAGAAAGAAAGAAAGAAAGAAAGAAAGAAAGAAAGAAAGAAAATGAATATTAGATTTTTCCAAAGCTATAAGACTTCTGAGTTCCTTTGTTTGAATTCAAAGGCTAGCAAGCACTTCCTAGCCCAAATCAAATAAGTAGCCTCTCCAGTGCAGCAACTCCTCCTACTACTATGAACAAGGGAATCTTGAGGCAACCCACAGCCTGGAAAGCACCTGCTGTTTGTTGAGCTGAGATGGAGGGAAACTTACAGTCTTTGAGGATGGCCTGGAGTATGATATAAGGTGATTTTGAGGCCTCAATGACCTGTGGTGGACATCTCAAATAAAATTTCTCTTCAGTTGTGTATATATTGAACTTAATTTGGGGGCTAGTTTAAGAAATTAGTAGGGGGTAGACATATTGGTGGGAATAAATACTATTTAATCCCTGAGGAATATTCTTCAACACCACCACCATTAGTAGAGAAGAAGATACTCTTAGGGAAGGAAAAGAAAGATATTTGGCAACAGACATTACAGTATTGCAAGGTTAGTGAGGTAAATGAAGGCACACTGGAAGGGTATGAAGGATTATTTGTAGGTTATTTCTTGTGAAATACAGAAGTTGGTGCTAAGCCAAAAAGCAACAGTTCAAGCAAAATAAGGTAGACTTATAGAATTTAGAAGACCTTCTGCCTTTTTAATCTAAGGTTTTCATCCTCTAGGATAGGAAAGTGGAAGAAGTTATCTGGAGATAGTGAGCAGTTCAGAGTGATTCATAATCAGACATATCCCATCCCATCTATGACATCAAATGCTACTTGGTCTCTTACAGAGGTATACATACATACATATATATATATATATATATATGTATGTATGTATAGAACATTTCCAGGTAAACTAAATTTAAAAATGACGAGGCAGATAATATGGCACAGAGATGATGGACAAACAAGGAAGGGAGGAAGAGTGTTCCAGGACTGCCACATGCAAGCTGCCTTGAGAAAACTTTGATTATACTGCTTTACACCCAGTGGACAAAGAGGAAACTGCAGGAAGATCCTCAGAGGAATCAAATAAAAATCGAGGGGGGGAAATATGATATTCCAAAAAGTATAGAACCACTGGAGTTGTCTCTGCCAGGGACAAATGCCAGTCCATCAAACTGTTTGAAGCATGGAGAGATTTTTGTTGCTGTTGTTTTCCGTCTTTAAAAACAGCACCATAATTGTGCAACTAGCAAATCTGTATTGGAAGATACCATAACTTCTCCAAATAATTATTTTTCTGGTGGTAAATAAAAGCCTAGGAAAGAGAGAAATTGAAGACTTTTGATCCAAATGGCACTATATGTTCATCCTTCAACAAAAGAAACAAGGTTAAAATCAACTCCATTCAGGAGAAACTAAAGTGCCAAACTGAAGTGGGAATGCAGCTGTAAGCAGTCATACTAGAGTTGGATGTGGGAAGTAAGGAAATAGAAGAAACAAAAGGTACCTCTACAAGAAGGTAGAAAGAATCCATCAATTCTTTTGAACTGAGTTTTAGCTTCCCAGCTCCTGAACTGAGAACACAACTACTAGGAATTTGTCAATTAACACTTGTTAAGTGGAGCACAGGACACCAGATGGTGAGTCACTGTCAAACGATGGATCACAAGAGAAAGTGAAATGGAGTTTAGTACTCACAGGTCCTGGAGGAAGTACTCTTTATGCCTCCAGTGATCACACGGAAGGTAAGGCAGAGTGCAGAGACATAGGCCTTTATTAGGGTCTATGGGTGGTGTCCTTTGGGCTTCCCAGGCTAAGGCCAGATTGATCAAACAATTGGGGGTTTTTGGTAAGCCTTATGAGAGTCTTATATAAGGGGTCCAATAAGAGTAAAGCATTGGGAGGCAGAGGAAACTGTTGCTCACAATAGCTGTAGAGAAAGTCATATTAGGAACATAGTTACTGGTGACTCTGTGGGCTATGATCTAGTGTTAGTGCTCCCTGGAGGTCACTTGGCCTAATAAAATGAGTACCAAGGCAATACTACCATGGAGGAGCCTTGCTAAACTCTCAACATCATTTGTGTAAGACTAATACTGGGCACCAGAAAGGATGAATGCCCCCACCCCCCACCCTGCAGTCCTGATTCCAGAGGCTGGGCGAAGTATAATGACCAGATCATACATTCCCAAATCCCAAGGTAATATTGAAGTGCTTAAGAAGATAACCTCTTTTTTTTTTTAAAGATTTTATTTATTCGTGAGAGACACAGAGGGAGGGAGGCAGAGACATAGGCAGAGGGAAAAGCAGGCTTCATGCAGGAAGCCTGATGTGGGACTCAATCCTGGGACTCCAGGATCACGCCCTGAGCCAAAGGCAGGTGCTCAACCACTGAGCCACCCAGGTGTCCCAGAAGATAACCTCTTGAGAAAGAGTGCCTAAGTTCAAATCTTGACTCAATATTTATATCCTATGACCTTTGGCAGGTTACTAAAACTTTCAGTATCTTATTTTTTTCATCTATGAAGTGGGAATAAAATTGATGCCTGTGTCAGGGAGCTGAATGTGATGTGTTAATATTAACAAATCATTTGGAAGAACACTTGCCCATTGCAAGTACTCAGTAAATGATAATTATTGTCATTATTACTGTGGGACAGAAGACCAAAGCAATCACTATAGAAAATGAGTCTGTACCAGTAAAAGTCAAACAGGAAGGTAGGAGATAGGTATGAATAAGTTAACTTATGGACAGGGTAAGTCAGCAAAAGAAAAAAAAAAATCCACTCAGTATGAGTCTAAAACCACCAATTCCAAAAACCAGAACAATAAAAACTATTTCTAAAAAGGCAGTTAAAAAATCAATATCAGGTATATGAAAACATTCTAGATAAAATTATTTAATGGATTCATCTGAAAAGGACTGAGGCATATTTAAGATGTCAAAAAGATTAATTGTGGAATTTTATCTATCAAAACAAAATGAGGAATTCTGACCTTTAAAAATGGGTAGAAATGAGGCACCAAAAAAAGGTCTAGAAATAACTAGAAATCTTTGAAATTAAAAATATAGTCATGTAAATTAAAAAAAAATAAGATAAAAACCTGGAGTGATCACAGTTAAGGAAACAAATTGGAGTATTGGAACATAAACATGAAGCAGTTACCAGGATGCAACAAAGAAAGACAGACATAAAATGCACTAAAGGACATTACAAAACACAGAAATTAGATTGAAACACTCCAATTTGGGTTTTATTAGAGTGTTGGAAGAAGGATATGGAGAAAATATGAGAGATATCATATATGAAGGGATCATAGCAGAGATTTTCCTAGAAATAAGGATGTCTTCCAACCAAAAACAAACCAAAAATCTTCTGATTTCCAAGGAAGATAAGTAAATATTAGTTCAAACTTAGGAACATTATAGTAAAAATGGCGAATATAAAAAAATGAAGAGGAAAATAAAAGCTAGCAGAGAGAATATTTAGATTATAAAAGACTGAACACAGTTTACTTGCCAGCCATGCAGATATTGGAAGACAAATAACTCCTGTCTTCCAAGGGGGCTGAGAAAAACAAATAATAATAGAAATTTATGCCAAAACAAACCATCATTCAAGAGTACAAAAGAGAAGATATTTACCCAAAAAAGGCAAAGATATTTTACCACCCTCAAGCACTAAATATATAACTCAAATGATCTACTCAAGAAAGGACAATAATCCAGAAGAAAGATATGAAAGAAAAGAAACCATGAAAAACACAAATATTAATAAAATGTCAAAATACTTTGCAACAACTATAGTAATTAATGTTAAAAAGGTAAGCTAAAAAAACATTTGTACATGATATTAAGATGGAGGGATTTGGAACTTGATACCATATATGTGGTTAAATTACTCTAAGTTCCTTATGCTCTGCAGGAAGAAGGAAGTCTATATCTGCAACTTTTTTAAGAAAAAAAAGATAGTTAAAATTCACGTAAAATCAAGTATACCTGTAAAAACCATAGAAATACATTCTGTAACCTAGCAGCATTGTGTGGTTGAGACATAGACATGGCACTAACCCCATGAGTCTGAATAATGGCTCTTTGATTCATTAGTTTCATGATGAAAGGAAGGCAAATTTCTGGATCTTTCTGTGCCTCAACTCCCTCATATTTATTTTATTATTTTTTTAAAGATTCATTTATTTATTATTTGAGGTGGGGAGGGGCAAGAAGAGAGGGAGAGACTCTCAAGCATCCTCCTTTCTGAGTGTGGAGCCCAACAAGGGTCTCAATCCCACAACTTGAGATCATGACCTGAGTGAAAATAGAGTCTGATGCTTAGCTGACTGAGCTAACCAGGCACCCCTCAACTCCCTCATCTTTAAAATGGGCATTGTATTAGTCCTTACCTCCTAAGCTTAATATGAGGATAAAATGAATTAATGCGAATGAAGCTTTCTTTACCACACTGTATCTCAGAGAAATTTCTTGTGCATTTCTTCCAGCTTGGTGATTCTCTCTGTAGATGTGTCTCTCCTGTGCTCTCCCACCCACTGAGGCTTCCTTTCAATGACTATACTTCTCAGAAAGTTATAGTTTGTTATTTTTAAAGTCTGCCTTTATATTCTAATGCCGAATCTTTTCCTTTTAATTTTTTTAAAAAATTATTTATTTATTCATGTGAGACAAAGTAAAAGGGGCAGAGACATAGGCAGAGAGAGAGAAGTATGCTCCCAATGCGGGACTCTAATCCCAGAACTCCATCCAGATCACACCCTAAGCCAAAGACAAATGCTCAACCATTGAGCCTCCCTGGCATCCCTCCTTCTATAAATATTTATTTCATGTTTGTAACCACTTAGCCATGCATTTTTAAAATATTTTATTTATTCACGAGACACACAGAGAGGCAGAGACACAGACAGAGGGAGAAACAAACTTCTCTCAGGGAGCCTGATGTGGAACTCGATCCCAGGACCCTGGGGTCACGTCTTGAGCTTAAGGCAAACACTCAACCACTGAGCCACCCAGGTGTCCCTTAACCATGTATTTCATACTCTGCTTCACAGTGTTATTTAAACAGCTTATGGGGATCCCTGGGTGGCTCAGTGGTTTAGCATCTGCCTTTGGCCCAGAGCGTGATCCTGGAGACCTGGGATTGAGTCCCACATCAGGCCCCCTGCATGGAGCCTGCTTCTCCCTTTGTCTCTGTCTCTGTCGCTCTCTCTCTCACTCTCTTCCTGTGTCTCTCACAAAAAAGTAAGTATCCCAAATGCAATTTAAAAAAATCATCCAATTTTCCTAACCATTGCAAACTAATTATACGTTGCTCAAATCACACTTGCATACCAGAATAACACGTTTTCAAATGAGTATCTATATGTTGGATAGAGAATAGTGATAGATTGAATTATTGACCTGTTTCTTCACCACACTGAATTCACACCCTTTGCCTTTTACAGTTCTTCCCACTGGGGAAACAATATTCTTTTCACTGCAGAAAAGAATCTTTTTGGACAAAAAGATTTTGACTGAAGTAACACAGGTACAAGCTTGAAATATACCTGAAGTGTTTTGCCTTTGCCATGAGAACAACATTCTCCACTAGCCCACTGGTCCAGCAGGGCCATAGAGAGCAAATACACAGGAGCATCTCCAGCCAACCTGCAGCTTAGAGCCAGGCCCAGCTAGGCTCATCTCCAGACATATGGACCAGAATAAATAAATATCATTTCAAGTCATTAAGTTATAGGCTGGTTTGTTAGTCAGCATTACTCCTTCAATAGTTAAAATATATAATAAAATATGCCTAATAATTTTGATTTTGATACACAACTGAATTTATGCACATAACATATTTATTTATTTTCAGCAACAGGTTGACTTTTATGAGGTATTTCTATGATTCAATTAATATGAAACAGGGTATTGAAGCTAATATACCCTAAAATTAGACTATCCATTATCTATATTAAAAGTCACTGTAAATCTTAAAATAGCTGAGTAGAAAATTTATTCTAGTACTAGTAGGCTAAATAATTCAGACCAATTCCAAAATAAGACAATGGAAAAAGCTACAGGAAATTCACAGACAAAAATTTACCAAATGCTTCTCAAAGCTTTTCAAAAACTAATATGGAAAAATTATAAGGCCAAAAATTTGTGGTAAGAAGAGATCCCTAAGATTGAAGGCCAGCACTCAGGGCTGCTTTTTGCCTAAAGCATTTGCTAATGCAAAAGAAATGGCTAAAACTTTAATAAATAGGTATCCATATAGATGAAAAAGAAAACCCTTACTTTATATCATATGCATAAAAGCACTTGCATATAGATAAAAGATCCAATTATGTCAGTCAAAAAGTTAAAATTAATATTAAAGAATATCTTTGTACCCCAGTACATAAATGATCACAGGATTTGAAAAATTACTTACCAACAAAAGGAAATCAGATGGTATTTTATTTTATTTTATTTTATTTTATTTTATTTTATTTTATTTTATTTTTTTAAGAGATTTTATTTTTCATTCATGAGAGACTCAGAGAGAGGCAGAGACATAGGCAGAGGGAGAAGCAGGCTCCCTGCTTCTGGTGAGAGCCCCATGTGGGACTCAATCCCAGGACCCTGGGATCACACCCTGTGCCAAAGGCAGACACTCAACCACTGAGCCACCCAGGTATCCCCAGATGGTATTTTAATGATATTATTAAGTGTGCTATCTCATCAGTAACCAGGTAAGTGCACATTAAAACCTCACTGAAATACAATTACATTGCCACTACGTTGTTTATTTATCCATTTCTATTTTTCTTAAGGATTGTGTTTATTTGAGAGAAAGAGAAGTAGAATGAGCAGGGTGGGTGATAGGGAGGGGCAGATGGAGAAGAAGCAGACTCCTCCCTGAGCAGGGAGCCCAACATGGGTCCCAAGACCCTAACCAACTGAGCCACCTTGGCTCCCCACCACTACATTGTTCAAAGTTAAGAAGCCTAGCTGTGCTCAATAAAAGTAATGTTTTGGAGTAAAGGAGCTTCCATATAATCACTATACTATACTGGAAAATAACTGTTGCATTATCTAATACACTAAATATACATATATCCTATGGCTCAACAATTTAATCTTGAGTACATGTCTGAAAGAGATTGTTACATTAATCACATATTGTTGCATAACATTTATCCCTAAAAGTAGAAGCTTAAACCTACACACATTCATTATCTCACATTCTCTCACTGTCAGAAATTTGGGAGAAGTTCAGCAATTGTTCTGGCTTAAGATGTCCCACGATTTTATAGTCCACGTTTCAGGCCAGGGATGAAGTCATCTCAAGGCTCAAAGGGAGTATCTGTTTCTAAGGCCATTCACATATTTATTGAGGGAGCTTAGTTCCTCAGGAACTGCAAGTCAGAGGTCTCAGCTCCCTAACAGATAAGCCTTCTCATAGGTTTACTCACAGCATATTAGTTGTCTTCCTCCAGAGCAAGAAATCTGAGGAAGGGGGATGCCTGTGTGGCACAATTAGTTAAGCATCCAACTCTTAGTTTGGGCTCAAACCCTGATCTCAAGGTGGTGAGATAGAGACACGAATCTGGGCTGTGTGCTTAGTGTGGAGTCTGTTTAAGACTCTTTCTCCTCTGCTCCTCCCAACTTGCTCTCTCACTCTCTCTCTCAAATAAATAAATAAATCTTTAAAAATAAATACAAGAAATCTGAGGAAAAGGGAGATAGAGATCCTCACACACATACACATACAGAGGGAGAGAGAGTCATATAGAAAGACATAAAGACAGAGACAAAGGGAGCCAGAGAGAGCAGGGCAACAAGCGGCACTCAAGAAGGAGCTACAGACTTTTATAACCTAATCTCTCAAAGGCCATCCATCCCTTCACTCATGCCATCTGTTACCAACCACCAGAGCAACTATAATAGAAACTGAGAGGGAACTACAGAGTAAAACAAAGTGTGAAGATCAAAAGGCAGGGATCTTTAGAGACAATGTAATGAGCCCCTGGCAACACATACATGGATCTTCCCTAACCACATTGCTTATCATAGGTCCCAACTAGAAGGAATCCAAATGTTCACTGATGTTAGGAAAGATAAATAATCTTTGGTATAGTCTTAAATTGGAATGTTATATAGAAGTGAGAATAAATGAACTATAGCAACAATATAGAGATAATTTATAATATGGAAACAAAGGAATATGGCATAATAGAATCATTATAATTTGATGGCAACTACATAAGTTCCTACACTGGCAAAACTAATTGAATTTTTATGAATGTATACATTGGAGGTAAGACTATGAAGAAAAACAAGTTGATTACATCGTAAGTCAAGATAAAGTTTATAACTAGTGGAGTGAAGGAGTATATATTTGGAAACACCACCGGAGGGTTTGGTAAAGAAACACTAGTAGTGTCTATTTCTTAATATGAAAAGTAGGTATGAGTGTTTTCTATGTATTCATTATAGTCTATATAGATTTATATGTTTACATTTTTATCCATGTGTAGTATAGTCATGTTTAATTGCCTAAATATTACATACATTTGAGTTACTTTCTTTTTTCAAGATTTTATGTATGTATGTATGTATTCATGAGAGACACAGAAAGAGAGGCAGAGACATAGGCAGAAGGAGAAGGCAGGCTCCATGCAGGGAGCCCAATGTGGGACTCGATCCCAGGACCCCAGGATCACTACCTGAGCCAAAGGCAGATGCTTAACAACTAAGCCACCAGGCGCCCCAACTTGAGTTAGCTTCTTAAGTGAAACCCATTCCATATGCATTGTTTCATTCGTAGATCTAATAATTGCTTACAAGCAAGTGTCTTAAACATTAGGGAAAATAAATTTGAACATTCCTAGATAAATACAAGTGTCTCATGGTCAAACTCAATAAAAATTGCTCCTGTTCCATTCCTTGTTCAAGGGCATTGTCATCTACTTCTTAAATGCCACAGAGAGGTCTCAGAATTGTCATAAATAATGTGGATATTCAGAAAATATTACAACAGACAAGAAGAGCAGAAGAAAAACCAGAAGAAAATGGAAGAGGAAAGGGCAGGATCTGGGATAACGGGAGGAAAAAAGACAGTAAGATAATAGAGGCTTTATCTATGGGGACAAGGAGATTTAGGAAGCATTTGGTGGTTCAACTAGTGTTGGTTACCCAAAATATGACTGAGATTTTCCAAAAACACATACTTTATGTCTTTATATTGGTTGATTAATTGTGTTAAATTAATTACTAGCTGTGAAATAGACTATCAGTTTCTGTTCTATTTTTTTAATTTATTTTTATTTATTTTTATTTTTTTCTGTTCTCTCTATTAAGGAAAGACATGAGAAAACAGGAAAGAGGTTACTAAATTATAAGTTTCTATCTGAACATTAGTTATTTTTGTGATCTAATATCTCCAGTAATGTATTTTGAATTAACAAATTCCAATGCATTTGAAAAAACTCATAATAATTAAAAAAAAAAAAACTAAGCTTATCATTTAAACATTTTAACATTTCCAGTATATTGTTTAGCCCTACACTGCAATTATAGATAATGTTACCGTACGGACATTTCAAAGAGCAGAAATGAACAACGGCACCCACTAATGCTTCTGAGTTCAGACTGGGTGAAGTCTGGGTCAGCGATGTGCCAGAGCCACCCTCCTACATTGCTCTCCTTAATTGACTTCGCAGCTCTGATGCTCACTGTGCAGATTCAAAATCTGAGCGTTAACACAGCACAAACCACTAAACTTCCTGGAAAAAACTTTGGAAAGTTCCCTTTCATGTCATGTCAATAGTGTTTAGAATAGCCACATGTATTTAAATTTAACACGAGTTATGATTTTTAGAATTAAAATCCAAATGCTATAAACGGTGTATCATATTGTCCTCACATGGCTCTTTATTGCTAGGTACCTTGCTTATTCTCCTCCCCTTCCCACACCAGCTCTATTAGGGACAGACTTCTTTATGGTCCTTGTCATTTGTGAGTAGATATACAAAAATATCATGTAGTGTTTTAAACGTAGCCAACTAATAAAAGCACTGCACAAAATACAATCATACAAACAGCATTTTAGGAGAAATATGTGCTATTGTATTATTAGATATAAAATTTAAGTAATAATCCCAATAATGTGGTAGCTAAAACAAAATAAGTCACTTCCATTGGCCTTCTGTGTGGACTGCTGATCTGTTTTCCCAAACAAATTCTTTTGAAGGAAAGTAATGTTTTATAACATCAATGTCTTGGGAATTCATATGCTAACATATCTGTTCTCTATGGCTTTTGATTAGTTTTTGAATCAACTTCTTTTTCCCTTCAATTCTAATATAAGCATAAAAGAAAAATATCTATTATAAATGCAACAAAAAATATACTGCTTTTTTATGTCCTCATGACTCCTAAGTCTCTAGCTTTCTTATGTCTCTACAAGCTTAAGGATGCATTCCACTGTCTTCTAAGTAACTACTTGAAAATCCCAAAGTCCTCACCAGCTTGATGAATGAGAAATGTATACATGTATTTTGAAGCAGATTTTTTTATAATATCATTAATTTTACTTGAATTTCTACCCCCTGCTTAAAAGGACTTCACATGGCACAGAATAATGGCTATTGTCTGGACTCACATTGACAGATATCATAAAGGACTCTTGACAAAATATTCTTCTTCAGGATATTAATTTTACACTTCAGAGCATTATAGGAATAATATTTGTACATAACTGAAACTTCTCTTTCTTATACAGGTCTCGCAGCAGGTAGGTCTATAAAATTTTTGTCTATAAAAATTTGATCTCTGAAAATTATATAATCATTAAAATGCAGATGAAACAGTGTTATTCAACACATATTTAAATATAATTAAAATAACCTTTAACTTTTCTGGAAATTATGACCTACAGGGATCATTCACATAATTATTATATTCTTTTGGTTAAAGTCACTGTCAACTCTGATGTATTTTGGAAATTAAAATTAGATCTTGAGTGAACTGTGAAGTCCTAAAAGACTGCTGGAATTTCAGGATGCATCAAATCTTCAAGTTCACCCACCAGAAACGAGCAAGATGCTCCTATGCTGTATTTCCTCACCCTTACTTTGCTAAGCTTTCTGGGAGTGTTGAGGTGTTAAAATTGGATCTACAAGTAGGAAAAAATGTATATGAGCAGCTGAAAAAATAGAACACAGAGTCAGGCAGTGAGCTAGATGGAGCCGACGTCAGGGCCAGCCCGCACGTGCAAAGCTAAACCTAAACTGGTGCCTCTTCCTACTACCGAAACAAAAAAACAACTTGTTGCAGTAATAACTTTGGCCAGACAGATTCTCCTGGGGAATATCATGGAAGCCTGCCTGGTGGGAAAGAAGGAATGACTTGGACAAGCCAAATCACACAGCAGAGGGCTCAGGTATACTAAGAATGTGGCTTTAAGTTGGGGTTTTTCAGCTGGTAAGCTTTTGCCACTTTACAGAATATTAACTTCTTAGAAGATATTCTAAATCCAACATCAAATTCTCACTGATTCAGTTTTTTAAGTGGTAGAGGCAGTTCAGGTCAGCAGGAGGTTGCATGCCTTTTAGGACAGGCAGTGTGGAGCACACAGACAGGACAAGATGTCAAAGGGGCACAAAACCCAGAGCTAGTTAAGAGGATGTAAGACAATTTTATTCAGTACTAGTGCAGTAGAGGAGAAATACTAGCCTAACTTGACCTCTACCACATGGAAAGAAAAGGTGAGAGGAGAGGCCTTCTAAACACTGGGATGTGCTAACATACAAGTCTCCAAAGATTTTAAGGGCTGTGATTAGGCCATCTCTTACTGTTAACTGCTTATAGAAATTAGACTCCTACCCTCTGTAGAGACAGGGAGACAAGGGCCCTATTCTTCATGAAGAATGGCTTCGGAGTCATTGAGAGACACTCCTGGGTGGAAGAGAGCTGTACATCTCAAAAGGACAGAGAAAGGATCTAGGATGTCAAGTTTCCTAAAGTAAATGTTCTGAAAAATAAAGAGAAGTTATGGGCCTATGTCAGGTTTTTGGCTGAAACAAGGAGTAAATTCTTTGGTAGCTTTGAGTTTTCCCAGGCAGGGACTTAAAGGGAGCAGGGTCATCCCAGGAACATGGCCTTAAAGTACTAGAAGTTATGCTAAGTTTGGTCATGTTTCTTAGTGCGAGAGGCTGGACCGATGGTTTCAGCTCAGAGTGTTTGCAGTTCTCAAGGGCGCGTCTGAGACCTGACCCGTTTGACTGGTAAAAGTACAAAGAATCACTTAGATTTAGAGAGAAAAAAGTAGAATAAGCTAGAAGTGCCAGTTCCCTGTGATCCTGCACCACATACCAAAAAAAGGACAGTGAGGAAACAAAAGGGGTCAGCTGTGCAAGAAGAATTACCAGTTGCCCCCCGGGCAGAGGCGCCAAAGGCTGACTGCAGTGATGTGGACTCCTATTCTGCAGCTCTATCCGCTCAGAACTCCTGGTGGCTGCCCAGGGCAGGGATAAGGCATCCAGACGCCACACAGAGGAGCCTTGTGCTGGCCTCCAGTGTGGCGTTCAGCAAACTGGTTCAGCTTTGCCTGGCTGTGGGTGCTGCAAGGGCTCCAGCACCGTGGGGGCCCACCCAGACATTGCGTCCTCAGGCTCCCCACAACCTTGCATGGCATCTGTGTAGAGTCGCACTGCAGCTTCATTGCCCTTATGGATATTCAACATTAATAATTTTTCTCTTTTCCTCTGCTCATAATTGGGTGTTACTTCAGTTTGGGACAGGCTCTTACTTTGATTTTTATATTATACACTAACTGCTGGTTATTGTAACATGATTTTCATGTCTATAGGCAGGGTAATTTAGATTGGTTTTGTTTCTCAGAGTTTCACTAATTCTGCAAAACTGAATCCATACTGGAAAGGTAGGTGAAAAAAAGGTGATGTCTTTCTAGTATTGAATCTTTAGATGCACCCTGTCACAGTCTTTAGTATGGAATTGCTTTTCTCCTTTGAACCACTGAAAATTGTAAATGTGTCAACAATTATGAAATTTCAACTGTTCATGGAGCTCCTAAGGATGACGCATGGATCTCTTAAAGGCAAGAAGCCATTTTTGACATCGTAGGGTTATTTAAATACATACTTTATATTAAATTCAGCATGATTAAATTAGAATCTATCTTTAAAAATGGTGGATAATTTTCATCTAAGACACTTCATTCAAGTAATAACCTGATAAACTCAGTTCATTCTCTGTTGTTTTTTTTCTTTTTAAGATTTTATTCATTTATTCATGGAGACATAGAGAGAGAGACAGAGACAGAGAGAGAGAAGAGAGGGAAAGAAAGAGGCAGAGACACAAGCAGGCTCCATGCAGGGAGCCTGACATGGGACTCAATTCCAGGTCTCCAGGATCAGACCCTGAGCTGAAGGCGGCGCTAAACTGCCAAGCCACTGGGGCTGCCCTGATTCTCTGTTTTTGTTTTTGTTTTTTTTAATTCACTCACTTTACTCTGCAGATGTGTCTAAAAGCTTATAGATAGACATAGCATTTGATCTAACACTTGAATTTCTAAAAATATATCATTAGAAAAGAATAAAATTTGACTAAGCAAAAATCTATATACAAGTGAATTATTTCTGATAGTGAAAACTTGGAAACAAAGTATATATCCAGAGAAATTGAATAATGATTATTTTCATAAACTGCAAAAAGAATGAACCCTATTTTTCCTCCTAAAACTTATAGAATAGTGGAAAAGAGGGCATTAGCCAGGAACTGAAGGCTTTGAATTAATTTAAGATTTCTTAGAATCATATGATAGCTGAATATAATGTACAAGTCAGGAAAGACTTTTCCAAGGAAGTAATGTTTAGGAGGAGATCTGATGTCTGATGATGAAACATAGGGCCAGTGGCGTTTGAAGCTTCATGAGCAGAGGGAATGGATCTCGTTGAATTTGTGATGTCTGACACTGCTAAAAACAAGCAGGCAAAACAAAATCAGAACAAAACAATAGCAAAAAAATTTCAACTTTTTAAAATCTTCTAATGCTCATAAACATGACATGAGATTTACCATTGTAATCATTTTTAAGTGTAAAGTCCACTGGCATTGAGTACATTCACATTGTTGTACAATAACTCTTACCATCCATCTCCAGAACTTTATTTAATCTTGCAAAACTAAAACTTTGTACCCATTAAACTAACTCTGTATCAAATGTCCCCAGCCCTAATCCACTTTCTGTCTCTGCAAATGTCCTTTATGTACTTCATATGAGTGAATCATAGAGTATTTGTCTCTGTGTGACTAACTTATTTCACTTAGCATAATGTCTTCAAGGTCATCCATGTGCAATGTGTCAGAATTTTCTTCCTTTTTGAGATCAAATGATATTTCATATATTTTTTTTTCATTATATATATATATATATATATATATAGTTTATCCATTCATCCATCAATAGGCATTTGGGTTTCACCTTTTAGCTACTGTGAATATGTGAATAATGCTATAGTAAACACGAGTTTACAAATTTTTTTGGAGTTCCTGCTTTTACTACTTTTGGGTACATACCTGGTAGTGGAATTTCTGGATCATATAATCCTATTTTTAATTTTCTGAGGAACTGCCATACTGTTTTTCATAGCTGCTGTCCATTTTATGTTTCTCCCAGTAGTTCACAAGGGATCTAATTTCTCCATGTTATCAGCAACACTTCTTATGTTCTGTCTCATTGATAATAACCACTCTAGTCACTGTGAAGTGGTATGTTATGTGTTTTGATTTGCATTTCCCCAATGATTAATGATGTTCAGCATCATTTCATGTGATTGTTGGCTTATTTGGAGAAGGGTTGACTTAAAATATTAGCAGATTTTTTTATTGGATTGTTTGTTTTTATTGTTGCTGGATTTTAGGAGCTCTTCTTATACTTTGAATATTAGTCCATTATCAGATACATTTTTCTCACTTTGTTGATAGTATCCTTTTTTCTTTTAAGATTTTATTTATTTATTTATGAGAGACACAGAGAAAGACAGAGAGGCAGAGAGGCAGAGGTGGGCTCCCTGCAGGGAGCCCAATGTGAGACTTGATCCCAGGTCTCCAGGATCACACCCTGGGCCGAAGGCAGCGCTAAACCTCTGAGCCATCCAGGCTGCCCTTGATAGCATCTTTTGATGCACAAATGATTTTAATATTAAGTAGTTCAGTTTATCTGGTTTTTTTTTTTATTATTATTTTGTTTCCTCTGATTTGGGTGTCAAATCCAAGAAATCATTGCCAAATCCAATATCATGAAGCTTTCCCCTGATATTTTCTTTTAGGGGTCTTATAATTCTACTTCTTATATTTAAGTATTTTATCTATTTTGAATTAATAATTTTACGTAGTATAAGCAAGAGTCTGATTTCATTCTTTTGCATTTGTACAGTTTCTATAACACCTTTTATTGAAAAGACTGTCTTTTCCCCAGTGGATGGTTTTTGTACCTCAACTCTGTTTTAATTTTTTTTTAATTTTTATTTATTTATGATAGTCACACAGAGAGAGAGAGAGAGGCAGAGACACAGGCAGAGGGAGAAGCAGGCTCCATGCACCGGGAGCCTGATATGGGATTCGATCCTGGGTCTCCAGGATCGGGCCCTGGGCCAAAGGCAGGCGCCAAACCGCTGCGCTACCCAGGGATCCCTCAACTCTGTTTTAGAAGGAGGTAAGGATAGATTGTACCAACAAGAGCTCTAATAAGAAGTCAGTGGCTTGTATATGTTGTATTTCCATTTTACATAACTGTACAAGGTGAGCCTTCTGAGTCATCAGATCTGTATACTCTGTTTTATGGAGATCAAGATTCGCTCCATCTTGTCTTTGATCCTTAGCATAAGGCTTCAACTTCCTTTTGGAAGCTAGACTTTAGGTATTTCTCTGTGGTTTATACAAAGAAGTGAAAAGCACTCAGAGGCAAATTTGCTGGGACACCTGGGTGGCTCAGTCAGTTAAGCATTGGAGTTTTGTTCAAGACAAGATCTCATGGGTTGTGAAATCAAGCCCCGAGTGGAACCCCATATGGGGCTCCATACTCAGTGGGGAGTCTGCTTGAAGATTCTCTCCCTCTGCTCTTCCCTCTACTTGAATGCAAGTAAATAAAGAATTTTTTTTAAGAGAGAGTCATAGCTGCTGCCTTATAGTGCCGCCTACTGTAATATCTCACATGTTTCCACTTTTCTTCCATGAGGGAGGCAAGGCCATGGCAAATGCTGGACAGCCATACTCTCAACCATCATTCTATACCAGTGGAAATGGGGGATACATTTTGGTGGAGAGCCAGTGGTGTACACTGCAATAATCCTCTCTTGCCACTAAAGAATTATACATCTCCTTTCTATAACATTTGAGTGCACTCATGGCCATAAAGGAGATAATCACAGTCTCATCTATTTATAGCATACAACTATGGTCCAAGATTTTTAGCTGATGTGCCACCTCTTTGGGAGTCTAGTCTCATGATCCAATAACTTATAAATTAAAAATAAATTTATCTGAACCCTCAGATGCAAAATATAATGGTATGGGTGAAACTCTTATTTGGAAAAGGAAAAAAAATGGAAAAATTGGTCTAAAACCATAATTTTACTCTCCAAAATAGGTATTGCAAAGATTCCTTGTCCCAGCAGTGGAAAATTTGGTTGATGTAGAATAAAGGAAAAGCATTTCAGACAGGCTTGAAGATTTATTTTTGGATTTTCTGTTCTGTTCCATTGACCTACAGGTCTTTCTTTACTCAAATACCACATTGATTTTCCAGATTTAGCATAAACTTTGGAATCAGTTAGTTTAGCTTCTCCAATTAAAAACATTGTATTGGGGGATCCCTGGGTGGCTCGGCGGTTTGGCGCCTGCCTTTGGTCCAGGGCCTGATCCTGGAGACCCTGGATCTAGTCTCACGTCGGGCTCCCTGCATGGAGCCTGCTTCTCCCTCTGCCTGTGTCTCTGCCTCTCTCTCTGTGTGTCTATCATAAATAAATAAATAAATAAATAAATAAATAAATAAATAAATAAATAAAAATAAATCTTTAAAAAACAAAACAAAACAAAAAAACCCCAAAAACATTGTATTGACTATTCGGTCTTTCTTTACTCAAATACCACATTGATTTTCCAGATTTAGTATAAACTTTGGAATCAGTTAATTTAGCTTCTCCAATTAAAAACATTGTATTGACTATTCTAGATCTTTTCATTGAGATATAAATATAATTAACTTATTAATTTCTGCAAAACTCTTTCTGTTATTTGAATAGAGATTCTGTTGATATTTATAGGTCAATGTGGGGAGCTTTGCCATCTTAATAATATTGAGTCTTCAAATTCATGAATGTCAAATGTCCTATTTATTTAGATCTTCCTTAACTTATTTTAGGAATGTTTTGGAACTTTCAGTGTTCAAATACTGCATTTCTTTAAAAAAAATTTCCCACGTATTTTATTATTGCTTATGCTTATATGAATTTAATTACTTCCTTGAATTCATTTTATGATTGTTCACTAGAAATATATAATTGATTTTTAGTATATTGATCTTGCATTCTGTACCTTTGGTAAACTCCTAATTTGTTTGTTATTTTTACGTTATTATTAACAAGGGCTGTCTAACTTTGGTTTTAACATAGCCCAATGGACCTGGGCAAAGGAAATGCCTAAGTTTAGCATTCTCTACCTTTTTGTCTCATCTAAGGCAGTAGGTAAAACTGAGAATCACTTTTGAACGTCATAACCCAGGGATGAAAACCCACTAAAGGACTAAGATCTTGTGATAGCACTAAAAAATGCTTCTCCTACCCTCACCCTACTCTCCTATCAATAGATGTCTTATATAATAACAGGGAATTAGAACTGAAAAAAACTTCATATCACAGACCTTATTTAAGAAGTTTTTAAAACTATGGGGGACCCTCAAATCCTTATATCCTATATAAAACCTACATAAATATGTTTTTAATATAGGGAACCCTCAACATAACAGGCAAAACAAGGGACACCAAACAAAGGAAACCAGAGGAAATTTTATTCACTGACACCTGCAGATACATCAAAGTGTAAGGAAAGCATAACCCTTAACCAAACCTCAACTGAGGAAATATTTACCTCAGTTCTTTTATCTAGTACTTTTGTCTGGTTTAAAAATAATTTAAAGGCATATTAAAGACAATAAAAGTAAAATGAACAACAACAACAAAAAACACAGTTTGATGAGATACAGCAATTATCAAACAGGACTCCAAAATGTCAGGGATGTTTGAGTTACTAGAGTGGTACTTTAAAACACCTATGGTTAAAATACTGAGGTCTTTAGTGGAAAAAGTGGACAACATGCAAGAACAGATGTATAATATAAGCAGATGGATAATATAACAGGAAATGCTAAAAGTAAAATACACTAACAGAAATGAAGAGTACCATTGATGGGCTTATCAATATTTTGAACACAACTAAAGAAAAAAATAGCAAGTTTGACAAAATGTCAACACAAACTTTCAAAAGTGAAATGCAAATAGAGAAAAGAATGTCAAAGGCAAATTAGAATTTGCAAGAATAGTGAGAGCATTACAAAAGGCAAAGCATATACATAATTATAAATCAGAATCGTAGAAAAAGAAAAAGGAAAAGAAGAAACATTTGAAACAATAATAATTGAGAATTCCTAAAATTAATGATAGCAAGCCAAAATACCAGGAAGCTCAGAGAACATCATAAACACACACAGAGAACACATAAACACACACACACAACACAAAGTACATCTATTATAAATATTCCAACTACAGGAAAGGGAAAAAAAGAAAAAGAGAAAAGCTTGAAAGATGTCAGGGTGAGGGGGGGACCCTTTTACCTATACAGGAGAAAGATAAAAATTACATCAGACTTCTCTTCGGAAACCACACAAGCAAGAAGACAGTGGAATGAAATATTTAAAGTGCTAAAAGAAGAAAATATTAACCTAGAATTTTATCCAGTGAAATTATCTTTGAAAAGTGAAGGAGGAATAAAAACAAAAGTAAAGAGAAAATATAAATAACTATAATCAGAAATGAATATGGATCATTGACACAGATCTTGCAGAAATGAAAAGGATTGTAAAAGAATATTATGAACAGGGGTGCCTGGGTGGTACAGTCAGGTAGGCATTCAATTTTTGGTTTCAGCTCTAGGTCATGATCTCAGGGTCATGGGATAGAGCCCCACATTGGGCTTTGCACTCAGTGAAGTCTGCTTTAGATTCTCTTCACCTCTCCCTTTGCCTTTCCCTCTGCTCATTCTCTTTCTCTCTCTCTCTTTATCTAAAATAAATAAATAAATCTTAAAAAAGAATATTATGAATAATGGTTTACCAACAAATGAGATATCTTATGTGAAATGGACATAATAATAGAAACACACAATTACCTAAACTAATCGAAAAGAAATAGAAATTCTTAACACAACTCTAATGAGAAAAGTGTTTGAATCATTAGACACATCTAGGACCAGGAGGCTTCATTGGTGAATTTATCAAGCATCAAAAGAATTGGCATTAACCTTCCCCAAACTTTAAAAAAAAAAAAAAAAAAAAAGAAGTAGCAACAGCATAGAGTTTATATCCCAACTCATTCTATGAGGCTAGCATCACACTGATAACAAACAAGATAAAAACATCACAAGAAAAAAAATTACAGGCCAATATCTTTGGTGAATATAAATGCAAAAATCCTGGACAACAAACTAGTAAACCAAATCTATCAGAATATTAAGAGGACTATATCAATGATCAAATAAAATTTTATTACATTTACATTACAATCAATGAAAAAGTGGTTCAAAATTTAAAAAAAAGAAAAATCAATGAAATATACTATCTTGATAGAACGTGGGGGGAAAACACATGATTATCTTAGTTGACTCAGTAAAGCCATTTGATAAAATCCAACACCTTTTTATAGTAAACATTGTCAGAAAACTACCGATTAAAGAAAACTTCCTTAACATGATAAAGGGAATTTACCAAAAAATAAAAATAAAACATAAACACCCACAAACCTGACATCAATTCAATAGTGAAATATTGAAAGCTTTCTCCCTAAGGCCAGGAAAAAGATAAAGTTGCCTGATTCCCCCATTACTTTTCAATATTATACTTGATGTCTTAGCCAGGATATTTTTAAAGAAGAAAAAAAATAGAGGTTGGAAAAAAGAACTTCTAAGTTGACATGAAATATATTTTTGTATATATTTTTTTAAAACATGAGAAAGCTACTAGAGCTAATAAATTCAGTAAAGTTGCATGTAGAAGATCAAGATATATTAAATTTCAATGAGTTTCTATACATCAACAAAGAGAAATCAGGAAAGTAAACGAAGAAAACGTTTCCATTTATAATATCATTCAAAAGAATAAAATACCAAGGAATAAATTTAATCAAAGAAAATAATAAAATACCAAGGAATAAATTTAATCAAAGAAATGAAAGGCTTGTACTCTGGAAACTACAAAGAATTGCTGAGACAAATTAAATAAGACATAAATAAATATAACTCCAACTGAGTCTATAGATAGGAAGATTTAATAAGATGGCCATACTACCCAACACAATGTAGATATTGAGCTGCCATGTAGAATCCTTAGAAAGAACCATATATGATATCTGAAAATTGTTAGTTTTCTTTTATAGAAGAAAAAAATTCCAAAGGATCTTTTCAAAGATAACATGCCACAGATCCTTTTGTTGTTGTTGTTCTCTGTGATGAGGATTAATTGCTGTTTTTTCAAACATATAAATGACTTGTTAATCTTCAAATTCTTTCCTTTTACAAATGGAATGAGCTGTAAAACAAACAAAATTCTTAAGTAAAAATTTAGAGAAAAAATTTTTCCAAAGTTCCAACAGACTTCTTTTTTTTTTTTTAAGAAATAGAAAGGCTTACTGTCAAATTTATATATAATTGCCAAAAACTCCAAATACTCAAGTCAACCTTGAAAAAGAACAAAGGGGAGAACTTACATTTTCCAATTCAAAACAATACAAAACTGTAGTAATTAAAATATGGTACTAGTATAAGACTGAACACATCAATCAGTGGAATAAAATTGAAAAATGCAGAAATAAACTCACATGTCAATGGCGAATTGTCAAGTCCATTCAAATGGGATAAAAGGTTTTCTTGAGTAGATGACACATAGATGACTGGGTTTCCACATGCCAGAGAATGAAGTTGGATCCCTATCTTACACCATACACAAAATTGTCATATTGGATCTGTGACCTAAATATAAGATTTAAATCTTATATATATTACTCAACTCATGGAATAAAATATAGGTTACACCTTCATGATCCTGGATTTGGCAGTAGATTCTTAGATATGACACCTAAAGTACAAATATCAAAGGTAAAAATAGATAACTTCATCAAAATGAAAACTTCTGTGCATCAAGTGACACTATTAAGAATGTAAAGGGCACCTGAGTGAGCTGGACATCTGACTCTTGGTTTCAGTTTGGGTCATGACCTAAGGGTCATGAGGTTGAGCCCTGCATCAGGCGTCATGCTCAGCATGGAGTCTGCTTAAAATTCTTTCCCTTTACTTCTGCCCCTACCGTAACTTGTTCTCAGTCTCTCTCTCTCTCTCAACTAAAAAACAAAAGTAATAAAAAAAAGAATGTGAAAGACAGCCAATGTCTGACAGAAAACACTTGCAAACTGTACATCTGATAAAGGATATCCACTACATATCAATCAACACAAAGGGATAAGCAATCCAATTTAAAAATGGGAAAATAACTTGAATTTATCTAAAGAAAATATGCAAATGGCCAAAATCACCTGAAAAGATGCTCAAAATCTTTAGTCATTAAGGAAATGCAAATCAAAATTATAATGAGATACTATTCTATACCTATGACCTATTTTTAAAAAATGGAAAATATCAGGTGTTGGTGAGAATGTGGAGAAACTGGAATCCTTAGATATTGCTGTTGGAAATGTAAAGTGATGCAAGACAATATGGAAAGCAGTTTGATGGTTCATGAAAGAGTTAAACATAGAATGACAACATATCCCACCAATTCCATTCCTAGAGATATACCTCCAAAAATTAAAAATAGGGGCTTGGGATGCCTGGGTGGCTCAGCGGTTGAGTGTCTGCCTTTGGCCCACAGAGTGATCCTGGAGTCCTGGGATCGAGTCCTGCATCAGGCGACCTGCAGAGAGCCTGCTTCTCCCTCTGCCTGTGTCTCTGCCTCTCTCTCTCTTTGTCTCTCATGAATAAATAAATAAAATCTTAAAAGAGAAACAGGGGCTCAAGTAATAACTGTACAGTGATGTCCCTTGCAGCATTATTCACAATAGCCAAAAGGTGGAAGCAATTCAAATGTTCACAACACAACCTTAAAAACATGATACTGAATGAAATAAGTCAGACATAGAAAGACAAATATTGTATGATTCCACTTATATGAAATATCTAGAATAGGCAAACTCACAGAGATAGAAAATAGATTAGATATTTCTAGGGGCTAAGGCAATGGGTACAAAATTTCTGTTTGGGTTACTGAAAGCTTTAGTAATGGTGGTCATACAACATCGTGAATGTCATTAGTGCCAAAAAGTATACATTTATGTATTGCTAAAATGGCAAATTTCATGTTTACATATATTTTAAAACAATAAAAAAACTTAGAAAGTCAGTAGATGGCAATAATGAGAAGTAACTTGGTGTGTTCAAAGGACAATAAGGCCAGTGCAAATGGAACATGATAATGATGCAAACAGTGGTAGGGACCAAGTTGGAGATGGAGCCAAGGACGAGGCCATGAAGGATCTTGAGGCCAAGTCACAGGTCCTTATTTGGTTGTAAAGGCAATGGACAGTAATAAGAGAAAATATTTTAAGCGAGGGAAATCATAATCTGATATATGTTTTAAAGGGATCACTGTGCCAACTGGACAAAGGATACAATTGGGCAATGAGTGGAGAGAGTGACCAACAATAATGAAACAGATGTACACAAAATAGCATTATTCATAATAGCCCTAAAGTGGAAACAACTCAAATATCCATAAACAGATTAATAAATATTTAATATTTATTATTAGTTAATTTATTATAAATAATAATATGACTATTATAATTATTAATATATTATATAAGTCATATATTATTATTATATATATTTATTATTTATTTATTAACAGATTAATAAATATGTAGAAAGTGGTACATCCAGAAATGGAATATTATTCAGCCATAAAAATGGATTCTATAACATGAATTAACTTCATAGATAGTATGTTAAGAAAAAGAAGCCAGTTACAAAAGGCCATATACCATATGATTCCATTTATATGAAATATCCAGAATAGGTGAATCTATAGAAACAAAATAAATGGGTAGTTTCTAGTGACACATAGGTGGGAAGAAATGGGATGTGACTGCTAATAATTATGAGGTTACTTGGGAAATGATGAAAATATTCTGGAATTAGATAGTGGTAAAGGCTGCACAACTTTGTGAATGTTCTAAAAACCACTGAATCCTACACTTTAAAATGGTCAATATTATGGTGTGTGAACTATGTCTCAATTTTAAAAAGAGAGAGACAAAGTAGAGTGAAACCAAAGGAAAAAATAAAGAGAGATTTTCAACTGTACCCTCTTAATTTTCCTGGCACTTCTTTTACTACATATGTTTGAGTTATTTTTTATTGGTTTCTCTGAGAATTACAGTGAATACCTTAAATTATAATAATATATTCCACAGCAATACCAAATGCATTTTAATAATCTATACAAAATATATACAAACTTGGATCCTTTCTTCCTCTTTCCCTTCCTTCTCCTGTGAGCTTTCATACAAAATTGCATCTTTACACATCCATGCCTATCAAACTGAATTTGTAATTATTTTAGTGCAGTAGTATTTTAAATCACATGGGATAAAAGTAGTAACAAATAGGAAATGTATTTATATTGTCTTTTATATTCACCTTTATAATTACCTTTACTACTGTTATTCATTTCTTTGTTGGATTTGAGTGATTGTCTAGTATCCTAAAGAACTGAATTTCATCCCAAAGTATTCCCTTTTGTGTTTATTATAGGACAGGTATCCTTGTAAAAAAAAATCCTCTCAGTTTTTATATATCTAGGAATGTCTAAATTTTCTTAACTTTTAAAGGATAATTTTGATGGCTATATACCTCCAAGTTGACTGTTGGTTTGTTGTTGTTTTGTTTTGTTTTGTTTTGTTTTGTTTAGTATTTTGAATCTATCATCCCACTGTCCTCTCCCTTTCATGCTTTCTGATGAGAAATCAGCCATGAATATTACTGGGGATCTCTTGTATATGCTTCTCTTGTGCTACTTTAAAATTCCCTTTATCTTTGAGTTTTAACTGTTTGTTTATGATGTGTTTAGGCATGTGATTTTCTTTGAATTATACTAACTAGAATATGTTGAGCTCCTTGGAGGTGTAGCTTTTTTTCTAATCTAATTTTAGGAAGTTTTTGGCCTTTATTTCTTTAAATATTATTTCTTCCACCTTCTCCCTTTCCTCTATTTCTGGGACACCACTTTATGTGTCCATTGGTATGCTTGATGGTGTCTCACTGGTCTCTGAGGCTATCCTTATTTTACTTCATTTTTTTCTGTCTCTCAGACTTAAATGTTAATTAACCTATCTTCACATTCATTCTCAAATATTTTATGAGCTCTCCAGTGAATTTTTCAGTTTAATTATTGTACTTTCAACTCCAGAATTTATGTATGGCTGTTTCTTATAATTCTGTGTCTTTATTGATTTTTTTAAAGATTTTATTTATTTATTTATTTATTTATTTATTTATTTATTTATTTGAGAGAGAAAAGAGCATGAGCAGGAAGAGGGGCAGAGGGAGAAGGAGGGACACAGGCCAACTCCCATCAAGTGGGAAGCCAAACATTGGACTTGATCCCAGGACCCTGAGATCATGACCTGAACCAAAGTCAGATGCTTAACTGATAGCCACTCAGGCGCCCATTTATTGATGTCTCCTATTTGGTGAAACATCACTGTGGTGTTTTACTTTAATTCTTTACTTTTGTTCTTTGAACAATTTTCAAATAGCTGATTAAAGTCTTTGTCTAGTAAGCCTAACATTTGGGACTTCCTCAGGGACAATTTCTATTCATTTTTTCCCTATGTATGAGCCATATTTTGTTGTTCTTTGCATGTCTCACTTTGGGAGCTTGGAAAGTGTATTTTAGTAATATAATGTGTCTGTTTTTGTGCCAGTACCATACTATTTCTATTACTCCAGCTTTGTAGTATATCTTGAGATCTGGGGTTCTAATACCCACAGTTCTGTTCTTTCTCAAGATTGCTTTGGCTATCATAGCACTGTTGGTGGAAATGCAGATTGGTGTAGCTACTGAGGAAACAGTGTGGAGATGCATCAAAAAACTAAAAATAGAATTACCATAGATCCAATAATTTCACTACTTCAGGTAGATACCCCAGATACTGATGTGTAGATACTGGGTATCTACCTGAAGAAGATGAAAACATGAATTCAAAAAGGTATATGCATCCCTATGCTTTTTCACAGCATAGTTTTCAATAGTCAAGATTTGGAAGCAAGTGAAATGTCCATCAATAGATGAATGGATTTAAAAAAGTATTTCGCACACACACACACTCATACACACACACACGAATATTACTCAGCTGTAAAAAAGAATGAGATCTTGGGTTTTCTTGGACCTTATTTGGACTTAATCTGAGAATTATCTCTGCCCAATGGTATGCAGCCCCTGACATCTCTGCTTATTATTTTATTTTTTATTCTGAATTGTAGCGCTCAGCTTGATAGTCAATGATTAGTCAGTGGTTATGGAAAAAACACCTCAAATGCATGACGTTTCTACTTTCTATTGGTCTGTATGTAGATTGGGAAGCACATTCGATGTTCTAGAAGGTTGCAAGTCTGTCCCAGCTTTTCCTTTCCACTAGATCCTTTCAGGACTTCCTTGAATCGATTATAGCATTTCAAACAGCCAAGAGTATATTGGGTGCTTGTATCCCTCAGATCTATCCTTCCAAATACGTAACTTCCTGATCAGTAAGGGATTTGTAGAGAGCATAACTATTTCTTCTATGATTTTCTATTGGTGTATGCTCTTCAGAAATATTTTCCTATCAAGATTTCTATCATTAATGACAATGACAATGGGCATTAGTTTCTGTTCTCTGCTCCAACTCAAACTAGTACCTTCTGCCAGCAAAGCTAGTTGTTTTCATGGCCAGCATCCTGTTAACATTTTTTTAGAGAGGGATAATGATAGACTCAGTTGGGATGGGGCAGAGGAAGACAGAGAATCTTAAGCAAGCTCTATGCCCAGCATGGATCCTGATACAGGGCTTGATCTCAAAACCCTAAGGTGACCTGAGCCAGAATCAAAAGTCAGATATTTAACCAACTGAGCTACCCAGGCATCCCATCCTGTTGTCATTTCTGAGTGAGTTGAGCTGGGCAGTGGTGGGAAGGTTGCGAGAAGCCCCAGACAAAGACACAGAGACTCATATCAAACTTCAGTAATTTCTTATGAATAAATGTTTTTCTATATGTTGTTTATCTTTGGTCAATTTCTGGAACCCTGATGATATAAAGGAGTTTTTGACAATTTTGTTTATTTAGTGTCATAGTTTGTTTTTTGCGGGAGGGAGTAATGATTTCCTACTTCTTTACTCCATCATGGTTGGAAGTGCCTTCCACCCCTCTCCTCTCCAACAGTCTGGTTGATTTCTATTTGTCCTTCAGTGCCATCTTCTCTGAGTTGCTTTCTTGACACCTATGCAACCTAGAAGAAATGCCCTTTCTTCCTGTTTCTGTGGTATCCTACATGTTGCTTTACATTTAACAGTTTATATTAAAAAATCCTATTGACATACTTGTCTCTAAAACGAACTGTAAACTCCTTGAGGGCAAGAACTGTATCTTATTTCTCTCTTTGAAACTATTGTTATGCATAGTGCCTTGCATTAAATATGGGCTCTATAAATGTCTAGAAAATTTTTGTTAGGATTAGTATGATAAAACCTTTTTGTTCTTATGTGTATGCTATTTCTGCAACTAGACTGGAAATTATTGCAGGTAAAAAACAAATTTTCATTCTTTTTCTTTCTTTTTTTCACAGAAATTTGTAAGGTGCTGCATGGAATTGGTGTTCAAATACCAACATTTTATTTATTTATTTGTTAAAGATTGTATTGATTCATGAGAGACACCGAGAGAGAGGCAGGGACATAGGCAGAAGGAGAGTAGGCTCCTGGTGGGGAACCTGATGTGAGACTCGATCCCAGGACCCCGGGATCACGACCTGAACTGAAGGCAGACATTCAACCACTGAACCACCCAGGAGCCCGCCAAATACCACCATTTTAAATGAAGATTTGCTGAACTATTTGTTTAATTCCAAAAAGCCATGAGGTTTCTCAACATCTTGCCTTTATATATTAATTAATTTATGACTCTGTGCCTGGATCAACTATACCTACTGTCCTTGACTGATTAACTTGTCATCTGTGAAGTCTCAAAGATCAGAGGATATAGGAATCATTTTCTAGTTCATTCCTGCTTCATTATTCAGCTAGACTGTATCTCTGTTATAGTACTTTTCACACTCTATCAAAATTTTTTCTTACTTCATGCCCAGGAAGTAAATTTGCTTATGTCTTCAGTATCACACACAATGACTAATAAAGAGTAAGCATTAAGAAAAGTCTTGAAATAAATGAATTACAGTATATTCAACTAAAAGCTTATGAAATATTTAATTTTTTTTAATTTTTTTTATTTATTTATGATAGTCACACACACACAGAGAGAGAGAGAGAGAGAGAGAGAGAGAGAGGCAGAGACACAGGCAGAGGAAGAAGCAGGCTCCATGCACCGGGAGCCCGACGTGGGATTCGATCCTGGGTCTCCAGGATCGCGCCCTGGGCCAAAGGCAGGCGCCAAACTGCTGCGCCACCCAGGGATCCCGAAATATTTAAAATATTAATAAACTCACCTGAACTCAATCTCTTAAGGCATAAACAGTTCTTATATTTTATTTCCTTTTGATAGAACAGTAGTTTGGGTTGTTAGAATCAAGTTTTTTTAATTGACTCAGATTACTTTTCATTTTCATGTCTGGTGAATTTATTAACAACTGTATCTATTATCTGCCCAAATGCTCTAATTCAGTTTTCCTCAATAATGCAAAAACAGAAAAAAACATGTTTATGTGCAGATTGTACATAATTTTAGCAATTACAGATCTATTATCCTGCCAGAAAATTATTACTTTTCAACTGTTTTGTATATATGTGATTGACATCAATTTATATTATAGAATTCCAATTCAAGAGATGGCATATCAAATGCTAGTTAAATAACAAACTAGCAATCTTCAGAATAAAAGTAGAGCAAGTTAAAATCTGTAATTTGATATTGCCATTAATATAATATAAATTCTTGAGAGAATGTTATTCTCTGGAGAGTGTAATAGGAAAAGAATTATAAGAAGGAGAATATGGTCATTTTTACCTTTTGCCCTGCTGAGAGCCTGAGCTGTGAGATTCTACTGCATAGGTTTAAGTAATGACTCTTCATTTCCTAGTTACAGGATCTTGGGCAGGTCACTAATTTTTTCCTTTCCGAACCTCAGTTTTGGCTTCAGTAAAAAGGGAATACTAGAAGCTAAGGAAGAGTCTGGCATTCACAAACACCATCAGATGTTAGCTCTTATTACCATAATTACTATTATCATTATGGTCATCCTTGTGGGCAAGCAGCAATGAAAGAATGTTTCACATCAGGAAAAGTTACAAAATTTCAGGTAATGTATGCCTTGGAAAATGATTCTTATACATCACAGAAGTAGATTGCCTCTTTCTAAGTTAAATAAATTCAGGTATTGTCAATCCAATAAAGGTACTGATCATAATGTTAAGGAGAATAAACACACATCTGAAAAGCAATAAATGTCTCAATTCACTGAATTTAAATGCCAGTTAAATTACTACACAGTGTACCTTTTATCAAAAGACATTCTGCCTAAAAGATAATTAAAAATCTTTAAATGTAGATGAAGTGTTTCTCCTTCCCTAAGCAATAGCACTATAATAACTTGCATATCAGAAATAGCATAAAGACAAACATGGTAAGCTCTTATGCTTCAAAAGTCTGAAATCTTGCAATAGTTTAAACATTGTTTCTCTCTCCTCCCTCTCATCCTCCTTCCCTCCTTCCCTCTCTCTTTCCTTCAAGGTAATCCATTCCCTAGCAAGTATTGTGCTTAGAGTAAACAGATGGGATCAGAGAACTATCAGGTTCTCAAGTCCACGTATAACCTGCAGGACTAGTGAGCTTCCTTCCACAGCATGCTACTGGGCATCACAGGATACCCAAGCTCTGACAACCTGTTACCTGAGTCATGGGAAGCACTTTTATTTACTTATTTATTTTTTAATAATAAATTTATTTTTTATTGGTGTTCAATTTGCCAACATACAGAATAACACCCAGTGCTCATCCCGTCAAGTGCCCCCCTCAGTGCCCGTCACCCATTCACCCCCACCCCCCGCCCTCCTCCCCTTCCACCACCCCTAGTTCGTTTCTCAGAGTTAGGAGTCTTCATGTTCTGTCTCCCTTTCTGATATTTCCTACCCATTTCTTCTCCCTTCCCTCTATTCCCTTTCACTATTATTTATATTCCCCAAATGAATGAGAACATATAATGTTTGTCCTTCTCCAATTGACTCATTTCACTCAGCACTTCTGAAAAACAGTATTGAAGCTGCTTGGCCTTTTAAGTGCCCCACCGTTATTCTCAGCAATGCCTTTTTTAATGGAGATTTTTATACAGACAATGGAAACACAGTGAAAGACAAAAATCTATTTCTTCCAAAGCTGTTTAGAAAAGAGCTTCAGTTTGGCAGGTGTGTGAGAGGTGGGGGGTGGGGGTGGGGAATCATAATGGCTATTTTTTTTTTTCCTCTAGAAGTTATTGGTCTAAACATAACCAAAAAGAAAAGGGAGAAATGATGTGTTTATATTATATTTCTGCCTATTTACACTTGGAAAAGTTGCCTACTTCCTATATTCTAAATAAATTACTGGGCATTTGGTGGCCATTCTTTAGGACACAGGCTTTCTCCTTCCCCCTCTCCCCCCCAAGTAGAATAACTTCTTTTAATACCTTTAATGGGCATGGATAATTTAGAGATGCTGACACGAACTATAACTGCTCTTACCCAGAAAAATGTGTATATATACAAATTCAGCAATTCAGCACTCATTCATGTGGTCCAAAATTTCAAAGCCTTCCTGGTGTCTGAGGTTGTGTGTAGCATATATATCATGCATAGCACCATGTGGTATAATGTGCCTAAATTTAACTGTAATAAAAGCTGATTAAATTAGGAATAATGTTGACACTTGTATAGCAGCAATCTGTATATTAAAGGCAATTACTGAATAGAATAGAAAAGGTAGGTTAGAGTGCCTTTGGGTGCTAATAATAAGCCTTTGACCACTAGTTTTGCTTAATATCAAAATCAGATAATGCGGATCACTGTCAGATTAAGCATTATAAGCATATTCTGAGCTTTTACAAGGATATAGTTTCACACTGCATCTTGGTAGTGAAAGGGATACCACCCCAAAATATACCATTTTGGCATTGTCATTATTTTGAGCTGAAGGAAATTGAGAAAACAGCAGACATAGGAGGAACTCACCTCCTCTCTGCATGAAAGCAGAGCATACATTTCCATTTGTAAAAGGAATTCTCCAGTCCCAGGAAGGGAACAACTGTTGATCAAAAGACATAACTTATTTCCATAAACAAACCTTAATAAATAAGGCTTATTTTTTATTGGGTACTCCATATATTTACTTTCCCACAATTTATCACACTTCAATGTCAAAACCTCTCTTCCATTGTATGGGCTTTGCAAAAGCTTTTTCCTTCTCTGCAGTTGCTAGATATAGCCCCCTTAAAAATGTCACACAATTACAATTTTACATGGCTCCCTTCTGTCTGTATTCTCTATTTTACAATTATTTCTCCTTGTGTCTTTCTCCTTAAAGGATCGCAGTTATAAAAGTTGTAATTCTGCCTAAGTTGCTGGTGTGAGATTAAACAAGACAAAACAAACAAACAAACAAACAAAAAATGGGCAGCCCGGGTGGTTCAGCGGTTTAGCGCCGCCCTTGGCCCAGGGCGTGATCCTGGAGTCCAAGTCCCACGTCGGGCCCCTGCATGGAGCCTGCTTCTCCCTCTGCCTGTGTCTCTGCCTCTCTTTCTCTGTGTCTCTCATGAATAAATAAATAAAATTTTTAGAACATAACAACAACAATAAGAACAAAAAAACAGAGGGGCTCCTGGGTGGCTCAGTTGGTTAACCATCTGACTCAGGTTAATGGTCTCTGAGTGATGAGGTCTAGCACTACATTGGGCTACGTGGTCCGCGGGGAGTCTCTTGGAGATGCTCTCCTTCTGTGCACGTCTTCCTTCTCTAAAAAATTAATCAATTAAAAAAAGAGAAGAAACATTGTTAAATAAATATGCTGATATTAACATTCATTTTGAATAAAAAAGATAATTTTTTAAAGATTTTTATTTATTTATTCAAGAGAGAGAGAGAGGTGGGGAGCACAGACACAGGCAGAGGGAGAAGCAGGCCCCATGCAGGGAGCCTGACATGGACTCGATTCCGGGTCTCCAGGATCAGGCCCTGGGCTGAAGGTGGCGCTAAACCGCTGAGCCACCTGGGCTGCCCTAAAAAAAGATAACTTGGACTGGAACTCATGAAAATGAAAAACTAGAAGTAATAAAAGTAGTTTTCCTTTCTCTCCTAAATTTATGTAAAGGCACAAGAGAATAAGTTTATTATACAAGGTTGGTGTAGACAGAAGATGTAAATGTTAATGAAAATTAGGTAGCATTTTATAGAAGGAAATCAAATAGAGAAAAAGGGGTTATCTTTTTTTTTAGGAATCAAATAAGTTGTCCTGTTTTGTTTTGCATATTCTATTGTGGTAAAAGGGGCATAAGATATAATTTACCATTTTAACCATTTCTAAATATACAATTCAGTGGCATGGGCCCCATTCACATTGTGCAGCCATCAGCATCAATCACCTCCAGAACATTTTCTTCCTCCCCACTGAAACTCTGTACCCATTAGAAACTAACTCCCACACCTCCTCCCCACCACTCCACCCCTAAGAATGTGACTATTCCAGGTACCTCATAAAATAAATAAGGTTTGGGGGGGGTGTTATTTATTATTTATTTATTTATTTATTTATTTATTTATTTATTTATTTTAGAGAGAGAGTGTGTGTGCACAAGTGGAATGAGGAGCAGAGGGCGAAGAAGAGAGAGGAAAAACAGACTCTCTGCTGAGCACTGAGCACTGAGCCCAATTCAGGGCCTGATATCACAACCCTGAGATCATGACCTGAGCTGAAATCAAAAGCTGGACATTTAACTGATGAAGCCACCCATGCACCCCAGGAAATAAGGCTTTATTACATCGTTTTATGAAGATATTTTCCTGGATAAGATTACTTTATTATGATAACAGGATTTCCTATTTACCTGGGGACCATATTGAAGAGAAGAGAATAAGGCTTTTATTTTAAAAGGCAAATGAAAAATATAAGTTATACCTACCTAATGGCCATTAAAAATGAAAATTAAAAAACCAAATAATTACAACAAAATTAGTTCTACCCTGTTGCAGGGAAAGCAGAATTCTCCAGTTCTACATGGAGAATTTTCTTTTTCTTTTTTTTTTTTTATGATGATATGTTTTTTATTTTTTTAATAAATTTATTTTTTATAGGTGTTCAACTTACCAAAATACAGAATAACACCCAGTGCTCATCCCGTCAAGTGCCCCCCTCAGTGCCTGTCACCCATTCACCCCCACCCCCCGCCCTCCTCCCCTTCCACCACCCCTAGTTCGTTTCCCAGAGTTAGGAGTCTTCATGTTCTGTCTCCCTTTCTGATATTTCCTACCCATTTCTTCTCCCTTCCCTTCTATTCCCTTTCACTATTATTTATATTCCCCAAATGAATGAGACCATATAATGTTTGTCCTTCTCCGATTGACTTACTTCCCTCAGCATAATACCCTCCAGTTCCATCCACGTTGAAGCAAATGGTGGGTATTTGTCATTTCTAATGGCTGAGGAATATTCCATTGTATACATAGACCACATCTTCTTTATCCATTCATCTGCAAATATCTTCTCCCATTCTGTAGGTTGTCTTTGAGTTTTGTTGACTGTATCCTTTGCTGTGCAAAAGCTTCTTATCTTGATGAAGTCCCAATAGTTCATTTTTGTTTTTGTTTCTTTTGCCTTCGTGGATGTGTCTTGCAAGAAGTTACTGTGGCCGAGTTCAAAAAGGGTGTTGCCTGTGTTCTCCTCTAGGATTTTGATGGAATCTTGTCTCACATTTAGATCTTTCATCCACTTTGAGTTTATCTTTGTGTCTGGTGCAAGAGAGTGGTCTAGTTTCATTCTTCTGCATGTGGATGTCCAATTTTCCCAGCACCATTTATTGAAGAGACTGTGTTTCCTCCAGTGGATAGTCTTTCCTCCTTTATCGAATATTAGTTGACCATAAAGTTCAGGGTCCACTTCTGAATTCTCTATTCTGGTCCATTGATCTATGTGTCTGTTGTTGTGCTAGTACCACACTGTCTTGATGACCACAGCTTTGTAGTACAACCTGAAATCTGGCATTGTGATGCCCCCAGATATGGTGGAGAATTTTCAAGCTAAAGTTTCACAGAAGCTGTCATAGTCTTCTTAGAATTCTTCATGTATGTCTCATGGCTTCTCAGTTAAGCCACTGCTAGGATGGTTTAATGGAAATTTTCCATATTTTAACCATCTCTTGCAAAAGAGATTCAGTGGCAATTGTGGACAAGAGCAGAGGAAGAAACCAGCAGTCACATGGGAGGCTGCTGCCAGCACTCATACAGGCAACCTTCAGGGCCTTTCCAGGACAACATCTCTGGGACAAGTGATGCAATTTGGAAGAAATATCTAATATGTTGCAAATCCATGTCAACCTTATGAATTTGCTGCTTAGCAGAGGAATGGAAACAAATGAAACCAGAGCAGCAAGGAAATGAGGCAATATATAAATGGATCAAGTGTGACAATGTTCCCTTTTCCACTTCATTGCTTTCCTTTATCTGAAAAATGCCAACTTTGGGTATTGTCACAAGTTACTGGTTACTTATTTTGAGAGAATGAGACATTTACCTAAGTATATATTTAGAATTACGTTCAGTTGCATTATTGCCTCTAGTTACATTGAGGCGACATTACCATCTCTTGTGTTTATCCATGTGAAATAGTATATTTATTTACAGATTGTATTCCAACATAAATTATGCACTCTGTTTTATGTAATTCCATATTTTGAGAGAAAATGCTCGTTTATACATTAAATTATTTACTATTTTTTTAGAAAAAAATGATTTAAATAACTGTAAGACACAGGCAAGGAATAAATTTGTTATTAAAAAGGTTTTGCTATGACGTTGCCGGGGAGGAAAATTTTTCTTCTACCATTGAAAGATTTTTCTGGCTGGTCTGAAAATTTAATTGACATGAGACAGATTAATAGGAGGAAAAACAAATTTAATTGTGTATATATGGGAACCCCACATATATGAGAGATTCAAAGACAGGAAAGTAAAATGAAGTATAGATGTCATCCTGAGCTAAGGAATGGGATAGGGGGCTGAGACCTCAGAACCATAGAGGACAATTCTCAGGGAAATAAGAGGGCAGATGTTTGATAGTAAGATATTTGCTATGCCAAATAGATGCATCACTTGGAAAAAAATTATCTCTGGTAAAAACTCATTCTGGGAAAGGACTCCAATTTAGATTTTTCCAGGTAGTGAAGGGAGGGGCAAATTTTCTCCTGGGGCCTGCAGGGTCTCAGTTGCCTTCAACTCAACATAGTCCACGTGCCAAAGTACCACATTTTGGGGTGACTTGTTCTGAATACCTTTGAGGTGTATAATAAACATGATATAAATATTTTTGCAAAAGGCAGAATGCTGAGTCCTTTTAACAGAGGCAGAATAAGTTAATCCTAGTTAAATATATGCAGATATGCAGATATATATGTCACTGTTTTAACACCGAATCCTTTAATCTACTCAATTCATAGAAGACTTGTTATTTTAATCCTCTTTGGAGTCTTCATGTTTAAAGATTACACTGTTACACTTAAGAAGTGGGTAACATGGTTACAAAAGTCAAGCTTTTAATGGTTTTGCAGATAAAACCATACTGGCTGAGGTTACATAGTTGAAAACTCGGTAAGTTAGCATAAATTAATATTACTGTGGAGGCCGAGAGAATTAGGGCCGTTCAAGTTTAACACTGGCACAGGTACAGCCATTGTAGCTTCAGTAGCCACCTCAGGCCACTGTGACCAGGCCACTGTGACGGTACTGAACTCTACCTTTACCTTACCCTGGCTACAGAAAAAAACACAAAGCACGCCCTTATAGGATTAAGGAAGCAAGAGCTTGTGAGACTTCTTTACTGGAGATTATCACACCCCCCTCCTTTACTGAAAAACCTCACCTTACCCCTAGGCCAGCCCATAAAAACCCAGCTGTAACCCACCTTGGGGTCCAAGTCCCTGCTCCGCTGTGTCGGGTGCACTTGGACCCAAGCTCCAGCTTGTAAATAAACCCTCATGTGCTTGCATCAGTGTCAGCTCCTTGGTGGTTTCTCGGATTCGCAATCTTGGGCACAACATTACCATAATCTTACCAGTTGACTTGTCTCTTGATTTATATTATAGTAATAATTTGAGTAAAATAATAAATTAAATTAAAACTTAAAGCTCTAAATTTGTTTCTCAAGTATTGGTTGTAAAGCACTTTAGATGCTTTTGTTTCCCCTTGAATCCCCACTGCCATACTCTGGGGGTTAAAATAAACTGGTAGCTGAGGAGCTGATTAACAGTCTTGCTGACTTAACTTCATTTTCTGGGGAAAACCTCATTTTCCCCAGGAACACCATGGGGCTCCTCCAGCCAATTTCTCTGTTCTCTGGTGTCAAGAAATATGTAGGATCTGTGATTTTACTCTACTCATACGCTAAACAAGTTAGCCTGCCACAGTTTAATGTATGCTGGCACAAGACACACAACTCAAGAGGCAGAGACAAAGGGCCTTAGTACTTACGGCATAGCAAGCAGGATGGATGTCAAGTTCACTTCAATTTCTCTTATGCATCAAGCCCCATAGGAATGATGCCAAGGTGGGTGCTGCATACAAAGCGGGTGTGAATCACAGATGAGGAACAGAGATTAGGAAATCTCCGGTTTCATAAAGGGCGTTGTAAGCAAATCTGCTCAATATTTAACCCATACAGAGATATTGCCTTTATTCTCCTGGTCAGAAAAATATGTTCTCTCTGTCTTGGAAGAAGGTACTCTACTATCTCTATCTTCCAAGGCTGTTTGCTATACAAACATCTTTGAAAAGGTAATGCAAGACAGAAACTGTCACAAGACATGTAGAAACTTATAAAGAATTCCTTATCCCAATATCTGGTTCTTCCCATTATTTATCAGCATGAAAAATATTTTCCTTTTAATATTACTTAAAACCAAGGGTGAATGGGGATAAGGAAAAAAGAATCAAAGTGATACTTATAAAAATGTTAATGTTATAATATTAATATGTTATAATGTGTTGTAATTTTTAAACACAAAAATTCATATTCATGAATATTTCTATATCACTTCTGACCCAAAGGAATTATCATTAAAAAGTTTTGGATTTAATATGACATCCTACAGTAAATGAAATGCTTATATGCAATCTTTTCCATTCCATACCATTATTCATTTATTGCATAAACATTTGGAAATAAAGCATATGCGTATGCATATATTTGTCTCCACAACTGAGGTAGTATTAACCATGCTTTAGATGTAAAATAACAACCATGGTTGTGAATATCAAATATGGTATTCTATATCTCTGTGGATGAATTCTAAGGTTTTTCACTTGATTCTTCAAATATATTTTTTAAAGTGTTAAAAGCACCAATAAAATTAAAAAGAATATCCATTTGGGGGAGAGGCACATGCACATCAGTGAAGGTGGTGGCAAAGGAGCAGGAGGAGAAACAAGCAGACTCTACACTGAGCATGGAGCCTACTGCAGTGTTCTATCTCATGACCCCAAGAACATGACCTGAGCCGAAACCAAGAGTTTGATGCTTAACTCACTGAGCCACCCAGACACTCCACCAATAAAATTTCTTTATGAAAATTTTTCTTTAAGTAGAATATATATATAGCAAAACTGTAAATATTTAATACACTGAACAAAATTTTCTTTAACTTATGTAAAATATTAAAGGATTTCAAATATAAAAAATGCATATAGAGTTAAAATCCTCAGCACTAATATAGCATCCTTGTAAAATGTTTTGGTTTTATTTGTTTTTAGGTTATTAGTTGATCTGTGTCATGTTCATTAAAGTAGATTTTTTTAAATGCCCTAAAAATGTCATTATTATACAGCTAAGTTGTCCCCAAATATTCTCTAAAAATTTGATAGTTGTATGATTAGAGACAGAAAGCTATGTCATATATGATGATTTTGATAGATTTTAATAAGATACAATTAACTTATTGCATTTCCCAGACATCGAGAAACATCTTCACCCTAATTCTTATTTTGGGCAGAAATTCTTTCCCAAAAATTCAATACGTAAGTGAACTGTAAGTTCAAAATTTTAACTGGGTGGCGCAGCGGTTTGGCGCCTGCCTTTGGCCCGGGGCGCGATCCTGGAGACCCGGGATCGAATCCCACGTCGGGCTCCCGGTGCATGGAGCCTGCTTCTTCCTCTGCCTGTGTCTCTGCCTGTTTGTTTACTTTTTTAAATGTAATCTAAGAGCCAGATTGCTTATTATTGTTCTAGGTACAATCTTCCTACATCAAACTTTTAACTACTTGTCATAGTGTAAGCTTATTCTCCAATGTGGTGTCTCTCTGGATCAGATGGTGGCCCCCAAATATGGAGCAATGATGGGGTGGAAGCCAGCATCATGGGTGGTGAAAAGACCCACCCAAGGCTGAACAAAGAAGATGGAAGTTTATTGAATACACTGCAAGGGAGTAGCAGGCCGGATGGCAAAGTAGTAACTGTGTGCCATGAGGCAGTGATGCGGCTCTATTTAAAGGGGGTAACTATATCTGGTTGTAAGTAGTCCATTGGTGAGTTAGGGCTATGGATATTTTGGAGTTGGCTGCCTTGATAAGTGTGTCTGTATTCAACCCGGCAGTAGCTGTGTGCCCTTTTGCCTTGATCAAGTTTCCATTGTTCAAGTCTGTTGTCTAAAAGTGGCCTCTACATCCAACTGCCTAACTAACTCATTTTGCAATCTTCAGGAGGCTGGGTTCAGTTCTCTCTTTAGGGATAGGTCTGTCCTGCTAGGAGGGTTGTATGGGCTTCACTTTTCCATTCCTCACAAATGGCTACAGGAAACTGAGTGGCCTTATATACCCAAACTATGAGTCTTTCTTTCAGATTTCACCAGCGGCCTTAGATTTCCTGAATTGACTGCCATGTCTGCCATCTTCTCAGATTTGAAGAGCTACCTCTGACAGAACTGAGAAGGGTCTTATAGTTCAGTGTAGAGATATTCTGACCCCAGAGTTGGTGATCTTGACCTTTCAAAGTTTCAGCTCCTGTGTTGAGATAAAAATTTCAAGGACCTGGTCTAGAAAGGAGAATACTACAAGTGTATGCTGTACGGGCAGCACTCTTCTTGCACAAGGTTCTGTGTTCTACTACGGAGCACATGAGTGATCTGCTGTCTCTGGGTCCTTGCTTGTCCACCTTCAGGTGAGTAAGAGCCCTGGTGCCAACAGTGAACTCTCCAAGTCTGTCAGGTGGACACAGTGATCAGTGTGACTCTACTGCATTGCTACACTGACTTGACTTTCTAAGTTATCTGCACTCTCTATATCCTTAATTGGGATAAAACCTCATAAAAATAAAATATAATATTACAGACTTCTTATTTTTCTCCGTAACTAAAACGATTCTTATTTAGCTATTTATCCATAAACTTATTTCTACTCTCACTCTCTTGTATGTATTTCAGGTCCAGTTGAAACCAACATGGACTCATTTAGTGTGGTATTGTTTTGCCACTTAAGCCATATTAGCAGCTTAAGAGCTGCCAGACTAGCTTTGCATCCTGTTATCACTAGATTGTAAACTCACTGAACTTGGGACAATTTCTTCTCCATGGTATGTTAAGGTTAGCAAAGTGTCTAGCAAGGTGCTCTGCACATAGCAGGTACCCCAAAACATTTACTTGTAGATTGTTGAATAAAGACATGAAGACACAGAATAAATGAATAGTACATCTGTTCACTACTTGAGTCTAACCACATCCTGTTGTTCATTTCCTAGTGAGACAGATATGTAAGTGATGTTTTTTTCTAGTGGGCTTGCTAGATAACAGGAATCTTGAGCTATCTATGTCCAACTTTTCCACCAAGTGTTTGGGGACACTTGGGCAACTCAGAGAAAGAATAAGATAGAGGAGTGGCAACACCTGCCCTACAGGTTTAAACTCTAAAATACAAATGTGCATGATCCTCTCTGGGCTTCTCATTTGTTAGAGTAAATATATTCTCCTATTTTGCTTTTAAAAATCTCCAAAACAACAACCAAAGGAATTATGAGTCAATGTGAAAAATGCTATAAAATGATACATTAAGCTTTTACATTTTCTTGCTCCAACTGATTTCAGTATAGAAGAAAAAAAAAATTAAACCAGCAGCCAAGCATTACAGAGGCAGGTAGAGGATATGACTAACTTAACTGGGTTGTTTGGAAAAGAATGCATAGAAAATGTAACAAATAGGCTCTAAATAAGATATATTGGTTATTGATATCAACAAACTACCCCCAAACTTAGTGTCATGAGTCAAGGTCATCTAATTTCAAGGTGGGTTTGCAGATGTATCTGTGGTGAGCTGGGGAAGGCCAGGAAACGGTTGGGCTAGAATAGTGCCTGGTGAGTGGACTCAGCACTGCCTCGTATCATTTCTCTGGCTGGCTTTTCCTGGTTACTGTGGTGAGGGGAAATGTCCAAAAGAGAACCAGAGAGGTCAGGGGCTCCTGAAACCCAGATTTGGGATTAGCACATTGTTACTCCTGGTTCCTCCTATTAGTAAAAGCGAATTTCAAAACTATACTGATTCAAAGGAGAAATAGTTTCCAATTCTTTATGAAAACTGCAATCCATATTGCAAAGTATGGATACAAGGATGCCATTTAATTAAACTTGTTAATTCAATCAATCCATTAGACAGATAGGTGGATGGATAGACAGATATATAAGCTTTACACATATATATGTATCTGAACCAAAAAAACTATTATGTGATCTTGAGTGCAGATTGATTGTAACATAGTATACAGTGGCATCTTTGCCAGAGGTTTTTTTTTTTTTTTTTTTTTTTTTTTTTTGTCTTTCACCTTAGGAGTTTATGACATGGTAATGAATCAGTGTAAAAAGAAAGCAACATTTATGTTATATACAATCCACAGTTATCAGAATCCATCATAAATTTATACTTTTATACATTAACTTTGGCATTGTGTTTGAATCTAACCTTTTTTTATTTGTAAAGATTTTATTTATTCATGAGAGAGAGGCAGAGACATAGGCAGAAGGAGAAGCAGGCTCCCTGTGGGGAGCCCAATATGGGACTTGGTCCCAGGACCCTGGGATCATGACCTGAGCCAAAGGCAGATGCTCAGCCACTGAGCCACCCAGGTGCCTTGGTTCTAATCTTTTTGAAAAGCAAAAGTTCAGTGTTTTTTTTTTTTTAACTTTTCTGTTATAAAAGTCTGAATGAATTTATGTTTGGGTTAAGTTTGAGTTTATGTTTTATGATTGTACTTAAAGTATACACGCTATCTGAAATTTACAGGAGAGGACTCTGGAGAGAACTTCAAAAATATTAAATGGTTATCTCCCAGAGAGGCTTGGCTGAGAATGTAATTTCACCATATTCGAATGACATTTTTGAGGTGTTTAGACAAAAATGCATGTTTTGTGGCATTTACAGAATTTAATATTGGGAACCTGGGTGGTATACCTTTAAAAGGCACCCCCTTGAGAGGCTGAAAATGTAGTATTACAAGAAGCATCTAATATTGACAAATACATATTAAGATGTGAAAAGAAAAAAACAGTGGTTGCAAATACAAGCCCACAAAGAGAGTCACAAGGAAAAGTTACACATATTAATTTGAAATCAGGCTGCCTTTCACATGGGAAACTCTATATAATAGTTCTGGGAGAAAATAACATCATAACAGAATTCATTTATTATGGATGAGTGGTTAATAGTTAATGATTATCCCTAGTAAGACAGAGTAGGCGAGGCAATTTCCTCTGTCTGTCTGACACACACAAATCATACATTAGAAAGTATATACCTTAAACCTGTATTTCCATTTCTTTGACTCTTACTCCAAAATAATGCAAACAATAGAAATATTTCCCTGAAACTATTCATGCGAATAGTAGCAAAATTAAAAAATAGACTACATGTCATAAAATAAACACATGACCAATATGTTGCCTCCACATAAGAGTGATATGCAATCTTTAAAAGTGATTATAAAGACTGAATAACAACACAGAAAAATCATACATATTGTGTTGAATTAAAAGTATTAGTAAAAATTTTAACTATACTGTGATAATTAATGGGAGGTGGTGCAATATATTGAAAAATGTTTAGGAGAAAATACACTAAAATTGTGCTGTAATTGGTAAGGATGTGCCAGATGAAATTCTTCACTCTTTTCTAATTTTTCCACATTAAACCATATTGGATTTGTAATAGAAGATGCATCTATACATAAAACAATCATATACCTATTTTTCCTACAGAAGTGAAGATAATGAAAGTGTAAAGAATGTAGATCAAAGAGAATAAAGGGAAGGGTATAGAACAAAATCTGTGTTCATGCCCCTCTTTTGTTTTTTCCAGACTATGAATAATTTCAGTAATTTAAAATATTAATATCTAGTTGATTATATAAAAATGTTTTAATTATAGAAGCATACAAGGTGAAACTTTCTAAAAATAAATGCTTATTACAACATCAAAAATACACTCTTAGGGGCGCCTGGGTAACTCAGTGGTTGAGGGTCTGCCTTCAGCTCAGGGCATGATCCTGGGGTCCTGCGATTGAGTCAGACATTAGGGTGCTGGCAGGGAGCCTGCTTCTCCCTCTGGCTATGTTTCTGCCTCTCTTTGTGTGTCTCTCATGAATAAATAGTAAAATAAAATCTTAAAAAAATACACCTTTGGTGGTTTCAAAACGGCTGAGTATATTTTTAAAGAGCAAATTATCATAAGGAGTAACCACAGTATTGAAGCTCTTTCTTATGCCTGTAAATAACAAATGTTTCCCAGGTTTGAAAAGCAAAGACAATATTTTGCTTAATCTTGTATACTCTGGACAATTATCACAGTGCTTCAGTCTTCTGATCATTCAGTTACCAACCATTTACTAGCACACACTGTGTGCTGTACACTGTTCTAAAGAAGAGGATTCATAAGCACATGAGGTTCCTGTTTTCCTACAGTCTGAATGGCAGAGTGAGAGAAGAATCAATAAGGAATACCACATGTTAATAAATTCTGACAGGGATACTTGTTATAAAGACATTAAAACAAATTGATGGATACACAGAAAGACAATGAGGGTTGCTTAAACTGGCAGATCAGGGGAGGCCTCATTGATAATGTCACATTCAAGCTGAGATATGAAGGAAAAGTGGGACCAAACATGTAAAGATCTGAGCAGTGAGAGTAGTACTTCAAAACATCACATTGGCAAAGTGAGACATTATGCTCAATGCATTAGGAAGTCCTGGGAGGTTTTAAGCACAAGCATGATATGGAATGATTTGTGTTGTCAAAAATCCATTCTTACTGCTGTGCAGAGGAAAGATTCTAAGGGAAAACCTGGCAACAATGAGATTAATAATTGGTATGTTACCAATATATCAATTGCACTAGAGTAAAAAAGTTATTCTAGAGAAAGCAGGTGGATTTGGGAAATATTTTCGGAACAAAAACAAGAGTTTTTCCTTGCTGATCTTTTGCACATGGTGTATAAGGGAAGATAAATATTGGCATGACTCTTTGGCTTTGAGCTTTAACTGGTTGAGTAGTGATGTATTTATTTGATGAAGACTATAGTCAGAGGAAGAATTTCACTGGGATGATGATCCAAAGTGTTGTTTCAGACATGTTGAGATATCTAGTAAGCATTCAAGTAGATATGTCAAGTATACAACTTGCATCTACATATATCTGGGACACAATGGAGTCTTTTTCAGATTAAGGTGTCAATGTCATATAAATTGTATATTCAAAGCAATAGGATTTGGGATTGGATGAGATCACTTAAGCAGATAATGTAGGAAAAGAAGGGTAGAGGTCCAAGAATTAAGGCCTGGTAATTTCAACATCAAGAGGTTTGAGCTGGTAAGATATCAGCAGGGAAGGCTGAGGAAAAATAGCCATTTATGTAAATAATTTCACAAGAAGGAAGCAGTCATCAGATAGATCAAAGATTGTTCTTGAATCAAGTAAGATGTTGAGTGTAATGTTAACTTTAAAAAGAAAAGTTATTTTACCACAAAAATGGGTTTATTTAAGAGCAGCAGAGAATTGCAGTTTGGGATGTGCAAGCTATGGCAAAGCCAGAGGCTAGTCCAACAAACAAAGGAGAGGAGTCATTTTATGAAGAAGGAGAAACTTGGGAGGCTTTGTTTTGAATGAAAGTCCACTGGATAAAAGTAGGAGTTCAGGGTTTTTTTTGTTTGTTTGTTTGTTTGTTTTTGGCTGAGTTGTAGGGGTAGTCAGTTTCTCATAGGAGATTCAGTGGTTTTGTTTTTTGTTTTTTGTTTTTCCCTCCTGAAGTCATGTAATCGACAATTCTTCCTGTACCTGACATTGAGTGGTACCACTCCACATTCTTGCCTTCAGATTTTACTTTAGTGAGGTCTCCCTTTATTAATTTTCACAAATGTAAGAACAGAATGATGACCACTGGATTCAGAAATAGAATATAGTTTGTTGACTTTGATAGAGAAGTCCAATTAGATAGGTCTAGAAAGAAAATGATGTAATAAGTGAGAAAAATAAACTAAATGAGACCATTTTAGACACCATTTCCAAGAAATGTTTCTCTAAATAATTGGGTAATAGTGAGGTATCAGGATAATGATTATTTATTTTTATTTACATGTGTATATAAACATATGTGAATACACTCATGCATATACACATGCATGTGCATCCACAGATACACATAAATAAAAGGAGATACTGAAGGATATATGTATGCCTAATATAAAGAATGTATATTACTAGGCATTTAAAATATTTAATGTGATATATAGGCTAAATTGGCAGTATATTCTTTAAGGATTGCTTCATTTTTTTATCATTGGTTAGCAACCTGCTACCATGCAGGACCTGATGACCTGTGAAAGGACTTCCATAGTACTGAAACCATGAAGTGGAATTTCCACATACTTGTATTTAAACTCTATTCACTTTGATGTGTTTTGAATAAAGCAATATTCCCTGATTGATTTTAATGAACAACAACAACAAAAACCACTCTCCAATACACTGTCTCTGTCAGAGAGGCATGAAAGAGATGTCCTAGAAATGGATCAGCTTATCATACACTGAGCATTTTGTGAACAAGGCGCTGAGCTAGGGGCTGGCTGTAAACCTTACTAAGCAGGTTGCCTTATTTCTGTTTTAAAATGAAGATACCGACTCAAAAAGGTTAAGTAACTTACCCAAGTAACAAAAGTAGCACTTTTTTTTTTTTTTTTTTTTCTGAGCAAGTTACACTCAATAAATAAAGTGCTCAGGGAGTCATTGTCTAAAATGACATCTTACACATGAGGAACCATAGTTTATACAGCCCAATTTCCTAAGTTTCTCTGACTTCTACTTGTTACCTTCCTTAACAGAAAAATCAAACAAATATAACTGATGGATTTTGTACTTCAGCTACTTTGAAGTCATTGGAGTTCTGCAATCCCATCCACCTTTTTCCTGTAACTGAAGTCAATTGAACTCAAGTAATACAAAAACAAACACAAAGTCCTCTAGATTTACCTGATTATAATTCAGCAAATTAGAAAACCTTAGCTGAAGGTGGTCCAGTTGCAAATGACAAAAATCAGAATCTCATGCTATTCCAAGAATTGAAACAGAAGACCTGCATAGTCCTGCCTCCTCAATATCCTCCTGACCCTGTTTTGAAGGACTCTCTTAGCAATGTTTTCTACATTTTGGAATCTTTTTTCCCCCCAACAAACTTAGCATACTATTAGGAAACATATAAAAGAACAATTTTAAGTAGGATCCGATTCAGAAATAATTGGCAATAGATAGATAATACCTCGTTGTACTTGACCATAAGAACATATCAGCTCAAAATAATGAGATATTGAAGCCATTGATTGAAAGAGTCAGATGTGGATATTGGGTTATCTCTAAAAGGAAACATAAATATAACACAGAAATAGAAAAATATGTTAGTAAAAACCAGATCACCCACGTTATCTATCCAGTCTTGAAATTAAGGCATAGAAATAGTGATTAAGGGATACTCCATCAATAATATTACGTATTTTTAATAGAAATATACAAAGGTATTAAGATTTTACATACAGGACTTTTTTGGGTATATGACAATTCAATCAAATTCACATGAATTTTATTATCACCATTTTACATATGATGTCAAGGTAGTTCAAAATAGGAGGCTTATGTAAATTATACAGAAGGCCAGAGTTTCATATATAATGATCATTACTCTAGATCATATTGCATGGAGATTTTGCTTTACATTTCAAACTCTCCCATTCAAAGGACCTCAAATTATTTTCAAAATATTCCACAAGCTAATGTTGTCCAAGATTCCTATACTGTGAGGGATGGGCTGGGTGGGGATTGTATTCTAATTTTAGAAACAGAGAAATCGAATGATCCGGTAACCATTCTAAAGTATTAAATTTTCTTGTGAATGTAATGCTTCATATACTGTATGGTTCTGATGTTTCATATTCATATTTTACTATTTTACATTTTTGAATTAAAAAAATTTAAAGCTTTTATTTATTAGCGAGACAAGAGGAGTAGGGGGAGGTGCAGAGAGAGAGAGAGAGAGAGAAGAAGAAGCAGACTCCCTGAGGATCAGGGATCCCCAAGAAGGGGCTAAATCCCAGGACCCTGGGATCATGACCTGAGGGGAAGGCAAACCCTTAACCTACTGAACCACCCAGGAGCCCCTAGGTTTACATTTAAAAATAATAATTTAAAACAATAAAATTTTACAAAAAAATCTGCTCCAAGGGTGACATTTCTTAAAACATTTATTTGATTGATCTCCAGCATATCTGCACCTCGGTTTTCGTCATACTTTATTTATCTGAAGCATCAGACGTTAGACTGCATTTAGTTTTCATCATTTTAATTTCTATCACTGGTCACACAACTTGATGAAGAAAAATATGGAGTGGATTTTGGTTCTTTAAAAAAAGACATCAAACTAACATAATCTTACTGGGACTGACAGTTCAAATTAATCAAATGCTTTCTCTCTCTCTCTCTCTCTCTCTCTCTCTCTTCCTGGCAAAGAGAGAGGGAGGAGGAGAGAGACAGAGAGAGAGAGAGAGAGACAGAGAGACTCTGCATTACTGTCAATCAATGCTTAGAGAATCTGTTCCTCTAGGTCTGAATAATCAAGTGCACGTTTTTAATTAGTAGCATCTTTGTACTCTGGGACTCATTTAAATGCTCTTATTTGGTGTGTTAAATTTCTGCAATTATTCTTGCTTTTACATGTCTGGAGAAAATAATTCAAACAATGAATCAACTGGAATAAGCGAGAATTAAGTACTGCGGGGAGATGCCTCTTCGCTGGCAGGGGAGGGTGGCACCTGAGGAGTTAGCTCTGACACAACAAAGCTGATTTTCGTCTTATGACAAAAAAACAGCACTTTCTGAAACTTCCTTGTACGGATGGCACATACTCGTTTGTGCGGACAAAAGAAGCAGGTGTTCCTCTACATTTGTTTAAGGAAAAGGAACATTTCATCTACCACAATCCTGAGAAATCCGCCTACTTTCACACGGATGGTAAAGCAAAACACGCCCTTCCCAATTAGCCTCAAGTAGCAAACATTCCGCGTGGGTTTGTGTATGTGAGACCGAAAAGCTACATCGGGCACGGCTGCAGACACCCGCACCTTTCCCCGGCCTGTGGGAGTAAGTTGGCCCCGGGCTGCTTCCCGCCGCGCGTCTCCTCCCCGCGCAGCTGCACACAGGGTCGGCGGCCTGCAGTCGCCCAGCCGCGGCCACCGCCGCCCGCCGCGGGAGCCCCAGCCCCGGCCCGAGCCCGAGCCCCAGCCCCAGCCCCAGCCCCAGCCCCAGCCCGAGCTCCAGCCCCAGCCCCGGCCCCAGCCCCAGCCCCAGCCCCAGCCCCAGCCCGAGCTCCAGCCCCAGCCCCGGCCCCAGCCCCAGCCCGAGCTCCAGCCCCAGCCCCAGCCCCAGCCCCAGCCCCAGCCCCAGCCCCGGCCCGAGCCCCGGCCCGAGCCCCAGCCCCAGCCCCAGCCCTAGCCCGAGCCAGCCTGAGCCCCAGCCCCAACCCGAACCCCAGCCCGAGCCCCAGCCCCAGCCCCAGCCCCGGCCCGAGCTCCAGCGCGAGCCCCAGCCCGAGCCCCAGCCCCAGCCCCAGCCCCAGCCCGAGCCCCGGCCCCAGCCCCGGCCCCAGCCCCAGCTCGAGCCCAGGCCCCAGCCCCAGCCCCAGCCCCGGCCCCAGCCCCAGCCTCAGCCCGAGCCCCAGCCCCAGCCCGAGCCCCGGCCCCAGCCCCAGCCCCGGCCCCAGCCCCAGCTCGAGCCCAGGCCCCGGCCCCAGCCCCAGCCCCAGCCCCAGCCCCAGCCCCAGCCCGAGCCCCGGCCCGAGCCCCAGCCCGAGTAGCCCCGGGGAAGGACGGTAGCGCTGCGCAGCCAAACAGTGCAAGTCCAACGAAACCACGGACTTTTCGTGTGAATAAACAGCCTGTCAGTCTGCTTTTCATTCCCAAGTGGTCCCCGATCCAACGCGTTTCCGCTCCCGAGGAACAACTCGGGGTCCTCCGCCGCTGCTGGGGCCTCCCGCGCCCGCCGCCCGCAGGGCCTAGGAGAGCGCGTCGGCTCGGCCGGCGAGGACCGCTGCAGACCCACCAGCTAATCCGAAATGCAAGCGCAGGAGGAAGACGCAGCGGTTACGACTTCCCGGGTGCTGCCAGAATCGGAGCAAAAGGGTTCAAGGAAGGGAGGCCGGGGACGGGCGACAGCCCCTCTCCCACCTCCCTAGAGAATATAGTGTTTCGCTCCGCCCCCCCCCCCCCCCCCCCCCCAGTAATTCTTCCCCTAATTTCCTCCCAAGTCTACCAACAGCCTCCTGGCGCTGAAATCTTCACTGCATTAAGGCCAGAGCCTGAAGGGGGGGGGGGGGGGGGGGCTGTGTTGCACTACATCCTCCCTCTTCCAGGGTCCCCGTGGATGAGATTTGGATCAGTTTTCCAACAGTTTCAACGTTCTGTATTCAGTCCCCCAGCCCACAGCACTCGCATCTGCACGCGGTGCTCAGTGCGGGTGGCGAAGCCCCCGGTGACCGCCCCGGGGACCACCCACGCAGACCCTTCCTTATGCTTGTCATCAGCCGGTTGTTAACAGCGGGTAGAACGGGCAGGGGCGGGGGCACTGTGCAGAGCGAGAGCGGAGGGCCTGGAAGGCCTGGGGACGCCGGACCAGAGAGGCTGGGGGGCGGCGGGGGCGGCGGAGGGGAAATGCGCTGAAAACCCAGGCAACAGCCCGGCGGGGTGGGCATTGTTCCGGCCCGAAAGGGCGGAGATGGTCGAGCCCGCCCGCTGACTTTGTGCATCTCTTACTCTATCCTTTGTGGAATCAGCCTCTTCCCGCTCCCCTGCCGGAGCCCGGGCCGTGGGCGGCTCTCGAGCACTGCCCTGGGAATGCAACCCCCGCGGCTCGCGACTCGCCACCCGGTTTCTCCAGGCTGCGGGAGCACTGACGCTCGCGCGCGCCGCGTCCGGCTGATCCTCTTAGCTGCTCTGCAACGATTCCGAGCCAGTTCAGCAGCGTTTTAGAAGGTAGCAAAGACGAGATGCTTTTTCTTTCCTTTTTCTTTTTCTTCCCCCCTACCCCCCGCCCCGTCCTCTCGTTTTATTTATTTATTTTAAACTAACCCGTCATTTCTTCTTGGAGGGTCCAAGAAGAGCCCACGACCTCTTTACTGTGTCTAACCCAGGGATTTCAAACGGGGCTTTTCAGAATTTAAGTGTGGTCGCCCTAATTGGTAATCAAGATTGTGGAGTCGTTCAAAATAACCCTTTCCATTTTCTGTAATTAGAGACCAAAAGAAACTCTGGATTTTCCACGATACATCATCTATATTTATTCATATTCTCTCTCTTCCCCCTCCCTTCCTCCCCCCCCCTCCTCATGCGCGTGTATGCGCGCGCTGGTGCGTGCGTTTCCTTTTATTTCTACATTAGGAAACTCGTTCAGGGATGAACTGAACTGAAAAGTGAGGAGAGGCTCAAATCTGATCTCTAACGGATTCCTTCCTCTAATGTCAGATAATGCCCGGAAACGTTGCCACCAAATAAGTAGGAGAGCATTATTTTTGAAAAGCAGTTAACCCCTACCAAAATATAAAACGCCAGAGGAAAGAAGGTGAGACTGGAAGACAAGGAAGCCCTTTGCGGTCGCTGGTGGAGGAAGCGCGACTCTGGGGACCGGCTGGGTTCCAGTCCGTGTGCTTCAGCACCGGAGGGGATGGACAGCGTCTCCGGCCTGGGCTGCTGCCGCCCGGACACAGCGGAGCTGCCGTCGCCGCCACTGCCGTCGCCGCGGGCATCTGGGCTCCCTGCTCTTCGCAGCTAGAAGGAGGTGCCGCCTGACACCCCTTGCCCCCCCCTCCTTCCTTGATAGACGAAAACCCTCTTTATCCACCTGCTATAGCTACCATACAGGGCTCTGAGGAGTCCTCTTGTTCCACAGATTAAACTCTGAGCAACAACTTCAAGAATAATTCTCCGTAGGGTGTTGGGAGGAATGCAAGCTGGAGAGTGAAGTTGAAGTTCTTAGAGGCTCCGAAAAACCATGGGCTCTGCAGAAGGGGTTGAAATACTCAAAGGCCCACACTTCATGAAATAAACAGAATGCTCACCAGAGGGTTGCAACTATTTTGTAAATAGCCTTGTGAGAAGAGATTTCAGATCTACTCACATCCCCACGTTAGAGAAACTGAACGACTTCTAATTCCTTTACTTGGCTGGTAAGTGATAATACTATTACTTCTATTTATTTACAACTCTAATGACTTTTTAAATAAAGGTTTTAGCAGAAAGATTGCAATGAGTATGATCTTGCCTTGTGGATTAAGGAGTAAATAATTTTATTTTTAAATGATTGTTCCTGCAGCATGATCTTAGGAAACCTCTTGTCTCATAAAATAGGATATTTTACTTCTCTGAAGCCTCTTATGTGACAAGGATATTAAAAATAATGTGTATTACCTTATATGATTATAGTAAACTCTTGGTTGGGTATTTTACTTACTGATGATCTGATATCTTTTTTTGAATTTGTATGTGTCTTTTTTTTTCAAAACTAGTATAATCTGGCATTTTGTAAAAGGGTTTTTTTTTTTCTTATACATGCACTTTAAAGTGATCTTGTCTGTGTTATGTAGTATTCAAGACCCAAAGTTACAAGTAGAGATGGTTTAGCAACCTTTTTTATTATATTTTATATGATTATAATTTGCCAAATCATGTATAAGAACAAACACATGCATACATACACGCTTGATCCTTCTCTCTTCCCCAGACCCTGAGTATACTTACACCTGTAGAATCTTACCTAAAGAAATACACACATGTTTACTTAGCCATAGTCTTTCCAGCCTTTTAAATCTTAAGACTGCTTATTCAAACCAGATCTGCCAGAAGGGAGAAAATGAGAAGCTTTAGAGTCCCTTTTTAGGAGAGCTGGCTTTTGATATCATTCTGACTTCTTCGTTCTACAAGATGCATTTGTTAATGAAATCCAAAAAGCGATAGGCCAATAGGTCCTTGACAAACCATAAACTTTAAAGTGTTAATTAAATCTGTCTTCTGTTGATTCTTACTTCTAGAGTCTTCCCCTGGAGCTTTCAAGTACAATCTTTCACAGTGACCTTGATAAGCATTCTGCTTTAATAAAAAGGGTTCATGGGTAAAGGCAGTTACACAAATTTATAGCGTATGCCTGACATCTCACTAAGAGGTTGATCAATTCCAATGAGAACATTCAATTCAGTGGAAAGTGTTGACTTGGAAGTATGGACTTCTACAGTCATGTAAATATTGGGGATGCTATATGCATGCCTAACACTGTGGAAATAGTTTGTCCCTTTAAAAAATTATAGTTCTTTAGGTTTCCCTTTTAATTTCATAGTTCATATATAACTGATATAAAATGCCTCTAATACATATCCATACCTACACTCCTCAGTTTCAACACAGAAATCAACTGAGGCAGTTAAGATGGTATTTATTGTTTTCCATTGGCTCAGAGTGGCAGTAACCTTCTGAGGAAAAATCATTCTTAGCTGTCACTTACTGCTTACCATGAACCCGCCTGCTTGGGAGAAAGGGATCAGAGGCATCTATGTCATTGAGCTCCTTGAGGGCTATTTTGTCCTATATAGGTCAGAAATGATAATCTGAGAAAGAGAAAATGTATCATTGGTGTGGATTCCTTCCCAAGAGACCTAAAATGTGCTTCTAACACAACCTGATTTTTTTTTCCAATCTGAGAGATGTGGAAGTGAAATTACTACATGGAATGATTAATCATGTTTTAAGAGAATCGCAACATATTGTTCGATTTTTATTGTGGTTTTCAAATAACTGACATAGAGACTCCCCTGGTTGGCAGAGCATAAAAAGAAAGCAGAGAATGTATTTCAGGAAGCATGGCTGTTGGTTTGTGGCCGCAATACCTTCTTAGTGGTAGAGGGGGCAGGCTTGTCCTATATGTGGCTGAACTGCACAAAATAAAAGTTACCTTTGCCTAATTCCTCTGGAGATTTAGTCAAAGAAATAAATAACTCAAATTCACCCATCTAAGCTCAGGCAATGTGCATGGGAGCTTATATCAATCCGTATTCTTGGGGAAATGTCATTACAGTGAGATAGACTTTTGCAGACCAATTTAATGCCTACCTACATGCTAATATCTAACTGTCCTCTACTCAAAAAAAAAAAAAAAGTTGTTGAGCTAATAAATCAAACCTTCTTTTGTACAGAGTCACCTGTCTTTAAACAGAAATCAATAGTTTATTTCAGGATATCCATATTTTATTAAAGTAAGCTGTTTTGATAGTTATTTTGGTCTGTAACAGAAAAAAAGATGCATGCGGTTTGGCCAGTACCAGACAGAATAATTCAACATCCTGTCTCCTTGGGGATAAAAGGGGGTTGGTAGGGATAAGTATTGTTGGCTGTTGCTTAGATTTAAGATTCAAAAGATAAAAGTGAAATAAGACTGCATAATCACAAAAATGTAAAGTGTATTTAGGACAGAAGATAATTCACAGTGAGCCCTGGAATCTGTTTAATTGCTCTCCTTCTCTTAATAAGAAATAGTTGAGAGTCAGACAAGGAGTTCTGCCCTCAATCTTTAAATTATGAATTACTCTAAAACTACTTCTTGGTAAACTTTTTCTGTAGGCCATCTAAATATTAACTTGCTATCCTAATGCAATTACTGATACCATGATATCATATTGGATTTAAATATCCTTAGTTTGCCTTTGGAATTGTTGCCTGAGTGTGAAACAAGTTATATACATATTTATCAAAACACATTAGAAGTATGAGATGATTATTATTGGAACTTAAGAAGGCCCCTGGTAATTGATTTTTATTTTTGTACTACTTAAAAGATATAAATTCCAGGCAAGCAGCCACTTATTCATCCAATTCTAACAAGCATGGCAAAAGCCACTCGTGAAGAAAAGCATATTGTAAGTCATAAATTATTTATATAGTCATCTCCACCTCTCCAGGACCCTGTACAGTGAGTCATAGAATAGCACTTAAATAGAAAGAGATCTCTTATTTAGTATATTCTTTCTGTTTGGCTTAGCAGAATGAGTTTTACATGGCATGTGTTGAAAGAACAAACACACTGCAGTATAAAATATGTTATGCATCATGATGTAGCAGAGCAAACACTGTTTAACAGTTAAAAGATCAAGATTCTTGAACTGCTTGTCATTAGATCTTGGACAAGTCATTCAACCCACTAAAACTTAATTTTTCTTCCCTAAAAGAGGATATTTCACCTACCAGTTAAGGCAAAATGCTTTATGTATGACTGACACCTAAATATCTGTGGAATGAATGAATGGATGTCTACTCTATGAAAGGTTGGAAAGTATGATATGATGCTTTTGAGAGCATTTTGGAAATCTGAGTACGGTATCTTTGAATTATTATAAATAATCTCTGATAGCATTAATTCCTTCAATCATTGAAAAATCCCCTGCTGATTACTGTACGGTGGGTATGTCCTTTATATTTAAGAACTAAAGAATATTTCCCTGTTAACTCAGCATCAATTTTCATGTATTTTTTAATTGAATCGATAATAGAATGCAGGTAGGACTGGTTTAAAAATATTTATTACTCAAAATTGACACCATGTTTTACACTAAATAGTCAAGCCAAGGTCAGCATGACTTGAGTTCACTTTAATTACTTTGATTTTGACCATAAATGGATCAGTCACTGCCTTTGTGTCATCATTTTCTGGTCTGTAAAGGAAGAATGGTATTATTACCATTGAGTTACATTATGTCAATAAGGAAACTCATAGAATTAAATGGACTTTAAAACTGAAAATATAACAGTACATATTGAAAGCATTAGATTTGTTTTAGGGCAAGTGAGGATGGAGAGAAGTGTAGACAACATGGACTAATCCATGGAATTGTCCTGAAAATGCTGTGAAGATTAGTCCAAAGCTTAGATTCTGTTCATGGACGTCTTCAGGAAATCTCAGTTAAGCAACATTTCATTGCTTGTTTTCTTTCTTAGAGTTTTAAAAGTGACTATGATTTTTAAATGCAATTTTTGAATATGTGGTCTTTACAGATTTCTGTAGTATCACTAAAAATATTATGATAGAATGTTTAAGAAATCTAGATTGTTGTGATGAAAATTATGAAATAACCTAATTAGTGATAGACGTTAAAGATTTTTTTTTGGTCTTATTTTTTATCACTTGCCAAAAGGGAAAAAGGAAATAAACAACAAAGAAAGAAAAATGGGCAAAGAACAGGTAATGAATGATCATAAAAATAATCTCATGTGACCAAGAACTTTATCTTTGAATTATCACTGTGAAGCTTATTGAACATATTCTATACAAAATGTCAGAAAATCATTTAGATTTTCATAAATTTAGTCTTCAAATTATCAACAAACTAAAGTAATAGTATTTTCTTAAAAGAATCATCAAATCAATGCATTAGAATAGTAGCTAATTCTTTATCACTTCATCACATTTAATGCACATACCTGCATAAATTCTAAAATTAAAATTTATAGTTAGTTATAACTACATTTCTGTTTATCAAATACATTAGCAGTTACTCAACATTTCAAAGAGCTGAAGATTTAATTTTTTTTAAAGGAATAAATGCTTACTTGATAAACTGACTAAATAAATTCATAGATAGTAGGAATCTTTTAGAAATGATACCAGAATTTTAACAATAATGTTATTCATATAAGACAATTGAAAAAAATAATGCATTCTCTTTAAATCTTCTCAGTGGACCCATGGTAAGAAATAAGTTAGCATCTGAGATTAAGAAATTTAATAATGTTGATAAGAAAAAAAGTGTAAATTACATGGTTAAAAATACACTGAGTACATGGGAAGGCTAAAATATGGTTTTCTCATCAACTGATTACGTGATCTTAGTTAAATCACTTTATCTTAACTTAATAGATGATCTATTTTCTTGATTCTCTTGGGAAATCATTATCATGTCTATTAGAAAACAAACCCAGGAAAACCTACTTCTGCTTCCCTCTGATCGTTTTTCTCGAAAACATTCCTATACTCTTATGGTGGAAAGTGCGTGACATTTGGGGTCAGTTGAATCTTGGTATAGAATCTCATTAGCTGTACAAACTTGAGCAAAGGATGTAAACTCTGAGTCTCTTCATTTTCATATGTAAAACAAAGAAAACTTCCATCTTAAATGTGGTTGGGAATGGGTTATGTAACAGGGCATAGAGAATGGCTTGTGCACTGCCTCTACCCAGAAGGAGATTGGTCAGGTTGGTATTTGTTATTACTTAGCCTGTAAGGTCAATCTGCATCTGATGTCTCTCACTATAGCCCAATTTTCTCTTATTATTTCTCCAAAATAAATTTCCCATTTTGTCTTTCAAAGTGTAGTATGCTCATCGCTACCTAGTTCTTTACTTCATACTCTGTCCTAGACCGTTTCTTTTTCTGTTTATTTATCCAAGCCTACATTTATTTGCATAGATTGTAAAATAAAATGCCTACTGGGCTTAGGCATGTAAGCTAATGAGTGTGGCTGGCCAGTACAGCCTGCAGCAAACTACCGAAAGTAAGCCCCCCAAGAGGTTCCGGACTCTCAGCAATCCTCAATAAAATCAAGATCTGGGAACTGAAAGCAGAGTTTGTGTGAAATCTCAATTTCAACTAATTTAACTTTTAAGGTTTTTAAATAGAACAAATGTGCTATATGCTGGACTCTGTTCACAGGATGCCTTTGGTTTTGTGGCATCCAGAACCATTATTTTTCTGCTTTCAGTGGCATCCGTTAAAGCTGACATTCTTAGAGTCATTTACTAGTCCTGTTTTTATCTAAAAATAGGAGAATGAACCATGACTTGGCAAAAACCCTCATCTTAATACCTTTTAGAAGTTTACAAGAAATAAATATCAAATAATGTTAAGTGGCTGAGGTGAAGTAGATACACTCCATTTCTTTTATGGTCAAAAATATTGTGGGGGAAAAATAGTCCATAGAATAAACAGGAATGATGATAGATCAGCAATATTTCATAACGTATTTATTCCAACATCTTTTCTCACCACCATCTTTCTTTCCTCTTATACATGTGACAGCAGCAATAACCCAGATGTTAACCTTGACTAAACTGTTACGTTCAGAAAAAGAAAGATAATAAATTACTGACTACTATCTGTTAAGTATATAACAGTTCCTCTATCCCCAAATAAAAAATTTGGTGCATTCTTCAGGTAAATGGGAACTATATTATTGGATAGAAAGAACAGCAACTGTCCACTGTAATATTATTAGACAATCTATCAAAGATTTCTAAGTCATTTAATGTATCTAATGCTGACAGAATGCTCAGCAAAAGTAGGCTCCTAAGCTTATTGTTTCTCTAAAAGCTTGCTTTTCTAAGAAAACATTTTTGGATGAAATGTACACAATGTGACCTTCAATGTAATTACTGCACCAAAGCTTTGTGAGTGTCCTTTTTACTTTATCACTCAAAGATGTATAATATCAAAAGGACGTAAAAACAGAATAAGGAAAAGAGACCAGTGTAGATAATAGTACTTCTTTCTTCTTGGAGAGTGTTTTTTTTTTTCCCAACATTTTAAAGTAATATACCCTCATTTATCATCCGGCTAGCTTGCTCCAGTTTCACTAGACTATTTATCTTTTTTTCCTCTGGTCCAGTTTTAATATTGAAGAAGTAACATTTCCAAAAGCAGATTAATTGCCTAAATATTGCACCATGTATTATAGATAATATGACCTACAAGTGATGTGATAGGGCACATTTAGAGTTAAGGTAAATAAGAGTAGGGTAGTTCACCTAATTCATTAAATTCATAAATAGGCCTTTTTTTTTTTTCCTTCTCTGTGGGCTCATTATTTTCTCTACTTGTAAATCCTTTATGTCACTTACCTGTTATCCAGCTAAGCAATTTATTTTTATCTTCCATTTTGTGTTTTCTTTTTGTGGCAGTAAATTTCTGGAAAGCCCCTTGAAATTGGAGTGAGAGTATTTCACTGTTGTATGGAGTCTTCATTAACATAATAAATATGTTCCGGGAATATTTGCCTCTCCTTTAATTTCTATTCATGCTATGATTCTCTGGCACTTTGTATGATATTGACAGTTTTTAAAAAGTCCCCTTTAGGGAATCTTACGGATTTTCATGACAGATCTGTAAGGCTGTCATTCTTATTTTTCAAATGAGACAGTTGTGGTCTAAGAAAGTTAAATGACTCTCGAGATTAAATCAAAACTACAATTTGGTCAATATTTCATAATTTTCCACATGCTATATGTGATTTGAGAAGAAAACTGCCATCTATTACATGGGTATCTCACCTAATACATGCTTCACTTGCTTCAGCAACCGTATTTTACTGACATTTTAGTAAGTTATGGAAGAGTTTAGATTCTTAAGGATCCTCAGGGGCTCCCATATTATCCTGACCCTCATCTTATACAGATAGGGAGGTTTGTGGACAACATGATGACATGTTAAAGTCATATTTTAGAAGCATCAGGGAGTCAAGAAGGACCAGGGGTTGGTTCTGTTGCATTAATTCACATTGGACGTGATGGGAACTTGACCTAAGGGGATGAAGGTTAAAAATTAGTCAATCAAAACTGGATAATTAGATGAGAGTGATACCACTAACAAACAAAAGAAGAATCAAGAAGAGGAGTCTGAATGAGATAATGCATTTGATACATGCTAGGTAAATGCTAAGTTATATATAAATGTAAAATGCTGTTCTTTGGAAGGAACCATGTCACATCTGACTTAGGACATGTCAAATGAGTGGTGAAAAGGTGTCATAGCCAAATGGCAGGTGGAGGAGCCATTAGTTTCAGAAAAAGGGTAAAACCTGACATACCCAACTCAGTCATTGCAATAAAGATTATTGCTGAAGCCATGATAATGTATTAACTATTTGACAGAATGAAGGGAAAACATGTTTATGAGCATAAACATTCATATTGGAAATGAAAATGTAATAGGAGAGAGGATTATAAAAAAGTACTTAGTAAACGTTAAGGGAAAATATGTAGAATTTCAAGAAAAAAAAATAGATGGTTAACACTGTTGGTACTCTGTGGAAGTGCACAGGATTGCCCTTGAGTAAGGATTCAAGTTCCTTTGGGTTCACCCAAAAGTAGATCATTGGGGATCATAGAGAGAATGGTTTTTGAAAAATGATTCAGATAATCCTTTAGATTGTGAGGTCCTAGGGATCAAACCAAGGGCAAGGCAATGTTAAGATCGTATTTATTGGGATCCCTGGGTGGCGCAGCGGTTTGGCGCCTGCCTTTGGCCCAGGGCGCGATCCTGGAGACCTGGGATCGAATCCCACGTCGGGCTCCCGGTGCATGGAGCCTGCTTCTCCCTCTGCCTGTGTCTCTGCCTCTCTCTCTCTCTCTCTCTGTGACTATCATAAATAAATAAAAAAATTTAAAAAAAAAGATCGTATTTATTATTAGAATGTGGTAGGAAGCAATATAGTTACTTTTTCACTGCCAGTTCACAGACCACATTCCTGGGAAAGTGAATACTTTGTTGCATTACATCAATTTTGCCTGTGGTTATGGAGGTCTGGTGAGAGAAAATATGGTTTATCATAAATCTATAAGAGATACACATAAAATTAAGAAAGAGATCTGCTTAAGTTCTTACTTCCCATTACTTAAATATTTTATTTATTTATTTATTTATTTATTTATTTATTTATTTATTTTAATTTTTCATTTATTTATGATAGTCACAGAGAGAGAGAGAGAGAGAGAGAGAGACACAGGCAGAGGGAGAAGCAGGCTCCATGCACCGGGAGCCCGATGTGGGATTCCATCCCGGGTCTCCAGGATAGCGCCCTGGGCCAAAGGCAGGCGCCAAACCGCTGCGCCACCCAGGGATCCCCAAATATTTGTTTTAAATGATCACATAAAGTATTCAATAATTACTCTTTTAGGGATCCCTGGGTGGCGCAGTGGTTTGGCGCCTGCCTTTGGCCCGGGGCGCGATCCTGGAGACCCGGGATCGAATCCCACATCGGGCTCCCAGCATGGAGCCTGCTTCTCCCTCTGCCTGTGTCTCTGCCTCTCTCTTTGTGACTATCATGAATAAATAAATAAAATCTTTAAAAAAAAAAATAATTACTCTTTTGCTTTAGTTACTGGAAAATTAACTTTTCTCTATTAGTAATATGTAACATGGTTTTGACTTTACTTGAAAGGTTGAAATTCATCTCTAAGAGTAATGTCTTTCTTTACTATATCCTCCTTTGTGTTCTTATCTATATTATTAGTTCTTTCTGCTTTAGATATGCAAAATCTCCATATTTTTCAAAAATAAATTTCTGAGGATGAAAATGGATATAAGGGATTTTCAGACCAATCTAAATCTCTTCTACAGTTTTTATTTCTCATTGAGTTGAATGACTTAGAAAATCACAGTATTGCCAATTCCATACGAATAGCTGGAATTTCCAAATAAAAACTTTACTCTTGTCTATATTCAAATTCCTTTCGCATATCACTCAAATTCCTCAGACAATTGCCTGGCTTTATCTTGGTACAAAAGGAGTAAAAATTATCTACTTTTTGGAGGCCAGTTAAGTTTTCTAAACTACTAGTATGCCATTTAGCAAATGCATTAAATGCACTAAAAGGCTCTCTAGTAACCCTAAAGGAGTTAATGTGCCATCAAACAGTGGGTGATTTATTCCCTGATCTCTGATGGAATCAGATGGTTTAGAGTGTCAGTGTGAGCTTTTGCTTTGAATTAGTGAGTCGCAGTTGAGTCAATGTGGGGCATTGAGGCAGTGAGTCTCAATGTGAGGCTAAGCTATAGAGGACAGAAGGTGTTTATCAACATGGAGGAAAGAGAAGGGGAGTAGAAAGTGCAGATAATTTTGTCAGATTATCTGAATGGAATTCCTATGCCATTACCTGTATATGATTAGCAATCCATGGGCACAAGGAATTATCTGGTTATATAGATTTATGTAATAGTTCTTTGTGAAGTAACCAACTCCTTTACTTTTAATTTAGTGATCATTGGCTTTCTTTGTCCTGGTCTTATTTGAGAAATGGAGTAATTTATTTCCTGCTAATTGTAAGTTTCCATGGCTTAAATGTAAATGAGCTTACTAAATACAACTCTTTGGTTATAATCTTTCTCATGTTTCTCCATAAATTTTCCAAAAGTTGTGGTGACTCATGTGTACTTTATTATTATGATCATTTTCTGTTACTATTGGTGTTCCATCTGGCATGTCAAACTGAAATTTTTTTTAGGATTTTTTTCCTTCTACCTAGGGATCATATTTAAAGTGATATATACATATATACTGCATACTATTTTACTGAATAGGTTAAAGGTGTTCCTATATTATTTTAGGGAATACTGTGAAAAAATTGAAGAATACTAAATATTTACCAGTGATTCTTATGGATAAATGAAATTGTTTTGAGAAATAAGCCATTCTAGTATATACAATGAAATTTTTGTGAAAATGAATTTCATAACATATCCAAACTTTAGTTCTCTGAGAAAATGTTTTATGTATATAAAAGCAGTAAAATCATTGAATTAATCATCAATTAAATGAAGCTTAGAAATCATTTACATTATTTTTACAAGCATGTAAAGCCCCCAATAGGCTATTTTCTCCAAGGGGATTAACAAAAAACCAAATGAAATACAGTCTCTTCCTTCAATGTGTAGTCACAGAATATTTGCATAAGAGCTTCACTTCAGTGTGTTTAGCTGAGCCAAATCACTGAACTTTTTCAGGTTTATTGAGGATACATGCACATTAAGAGATTGAATGCTAAGAGCAAGATGGTACTCAAATAGATAAAAGTTGTAAGTATCAATTGATACTATATTATAACTATTCTTTATGAGCATGGAAGTTGAGCAGTTGGAAAAAGGCCGATGCATGGCCAAAAAAAAAAAAAAAAAGTTTGGCAACTGATGAATTACTTAGCATTTCTTTTTGTAAAGAATAAAAGCTCCTTGGCTTCTAACAAAGAGTTTGTGAGCTGTATGGCAGTATTTTGAACAAGGAGATCATTTATAAATGCAGTCTTTATATTTAGGAAATGATTACGAGATGCAGCTGCAGTTTTTAATGACTTTTAATAAAGCACGTTATAAAGTGAATTAGCAATAAATGTTCAACAGATGATACTGAATCAAGACATTATAGAACATCATTAGATCTGTATATTGAATTGTTAAAGCAATGTATGAGTTCCTGTAATACCACTGGGGTTGTAAATTTCTGGGATATTTTGAAGGAATGTTCAAAGGCAGGTTAAAGTTTAATAAATAGGATTAGTATATCAACTAGCTCTGCTAAGAGAGTAAAACTTTAGTTGAATAACTGATTAAGTGAAAAATCTGAGAGTTTCTTAAATTTCTATAATATATGAAATTATAAAATAAGATTCAAATGTTAATACATGAAGAAATAATATTTCAACCATTTTAAATTCTTGAGTCTTTCATAAAGAAGGATGAATGTACTTTGTAGAAAGACATAGTCCATTAGAAATAATCTGCGTTCAACACTGGTTTTGCTGGCATTGCCAAAATTCTAAATTTCAATGTTTAGTGGTCAGAATACTGATGAAGCAAGCACAGCCCATAACTTAGCAGTTTCTGTTTGTACAATATTTGCAGACTACCTGCATAGACTACTATGCAGAATAATACAGTATAAATTTCCTTTTAAAGACGAAGCTTGGTTTCTGACTTGAAGAAGTTTAGAGTCTAAAGATATGAAGAATGGATATTCAGAATCACAAAGTCATTACAAGGTAGAACCTGAAATGTACCCACAGGTTATCAGGTTAGGAAACTGACATTCAGAGAATTTTTGAGATTTGTTGACAGGCTCAAACTAATTCATGCCTGAGTTGAAATGGAACCATAAATAATGGTTTAATCAATGATGATACTCCAGAACAGTAAAAGAAAATTAAATACTGTTTAATGCCCATCATAGATGCAGTATAATGCCTTTGAGATCCATCCAAATGGGTACATATGTCAGAAGTTTATCCTTTGAATTACTGAATAGTATTCCATATACATTGTACCAGTTTTTTGGCCCTTCTAGTGGTTGAAAGACATATTCAAACTTGGTACTACAATAAATAAAGAATGTTATGAACATTCACGTATATGTAGTTTGTTTTACAGTAAGGGTTAATCAGAATGTCTTATTAGAAGTACTCTGGATACTTATCAGAATATGTTAATAATACATATTCAGAAAGCAGGTAATAACATGGAGAAACAAAGGAATTTGAGCAACGAATACTGTTTTAAATTCTGGCTTTCCACTGATGGATGGTGAATTTATACCAGTTACCAGTGCTTTAAGAGCACTAGTTTTTGGAATGTAATAGATGTAAAGCAATAATATTTGTCTAAGAATTAATGCAAAAGTTTAAATAATTCAATAATGTTCCCAATTACTGATTTTCTAAAAAATATTTTTAACTTGATTTTATAATTTTTCACACATTCTATAACCAAAAAATAAGGCTATGAACAGTTAAGGTAAAAAAAACCTACACACAATGTATACAAATACAGATTATTTGCAATTTACATTATTTAGAAGTTCACAAATACATTTTCAAAAACTTGACCATATATTGTGCCAAATTTCAAGTGTTTAAAATTCTAAGAGTATAGTCCTTTAATCAATACCATTCAATTAAAAAAAGGAATTAATTAAAAAATGCTAGAATCTTTTCAACAAATGGTGCTGGAACAACTAGACATACACATGCAAAAAAATTAATCTAGACACAAAAATTTCACAGTCTTCTTAAGAATTAATTCAAAATGGATCATGGATCATGGACCTAAATGTAAAATGAAAAATGGTAAAAGACAACATAGGAGAAAATCTAGTTGATCTTAGGTATGGTGATGACTTTTATATACAATATCAAGACACAATCAGAGAAAGAATTGAATAATTGATAAGTTGGATTTCATTGGAACTAAAAATGTCTGCTCTGTGGCAGATTAAGATCAAGAGAATGAGATAACAAACCATAGATTGGGAGAAAATTATTTGTAAAAGACATATTTGATAGAGAAGTATTATCCAAAATATATGAAGAACTCTTAAAACTCAACAATAAAAGAATGAACAACCCAATTTAAAAAAAAGGGACAAAAGACCTAAACAGACAACTTACCAAAGAAGATATACAGATGACAAGAAAGCATATGAAAAGATGTTCAACATCATATGTAATTAAGGAATTACATTAAATAAGGAGATACCACTACATACCTATTAGAGTGGCCAAAATGCAAAACACAGCACCTAATGCTGGTGAGGACATGGATCAAAAGGAACTCTGATTCATTGCTGGTGGGAAAGCAAAATGGTACAACCTCTTTGGAAGACAATTTTGCAGTTTCTTCCAAATCTAAACATAATCTAACCATTCAATCCAGCAACCATGCTTTTTCGTATTACCCCATGAGTAGAAAACCTATACCCCCACAGAAACCTGCACATAGATATTTATAGCAGCTTTATTTATGATTGCCAAAGCTTGGAAGCAGTCTTGATGTATTTCAGTAGGTAGATGGATAAACTGTAGTACATACAGACAGAAGAATATTATTTCTAAAAAGAAATGAGCTGTCAGGTTATGAGAAGATCCAGTCTCTCTGTTGAGTTCCTGGTGCTTAGCTTACCACATTGTAAGTGATCAAAAATTTTGAAAAATTTCAATCCTACAAAAATGGTTGAAAGATTAGTATAGTACAGTAAGCACCGGTAGATCCTTCACTGAGACTATTTGTTAGTATCATTAACTCTCTTTATGATGTTCAGTGCTGTATTAAGTTATACATTATTTTTTAACTATCCCAAACTAGTCCTTATTTCTGTTTTTTAAATAGCGCTTCTTTAGATTTCCTAGAAACTTCTGTGTTCACTATTGCTTTTAAAACTTAGAGATAGGGCAGCTCGGGTGGCTCAGCGCTTTGGCGCTGCCTTCCGCCCGCCCGGGACGTGATCCTGGAGACCCGGAATCGAGTCCCGCCTCGGACTCCCTGCATGGAGCCTGCTTCTCTCTCTGTCTCTGTCTCTGTCTCTCTGTCTCTCTCTGTCTCTCTGTGTCCTCTCAGGAATAAATAAATAAAATCTTTAAATCAATCAATCAATAAAACATAGAGATATAATTTCCATAATATAACATCTAACCTTTTAGTATATATAACTCAGTGGTTTTCCGTATATTTACAAGGCTTCGCAACAATCACCATGATCTAATTTCAGAATATTTTCAGCACCCCAAAAGAAATTTGTATCAATTAACAGGTAATATCTTAGCTGTTTGTCTTGTTGTATGTGGGGGGGGGGGGGAGGGGGGTGTGAGGGGGTGTAGGTGGAGGGGAGTGATGGGGGGAGGGGGGATGTTGAGTTGGGGTGGGAGGTGAGGTTATGGAAGGGAGGGGCTTCTGTTGGATTTCTTTTCTTTTTTTCTTTTTTGCCTTTCCTTCATTTCTTTCTTTCTTTTCTTTTTTTCTTTTCTTTCTTTTTTTTCTTTTCTTTTCTTTTCTTTTTTTCTTTTCTTTTCTTTTCTTTTCTTCCCTTAGCATTTCCTAGTCTATTTTCTGTGTCTATCTTAGAATGGGTTTCTATCTTCTGGACATTTCATGTTAATGGAATCATAAAATCTGTGTGGCTTTTTCACCAAAATAATGTTGTCAAAGTTCATGCATGTTGTAGAATAAAGAATTCATTAATTTTCATATGTATATGATATTCTATTGTATAAATAACACCACATTTTATTCACCAGTTGATGGGCATTTTGGAATTTCCACTTTTCTGACTCTTTTGAATAGTCATTAGTATTAACAGTTATCTACAAATTTTATGTGAAAATATATTTTCAGTTCTCTTGGGTATATGCCTAGGAGGAAATTGCTTGGTCATATGATTAGCATTTTGGAAACTGCAAAACTGTTTTCCGAAGCAGCTGCACCAATTTTACATTCCCACCAACAATGTGTGAAGGTTCCAATTTCTCTATATCCTTACTGACACTTACCATGTTTGCCTTTTTGATTATAGCCATCCTAGTGGGAGTAAAGTGGTATTTCCTTGTTTTCATTTGCTTTTATCTAGTGATTAGTGATGTTGAGCATTGTTTCATGTGATTATTGGTTATCTATATATCTTGTTCAGAGGAATGTTTATACAAATGCTTTGCCTATTTTTTAAGTGGAGTGTTCGTCTTTTTGGTAATGGCTTGTAAGAGTTCTTTTTATATTCTAAATATTAGAACTTTATTAGATATATGATTTCAAAATATCTTCTACAATTAAACAGTTTTTTTAACTTTGTCAATAATGCCCTTTAAAGCACAAAAGATTTTAACTTTGATAAAATCCAGTTTATTTCATATTTTGTGATATTGTGACCATAAGTAAGGAAAGGAACCATGATATTTTGCCTAATCCAAGATAAGATTTTCATCTGTGTTTTCTTCCAAGATTTTTACAGTTTTAGCTATTACATTTAGGTATTTGACCCATTTTGAGTAAACTTTTGTATATGCTATGTTGCAGGAGCCAATTTCATTCTTTTGCATGTGTATACTCAGGTGCCCTAACACCATTTGTTGAAGAGACTACTTTTTGTCATTGAATTATCTTGGCACATTGTTGGAAATCAGTTGGCCACAGATGCAAGAGTTAATTTTTGGCACTTAATTTTTTTCATTGATCTAGATGTCTGTTCTCATCCCATTACCAGTGTTATCTGATACTTTTGTACTAAGTTTCAAAAGAAGTAGGTCAATCCATTCACTATTCCATCTTGCTTGATACCCACTCATTTATATGATGGTTACTTATTTGTAATTTCCTAAACTCAATTTTATAAGGTTTGAAAAAGATACTATTATACATTGTATTGTCTTTGCTTAGTTTAGAATTTATTTGGGAAAGAGAAGAGGCATAAGCATAAGAAAATAAATACTTAAAAATTATGTCCGAGATATTTACTTTTTTGGTGATTTAGTAAGCTCATAATAGAAATCAAATATGCTTCAACAGAGAAGTAAATGATACAATCTCTGAGACTAGTATCTGAGGCTGCCACTCACAACTTTAACCTAAATTTGACTTAATTATTCTTTAGTTCTTGTCATGGATGACTTAATTCAGCATGGATATCTTCTCTGATTGTGATCATCTTTCCTTGAAGAAAAAACACCTTTCCTTCTCATGGTGGTCTTTTCTAGTATACCTCTGTACCTTTATATAAATATAATAATACATGTTGTATATGTATATATATATAATATATTGCATTTGCATAATATAATGTAACATATAATAAGTTACAACATGTATTATATACCCTATATGTGTGTATGGTACTATGTGATGCATTCATTATATATTATATACATATGTATTTTATGTATAACATTAGATTGTAATTACATAGATGTAACATATACAAGTATAAAATATGCATATATAATGTTATATAAGATATATACTATAAAAAAGATATATACTATATAACATATATACATAACTGTATATTAGATATAAAATATGTTATATATAATATGCATGTATGTAGCATATCTAATAACATGCAACATATTATATATGTTGTATGTATACATATATAAAATGTGTAACTAAAATGTATAGTATGTTGTCACATTGTCATGTATATCTTTGAGAGAAAGCATGATGGAATGGTATTTGCAAACTAGGCAATTTATGGAGGTTTGAGCCACATTCCGCTTGAATATTAAATTACTGATTCAAGGAGGAAATGCTGTGATTGAAAAAGGAAAGATTACTGTTTGGGTGGGAGAGACCAAGGGTGAAACTATTCACTGGAGAACATTCCCCTGGAGGGTATATATATTATGATAGATTTTCTGCTAGAAAGTGAAATGAATGCAAAGGAAACCCAAAAATAGTTGTCAATGCTGTGATTATCTATAGTTCATATGACATTTCATAAAAAATATGGGTGCAAAAATATGTTTGTATATGCCTGTGAAACTATCCTTTTTGAACAGGTAAATAAGTTGATTTAAAATCTAATTTTCTAGGGAAATATGGATTACAGTATGAAATGCCTAATCAGCCACATAGTTCAAACAAGTTTATGCATGTGTGCAACAAATGGATCTTTGACGGGATTAGATAAGAAGCCTGGAGACGGAGGAGGGGCAAGACAGCGGAAGGGTAGGGTCCCCAAGTCACCTGTCCCCACCAAACTACCTAGATAACCTTCAAATCATCCTGAAAATCTACGAATTCGGCCTGAGATTTAAAGAGAGACCAGCTGGAATGCGACAGTGAGAAGAGTTCCCGCTTCTATCAAGGTAGGAAGACGGGGAAAAAAGAAATAAAGAAACAAAAGGCCTCCAAGGGGGAGGGGCCCCGCGAGGAGCCGGGCTGAGGCCCGGGCGAGTGTCCCCAGGACAAGAAAGCCCCGTCCCGGAGACGCAGGAGCTGCACCAACCTTCCCGGGCGGAAAGGGGCTCCCAGGGAGGTGGAGCAGGACCCCAGGAGGCGGGGATGCCCTGGGGCTCCCGGGGACACTAACAGACACCTGCGCCCCAGGAGAGTGCGCTGAGCTCCCTAAGGGCTGCAGAGCGCCCGGCGGGACCAGAGCAGCTCAGGGGGGCTCGGGGCCGGCTCCGCGGAGGGGGCTGCGGGGCGGGAGCAGCTCGGGGGGCTCGGGGGCGGCTCCGCGGAGGGGGCTGCAGGGCAGGAGCCCGAATCCTACGGCGCAGGCCCCGGAGCACAGGGCGCTGGGGACACAGCCCAGATCCGGCCTCCCCCGGGACAGGCAGAGGCTGAGAGGGGCCAGGACAGCAAGGACACTGCTGCCTGGAGCTGAGCAGCTCAGCGGCCCCGCCCCGGAGCCTCCAGGCCCTGCAGACGGAGAGCTCCGTGGTGACTGCGGGAGCTGACTCCAGGGCTGCAGAGCTGGCCCCGCCACTGCGGTTGTTCCTCCTGGGGCCTCACGGGGTGAACAACCCCCACTGAGCCCTGCACCAGGCAGGGGGCAGAACAGCTCCCCCAAGTGCTAACACCTGAGAATCAGCACAACAGGCCCCTCCCCCAGAAGACCAGCTAGATGGACAAGTTCCAGGGGAAGTCAAGGGACTTAAAGTACACAGAATCAGAAGATACTCCCCCGTGGGTTTTGTTTTTGTTTTGTTTTTGTTTTCTTTTTGGTTTCTGATTGCTTCCCCCACCCCCCCTTTTTTTTTTCACCTTTCTTTCTTTTTCTTCTCTTTTTTCCTTTTTTTCTTCCTTTTTTCTTTTTCTCTTTTCTTTCCTTCTCTCTCTCTCTTTTTCTCCTTTTCCCAATACAACTTGTTTTTGGCCACTCTGCACTGAGCAAAATGACTAGAAGGAAAACCTCACCTCAAAAGAAATAATCAGAAACAGTCCTCTCTCCCACAGAGTAACAAAATGTGGATAACAACTCAATGTCAGAAAACCAATTCAGAAGCACTATTACACAGCTACTGGTGGCTCTAGAAAAAAGCATAAAGGACTCAAGAGACTTCATGACTGCAGAATTTACATCTAATCAGGAAGAAATTAAAAATCAATTGAATGAGATGCAATCCAAACTAGAAGTCCTAACGACAAGGGTTAATGAGGTAGAAGAACGAGTGAGTGACATAGAAGACAAGTTGATGGCAAAGTGGGAAACTGAGGAAAAAAGAAACAAACAATTAAATGAATATGATGATAGATTAAGGGAAATAAATGACAGCCTGAGGAAAAAAAAACTATGTTTAATTGGAGTTCCCGAGGGCTCCGAAAGGGACAGAGGGCCAGAATATGTATTTGAACAAATCCTAGCTGAAAACTTTCCTAATCTGGGAAGGGAAACAGGCATTCAGATCCAGGAGATAGAGAGATTCCCCCCTAAAATCAATAAAAACCGTTCAACACCTCGACATTTAATAGTTAAGCTTGCAAATTCCAAAGATAAAGAGAAGATCCTTAAAACAGCAAGAGACAAGAAATCCCTGACTTTTATGGGGAGGAGTATTAGGGTAACAGCAGACCTCTCCACAATACCTGGCAGGCCTGAAAGGACTGGCAGGATATATTCAGGGTCCTAAATGAGAAGAACATGCAACCAAGAATACTTTATCCAGCAAGGCTCTCATTCAAAATGGAAGGAGAGATAAAGAGCTTCCAAGACAGGCAGGAACTGAAAGAATATGTGACCTCCAAACCAGCTCTGCAAGAAATTTTAAGGGGGACTCTTAAAATTCCCCTTTAAGAAGAAGTCCAGTGGACAATCCACAAAAACAAGGACTGAATAGATATCATGATGACACTAAACTCATATCTGTCCATAGTAACTTTGAATAGTAATAGTGGATGGGCTTAGTGACCCCATCAAAAGGCACAGGGTTTCAGACTGGATAAAAAAGCAGGACCCATCTATTTGCTATCTACAAGCAAGAGACTCATTTAGACAGAAGGACACCTACAGCCTGAAAATACAAGTTTGGAGAACCATTTACCATTCAAATGGTCCTCAAAAGAAAGCAGGGGTAGCCATCCTTATACCAGATAAACTGAAATTTACCCCGAAGACTGTAGTGAGAGATGAAGAGGGACACTATCTCATACTTAAAGGATCTATCCAACAAGAAGACTTAACAATCCTCAATATATATGCCCCGAATGTGGGAGCTGCCAAATATTTAAACCAATTAATAACCAAAGTGAAGAAATACTTAGATAATAATACACTTATACTTGGTGACTTCAATCTAGCTCTTTCTACCCTTGATAGGTCTTCCAAGCACAACATCTCCAAAGAAACAAGAGCTTTAAATGATACACTGGACCAGATGGATTTCACAGATATCTACAGAACTTTACATCCAAACTCAACTGAATACACATTCTTCTCAAGTGCACATGGAACTTTCTCCAGAATAGACCACATACTGGGTCACAAATTGAGTCTGAACCGATACCAAAAGATTGGGATCGTCCCCTGCATATTCTCAGACCATAATGCCTTGAAATCAGAACTAAATCACAACAAGAAGTTTGGAAGGACCTCAAACACGTGGAGGTTAAGTACCATCCTTCTAAAAGATGAACGAGTCAACCAGGAAATTAAGGAAGAATTAAAAAGATTCATGGAAATTAATGAGAATGAAGATACAACCGTTCAAAATCTTTGGGATGCAGCAAAATCAGTCCTGAGGGGGAAATACATCGCAATACAAGCATCCATCCAAAAATTGGAAAGAACTCAAATAAAAAAGCTAACCTTACACATAAAGGAGCTAGAGAAAAAACAGCAAATAGACCCTACACCCAGCAGAAGAAGAGAGTTAATAAAGATTCGAGCAGAACTCAATGAAATCGAGACCAGAAGAACTGTGGTACAGATCAACAGAACCAGGAGTTGGTTCTTTGAAAGAATTAATAAGATAGATAAAACATTAGCCAGCCTTATTAAAAAGAAGAGAGAGGAGACTCAAATTAATAAAATCATGAATGAGGGATCCCTGGGTGGCGCAGCGGTTTGGCGCCTGCCTTTGGCCCAGGGCATGATCCTGGAGACCCGGGATCGAATCCCACGTCGGGCTCCCGGTGCATGGAGCCTGCTTCTCCCTCTGCCTGTGTCTCTGCGCCTCTCTCTCTCTCTGTGACTATCATAAATAAATAAAAATTAAAAAAAATTTATAAAATAAAATAAAATAAAATAAATTAAAATAAAATAAAATAAAATCATGAATGAGAAAGGAGAGATCACTACCAACACCAAGGAAATACAAACGATTTTAAAAACATATTATGAACAGCTATACGCCAATAAATTAGGCAATCTAGAAGAAATGGACGTATTTCCAGAAAGCCACAAACTACCAAAACTGGAACAGGAAGTAATAGAAAACCTGAACAGGCCAATAACCAGGGAGGAAATTGAAGCAGTCATCAAAAACCTCCCAAGACACAAGAGTCCAGGGCCAGATGGCTTCCCTGGGGAATTCTATCAAACGTTTAAAGAAGAAACCATACCTATTCTACTAAAGCTATTTGGAAAGATAGAAGGATAGAGTACTTCCAAATTCGTTCTATGAGGCCAGCATCACCTTAATTCCAAAACCAGACAAAGATCCCACCAAAAGGGATAAATATAGACCAATATCCCTGATGAACATGGATGCAAAAATTCTCAGCAAGATACTAGCCAATAGGATCCAACAGTACATTAAGAAGATTATTCACCATGACCAAGTAGGATTTATCCCCGGGACACAAGGCTGGTTCAACACTCGTAAAACAATCAATGTGATTCATCATATCAGCAAGAGAAAAACCAAGAACCATATGATCTTGTCATTAGATGCAGAGAAAGCATTTGACAAAATACAGCATCCATTCGTGATCAAAACTCTTCAGAGTGTAGGGATAGAGGGAACATTCCTCAACATCTTAAAAGCCATCTATGAAAAGCCCACAGCAAATATCATTCTCAAAGGGGAAGCACTGGGAGCCTTTCCCCTAAGATCAGGAACAAGACAGGGATGTCCACTCTCACCACTGCTATTCAACATAGTACTGGAAGTCCTAGCCTCAGCAATCAGACAACAAAAAGACATTAAAGGCATTCAAATTGGCAAAGAAGAAGTCAAACTCTCCCTCTTCGCAGATGACATGATACTCTACGTTGAAAACCCAAAAGCATCCATTCCAAAATTGCTAGAACTCATACAGCAGTTTTGCAGCGTGGCAGGATACAAAATCAATGCCCAGAAATCAGTGGCATTTCTGTACACTAACAATGAGACCGAAGAAAGAGAAATCAAGGAGTGAATCCCTTTTACAATTGCACCCGAAAGCATAAGGTACCTAGGAATAAACCTAACCAAAGAGGTAAAGGATCTATACCCAAAAAACTATAGAACACTTCTGAAAGAAATTGAGGAAGACACAAAGAGATGCAAAAATATTCCATGTTCATGGATTGGCAGAATTAATATTGTGAAAATGTCAATGTTATCCAGGGCAATATACACGTTTAATGCAATCCCTATCAAAATACCATGGACTTTCTTCAGAGAGTTAGAACAAATTATTTTAAGATTTGTGTGGAATCAGAAAAGACCCAGAATAGTCAGGGGAATTTTAAAAAAGAAAACCATATCTGGGGCATCACAATGCCAGATTTCAGGTTGTACTACAAAGCTGTGGTCATCAAGACAGTGTGGTCCTGGCACAAAAACAGACACAGAGATCAATGGAACAGAGTAGAGAATTCAGAAGTGGACCCTCAACTTTATGGTCAACAAATATTCGATAAAGGAAGGAAAGACTATCCACTGAAAAAAAAAAAAGACAGCCTCTTCAATAAATGGTGCTGGGAAAATTGGACATCCACATGCAGAAGAATGAAACTAGACCACTCTCTTGCACCATACACAAAGATAAACTCAAAATGGATGAAAGATATAAATGTGAGACAAGATTCCATCAAAATCCTAGAGGAGAACCTAGGCAACACCCTTTTTGAACTCAGCCACAGTAACTTCTTGCAAGATACATCCACGAAGGCAAAAGAAACAAAAGCAAAAATGAACTATTGGGACTTCATCCAGATAAGAAGCTTTTGCACAGCAAAGGATACAGTCAACAAAACTGAAAGACAACCTACAGAATGGGAGAAGAGATTTGCAAATGACCTATCAGATAAAGGGCTAGTTTCCCAGATCTGTAAAGAACTTCTTAAACTCAACAGCAAAGAAACAACCAATCCAATCACGAAATGGGCAAAAGACATGAAGAGAAATCTCACAGAGGAAGACATAGGACATGGCCAACACGCACATGAGAAAATGCTCCACATCACTAGCCATCAGGGAAATACAAATCAAAACCACAATGAGATACCACCTCACACCAGTGAGAATGGGGAAAATTAACAAGGCAGGAACACAAATGTTGGAGAGGATGCGGAGAAAAGGGAACCCTCTTACACTGTTGGTGGGAATGTGAACTGGTGCAGCCACTCTGGAAAACTGTGTGGAGGTTCCTCAAAGAGTTAAAAATAGATCCTGCCCTACGACCCAGCAATTGCACTGCTGGGGATTTACCCCAAAGATACAGATGCAGTGAAACGCCGGGACACCTGTACCCCGATGTTTCTAGCAGCAATGTCCACAATAGCCACACTGTGGAAGGAGCCTCAGTGTCCATCGAAAGATGAATGGATGAAGAAGATGTGGTCTATGTATACAATGGAATATTTCTCAGCCACTAGAAACGACAAATACCCACCATTTGCTTCAACGTGGATGGAACTGGAGGGTATTATGCTGAGTGAAATAAGTCAATCGGAGAAGGACAAACATTATATGTTCTCATTCATTTGGGGAATATAAATAATAGTGAAAGGGAATAGAAGGGAAGGGAGAAGAAATGTGTGGGAAATATCAGAAAGGGAGACAGAATATGAAGACTCCTAACACTGGGAAAAGAACTAGGGGTGGTGGAAGGGGAGGAGGGCAGGGGGTGGGGGTGAATGGGTGACGGGCACTGAGGGGGGCACTTGACGGGATGAGCACTGGGTGTTATTCTGTATGTTGGCAAATTGAACACCAATTAAAAATATATTTATTATTTTAAAAAAAAGAAGCCTGGAGACAAATGCAGAAATAAAGGAGTTACTTCCCTAACTTGTGGAGAAAAAGTCTTAGATATGGTTTTATAGGTCATTATTACGTATCTCTGTGAGAAAGCCTGAGAAATCAATGCCAACACTCATTTAGCACTTATGAATTTCAATCCAACCAGTATTAACTTGTCTAGATGACTAGTTAGTAAAACTGGCCAAGAGGTTTTGGGAAGCTTTTAAATGTGTGAATAGATCCTTTTCCAGACCTGCTAAATCTTAATCTTAACCCCATAATAAGGGAGTAGCAAAATAGAAGTGTATGTGTATATTACAGCTTTTCTACATATGTTAATGTTGTCTTCTGAGAATAAATGTTTGTAGAGCACCTGTTAAAATGTGTAATTAGGATATCATCAGTCTCCTCCATACTATGTCCTTTATTAAGGGTCTTCAGAGCCATAATTCATTTTTTGGTGCTAAGCATAGGCAGAGATTCTTCAGAAGCTTTTACATGTGGGAAATGCTGGGCCACTGGAAAAAGTGGGTTTATCTGAGGAAGAGGAGCTGAGACAAGAAAGAATCATCGAAGCAGGGGAGGCAGCCCTGTTTAAACACGTACTGGTCCCTGCCTTCCCAGTCCAGCTCCAGAAAGATGCCAAAGCATTGAACCAAGGTTTGCAGCACTCAGACTGGTATGTCTCTTGGCCATAGCCTCTCTCTTATACACTTGGCAGAGTTCTTTGTTTTTAATCTGCAGCTCTGGCCCACAGGATGCAAACTAGAGTCCTGACACCCTGGCCACTGCAAAACCCAACACTATAATTCACCAAGGAACCTGACATATGTACTCATTTTAGTCGTTAATTTTTATTTTTACCTCAATTCCATTCCCTTTCCCTCCTGGACTATGAAATATGATTGTGCTTTTTCTTTTTAATAAGTGCCCTGCTATAATATCTGTGATCTTTCAATGGCCATGGATACCCATGCTTTGGCATTCTGGTTTAAAGTAACTAATCAATAATATGAAAATGAACCCCATGAAAACCAGTTAAAGTGGAGACTAAAAAAATTTTATGGCTATTGAACAGAATCCTATTGGAATGGATCCTGTGGATTTAGTTGGCAAGAGTTGGATTTCCAAAATGCAAGGTCATTCATTGAAAACTAATGGGTATAATTTAAAAGGCTTAGTACTCAAGAATCATTAATAGAGTTGGCCAAAATTATGTCAGCTAAATTAATACTTTTTCAAAATAAATTTAAAAATTGATTTGGATGAAAGGAACATTTTGTTTTATTTTTTGTATGTGGCTCCTATAATTACTTGCCTTGAAAATTCAGTGTGCTAAAAGAAGTAAGTCCACTTTTGCTACAATTTCCCTATTTATTAGTATGAGTTGATTGCATCGTGAACTTAATATTCTTTTGGGAATTATTATGCAACTTGCCGTTCTGGAGACTTGTATAAGTGTCATTCACATGTTTGGTAATTAAAATATAATTGTCAAATTGGATCAAGTAAAGTGTTGAGTATCTTGATTGTGGTGATAGTTTTAAGTTGCATGCTTTAAATATGTGCAGTTTGTTGTATGTCAATTATTCTAACTATTCTAACACTGTCAGAAGAATTTCATTTAATCTATTTCTTTGTACCTTTTAAGGTGGTTCTTTGATAATTTACAATGATCTATGTGGCTTGCATTACATTTCTATTGATTGGAAAGTGGTGATCCAGGCCTAAGTACCATTTGGCAGAAAATAATAGGGGTATATTATATAAGACCACTGGGATTTGATTGGCTATATCCAGAATGGAGAAACTGTAGGACAAATGACCAGTCCTTTTCAACTAATATATGGCAAAACAAATCATAGCTAAAAATGGGATTTATGAAAAATAGCAATAAGGGTTAAATGTACCTTTTTTTTAGAGCTTGAGTTTACATTTCTCTTTAGAGATGTTCAGAGCTCTTAAAGACAGTGTGTTTTCTCTCTCCCTCCTTTCCTCTTCTACTACCTCTCTTTCTTTTTCTGGCTTCTCTGTGAAATATTACTCCAGATCCACAAGCTAGTAGTTTGGGCATAGTCATTTACTTCGTCTCTCTGCCTCCTTTTTCATACTCCATCAGTAATCAGTCTTAAATTCTTCTTTGTGTTTGCCTTTGAACTTGGCTTCTCCTCTCCTTGGCTATGCTAGCAGTCTCTTAACTGGTCCTATGATCCTTTCAAACCCATACCATTCTCAGGTTTATTTCCAAAATACGGATCATAATCTTTCCATGCCCTTGACCCTTATTCTCACTGATTGTCCACAACTGATAGGGTAACTCCTTGTCATAATTTGCAAAGCTGTTCACAAGCTGAGCCCACCTGTCTCTCTAATCTAATGTATGGTCATTTCCCATGATACTTTCCAAAAACCAGTATTAGCTGAACATGTGCTAAGTACTTAGCTTGCCAATATAATTTAATCTAATTTAATCTGTACAAGATTAATCATAATCTCTGTCTTATAATATTGGATACTCAAGATAAAAACCATGGCTATATGATCAGTAGACAACTACTGTGCTACTCTGTCAGTGCCTACCTAATATCGAGTGGAATTCCTCTCTTCTCCCTTCCCCTACCCTGTTGTCTCTCCTTCTCTTCCTTTCTTCCATTATTTTCTTGGACTTTGTGACAGAAGTTAAATTAATTACACAATTTAGTACCAGTGAGTACCTCAGCAGGAAACATTGATCACTGAAAGTAGGTAATCTGAAGGGAATTTAATAAATTCATTATTTCCACAGCGTAGGCAGGATGTAGGGAAACGACATGAGCATGAGCTCTCCCACTCGGTGGTATCTGAAGGGGCAATTGGTAGAGGATGGGAGCAATCTGCTGGTCTCAAAAAAGGTGAGTGTGTGGACAGAGGTGCTGCCAGGACCTGTGTTGAGGGCCTGAAGAGGACCTTTGCTAACTCAAGGTCTTCATAAGCAGGTCACTTGGGAACAGACACCCTGAACTCTCTTTCCACTCTCTTATCTCCTCTTGGTGCAGGAGCATAGAGGAATGTGTATGAAGGATCTTTAAAATATGAAAATAAAATAAAATATAAAATAGGTAGCAGATTTAGTGTGTTGTAAATTCATACAAATGGTATTGTGTTACAAACTTATTATATTTATCACCATTTCCTTCCAGCAATATGTTGGTAAAGATATCACCATGTTGTTTCTATACCTGTAGTTCAGTACTCCTAGGTACTACACAGTATTCTATACTAGTAAGCTACCATTTTTTAACCTACTTATCTCCTGGAAATGGACCCATTGACTGCTTTCAGGCACCAGATAACCATGTGGAGTAGTGCAATAAATTCCTTGCTCCTGTCTTCTATTGACTTAATGAGTTTGCTGTATCAGAAGATTTTCACAATTTCAATTTTGTTAAGTACTGCCAGACTGTTTTCCAAAGTGGCTATTTGAATTTATATTCTCTTTACCAGTGCATGAGGATTCCCATTTTCTCACATTCTGGATAACTTTTGGCATACTCTATTCTTTAAATCTGCCATTTTGTTGGGTGAAAATTAATATGTTAACATTTGAATTTGTGTTTCTATCTATATGAGTAAATGTTAGAATCTTTTGAAATTCTTTTCAACCATTAGGATCCCATCTGTACATTGTCTCTTTATGGTCAGCTGTCAGTAAATAGTTTAAATGAATGACAAAGCACTGTGGTATGTGATTTTTCACAGCTTTTTGAAAGCCCCTTGCCCTTGACCACTTAGTAGACACAAATAAATGCTCATTTAATAAAGAGCAGTTTACTATGCTTACTTTTTGTATATAGAATTCCTGCCATATGTCTTTTGATTTAGCTCCTTTTATCAGTCAATAAAGCTTTTAAAATAATCAGACAGAACAACTTGTTCTCTAACTCCTTAGTATATTCTATGCTTATGCTTATGAGTTCTTTTTTTAGAAAGGCCTGCCTTCAGTACCTAGACAGCATTGAATTTCAGAAGAAGTTGTAAACATGAGGTTTCTTGGAAGACAGCACATCTTGAAAAGGTCTAGAATCCAGTAGGCTAAGAACATCTCCTTTTTGACTTTCATTTTTAAAAAGGAAAAGAGGAATAACAAAATTCACTTTATAAAGTGAAATAAACTAAAATGTGAAAGCCTATGAAACATAGTAAATAAAATAATACACTGGAGGTTATTCGGATGTGATGTGGTATGAGGTGAATTCTAGGCTCCTGGGATTTGACTCTGTCAAGATTTGGTCTGCATAATCTGAAGTCCTTGGAATTTGAGGTGCTGGGATTGAACCAACACATTACAGAGAAATGGTGCATTGAATCCTTGAGGAGCGGCAATGACACAAACCAAATGCCCTGAAAGACCCCAGAAACTTGGCCTATAGACAGTGAACTGGGCCGTCTTCAACATATGCATTGAATAGGAGTGAGCAAAAATGTCTTAAAAGACAGAGAATCCCAGGCCAGAGACTGTAATGTAATAATATATCTGAGGAAAGCCTGTGTCCACTCTTGGGGTACCTGGCAGTTCGTTAATTTAGGAAAAAAGAGATTTACCTGGGAAATATTTTCTAAGTAGAAATAGGCATGGCTGATCCAGTCATACTGGCAGGTATATCCTTATTCCAACATGCTTTTTTTCTTTAATATCTTTAAGTTAAAAATGTTTAAATTTAATTGACGTATAGTTGACATAGAATGTTATTGTAGTTTCAGGTGTACAAAATAGTGATTGACAGTTATGAATGTTAGGAAATGTTCATTATGGTAGATATAGTTACCCTCTGTCATCATACAAAATTATTACATTATTATTGAATATTCCCTATTCTGTACTTTTCATCCTTGTGACTTATTTCTTTTATAGCTGGAATTTTGTACCTTTTAACCCTCTTCACCTGTTTTGTCTATACCCCAACACCCTCACCTCTGGCAGCCATCATTTCATTCTTTGCAACTATAAGCCTATTTCTTTCTTTTTTGTTTGTTTGGTTTGTTATTTGTCTTTCTCTAATTTGATTCACTTCCACATTGTCACAAATCGCAAGATTTCATTCATTTTTTTTAGGTACATGCTTTATCTCTTTACTTGACTAAATATAATATTTAATTTATATGACTAAATCATTGGGTTTGATTCCAGAATTACCAAGGAAAATTTTCTAACATTTGACCTCTCTCCATATTTGCTCAATGAGAGACACTATGTGCAACAGACAACATTTCTGTAGATTTCCTTTCCTCAAATGACATTTTATAAATACGTATTGAGGGCCCGTTATGTTCCCAATATCATGCCAGAGATAGAGAATACAAAACAGTTATGGTCCTGCCTTCATGGAATTTATAATCTGGTGAGGGAGAGAAGTATTAGACATATAATCATAAAAGTGAAATATAAAATATGCATGAATACATGAGGGAGAAATGCAGGATGCTACCACTGTGAATATTCTAGCCTAAGATGTCAGGAACAACTACCTTGAGGAAATGGTCTTTGAGTCAATATTCTAAGTTTAATAAACTTTAACTGACAAGATTAAGATAACTTTGATGGAACAATATTTAATGCACTGTTGGTACCACCTTAGATATTTAGAATAGAACATTAAACAGACTGAATTCCCCAATAAAAGGTATATCTTTATAGGGTGTATCTGAGTGGACAACCATCAATCATTCCAAGAGAAAAACTCTTCAGGCCCATATCCTGTGCATTCAAAATCTGAAAAAGTGTAAGTGGAAAAGAAAGGCAATTACTCTCCTGAGTAATTTCATGTGGCACTCTCCTTAGACCTTTCATTCACCTTTCATCCAAGAGTTACAAAAACTTGCTTGCTTTTGCTTTTCCTTTTGAGGCAATTTAATGTCATCCAGCAGGTTGAATAACTCTTCTGCAATAACGAGGCCCCTCTTCACAGAGCAAGTCATCCTTCTATCTCTCCTTTACCTCCTAGAAGTTACAAGAAGGAGCTTATAATAATTGATATTGCTAGTAACAGCCTGGTGTTGCTTCTTACCTTAATTCTGACTTTCCCACTGAAACTCATTAAACAATAATTGCTTATATTAAAACACTGAGGACAGTTTTAATAAAAAGCATTGAAGGTTGGACATGGAGATCTTTGCACATCCTTAAAATTAAAAAGGAGCACAGCTGACAGCCTGAATTAGCACCTTTCGGCTTGGAATGCCCAACCCTACCATGTGCACCCATTTATTTCATGCATCTGGCAGGAATTCCCGAGAGGGAATCTGTGCCATGCTTGGCTACCAGATACCATGAACTCTATAATAAAGTTTATAATGGAAAACTAGGAAGCTTTTGGGATAGAGGCTGGATTTCCTTTCAATTCTACTTCAATATGCCTGAAATTATATAAGTGATTCTTTTCTTCCAAATGCATCTCTGCCTTCCTTTACCATTTTATATTTATTTCTTTATTTTTGGAGTAATAGATTTTTTAGTAGTCTGAGAAACATACTGACAAGGTACTAGGATAAAAGATATGAGAAACATTTAGACTCAGAAATCATATCTTTGCCAGCAAGAGGCTTAAAATCTAGAGGGGGGATATATGAGAATGTATACAGACGATTATACATCAATATAGACCAATAAGATAAAAGGGGGAAGTGTATACTAAACATAGAAGACCTACATCTATCCACCTTTTCAGTTAGACACTGGTATGAGGGAGTAAAGGAGGGATTCTAAACCTTGACCAAATAATCTAGTAAGAACTTTTCTTAATAGATGCTGTATTTGGCATGAGGGAATCTTACTGGGATTGGGGAAAAGAAAAAAATGAATGAATCACGATCAAAGCTTTCACTTACAGACACTTTCCAGCTTAGAAAATCTTACATACAATAAGTTTATTTTTAAAAAATAAACTTTATTTTTTAGGATAGCTTTAAATATACAGAGAAGTTACAAGGATAGTACAGAGAGTCCCCATATACTTCATATACATTTTCCCCATCATTAGCATCATGGCATATTTGTTACAATTAATGAACTGATATTAACACAATATTTTTCACTTAAGTCTACAGTTTATTTGGGTTTTCTTTAGACTTTGTCTACTGTTCTTCTATGAAGGATCCTATCCAGGATATCACATTACATTTTAGTCATTATGTTTATTTGGGTTTCTTTTGACTGTGATAGTTTCTCAGACTCTCTTTATTTCCTGATGACCTTGACAGTTTTGGGGAGTACTGGTCAGGTGTAGTGTAGGATGCCTCTTATTGGAGTTTGTCTGATGTTTTTCTCTAGGATTAAATTGGGGTAATGGGTTTTGAAGAGAAAGGTTGTGGGAGTAAACTGCCATCTTCATCAAATCATGTCAAGATGCCTAAGATCAACATGACCTTATTACTGTTGATGTTGACCTTGGTCACCTGACTCAAGTGGTGTTTGTCAGGTTTCTCCCCTATAAAGTTAACACTCTGATTGCTCTTTTCCATCTTACACTCTTAGAAGGAAGTCACTCTTAGAAAGAAGGAAGGAAGTTGGGTTCCACCTCCTTGAAGGCAGACTATCTTCAAAAATTATTTGAAATTCTTCTTCACGAGTGACTTATCTCTTCTCCAACCTGTTTATCTAATCACTAATTGTATTGGTATGGACTGACTCATGGACATTTGTTTCATACTTTTATTTTTAGTGCAGCACTACTTTATTTTTTTGTTATTGTTCAGTAACTTTAAAAAATATTTAATATTCAGGTCCATCCTGTTTAAAAAAAGACAGTATATGAAATTTTGGGTCAGAGAGATAAAGTGACTTGTTGAAAGGCACACATTCAGGACTGTACCCAAATTGTGCAACTCATGGCATGGCTCTTTGCTTGGCAGAGAGAAGCCTCCAAACTAGTGGATAAATTGGCCAATAAAGGAAAAATTGCAGGACTGGGTATTGTAGGATGAAGACAAAATATATGTTCTAGTAACTATTTTATTCAAAAAATATTAACCACCAATTGCATGAGCTGGCATTTCAGGATAACTTTAATGTATTTCAGACTTCTGAAACTGTATTACTTTTCTTGAAATACATTAAAAAAGAACAGGATTACTTATTAAAGTTGGGAATTACAGAGAACCAATTTAGGTTAGAAGCTATGGTAGCATCTCTCTCTCTGGAGGCCTGCACCAACATTGCAGCATTTTGAAATGACTACTATTTTGTCCAACTTAGAAAATTAAAATCCTTGCCCCTTTGGCCCTATAATCCATGTTTTTGAAATTTTACTGTGATCCCAACAGTAAACATAAGACTTATTTGGGAAAAAAGAAAAAAAGACTTGTTTAGTTGGAAATATCTCTGTGCTCCTAGTCCTCCAAATTATGTTGCATTTCTTCTTCTATTAAAATGGGTATTTATAGAAAAATTAAATTTTGAATCACTTGATATATTGCATTTGAATTATACTTCCATTTTCTAAAATTTTAGCTCAACAAATATTTTTTAAGCAACCATAGTTTAAATTCTTAGTTTTTGTTATAGCATTAATTTGGTTAATGAATTTATTATTTAAAAAGATTTTAAAAGGCAGCCTATTCCAGTATTGGGCAATTCTAAATGATTAGACAGTGTCTGCATGTATTTAATCTATTTCATTGATCTTCTGTTAGTCAACTATTGCTCCAAGAGTGCTAAGTTTACAACAGCAAGCCTTTATTTTTACATTTATGTGTCTGAAGATGAACCACATTCAGCCTATGTGTGCTGGGGTCAGCCTTGCTCCGTACTCAGGGTAAGTTAGGTCTGTTTCACGGGCATGCATTCTGGGTCCCAGGCAGAAGGGGCAGTGTCTGTCAGGCTCATGTGCTCAGTGATGGCTGAAGCAGGACAAGCAAGCCAGAAAATGCAGGCATGTGTGAGGCCTCTGCTCGCATCAGTTCACTAATACTCCAATGTGAAAGCATAGCATATGGCTCAGCTAAGCACGAGTGGAGCAAGGATGGGCACTCTGTGCACAGTGGGAGCAGGAGGGTGGGAGCATTTGCTGGACAGTAATTCAAAATACCATGCCTCTTGAATCTCATCTCTGCCTGAAAGCATCCCCTCATATTGCAAATGAAGTGACTGAGGATCAGAAAGGTGAAATATCTTGCCTTGGGTTACAGTAAGTGCAACAGCTAGGAAACTAATTGAGAGTCGAATCCTGAGCTACTTTGCTTTGGACTTCGTTCTTTTCCTTGTGCCCACTGCCTCACCCTGATCCCGCATCTTTCTCTCTTTCTATTTACATACATTAATGTTGAAAGACCATGTCATACTTCCCTAATGATTTCTCTTTTCTAGCTTTACTCTTCTACCTTCAGCATCCTTTTATTTTCCAGGTGAACTCAGGCTCCTAGTATCTATAATCACCATTATCTTCTATTCATAAGCATGTTAAAGTCTATTACTACAACTAGAAAAAAATTGAGAATAACTTCATAGATATAATAATTTAGTGTGTGTTTTGGCCAGTTTAGACTTCAGTGAGATTCGATAAATGACATCTTGAAAACTTTAGGAGATGTGTGTGGTAGGGAAATATACATACTTACTATCAAGAACATCAATGCTTTCTAAATTTTACTTGAATTCTGAAAAAAATGTAAGTTTTTAAAAAGCACTAATTTTATTTATTTATTTATTTATTTTTTATTTATATTTCATTTTTAAATTATTTTTGAAGTTTTTAATTTTAGTTCCAGTTAGTTAGCATAGTGTTTTATTAGTTGCAGGTGTATAATATGATGATTCAACACTTCCCTACAATACCAGGTGCTCATCACAACAAGTGCCCTCCTTAATCCCCATCACCTGTTTAACCCATCCTCTCCCCCACCTCTGGTAACCATCAGTTTGTTATCTATAATTAGAGAATTAAGTCTGCTTCATAAATTGTCTCCTCTTTTCCCTTTGCTCATTTGTTTTATTTTTAAAATCTACCTATGAGTGAAATTGTACGTTGTTTGTCTTTCACTGACTTATTTCTCTTAGCATAATACTCTTTAGCTCCTTCCACATCATTGCAAATGGCAATATTTCATTCATTTCATGGTTGAATAATATTCTATTATAGCCATATGTTATATATAAATATACATTACTTTTTTTATCCATTCATCAATCGATAGACACTTGGGCTGTGTCTATATCTTGGCTATTTTAAGTATTGCTGCCAGAAACATTGGAGTGCATGTATCCCTTTGAATCCCAGATTCTTTGGGCAAATACCTAGTATTACAATTGCTGGACCATAGGGTAGTTCTATTTTTAACTTTTTGAGGAACTTTCATACTGTTTTCTACAGTGGCTGCACCAGTTTGCGTTTCCACCAACAGTGCACGAGAGTTCCCCGTTTTCCACATCCTTGCCAACACCAGTTGTCTCTTGTGTTATTGATTTTAGCCATTCTGACAGGTGTGAGACTTTTATCTTCATTTCCCTGATGAGGAGTGATGTTGAGCATCTTTTCATGTGTCAGTTGTCCATTTTCATGTCTTCTTGGAAAAATATTTATTCATGTCTTCTGCCCATTTTTATTTGGATTATTTGTTTTTTGGGTGTTGGCTTTTAGGGATGGATGTCAGTGATTTCTTTCTTTTGGTGATTTTAATGGTTTGGGGATTTTTTCTTTTTATTCATGAAATAGAAGATAATATTTCTTTTTGGAAGAGAGGTAAAAGTTCCTTAATACTTTAATTAAATCTCACAATGTTTTCATTCAGTCAAATTGGGCCTTCTGGTGTAATCAGAATCTGGTCAGTGTTATGGAAACCAACCATTACATGACACAACTCCTCTTTATATGAACCAGACATAAACCATGAAAATGATAACCTTATGTCTCTGTTAAATAATCTTGATATGTAACCTTTAGTCGGATTCAAATTCATGTCAATTGCATACCGTTTTATTTCTTTTTAAAATGAATATATACATGAATACTCATATTTAAATTTTCTATTAATGTATTTGACGTATATGTTTATCACATCTACTAAAAACTAAGTATTCCTTTAGATTAAAGGAGAGTAAAGATACTTCTGTCCTCAAAACAGTTACAAATTATTCTTAGTGGTAAGATAATTCTGTCAGATGAAGTTGCAGAGAAAACTGCTTTTGTAATAAGATGTAAGGAGAAGGACCTGGGCATGCATTTACCACAGCACTCATCTGTGTGACCTCAGGCAAGGCCCTCTCTTCTTCGAATTTTACTTTCTTTGCTTGGAAAAAAAGAAAAAGATAATAATGGAGATGCATTTAGGATTTAGTAGAAATAACATAAATTAATGACCACATCTTTACAACTATCTGTCTTACGAATGGTTAGTATTAGCTTTTTGCTAAAAGCAGCTTAAATTATGTGTCCTCTGAAAAAGCTAAGGGATAGTGATTAAAAGTGTTCAATATTAACAAGGGTTTGATCTTAGCAAATCTTTACATTCTTTTTCTTAAAGATTTTATTTTTAAGATATTATTCATTTGAGAGAGAGAGAGAGAGAACAAATAGGGGGTGTGGCGGAGGGAGAAGGAAAGGAGAAGCAGATTCCTTGCTGAGTGGGGAGCCTGAGAGGCCCCATCCCTGGACCCTGGGATCATGAACTGAGCTGAAGGCAGATGCCTAACCAATGAGCCACTGAGGCATCCCCTCATTGTGGTTCTGATTTGTATTTCTTTTCTTTTTTTTAAGATTTTATTATTATTTTTTTAATTTTTATTTATTTATGATAGTCACAGAGAGAGAGAGAGAGAGGCAGAGACACAGGCAGAGGGAGAAGCAGGCTCCATGCACCGGGAGCCCGATGTGGGATTCGATCCCGGGTCTCCAGGATCGCGCCCTGGGCCAAAGGCAGGCGCTAAACCGCTGCGCCACCCAGGGATCCCCGAGATTTTATTTCTTCATGAGAGACACACAGAAGCAGAGACACAGGCAGAAGCAGGCTCTCTGCAGGGAACCCGATGCAGGACTCGATGCCAGGACCCAGAGATCATGACCTGAGCCAAAGGCAGATGCTCAACCACTGAGCCACCCAGGTGCCCCTTTAAAAAGTTTTAGATCTAAAGATGCCTCATTCCTAAATCTAGACATGCAATTTACTAGCCATATATCCATCCTCTTATATGCTATTTGGTCACTTTGGATACTCGATTTTTTAATCTATCAAGTAGGAATGACATTTCTGATGCTAACCATACGAGACTTTTGTCAATTTCAGATGCGGGCAGGCACGTGAAACCACTGAGCCAACTGTAGAGAGCTATGATGCTGAAGGCATTGTTTTCCTGTCGTGTATTTATCAGGGTAGTAAGCAAACCAAGAAGTGTGCTTCCTTCATTTACTGATAAGCACATACATATAAGTTGTATCTTCTAGGAAGATGTTTCTTCTTAAAACATAAAGATATTTTAATCTATAGATGTTGTCTGTTTTAATGAATGTATTTGCATTTTCTAACTGATAAAGACTGAAAATAGGTGACAAGATTTATACTGCCAGGAGACTTCTAATTCCCATAGAATGTTAACTCAGAAGTTGTTTTTATGTGATCTCCCAACTTCTTCAGAGACCAGGTCACTGGAGCTTAGGATTTTAAAGGAAAATGCTCAAAGATATTTAATTTTTCTCCAAATAAATATAGTTCACCTCTATTAAAACTCTATTAACATTAAAATGTCACACCTTGAAAATAAAATTCTGAAGAGGTTTTGATCTGTGTGATTACAGCGTAAACATCTCTGACTCTTAATTATTCTCTTCCTTTTAGTCTCATCAGATCTCTGTAAATTAAAATCCACATGGACTCATGCTTATCATTAAAATCTAACATTTATTAAGGTCATACTGTAAGCTGGATCTCCAAAACCTGTGTTAAGTGTATAGATTAACTGTCACGGGTTTTTTCCCTCATTTTGCATTGAGAAGTTGAACTTTAAAGATGTTTAGCTCTCCTTTACTGGATGTAAAGACTGATAGATCTTTTGTAACAAAGACCTGAGTGTCCCCTCCAAATATGTTGATTTTTCCCTCAGGGTTCCTGTCCTGTACGTTTTTTACTACGTGATTTGATAGATTTCCTCAACTTTAACTTCCAAACCATTCAACAATTATTATCTTATTCTTTGATCGCCTACTGAATACTTTCGTTTAGAAGCTATGTACTTCTTTCCTGGACTTTTGAGCATTGTACTTGAATCTCTTTGAGTACTCTTATTACTTTTTTTCAGATCAAAACATCCTCTGTTTCCTTGAGCAGCTGCATTTGAATAAAAACCAATTTTTCCTCTCTCTAGAACCCCACCCCCCTTTTTTTGCTGTTTATGATTGACATCTAAAGCTCAGATCTGGCTGTTAAGCAAAATCAGTGAAAATGATGGAGCTTCTGTGGATTGGAATGTTATCAATCTTCTGCTGAGGCATTAAGAAGAAGCCATTCTTTCTACAGTTGCCTTAATTACAAATTCTAAAGGGCTTCTAGGTTCAGGGTACAGACGAGACCAGTTCATCTGTTCATCTTGTCCATTAAGTCCCCTGAGATGTGTGCCAGTTTTTAAAGGTTCCAGGAAGGATGTTTCTTCTTAAAGCATAAAGATATTTTAATCTCCTATAGATGTTTTTAATCTTATAGATATTTCAATCTCCTTTAAAGGTTCCAGAGCCACTGTGAATCATATTCTCTACATCATAAGTGGACTGATTGTACTCAGTGGTTTTCACCTCCTGATCTCAAAGCTTCTTGAGATCAAGTAGGAAAATATCTGGTGCTTGTTGTTGGTCCAGACAACCCTGTTGTTTGAAGCCATACTGTCTCCAGGCCTGATGACTCAAGAAGCTCTTCCTAGGACGTACTGCTTGTTGGCTAGTGGTTGGTGAGGAGACCTGTTGGAATCCTTTCTACCAAAGACTTACTAATGAGGCATTTGAAATGGTAACGTGCATTTATATGAATATAGATCAAGAATCAGTGTCATGGGGGAAAAGAAAGATACCTTTAAACTATTTCCACACACAAGTGATTTATGGCTTAATTGCAAATTAAAAATAAATGCTCACTCCTTTTTTTTTAAAGATTTTATATGTTTATTCTTGAGAGACATAGAAAGAGAGGCAGAGACATAGGTGGTGGGAGAAGCAGGCTTCCTGCGGGAAGCCTGATGAAATGCTTGCTCCTTATGTGTTCAACTACTCATCCCTCATGCTTAAGTGATACAGAGTTCACTGGTCTTGATAAAAGAAGACCACTTAGTTTTTCTTTTATGGGCATGAAGCTCCCCTCATGATATCTTCATTGTTATTTACTTATTTCAAATTGCATGAATCCATGTGAAAATGGTTGGGATGAGCTTTACTAATTTTTTTTTTTTTTTTTTAGATTTTAAAATTTATTTTAGAGCACTTGGGCAAGGGGAAGGCAGGTGGAGAGGGAGAGAGAATCCTTGAGCAGACTCCCCACTGATCGTAGAGCCTTACACAGGGCTCAACCTCAGGATCCTGAGATCCTGAAAATCAAGGTTGACTGTTTAACCAACTAAGCCACCCAGGTGCCCTAAACTTTAATAATTCTGAACTACATTCAACTCCTCAGAAGAAAGAGTATTATATCATAGATGGACTTATTGGATGTTTTTGATTTTTGTATTTTTCAGTTGTGATAAAGAAGAGATCTGAATTCTGTGCACCCATAGGTAGCTTGTGTTGTCTGAAAGTGTCATTCTTCCAAAAAGTATGAGGGAGTATTGTTGACGCACATTTTTAAGTTAATTGAACTGTTTTACTCTAGTATATGTTTTTATTGATGTAACTATTATTCATTTACATTCTCAAGCATATTTTAATTATTTTGGAACATTTAGACCTTAAAGGACAGTTCAAGGGATAAGCAGTTTCACTGAATCTATTTTTTTTTATTTTATTTATTTATTTGAGAAAAAGAGCATAAGCGTGGTGAGGGGCAGAGGAAGAGGCAGACTAAGTGGGGAGCCCAATGCAGTGCTTGATCACTAGACTCTGGGATCATGACCTGAGCCAAGGGCAGACCTTTAACTGACTGAGCCACCCAGATGTCCCTCACTAGATCTTTATAGACTATTTCTCTTTGAATAAATCTTTAATTTACTTAACTTTTATTGAAACTAAATTTATTATTGCCTCAAATGTCCTATGGCATATGATTGATAATATAAATGACTTATTTGAGTTTTAATTATAATTATAAAGGTTTGGAAAAGTGTTTACGTTGTATATGCTATTCCTCTAGCAGTTTCTATTTGCATTAATATTTAGGCTATTTTTTCCTTTTTATATTTATTTATTTATTTATATTTATTTATTTATTTATATTTATTTATTTATTTATTTATATTTATTTATTTATTTATTTAAGACACAGAAGGAGAGAGAGGCAAAGACACAGGCAGAGGGAGAAGCAGACTCCCTGTGGGGAGCCAGACGTGGGACTCTCTCCCAGGTCTCTAAGATCATGCCCCGGGCTGAAGGCGGTGCTAAACCACTAAGCCACCGGGGTTGCCCTTTTTTCCTTTTTAAATGAAATCAGGAATTCAGGGAAAATGCTTATTCTTTGCAAATCAAGTAAAAGATAGCTATTAATATCTTGGTATTTTTTCATGAAAAGGATATATTTTGCCTTCTCAAAATGATAAATTTGATCGTGTAACAGAGTCTGGCTGGGCAGTTGGTTTTGAGTTGGTATGTAGAAACTGTCAATTTTCACCTTCACCATCTGCCAAATGTAGGTTATAGCAAAAGCTCCCCAGGTTTTCTCCATTTCTCAAAGCTCTGAGACATATGAATTTCTTCCAGAATTCCAGAAAATATTGTCACTGTTGAAACTGTCCATTTCTTCAGTTGCAAGGAGCTCACATCACACTTTTTTTCAGTGTAAAATGATCTGCCTAGATGATAGCAAAGTTATTTTTCTTTAGTTATTCATAAAACCCTTATAATCTTAGAGTTGTCAGGTGGTATTGAGTTATCAATTCCATCACTTTCATTTTTAGGGATTGTGAAATTGAGACAAAGAAAGATTGTCTTTACTCCAATTTTACACAGCTAATTAGTGGTTGCAGTCAGAATAGAAATTAGGTTTGCTGACATCTAATTCATCATGCTATTATGTTAAAATGAATACTTTGAAGGTGAAAGCAGGGATATTTTATCAGAGAAAGGAGAACTAAATAATCAGTGGACTGAGAAGTAAAAATAATAATAATAAATGCCTCGAATGAATGCTTACTGCATCTAGGCTTTAAATGAAATATATAAATGAATCAAATTAATCCTCTTAAACCTTCATTTTATTTTATTTTTAGATTTTATTTATTTATTCATGAGAGACACAGAGGGGGGGGAGAGAGAGAGAGAGAGAGAGAGAGAGAGAGACAGAGACACAGGCAGAGGGAGAAGCAGGCTGCATGCAGGGAGCCCGATGTGGGACCTGATCCCAGAACCGCAGGCTAACCGCTGAGCCACCCAGGTGTCCCCCTCTTAAACCTTTAAAGGCAGATGTAATTGTCCCATTTTCCTATTGACACCATGGAAGCATAGAGAATATACCTTGGCCTTGACCATAACCAGGATAGTAGGAGTTCTGTTATTGGAGAGTGCAAATCTTTACTAATATCCATTGAACTCCTTGAGGCAATCTGTGAACATAGTGAGTGTGGCAAGGGTAGCCGCCAGTGAATATATCACCTATCTTTTCCTTGTTATGTTATGAGAATGATTGGAACTGGATCGGTCTCAAAAAGGCTTTAGAGTCTAGAGAAAGATTTCCACCAGAAATATCATTTTAGGTTTAAATGTCTCCACAATGACAGATTTTTCTTACAGCAAACTACTTTTATTGTTTGTCTTTTTTCAGCTATCATGTGCTATACACTATCCTATGCTGTAAAAACGAAATCAGTACACAGATCAGTCTTAACTTCTCTTCTCACAGAGTTTCTGAGGAAACATGAGAAGTTCTATAAAGTAAACATTGCTGGTGTTTTATTAAATGACGTAAAGTCCTGATGAGAATGTGGAGGGAGAAGACTTCCTTTATGAGCGAGAATGGAAGAGAAGGAACCAGTCTTGCACAAACAGTGGGGGAGGCATTCCACATAAGAGAAACAACCCTCATGTAGTCATAGAAATCTTGGCCTGTTCAACAAATTAGAGATTGCTATGGCTGTCGCTTAGGAATGAAGGATGATAGTTTAGAATAGGGTGAGAAATAGAGATGTGAGTGGCATGATACATCCTTTGTTGTTACTGTTTTTATCAGTGACTCCCAAGGGATGCCTAGTGACATCCCTTGGAGGGGATGGGAGTGGGAGGGGGAGGGGAGGGGAGGGGAGGGGGAGTGACAGAATCAGGTAGTTTGATGCCACAAAAATATAGGACTTGTTGATAGATTTGATTTGATAGGTGATAATAAAGAAGGAATCAAGGGAAAACTCCTAGTTTTTTTTTAATATTTTTATTTATTTATGATAATCACAGAGAGAGAGAGAGAGAGAGAGAGAGAGAGGCAGAGAGAGAAGCAGGCTCCATGCACCGGGAGCCCGACGTGGGATTCCATCCTGGGTCTCCAGGATCGCGCCCTGGGCCAAAGGCAGGAGCCAAACCGCTGCGCCACCCAGGGATCCCTCCTAGGTTTTTTAATTGGCTAACTGCTTGGGTCCAATTTACTATGATGAAGATACTTTGGTTAGGAGCACATTTTGCGTGGTGGGATCGTGAAAATCAGGTGTTGATTATTAGTAATGGTCATGTTTGTAAAGTTGTTGCCTTCCAGATAGAGCTGTCAATAACTAGGTGGATAAATGAACCAGAGTTCAGAGGAGTCTCAATTGAATATGCATGTTTAGATGTCATTAATTAGTCAGTGAGGTTCCTAACAGTGAAAATGGACATAGCCACCATGAGACTGTGTCTGTCAGAGTCCCAACAGCAAATAAATAGCATGTCAAAAAAAAAAATAGCATGTCAAATTAGGAGGATTTACTTTCAAGGGGACTAATAACCAGGGTATCACTGCTCCTCATCCATAGGTACAACAGATAAGCTAGTGTGAATATAACTCCAGGGTTTCATCCAGTCTGAGGGGACCGTTGGGAGGAAAGCAGAGGACAAATGCTCTGTCCTCATTCTTCTCCCTCCCTCCTAGCTTTGTTGATGTAGCCTACTGGCCAAGTACACCCAGAAACAAGAGGTTATTACAGCCTGTTGGTATAATCATGTAGGTCAGTGGCCTAGCACAACAGAGAGGGTGGAAAAGGCAGGGAGAGATCTAAGGGAGCGAACACAAAGTGCCTGGCATGTAGAGCAAAGTATTTTAAACTCAAGATTATGGAGCTCATACTCTTTTTTTTTTTTTTTCTTGCTTCCTTGTAATGGTCTATGAATATAAAGGAAATGTAGAAGATACCTATTTTATTTTCTCCCTGGGGTATGATGAGAATTAAATTACTTTAGACACTGGAAATCACCCTGAAAAATTTAAAGCCTTATATTGTCATTAGTATTGTTCTTGCTAAGTCCAAGTCTCCCATAGAGTGAAGGAAAACACAGCCTATATTCAAAAAACGAATCCAATTTTGTGGAGGCTCAGTTCATTTCTTAGAAAATCAGATCCCTGGTAAAAGGAGTATAACAGCATTCAGTAAGAATTTATACAATTATTTTATGTAGCAACTGAAACTTGCTACATTTGTCTTCTCCCTCTCTGTTTTATAGGCACTTCTATTATATTTGTAATAAAAATGCTGTGATCAAAAAATAAAGATAGAAATGCAAATCTCAGAATGTATATTTACTATATTAAAAATTAAGAAAAAGTTAAGGACTGAAATCATCAGTTATGTTTTCTGTTACAATTAAAATGTAGGGGTAGAATATTAGAATATATGATTAGAAATGTTATGAGAATTATTTGTATAGAAATCATTGTAATAATTTCACACCGTTTTCATTTTATTTTCATCTCCCTAATAATTGGAAACTAGCTGAATAGTTTTTAAAGGAATCCAATCAGAGAGAAAATCCCACATGACCAGAAAGCAAAATTTAGATGAATACCACTGTCTTAAAGTGTGGTAATTAAATAGCAGGCCGCATTCAGAGAGATGTCAAATAGCTAAATGGCTCATACATTTGATTAGTAATTATGTATCAGACATAAAAGTCACCAACAGCTCTCCTTAACAGAAATGATTTTGGTCTGTAATGTCTAGTAAGTATCATAAGTTAAAGTCAATTTGTAAATGCTGCTATTTAGAAGGAGAAAGGTGATCAGTTTTTATTTCCTTGATTCTGTTAAGTTTTCAAAGAGAAATATAGAGCCCAAAGCAAAACTTGAAGTAATTATAATGTGTATTTTCTCTTTCTTTTTGCCTAATTTATAGCTCTAATAAAATCTGCTATTATCTTGAAAGTTTATGTTACAGAACCCCTTAGTTAAATTAGTAGCCCCACCTTCATGAAATACTGAGCCAGAGAATACATGGCAAAGCCTATTTTTATTATAAGTTCAGATTATTTTTCAGAAAGAAGGCTAACAGGTTTCCATCAATAGCTTTTACTATTCTTAAAAAACAACAGAAAAACCTGTTGACTACTGGTGTTCATTATTACTTTATGTCACATGTGTCTTACTGTTTGCTTCAAAGAAATCAGAACCCGGTAATATTTTTAGTATTTCAATATCCATATGTTTTAAGTGTTTATCCAGAATTTTATTAAGCAGAGTGTTTATCAAATGGCATCTCTATAGTTGGCAATGATATTAATGACTCCAAAAATGTGAACAAATTTGCAGCGTTTCCATGAACATCAAAAGAATAATTATGCCTGGTATCATTGTAATATTAGGTATCATTTGTATCTTTGTTTCTTAAAGATTCATAGCCCACGTATGGTAGGAAGGAAAACAATTTCGCCAGAATATACGGCATACTGCCACTTCTGTTAAAGACCAAAGACTGTGCAATGTATCTCAGTGTATACCCAGTTATCTCGTAAATCTGTAGTATGTACCGATTGGACAAATAACTTTTTCTTTTTTAGCTAGTTAAGATCACTTTTAAACTTAAAATAACCTCCTTAGAGAGTGTTCGTGCAGTAAAGTGATACTCTCAGCAGTGGCCTGGTCTCTGCACCATGGCTCAGGGGCAGGCGTGTCCAGTGCGTCCATTGTCAGGATGGCTAACAGGGAGTGAAGCTCCTTGCTTAAAGTGAGCCCAGTGTTTTAAGCTGCTTTTTTGCACATTCACATGCAGAGGCAAGAAGTTAAGCTCTTAAAATTACAAATGGGCTGGCAAAGACACACCCAGTAGCTTTTCATCACTTACTTATCTTTAACGGGAAATGAATTATTGTGGTTTACTTTTACCAGGTACTTACTAGGATTCTTTTGATTTTAATGGACTCTCTGCTTTAAAATGTTGTTAATTCCTTTGGCACCACTCTCTTCTGGAAAAGACCAAGACAAAATCTTGAGGCACTGCAAAACTGCCGTGGTCACTGCACTGCTGAGCCAGATTTGCTGCATATTCATTACAGTTTCATCATGGAGATAAATGCCCTTTATAAGCTTTCCTCCAGCTTATCTAGTGCATGGCTGGTAAACTCTGAGACATGCTGGATTCCTAAGCCCTTGGCAAAATAATTCTAGGACCCATATATGTCATCTCATTTTCAGTGTCATTTTTATTCTTTTTTTGATTGACATGTTTCTTTTCTGTGCCAAATTTTCCTTTGATCCAGCTGGATAGATGCTCTCATCACAGAAATGTCCTTTAGTATTACATGTATCAGTTGCTATTTATTTAACAAGAGTCATAGGTATAAAGAACATAGAGATTTAAAATTATCTGGTTTATTTTAATTTTGCAGGGAGAGGTTTTACTGTTTTTTCTTTCTTTCTTTTTTTTTTTTTTTTGCATAGACAAAAAAAACCCCCATAATTTAGGAGTTTGAGCAAAAAACATGGTATAACTAGTGAGTTGAAGAATCCCACTGAGCCAATATATGCTATTGAGGCAAAACCCAAAACATAACCACCCTAACTTTGTCCTTTGATTGAATTACCTGGATTATAAGACCTGATCTTTCTAAGTAACTGTGCATCTCATACTTTGCTTTGTCGTTTTATAAACAGGGTCCTAATATAGCTTATTAACTTGTATTAAAAGAAATGTCAATGCTAAGGCTGGTGTGGCAATGAGCCATGAAGAACCCTAGGCAGTGCACAGCATGGGATAGTTCTGATAACATTGTTACTCATATTTGTCTCCATACACATATATGAAGGGGGATCCCGAGAAATAAAGATCCTAACTTAGACAAGCAATGGCTAACTCGAGTATCTTAAAGGCAGCATCCTCTAGAGCTTTAACAAAAGCACCGCAGTCAACATTATATCCCTATAGAACTCCACCACTGAAGATAATGCAACCCTCACAGGTTGCATTTTATGTGGATTTGTAAGGTGTGTGGGTTGTCTCATTTTCACTCTTTCCAGAAGACAGTGATATTTTGTTAGCAAGAATGGGAACAGCGAAATCAACAAAATGCCATTTTTCTGAGCTCATTTTAGTTATGTCTCTCTAACCGGTAGTATACATGTTTTATTATAATTGAATGCATTCATTTTAAAAACTGTGAATATTACTGAGTGTCATTCATCTTTTTTTTCCCTTCATTACTGCTGTATTTTGTATGAAATAATTTTGAGCAACTACATTGGCTTAGCCATATGTTGGAAAGGGGAGAACGTCATGATTTGTTGGTCCCCACACATGGGAGAGAGTAAGAGGGAGGAGAATGCATAGCAAAGATAGGCTGGTGAGGAAGAACATTTTCCAGAAGACAAATTTCCCCTAATAACTTTTCCCACAGATATCCAGATAAAAATAAAAACTGAAATGTGAGCAGAGACTGAATGAGGCTCCTTAATTGAATCATTACCTTCATCATGCACTTTGGTTGGATTTTGGAAAGTTTGCTGAAAGGGTAGTGGCTTTAAATTATGCAGATGACATGGGGCCTATAGAGCATGATATTTGTTACTCAAAAAGTATCTCTGCTTTCCTATGTCTAACACTGAACTTTGTCTACATTTGAAGATTTGCCTCTGGGTTTAATAAGAGGTCAGGGATTCAAACACAGGGAAAGACCATGGAAGGAAGGTAGATGAAAACGAAGCCAATTGCTAAGGTCCATGAGACACTGTGGTCAGTCAGAGGGGCTGTGTCCTGCATAAAGGTTCACAAATCTGACTTTAAATCCACTCTGGGACCAAACAGAAGGCAAACTGCCAGAACGGGTTCCTCCCACCTGCCAACAGTGTGAGAGAGAGGTGATATCATTTATAGAGCTGGACATCTGAGAAGGAGGCATTCCTATAGCTCTAGAGCTGATTTTTGCCTGTAAATGTTTTCTTTCTACTCCAAGAATTTACTACTGTGAAACCTAATTAAGATCCTTCTTAGGTGGAAACAGTGAAGTATGTAATCACAGGTGAATCATTACTGGTCATGGAGTAGAAAGATGACACTTTTTATCAGAGAAATATTTCTCCTTTGGGCCTCCAAAATAGAGATTATAGCCTTCATAAAAGTGAAAATATAGCTTCAATCAGAGCTTAAATTATCTCATGGTTGAAAATGTGCTTCTAAACATCCAGCGGCATGCTTTTTGATCTTTTAGTTAGTGTGGAAAATATGATTCTCCTTGCAATATGAAAATTTAATTCATCTAATTAGCTCTTGAATTTTTTTTGTTACAGTATTTCTTAACTAATAAAAAGTGGGATACATTCTTTATATTTTTAGTAGTAATTATTAAATAATGTTTCAGATATTTTCTGATTTATGGAAATCATGCTCAAGAGAACATGATCTACATCTATGCCAAAGACTCTCTCTCCATCCTGCTGCCCCTGAGATGGATCATGGTGGCAAAGATCAAGGAAGAGGAGGAGAGACATTTCTTTCTTTTATTATTATTATTATTATTATTATTATTATTAAATATCATTGAGAAATAGGACATCATTGATCTAGGGCCCCTAATTCTTACTGCCAGAAGGTTAATGTTTTAGTGAACATGTGATTCCGTGTTTCTGGCATCACAGCAGTCAGATATCTGAATTGTTTTTCTGTAGAGATATTCTTTTTTTTTTAAAAGATTTTATTTATTTATTCATGAGAGACACAGAAAGAGAGAGGCAGAGATACAGGCAGAGGGAGAAAGAGGCCCCATGCAAGGAACCCGATGCAGGACTCAAAGGCAGATGCGCTTAACTGCTGAGCCACCCAGGCGTCCCTGTAGAGCTATTAACACACTACATTATAGTGGAATCTTTATTGAAATATAATTCATGTATCATAGTATTCACCTATTTGAAATGTACAATTCATTGTTTTTTGTATATATACAGGGTTGTGCAACCATCGTTATAAACAGATTGTAGAATATTTCATCACCCCAAATAGAAAGCTCAGATCCATTAGTAATATCCCGCATTCTTCTCACCCCCAGCCCCAAGCAACCACTAATCTACTTCTGTCTCCATATATTTGCTTATTCTTGGTATTGCATATAAATAGAATAATACAATATGATACGTGTGTCTGTGTGTATATTACTGGCATTTTCACTTATTATAAGGTTTTCAAGACCCATCTATGTTGTAGCATGTATCCAGTAATTCATTCCTTTTTTTGACCAAATATATTCAGTTGTAGGCAGATATCTCAATAAAACTGGAGAAATTTGTTTTCCTTGACTTTAAATTTGCATATTTTTAATCTAGCAACATCTATCTGTTGAACATAAATATGAACTTAGTATTAGATATTTTGAAATTCAGGAGAAAACTACGATTATATTAAGGAGTCAAAATAATACAACAATTAATGAACAAGGAAATGAATCATGGAGGGTTAAATTGCATATTCTAAAGTCAAATTTATCAAATACACAGATTTGACTGCTATACAGATTTTGATAATACTCTTTATACCAATTAGAAATAGGACTTTGACAAAAAAGGTCTATTTCCCTGAGCCTAAGTTACATTAACTGTGAGTGCATTGGCTATATTGATGTCCAGAATGTCTTATAGCTATAAAATGGTGCCATGAGTTATGTAGAGGAATACAAACTTAGATATAATGGATAGATGTTCAACTATATCAGATGCAAGTGAATGGAAGAACAAAGGCACAAAGTAGACAGAGCTCTAGAAGGAGCTGGGTCTTGTTTCAGCTGTGTTCTGTTGCTATAAGCTTGTGTGACTTTCTGGGTCTATGTCTTTCTAGGTTAAAGATAATAAATGTGCCCTAGCCCTTTATTGGGATGCAGTAAGATATTGGCTCTTCCCTTCTCAGGTAGCATGATGAAGGTCTTCCAATAATCATGGAAGTATGTTGGAATCTCCCAGCCTGGATATGGCTAGGAGCCTTAAAAGGAACAAACCTGTGAAGAGGGGAAAGGGTTACATGTATAGAAAAATAGGCTTTTATTAAAAGATCATCTTAGAAACAGTTTTTCTGTTATTGGGGCTGTCAGTTTCTAGAATGTTAGTTACTGGCTTGAGGAAAAATACACCTGGAAAAGCAGGACACTGCCCTACCATTTGAGCTAAAGCTCAGTTATGTAGGCTTATAGGGGTCCTGTTTGGGCAGATTCTAGTTTGGAAATACAGCTGGCCCCTTTTTCTGCCTCCCTCCAGAGCTGTGTCTTCTTTAAAGGAAATTTCTATTCACTGTTTGTCAGGCAACAACACTTTTCAGCAATGTTATTGTCATTAAACATTGTATTTAAGATTTGCCATTATCATCAACAACAAAAAGAAAAGTCTTATCTTCAGTATGAGGTTGAACTCCACTGTCATCCACAGGCTGAGATTCCACCCTGGATGGGAAACTGCTGGTTGTGGGAACCACAGTGGCTGATACTTTCTAGTGGGTAGAAACATGGATTCCTGCTGGGAACACTTGTCACCCCTGCACTCTGACCCACTGTCTTTCTGCAGTAGAATTCTCAATATTGCCCCCTTTCTTCTTTCTTTTTCTTTTTTTTTTTCTTTTCTTTTTTTTTTTTTTTTTGGTTGAGGGTCCATATTTGTAACTGTTATCCTGGTAAATGAAAACTCTGTGATAAAGAATATCTACATCACTGCTAAAGACATTATTTTCGTGGACTTCCTTGAAGGAAGACTTTCTGTCATAAATTATTGTAAAAGAATGTGCTTGATTGATCTAAAGGAGAACAGTAATAGTTTACACTGATGGAACTTGTTTGCCGAATCATCTCCCCATTGTGATACTTTTTTTTGGTCACATGGCCTGCATTTATCTCCTGAGCCTTGATCCCCTGTCATCTCCTTCTGTTGGAGGAAGACACTGAGACTCAGGAGAATTCAATGACTTGTTAGAATCACACAATTAATTAGTTCCAAGGTCATTTCTTGATTTTCCATCAAACTGTAAGAAAAAATGACATTGTTTCTACTAGTTTTACAAAAATAATTTGTAATTGGCCTTGAGGGAGTGTGAGAATGGCAATCAAAGCACACCAGTGGCAGCTGGGCAAACCCCAGAATCCCTTCTGTTTCTTGGGCCCTCCCTGAGGTCTAGTCAGGGCGACATTTACAAACAAATGTTAGCTTCTGCAAGGGTTGCTGAGGTCGGAGTACAGAGGAAGAGGTATGAGGTAGGTTTGGCGCTGGTGACTGGATCTGACTCTACGATGTGCACAGCTAGCTTTAGTGGTCAGACTTGAGCAGTAACCTGGTAGATGTGTGTAGATGGAACCTGAAATCAACAGGATGGAGAGACGTGCAGGGCTGGGCCTGGGCTATTCAAGTAGCTAAGTGAGGGACTCTAACGGCAGGCATCTTGGATTGTGTGTAGCAATAAGGCAGGCAGTGTCCTGGCAGGAGCAGAGGTACACACATGTGGGGCTCCATGAACCCTGGGTAGGCAGTGCTCCAGCCAGAAGAGGGCAGCACATACAGGGAGCTTCTGACTTCAGCAGTTTCATTATACCACATACCGCAATTGTGGTAGATGGAACCTAAGCAGATTAGTTAGAAGAATAAATGAATAGATGAGTGAATAAAGTGTAAATGGATGAATAGCTGATCCAACTCCAAATCAGGAAGCCCTTTCCATCCTGCCCTACTCTTATTTCCTTGGTTTTTCCATGTCAGGAAACAGAGCGGCCCAAGACATGTGCCCTCAGCTAGTTGAGCATTTTTATTTAAACCCTCTCTCAGGAATCAGAGAGAATATTGGAGACCAGTGCTTGAAAGTGAGTTTTGGCACATTGCCCAGTTCTTAGCTTGACAAGTCTGATCTTGTTTTGGTTTCTGTCTTGGGCTTGCAGTGTCCATTTATATACTACCATTTCACACTTTTATTATTGTCTTTGGATCACCATTTGTAAGGGCCTGGTTTATGTTACCATTTCAATGCATTAGGGTATCTTTGTAAGTATTTACTGTTTCCTTAAAAATTAAGCATCATTTATCTTTATTCCTTACCTTACAAGGAACTTTCCTGACCAAGCGGGCAGTGCCTGTACACTTTACTTCTTTTAACTCTGTGAGAGAGGTAGAATTTGGATCTAGAGCTTGTAGGTTGGGGCTTCCTTTACTGTAAGCTACTGGTGTTTGTGTTGTACCTTTGGATGACTGAGCTCGAATCCATGAAGCAATGCTATGAATAGCTACCAATTTATTTCAGTGAGTTCTAAAACTTGTTAAAAATAGAACCTTGTAGAGACTTAATTTTCTTCACTGTTTTCCATAGCTGATGTGACAAAACATGTCTTTGTAAATCTTTTCAATTTAGAGAGAATTTTGCTTTGCTTCTCTACTAATGTCTGACTAAAAAAAAAAAAAAAAAAAAATTCTAAAGCTCAAAATGAGAAAAATGGTTTGAATCAAATCTGTTAAGTTCCCACAATTTATTTTCAACTTAACACAAGTTAAATTGAATATATGTGTATTTCACACTTGTCACAGTGCTTGTTCATGATAGGTTCTTACTGTGATCATTAATTTTATGTCAAGATCAAAGTACTTAGATAATTGATTAAACATTATTCTTGATGTTTCTCTAAAGGTGTTCATTAGGAGCACCCAGATGGCTCAGTTGGCTGGTGTCTGACTCTTGATTTTGACTCAGGTCATGATCTTAAGGTGATGAGATCAAGCTATGCATTGGCTCCATGCTGTGTGTGGAGTCTGCTTAAGATTCTCTCTCTCTTTCCCTCTGCCCTCCCAAAAATGTTTTTATATGAAATTAACATTTAAATTGGTAGACTTTGAGTAAAGCACATTGCCTTTCATTCTTTGGGTGGGCCTCCAAGCAGTTGAAGGCCTTAATAGAAAAACTGACCTTCTCTTAACAAGAGGCAATTCTGTTAGCTAACTGCCTATGAACTTAAGCTGTAATGTCAGTTCTCTGCTGGGTTCAAGCCTACCCTGAAGATTTAGACTTGCCAGTTTCCAATATCATATGATCTAATTCCTTAAAATGAACCTATTTCTGTGTTTCTCTATATACACACACAGTGCTCTAATAGTTCTGTTTCTCTGATGAACCCTGCTAATACACTTAGTGACATTGGTTTTGGCCTTTCTGCTTTCTCGTGAGGTGGCGAACCTTTGATATAGGTATGGCTTGTTCACCTTTGCAATCTTCCATCTGGACACAATCCTGGCATTAGAGAGTTGCTCAATCATGCTTGTTGAAATAAATTAGATTCCTCCTTTTTTTTTTTCATTTTTATTATATTCCTATTTTCTTTTCTTTGTTTAACCAGTATATTTATATTTATCCAGTTCAGTTACAATAAGATTTCATTAGTGATGTCCATGATATAATGAAGTTTTAGAAAATATCTTATAAATGTCCAAGGTAGATGGAATTATGCTCAGTACAATTTTGAACATTTTGTTTCTTCTATAGCTGGTAAATATATGGTACATGAAGTATTGCCCAGACATATTAGTGATGATGTTTAATATATATTAGAGGTGTTCTTTTTTAAAGATTTTATTTATTTATTCATGAGAGTCACAGAGAAAGAGAGGCAGAGACATAGACATAGAGTGAAGCAGGCTCCATAGGGAGCCTGATGTGGTACTTGATCCCAGGACCCCGAGATCACGCCCTGGGCTGAAAGCAGATGCTCAACCACACTCAGGTATCACAGAGGTTTTTTTGTTTTTGTTTTTTGTTTTTTCTTTAGGGGAGAGAGAGAGAGACAGAGAGAGAGAGAGAGAGAAAGAGAGATTACCCAAGTGGGGAGGAGGGGCAGCAGGAGAAGGAGGGAGGGACTCTCAAACAGGCTCCACACCTATCACAGAGCTCAACAAAGGGCTCCATCACATGAACTTGAGATCATGACCTGAGGTAAAATCAGAAGGTAGATGCTTAACTGACTGAGCCACCTAGGAGCCTTTATAAATTAGACTTTCTATGTAAAGTATTCACTGAAGCCAGTAGAAATTATAAATAGCATGTGGAGTATGATAGGACATGGAATTTCTAACTTTTATTTATTTTTTTGAGTCTATTTTTAAAAACTTTATTTAAATTCAATTTGCCAACAGATAGTATAACACCCAGTGCTCATCTCATCATGTGCCCTCCTCAGTGCCCGTCACCCAGTCACCCCATTCCTCCATCTACCTCCCCTTCTGCAACCCTTTGTTTGTTTTCCAGAGTTAGTCTCTCATGGTTTGTCTTCCTAATTTTTCATTACTCAGTTTCCCCCCTTCCTTTATGGTCCCTTTTACTATTTCTTATATCCCATATATGAATGAAACCATATGGTAATTGTCTTTTCCCAAATGACTTACTTCACTCAGCATAATATCCCTCCAGTTCCATCCACGTTGAAGCAAATGGTGGGTATTCATCTTTTCTAAGGGCTGAGTAATATTCCATTGTATATATAGGCCACATCTTCTTTACTCATTCATCTGTTGATGTACACTGAGTCTTCTTCTCCAGTTTGACTATTGTGGACATTGCTGCTATGAACATTGGGGTGCAGGTGTCCCACCGTTTCACTGCATCTGTATCTTTAGGGTAAATCCCCAGTAGTGCAATTGCTGGGTCATAGGATAGATCTATTGTTAACTCTTTGAGGAACCTCCACACAGTTTTCCAGAGTGACTGCACCAGTTCACATTCCCACCAACAGTGTAAGAAGGTTCCCTTTTCTCCGCATCCTCTCCAACATTTGTGGTTTCCTGCCTTGTTAATGTTCCCCATTCTGACTGGTGTGAGGTGGTATCTCATTGTGGTTTTGATTTGTATTTCCCTGATGGCAAGTGATGCGGAGCATTTTCTCATGTGCTTGTTGGCCATGTGTAGGTCTTCTTTGGTGAAATTTCTGTTCATGTCTTTTGCCCGTTTCATGATTGGATTGTTTGTTTCTTTGCTGTTGAGTTTAATAAGTTCTTTATAGATCTTGGATACTAGCCCTTAATGCAAGGTATTAGAATGCTATGATTCAATTATTCATCAGCAATATTGGACTTTCATATTTGTTACACTTACAGGAGTGAGAGATTTGCATTAAGTAAATACTGGTAGGCTACACATACTTAGCTGTGAGGAGGTAGTGTTCTTTCTTTCCTTTTTATTTTTTTAAAGATTTCATTTATTTGAGAGAGATCAAGCACTGAAGGAGAGGGAGAAGCAGACTCCTGGCTGGCCTAGCAGGGCACCTAACAGGGTGTTCAACCCCAGAACCCCGGGGTCATGGCCTGAGCCAAAGGCAGACACTTAACCAACTGAGCCACCCAGGTGACGTGAGATGGTAGTTTTGTCCTGTAGGTTATAACATGTCTGGTTACAGAGAGCAAGGCATTTAACAGGTGGTGACAATGGTGGTGGTGGTGGTGATAGAATCCAGTGGCCCTTTTCACATTCCTTTCTTTATGAACAGCTGAATATGCATGTGGTGATTGAGGCCTGAATGTATTTGCCATTATAACAACTTGCTGGTTAATCAGCTTGTTCTCTTCCTGAGGACTTCCGCTATAATTTTCATGTTTTGTCACCTGAGCAAACAGAGAATGAATTCAGACAATGAATATATCAGGTTATCAGTGAGAGCTCAAGAGAGTTCTTGCTCTAGACAGCAGGACAATGATCTCTATAGAAATGTGACATCTAGATATTCAGACACCTGACTTAATTTCTGTAAGGTGGGTGTTGTCAGGATTCCAATAGCATCCCCTACCTCCACCAGGAGGATTCAACTTTTAGATAACAGAGAATTTTTTAATGAAAATAGTATAAATAGTTACCACTCTGGCTTGTGTAATTTCAATGATATTTAAAACCAAATATTATGTCACAAAATTTAGCTTATTTCTACTCTCTTTATCTTTCTTTCCTACATATTATGTTTACTAACTTACTGAGTATTTCCTTTGTCGTAAGATCTTTCATTTTACTTTTTATTTTATTTACATGAATATTAAAGCCAATTTTTTTGTTCAACCTTTTATGTTGGGCCTTTTTATTCCTCCTCTTCATCCAGTATTTAAATTTTCATTCATCTTCCTCTATTTTTCCCAGTATTTTTAACATATAATAGTCATATCTAAAATATATTTTGTTTTTATTTCTGACTGAATTTTACCTTTTTTTTTTTTTCTATTTTTCTTGCATCTCAGGAAAATGGTGGGAAAAAAATATACTTTGGAGTCTGACTACTTGGGTTTTAATCATCGGTGAAGTTGCTTCTTTTGTGCCTCCACTTATGTATCTATAAAAAGGAACTAAGAAATATATTTATGTTCATGGAGTTGTTATAAATTATAGATTTGCACTTGAAATATAGTCAGTACTTTAGATTTATTAGTTACCATTGTTGTTTTTCTTTTTTTTAAACTAGTCTATTGCTTATTCCAGTCCCTTTTACTAACATAGATTTTGCCTCTGCAAATGACTTATTTTTATTCTACATTTTTCATTCCAGTAGTAGTTAATTTGTGATAAACAAAGGGTGTGATGACTAGTGAAATCATTTTCTTTATTTTATAGGCATATTTTGTATGTACTACTCTGTATGCCTAGCACATAATAAAAGCTCAATAAATATTTGTTTTATGACTGTAATGCAAAGCTAACAGCTGTATTACAGTTTATATAAGTTTGGTGTCATATCATGAATTTGCCAACAATATATTTTTTTGATCTTTCTATAAACAATGTCAGCAACTGTTTTTGTGTTCTATTTATCATTTGGAGGGCACTGTGCTAGACAATACCATGAATAATAATAAAAGCTAACACTTTCTTAACACTCAATATTGGCTAGCATTGCTCCAAGTACTTAAGCGAATTATAATCCTCGTGATAACCTCACGAAGCTGGACTTGTTGATTTCTATTTTGTAGATGAATAAACTGACTCACCAAAAGTTTAAGTGACTTGCCAATAGTCAGAGGGTTGATATAGTAGCATTAGCAGGGCTTTGAACAATGCCTTTCTGGCTTTGGATTCTGTGCCTTCAATAATTATTCTGTATTTCCACCAGAGAATTTACAGTCTATCAAATTATGGTACTTGTCACCATGCAACATCTATGTTATTTATTAGACTAGAGTCTACTTTTGTAGATAGGAACCTATGAAGTCTTCTGTATTGGTTTATTTTCTGCTTTGGTCTACAAATTTACTCAGTGCATATATGGTAATGAAAATATTCATTGATACACTGATAAAATCTTAACTATTCATCAATTTTTGTTTTCAGTTTTTGCTAATTTATTAGGTGTGGACGGGGTTTATGTACTAATGGGTTAATTTGGACAAAAATGTTGTGTAGATGAAATCTTTAAAAAAAAAAAAGAAATCTTTAACCTTTTTTCAACCTACCTTTTCCATGATAGTGCCAGGTCTTCTGAGCTTTGTCCTTTTTCTGAACTATCTTTCATTTGTAGGGAAAATTGATAAGTGTTAATTATCACCAAAAGTGAGATTAAAGCAACAAAAATTCCATTAAGCAGAATTAATTGCTAGGCTGGCATTTAACTGAAAGTTTTTAAAGCAAATAATAAGACACCATGAGCATGTGTGTCTTACTATTGACATTTATAATTTTAAAAAATGGTTATCAAAATAATCTGTTTTTCCAGCATCTCTTTCACTTTCTTCAAGAAGTAAGTGTGCACCTGTCTATGCCGATAGAGGAGTGAAGGTATTCTCTTCCTCACTGTTTGTCCCATCCTCATCCTGCAGGCCATCAAAGAATTGTTCTACTCCTCTTGCAAGCCCAAATATGTTTCTTCTATACCTGGTGGACATTCTTTGTTTTCTCTGCACAGAAATACAATGGTAATTGCTAAATATATATTTATGTTTATATGTTTATATATACTATTTTTATATATATACTATATTTTTAATAGTATATATTTTTTAAAAATATATACTATTTTTATATACTATATATAATTGCTAAATATATATTTATGTTTATATGTTTATATATACTATTTATATATATTTTTTATATATACTATTTTTATATATACTATTTTTACTATACTATTATATATTTTTATATATACTATTTTTATATAGTATAATACTATATACTATTTTTTTATACTCTGTCCAAAACCACTGTTCACATATTTCTTTGGATTTGATGATTTGAAATGTTATCCAAGTACCATTTGTTAGTTTATGGAATTTTAACATCTTATCAACACTATCATCCTAATTATGCTATATTTTGTCTTAAGAATAGATGTGGTAGTTAATTTTATGTGTCAGCTTGCCTGGCCATAGGATGCCCAGATTAACTATTATTCCTGGTTGTGTCTTTGTGAGTGTTTTGGTCAAGATTAACATTTGACTGGCAGACTCAGTAAAGTAGGTAGCCCTTCCCAATGTGTGGGCCTCATCTAATCTGTTGAGGGCTTGAATGGAGCAAAGGTGGAGGAAAGAGGAATTAGCCCTTTTTTTCTGCTTTGCTGCTAAACTGGGACATCTTATCTCATCTTTTCCTGCCTTTGGAATTGGATTTTCATCATTGGCTCCCCTGGATCTATGGGCTTTGAACTTAGGCTGAATTACATCATTGACCTTCCAGAGTCTCCAGCTTGCAGACAGCATGTCTTGGACATCTACTTCCATAATTGTGTGAGTCAATTCCTCATAATAAATATCTATCTATTTGTCTATCTATGTATCTATCCTTTATCATCATGTCTTCTACTGATTCTGATTATATCATGAATCTTGACTAAAACAATAGATTTTTTACCTTTTACTTCCTGTGAGTTGAGGGGTAACAGTAAAGAACACATTCAAAAACATTTCCCCAGAAAGTTGATCCAGTACCTGATTTTGAGTTAATCTTTTAGTTATTGAATTTTCACAATTATTTGAAATGGAAAGATTCCTGGATGAGTTACTAAAATAAATATAAAATGAATTAGACATGAGCCTTGCCCTGAAAGGACTCATAATAAAATTAAAGGTTACTATGAGCAGAAAGTGCATTCCTATTCAGAGGAGAAAATATAAAATTGGGAGGATCAAATACAGCTTCATGATGAAGACAATTCTTAAACTAGATTTTAAAGAACAATGAAGACCTTTCCTCTTCCAGGCTGATGACAGAGCATTTATTTTTCAGTTCAATCACAATTAGAAACTTATATGTATTCTGCTCTGATATCTCAGAAAAGTAAAAGAGATGCAACTGGAGATAACAATGGATATTTCCATTGGTTTGGTGTTGAATTAAGGCAAAGGCCAACGTTGAAGGGAAAAGAGCAAAAACTAGGATGCATCTAAAATGTGACCGGCTTGGGTGCCAAGTAAAGGGACTTGGATGGATTTTGGAGGAATGGAAGGGGAGTGAACATATCTAAGTTTGGATATTTTAATTTAAGAACAGTATGTAGAATGGATTAGAGATTAGATTAGATTAGATTAGATTAGATTAGAGGTGGGATGAGAGAAGAATTAGGTGATAGCAAATCCACAACAGGGTAGCTAATGTATTGGTGGCTTGTGTATGCACTACTTAATTCAATTAAAGTTTTCTGTTCTGATTTTTTTTAATTTATTTATGATTGTCACAGAGAGAGAGAGAGAGGCAGAGACATAGGCAGAGACATGCAGGCTCCATGCACTGGGAGCCCGACATGGGATTCGATTCCGGGTCTCCAGGATCGCACCCTGGGCCAAAGGCAGGCGCTAAACCGCTGTGCCACCCAGGGATCCCTCTGATTATTTTTTTTAATGAGGTGGTTGAACCAATTTATTAGGAGGCTTAGTCCACTTCTTAAATTTCCTTTTTTTTTTTTTTTAAGTTGGGGACATTCCACATTTTGATAGTTTTACCTATAAGAGCTTGATTTATTGTTTTAAAAAAATTTATTCATGTATCCATGAGAGACACAGAGAAAAAGGCAGAGACATAGGCAGAGGGAAAAGCAGGCTCCCTGAAGGGGAGCCCACTGCAGGACCCCATACCCGAACCCCGGGACCACGCCCTGAGCCGAAGGCAGACCTCAGCTGCTCAACTGCTAAGCCAGCCAGGCCTCTCTTAAATTTCCTTTTTTTGATTGATTATGAATCTTTAAGCACTCAGACAAAGGCTTTAATACAATGAAACTTTAGATTTCTTTCTCTTCTGAATTTATATGTCACTTCACAGAGAATTGTATAATATAGAAAAATTCCTAATAGCAAATTTATTTCATTTTAATTCACTTGATTTTTCAGACTACTTTTGTGGCATATGGCATTTTGCCTTGAGCACATACGAACACAGATCACTGCACTATCTGAATAATGACACAGTAGTGTAAATTCCAAATGTATAGAACTTGAAAAGTAGTGGTTTCTTCCCCCTCTCCTCTCCTCAGCTGCACTCCCAAATACTGTTGATGTTGCATATACCAATATTTGAGCTTTTTGTTGATGAGATTGTATTTTTTTTTTCAGCCTGGTGTACTGCTGAATGCTGACAAAATGATCTCATGCTTTTATTAATTATTTTAATCAGCTTGCCATGATGCATACTTATTGAAGGGAACATTTAGATTAATTTTGGGATGATTAGCAGGGGTTGGTTGAAGAATTCAAATCTAGTCTGGTTAATGTCTATTAAAGGTTTTTCAGTGACTGTAAACTCCAGTAATATCTCAGTACCTCTCCTTCTTGCAAAAATTCTCATTGTGTGTCTGGTTAAGATTGACACACAGTTTCATTTATTAAAATATATTGCATTCCTCTAGTAATACATGTAAGTGCTACTGTACAGCTTTTAATTTATTTAACATCTAATATTTGGTGGCCTTGTCAGATCAGAGTAGTGACTGTCTCCTCAGAACACATGCAGTTGTTTTAGATGGTTATTTCTGCTCTGAAACTTCCAAAATAATTAATAGCAAATTATCCATTTCATTAGAAATATAAGCATTTACTACTCACATCCAAATTATAGTCAGATGTCTGTCTTTTTTCTTTTCTTTTCTTTTTTTAATTCTGTAAGATTCCTGCCTTAGTTGAGGGTCAGAGAAAGGAATACCTTATGCAGTTCTAACTACCATGCCTCTAGAGAAGGATAATTCTGCTGTCCTAGATTCTACAGCTAGTGAGACTGGCAAACATCTTTTTTTTTTTTCTTTTTTGATGCTAGAAAACCTCTTTCTCTTACCTTGAACAGTTGGCAGCTGTGGTTAGGGAGTGATGCCAAGTCTAAGCAAAGTTGAGTTAAAGGTGTAGAGCATGTGGGGGAACTAGTGGTACTGTGAATACACAGGAGACTTGGCTTCAGGTAAAAATAGGCTGTTTCAGATGAGATGAAGTTCACTGCTTTCATTTGGTGAGTCTCGGCTTTCATAAAATATGCACCACTGTGTTTTAAAAAAATTAAAAATAATTTAAGCAAGATATGTGTAAAAAGAAGCATAGGATGGAAAAAAAGTATCCTTTTAATGTATTTAGTATCCTTTCGATGTATTTCAATATGTAGGTCAAATCCATTGAATTTAGGACTTTTAGAATAAAATTAGAGATGCAGAGACTGAGAAAGGAATATTTGGAGAAATAAAAATGAAAACAACATTGATAATTCTGATCCCATTTGGTAACATTTCATTTCAACAAGGTGATGATATTTTTACAATTAGTCTAGCAATTGCATTACATTCTGTATTTTTATTCGAATTAGAGTGTTCTTGGTGCTATGCACATTATCAACTTAGAGGAGAGGAAAACATGTCAACATTTTACTAGAAATCCCACTTTTCCTAGTGTTAAACTATTAGGTTGTTTCCTTTTTGAATACACTAAAATTAACCAGTAGTTCAGGTTTTTATTTTGTTATACCAGGAAACATGCTGTTTTCCAAAGTGAATGAATGTAGCTTCCAAAATTTCATATCATCCAGCTGTCTTTTTGTTCCTATCTAAAAGCACAGGCCAGAACTCCATTAGAAAGTCATAGAAACCATAGACTGATAATTTCTAGTTGCAAAAAATCACCTTAGATTTCCAAGTGGCGGTCGATGAAGTAAAACAATCACCATAACAATATTAATTAATGAGTACTAATACTTCCTTAGTCCCCATATTATATAAGTGCTTCTATTTTTTATTTATAAAATTATATATTTTATTAAGTTTTGGACTTAACAATTCTATTAGATAGGTAGATAAATCATTATTAAAATAACTTTTCCACAAGGGGAATTTATATTCCTAAGGACATATATAGTTAAAAAGTGGTAAAATTATACTCAGGCCTTTTGATTTCAAATTTCTTGTTCTTTCAACCATTTCCAGGATGATGCATTAAGGTACCTTTTTTTTTTTTTTTTTTTTTCTTTTGGCTTCTTTAAGAGATAGCCCTAGCCCAAAAATTTGAAGAACACATCCCCCACATGCCAGATCAGCGATTTACTAGCTGCATGACCTTGTGGCTCCTTTCATTAACTATAAATTGAAGGCTTTGAACTAGATAATTTTAAGTACTTTCAGCTATAAAATTTGGTTATTCTATTTAAAGTAATGTAAGATGGTTCAGAAAAATTATATCTACAATAATATATTTTATTGCAGAAGGTTTCACAGAATTTATTCAGAAAACTGTTTCATATATGTTAATACATATTATGTCATAAAAGGGTTTGATGGGCAATTGGTTTTGGGAAAGTCACAGTAAAACAAAATTAGACATCTATTTATGGTAGGACTGACTTCTTGGTAACTTTAGCAGACTAAGTACAGAGTGAAACTAGATAAACGGTATGTAGAATGAAAATGTACATTGCAGGTGCACTTCTCAGGAGGGATGCATGGTCCAGAAAATGCTCCCTAGGGAAACCCATCATAGCCCAAAACTTTAGTGCTTATTCTTAGTCAGCAAATCATCATTGTGTCTAGCTATACTTTGTCTCTTCCAAAATGATTTTGGGGTTGCTAAGGGCTGTGTATTTCAAAACCTATTTGGTGAACTAAAATTTAAAGAAGAATCTTATTAAATATAACTACAACATAATGTAGAAGGTCTTAATTCATAGTGATCTCAGCTGCTGAGATTATTCAGCAGCATTCAAGAGGTATTTTAATTCTTCCATTTGTGGTAGCATTGGAAGAAAGGATTTCTGAAATTTCTTAGAATTTTGTACTATAGATCCTTGACTTAGTTTACCTTCACGTGCTATTTAATGTTGGCTTTATGATACAATGTTATTCAACTAAGTTTCCCAAGGTTAAGATTTCAGTAAATTGTCGCAAAATATATAGCAACATTTGCCTTCAAGATCCTTGTAATTTTTTCTGGGTTGTAGAGTTGGCACACGGTCTCTACAGCTCCTGATAATGGCGTTTCTTTTTTGTCTTGTTTTTGGTGTGTGTTTAGAATAAGAACACTATGAAGCTGAGCCGAATGCTTTGGTCTTTCACAGGCCTTGCAAGATAGCTCTCCAATAACCATAACAGACAGATTCTCCATGCACATAAATCATAGGTGGTCCATAAAAAGGGATCTGTTACTTTCAGTTTGGGGAAAGATCTATCCTGTGTTACAATAGCATCATTTTGTGCCTGTAATACTTACAAAAACATATCTACATATTCAACATCTTCATTTGCTGATATATAATCTGAATAACTTTTGTATTTGTTTCTGATGAATTAATGGAGTTGATTGAGAATTTAACTTGGTTATTTCATCATTTTTTCTTTTCTTTCTTTCTTCACAAAATGTATTTTCTCCCTGAGTCATTTATTCTTATTTCAAAAATTGAGATGGAGAGAGAGTTGGAAAGATATATTACTGTTTTTGACAGCTATTATTAATTTTCAAGATTCATATCCCAATGTACAGCAATGATTCACCCAGATGTGCCTTTCAATCAGTAGCAAATATAATAAGATTTTATGTCTTTTTTGGGGGGGAAAAGCAAGGCCTTCTTTGAAGGCTCCATACATACATATTTATGAAGAAATGGGAAGAGAAGCCTTCTTTGTTTTTATTGTATTAGTATTATTTAAGTGCTGTTGATACAAACAAGGCAAGCCATTCAATTATTTTCTACATTTTTGCATTTTTACATATATTTCCAAAATACTTCACTTGGTTTCCCCCAGGCCATGAGGCTGACTAAGGCAGAGAGTTTCCTGTGTTCATGAAACTCACATGCAAGTGTGTGTGTTTGGGAGGGACAAGGGAAGGAGAAATAAAACATGACACTGATAAATGTTCACCAAAGAATTTTATGGCACCATAACAAAAGAAAAGTGACTTAAACTTTTCCAGGGAAGCCTTTTCTGAGGAGGTAAGATTTAAACTGAACTATTATCAACAGACCAAAGCTAAGTACATGAAGAATGGGAGAAGAGATGATGAAGCAACTGGCGGGGAGTTGCCAACGTGCCTGTTGGAGGAACCAGAGGAGAGAAGAAGGGTGCCATGGCTCCTGGTCATGTGGAGAATTTTTAAAGCCAAAGAGAAAAGTTTCAACTCAATTCTAAGTACAAGAGGAAGCCACCTGCAGGTTTTAAGCCAGATTAAATGGCATGATTCCATTTGTTTTGAAAATATCAGTCTATATCATGTGCTAAAAAGTATTGCAGAGTCAAGAAGGCAGCTCAGAGACCAGGAGTTGGGCTCTGTTCTAGTGAACCCCAGGACAGATGCTGATGCTTTGCACAGAGAACACACTGGTGAGGAAAAAATAGATGTATTTGGGGCTCTGAACTCATGATTTAATTACAAGGTGTGGAAAAGCATGGCCCTTCCAACCCGTCCAATTCAAAGAGAAGGAAGACCACCCTGAAAGGGAAAGTCAGTGGGAAGTGGAGAGCTGAGAGACATGGTTCTAGAGCATGAAGAAAGACCGGATTTCACATCCTTTCAGAATCCCTAATCATAAAAACAGGCATACAACTGTAAAACATCTTTGTACAATTCCTTGTACTACAGCCATAAGTATTTTAGAGGATTTTCTTCAGAAATAAAAAATAATCTCATAAAACAAATGATTAAAAAATGTACAGACTGTACTTTTGTTCATTTTCACTTTGAATATAGAAGTATACAGGACTGAAGGCTGTTGAAATCTAAGCCTTCATTCTGGCAAATGAATATGCTCACATCCAGAAAAGATTACACCATAGGTAGGACACTTGACCAACAGTGTGCAGATTGGACCTAGAGCTTCATTCTTCTGTGGCCCACTCCAGTGGGCCTAATTATAAACTAATTATATCAGAGTTTTTATACTGAATTAGTAGTTTGAAGTACATGTTTCAAAAGAAAAATTAAGTAGGAAAACAGAGCAGAAGAATAATGGATATGGACAGAAACTTGGACATTAAGGGGCCAAGCCATTTAGTCTGGGTGTTTGGTCTGGGCAGGGTTCAACTAAAGGTAGAGATGCTCAGGGAGATGTTAAAAAGAATCCCTTACCTTTCCTCAAAGGAAGACAGAACATACATACCATTTCTCTTCTCTGCCACCTAATGATCCCATGCCTGCAGTGCCAGTGCATCCTGTCTTCCATCCTCAGGTGCTGAGGGTCAGAGCCTCCTTGGGATTGTAGTCAGGTGTGCTGCTTTGTGTGTGTGCTGGTTTCTCATTCACTTTGTCTTCTCTGTAAATGGCAAATTGCTTGAAGGCAGAAACTATGTTAATGATAAACTCAGAAAATGTTGCAGGTAAGTGGTTGTTGATTCTAGTGGGAAGGAGACCCTGCCCTGGGTATAAAACCACTCCTCCTACAATTTGTCTTTAGAGCATGAATCCTAACTTCCATCCTGCTTTCCTACTGTTTATCATGTCATAGGTAGAAGATGGAAAGGGAGGAATTCACAGCAAAGACTACTCAAAATTAAGATGAGAAGACAAGAAAGCACATACGGTTTCTGAGGTAGACATACAGAGGCAGAAACACTGCTGAAGATTCTGTAAGGTCCTACATTTCTTTCCTAGGAAAGCAGCTTGTAAGCTTGGTGACCGTGAACACATGAACCTGTTTGAGCTTTAATTTGCATACCTTCATAATGGGAAGTAAAAACTGATCGTGTTACAAAGATGAATGGATGGTCATTTGTGTTAATATGTGTATGATGCTTCATACAGAACAGCCCCCGACTGCTCATTTTCATCGTGTGTAAATTGTTCATAACCAAGGGTCTGTGGTTTTGATGATAGTATTCTTCTTTTTCTAGGCCAGTGTCATATGTTTCTCCTCCTACTAAACCTTTGCATTTCCTTCTGGACCCTGTCTCTCTCTTAATTTGTCTACACATGTACATCCTTGGGACTTACTTATTCTTGGGTATTTAGCTTGGTCTGGGTAGGCACCCAATGCTTAGCTTGTTGTGGCACTCTATAGCTGTAGCATCACAAACTGTCTCCAGTTATATAGGCTCTGTGTGGCCTGGGACCATGTTTGTCCTGTTTATTGATGGCCTAGGCATGGAGGCTGTGCAATGCATATTGGCTGAATGTCCAATAAGAGAAGTGTGCAGTGTCTGTATACCTCATGAGTGTGCAAACAACATATGCATGTTATTTCTATCTCTCTCTCTGTGTGTATGTGTGTAGCAAGACCTCCAGGCAGATGCGCATAGCTATTTATATCTGTAGAATATTTCTTTGGGGAAAATCCCATCCTAGTAATGGAGCTTGGTGTTAGGAAACAATCATTGCACCCAGACAGAAGCACCAAATTTGTTGAATATTGCTTTATAGGCATACTTCATACTGTTAGGTAGGGCACAAGGGGGCATTGAGCCTCTTCAAATGCAGTGACAGAGCAAGTGAAGGGAAAATATAAACCAGGAAAATATTTTGTCATTTTGTTCAGTTGTTTGGACAGATGCATTCTGCATCTACATTTTCTAGATAATCACCTTAAATTTTCATTTTTCTTTGCTGTTTTCAGTGTGAACATTGTGTCAGATTGTAAATCATTCTCATTTAAAAAATTCAGCTATGGTAAATTACACATAACAAAGTTTACCCCCTTAACCATCCTTAAGTAGTTTATTAGTATTAAGTATATTCATACTGTTGAGCAACCAATTTCCAGAACCTTTTCATCTTGCAAAACTGAAACTTCATATCCACTAAACAATGCCCCAGTTCATCCCACAACCAGCCCCTGGCAACTGCTATCCTACATCCTGTTTGATTTTCTCTTTGTATTTTAATTAAGCCCTGCTTGACACTCTAAAGAAATAGTGTTTGGCCCAGTGATCATTCTCATATACACACTCTGGATCCAGTCACTCTGAAATTCTCATCATTGCCTCAGCACTGAGAAGACTGATCCCTTTGCTCTTCTGACTTATACTTGGGCTTGGTCTCATACAAAATGCCATGCCCGAATATCTGTCTTTACTAGTTCCTCTATATCCAGCCCCAGGGCGCTGATTTCTCCAGCAGAGGAGCCTTTGTCTCCTGACCCCCTGGTGCACAGTTGGGGGGACATCTGTGTTGCCCAGAGTTGTCTTGTGAAGTGTAGTGTGGCCTCCCCAATTTTTTATATAAAAACTGTGTTACAAATATACTTAGGTGTAGTTGACATAAAATTTAATTTCAGGTACTTTTTCATAAAGTGGTTCTATAATTTGGACTGAAAAATTAAATTCAAAATAAAACAGTCTAGGAAAATGTGTCCTAAGACTTAGAAACAATTTAACTTTTGGTAAATGTTCACTCACAAACTGTACACTCATAGGGTTTCTATTGTGTCTTTCTCAGTCTTGTTTGAAAATATATATATATTTTTTTCCTTAGAGAAGACCTGTATTTCTAAGAAAAATGATGTGGATTCCCACTACAGCAGCCCCATATTTATAACTGCCAGTCTAGAGCCAGTGTACACATAAGACAGTGAAGAGCAATATGTTTGTCTTTAGGGAACTAAATAAGAGATGCTTTTAAGTGTCTAAGCTCTATCCAAGCTGGGTTCCTGATAAGCATTGAATTGAGTCCTCTGGCATGCCTAGGTATTGATCTGGGGAGAAGGAAAGGCATATGAGTTAAAAGAAGAAATATTAGAGAACAAAAGCAAATGACAGTATTTGAAGTAATCTTAGCAATGATAGCAGGAAAGGAAAGAAAGAAAGGGAGAGACAAACCAATAACTGACACCACATCCGTATACAAGTCTCATAATTAGAAGAACCAAATAATACAAATGCAAATAGGGAACACTTGACTCTCCACTGGCTTCAGGCTCAGAAACTTTGCCTGTTGCTTTGATAGACCATGAAAGTCATTGTTTTGTCTTGAAGGCAGGCTAGACTGGAATGATAAAGAGTCTGGACTCTATGACATTTAGGTTTCCAATATTACACTATTACTTTTAAGGGCATTATTGATTAGAATAAGTCAAAAACACGACTGATATCATTTGTTTTCGTGTGTCCTGTATTAAAGTTAGTTGTTTACTTGTCTGCCACTGACTATGTTAAATTTAATTTTAGAAAGAGAAGATGGCCATCTTACCACTACCTCCTAGTATAGTCAGTGAATTTGATTGAATATCTTCTTATGGTGATCAACAATAGTTGAAATAATATAATTAGTTCACCTTTTACACATTTTTACTTACGTGTTTTATGAAATGTTTTCCTGTTCCTTAAAGCTTCATGAAAATGTTTTTCTTTCAGTTAAGTAATTAAATACATCGTGTGTGTGTGTGTGTGTGTGTGTGTGTGTGTATAAAATGACCTAATAATCGCTGCCCTCTTTGGCCTTTCAGAAAAAATATTTGTAGTGAAATAAGAGTATTAAAAAATAAAATACTACTTTTAGAATATATTTGCCTTAAGTTTATCTTAGTATTTGGAATGAGGATACCACTAATATTTTAACATAGATCTTTTTTAAGCAAAATAAATCTAATCTTTGGAGAAAATAATAGCTTTAACAATAAAAATATCTCTAAGAAAAAATGAATATAATTCTCAAAATAACCTAGTCCAAGTTTGATGTCTCTTATTAAGTTATAGGATATTAGCCTTCCATTTCCCCATTAGTCACTTAGAAAAGCAAAAGTGTATCTGTGTTTGGGAAAGTTACCTGAGAAGTACGTGAGGTCTTTCAATCATATTATGAATGGTTACCTCAGTGGTATTCAACTGTTCAAGGAGTCAGCATTTGAGTCCTTCCTTTTAAGCATTCAAAATATTTTGTGAGGTGTTAAATAACAAAAATTCAAACATGTAAATTTAAAGATCAAATTGGCTTTATTCAACAATTCATGAATCTGTCAGTATCCCACCTAGCAATAGAAAGGAGTTCTGCAGAGCTGTAGGTGAGGAAAGGTTTTTGAATACAGAAAGGGAGTGGGAAAAATTATTAGCAAATAGTGCATTGCTTCAGGCAAGACATTGTTTCTGCCCTCCTAAAAGAGACAGAAGGAGTCTGTGGGGTAAATTTTGTCACCAGTGCTGACACTGATTTTGTTACCAATCCATGTTGACTGATTAAAAGTTACATTCCTGGGAGAGGTTGAAGCGGCAGTTAGGTTAGGTATTAAGTGTTGGTTTGCTGATGTGGAGGTTAGCATAAGTGACTCCATTTTTGGCCTGTTGTCTTCTTTTTAACAGTTTTCCCCTTTTGATCAGTTTCAGCATAAGGAAGACATGTGATCACAATTTAAGGCATTGGCACCACTCAGCTACTACTCTCTAGTTTTTGTAGATTTTGTTGAAGATCTTTTTGTTGAAGAAGATCTTTGTGGTACCCATAGGTCATGGTGACTTCAGATTCAAAATTTTTAAGTAGCCCATGCTCTTCATTACCTTTCTGAGGTTCCAGTTTTAGGGAGATTATTTGCTTGCCGGTCGGTGTCTGTAAACATGCATTTAAGTTTCTCAGAGAATACAATGTGCTAAGGAGATATTATGATTATTATAAGTGGGATAATTCTCAATGTTTGAAGTGCATTTTCAAGCAATGGTCCCTAAGACTCAAACCAGTCAGAATCAAATAAGTCAAAGGAAGACCCTCCTGAAGGTCTTTTTAAGCCACTTGATATAGATTAGTCATCTTAAGTAACTGAATTTCAACTTTCCCAGAAATATTTTTTTTCAACTTTTCCAGAAGTATTAATCCAGGTGCAACAGATTGTGTTGGCCATAGCACACATACCTCCTTGCTCAGCTAAAAGATAATCAAGGGCTATTATTCTATTCTCAGAAATAACTTTGGCCAGAGAGTCTAATGGTCTTTGTTGGGCAGCTGTTGTCTTAGCAATGGATTCTACCATATCATTAGAGTTAGGGAGAGATTTCCCATCATATTTTCATTACATTTACTCCTATCAGGGAAGTATGGCCTTGCTAAAGGAAGTGAACCCTGAATTGTGAATGACTCCTGGTAACTCCTTTCTGACTCAATAATGGGCTAAGTTTATTTGTGGAAAGTTAGGGGTATAGTTAGATAATCTAAGAGATATTTCCTAGCTGTGTCCCTGCTACCTAGGTATTCATAGGCCCAAGGAGAATGATAATCTCACAAAGACATAGGGTTCTATGGGTGCACAAACCATTCCCACTGAGGTTTATTAATGGAGTCATTCACAGGGATTGCTGCATTTATCCATTCAAGCCAGAGTCAGAGAGGTTTTCAGTGCATATGGTAAAAAAAAAAAAAAAAATCTCCTAGCCTGAAATACAAAGTTGTTTTAAATATTTTGTGAAGAGGTGCTGCTGGTGAGAATATTTAGAGAAAAAGGCACATCAGATCTAGATAATCATGGACTTGTGAGGATGCAAATGTGTTAAGATTTATGGAGGTAAACATGTCTAATTGGGGTAGTACAGTTATCATCAGAGAAAGGAAAAAAACAAGGCACTGGATGCTCTGGCTATAAGAGTTGAACTTGGTAAGAGAATTCTAAGGGGGTTGACCGTGGTTTGTGGTGACATTGGGAATAGAAGGGTAACTGGTCACAGGGAGGACCAGGGGTCTCTGACAACGCAAATAGATGGGAATCTTCAAAGATAAATCCAGCAGTCTGAAAGTTTACCCCCACACACACACACACATTACCACCACCCAGCAATGGCCTGGTATATTCATTCAGATGAGAGGTTTTTTTTTTTTTTTCTTTCTTTCTTTCTTTCCAGGCCAATGCCAGAGTAAAGGAGAAAGAAAAAGGTTTTATTTTCAGTTAGAGTATAAGTCATGACCACAGTGTCTTGGGTGGAAATCATCTATCTTGGTGTCCACTACTTCTTTTCCTTGTCAGTTTGATTTGGAGGTCTTCACTGTCTCTACAGGACCAGATGTCAGAAAGAGGCTCTGCTTTAGCTGTGAGAACTATAACCAAGGCTCAGTGCTTTGCAGTTTTGCAGCAGTGTCAGTGGTCAGGAGCACTTGGTAAGGTCCTTTCCAATGGAGTTTGATGGTTGTTTTCCTCTGTTGATGTATCCAGAATACCCAATCACTAGGCTCCAGACTATGACCACTAGGATATTTTGAACTGAGATCCACGAAAGCTTTTTTAATCTTTAGCATAAAGCATTAGAGACTTACAAGAGCTGGTCATCCTAACATGGGATAATGAGGGATCAGCAGAACATTGTATACCTGTCAAATGGTGACTGTCCCCTGTAGAATTTGTTTCCAAAAGTGGCAACTGGGAATAGTCAGCAAGGTGTGAAATAGTGACATCTTAGGGCAAGGGAATCCGGTCTTTTCAGGAAGTTTAGAGATTTTAAATTGGAGGATCCCATTACTTCTTTGAACCTTGTCTGGTGACTGAGGGTGACAGGGACACGGAGATAATTCCAAAAGGTTTGCAAAGCTTACATTAAGGCATGTATGATTTTCAAAGTGAAGTGGGTGCCTCATTCACTGCAGATTATGGAAGGTACAACTCAGTGGAAAACATGTTCTCCAATAATCTCTTTGCCACTATGAGGGCATGCCTTGTGGTAAGGGAAAGTCTCGACCCATCCAGAAAATATACATACAATGACAAGAAGATATTGATAACTCATACTGACTTGATGGGACCAGAGTGAGGAGGTCTGAGGCTTCTGGGGGAAAAGGATGTTTTTCTAGGATTATGGAGTTGACAGGTCAGACATTACTGGTACACTGTTTTCACAGTTCTATAGAAGTATTTCCACTAATATCTATTCATAATTTGAGTCATCTTAAACATGTCATGGTGGGTGAAGGAATGCAAAAAAATTGAAAAATGGGGCTTGCCTAGGAGCTGGAAAAAACAAGTGTCCATCTTGGGTTTCCCACAGTCCTGACTGTTCTTTGAATTTACAACCATTTTTTGCTCATCTTAATTTCTCTGAATCAGACACAAACTATTGTCACATTATAAGACCATCAGGATGGCAAAAGTCTGGCAGTGAGGGATCATTTTTGCAGAAGCAGAATGTACTTCATCTACATGTATCACAATCTTTGTAGATTCTGTTAGTGCTAGCATTGCATGAAGGTCACCCGGGGCATTTCCCTGATACTTAGGTTCAGGCCTTTTTAGTGTAAGCCTCAGTTTTGATGACAGCAATTTTAGAAGGTAAGAGAATAGCAGTGAGATTATTTACTTGCTTCCCATGTTAGTTTGAGGTCTCAGAGGGTATAGGAAAACCCCTTTGTTTCCATAACATACCCAAATCACAGAGAGCTCTAAAGGTATACCAGCTAACAGTGTAAACATTGACAGTATATCCTCCTGATAACTGGTACATGCCAGTAACCGCCAAGCTCTTGGCAAGAGTGTAGTGCTTTGCTTGTTGGGCAGATTGAGCTTGTAGGAGGGAGGTTTCCCCTTTCAAGCAATTTATATTGGGTAGTAATATGACTACCAGCTTGAAATTTCCCTTTTTATGGTAAAACCCATCAACAAACAAGATTGGAGTTTGTTTCCTAAGAGTAGGGTCGCAAGTCACCTGTCCTCACCAACTTACATAGGTAACTTTCAAATCATCCTGAAAACCTACGAATTCGGTCTGAGATTTAAAGAGATCAGCTACAGTGAGAAGAGTTTGCGCTTCTAACAAGGTAGGAAGACAGGGAAAAAAAAAGAAAGAAAGAAAAAAGCATCCAAGGGGGAGGGGCCCCACGAGGAGCCGGGCTGAGGCCGGGGCCAGTGTCCCCAGGACAGGAGAAGCAGGAGTCTCCCCGTCCCGGAGAAGCAGGAGCTGCACCGACCTTCCCCGCGGAAAGGACGGAAAGGCGCCCGCAGGGAGCTCGGGCAGGATCCCAGGAGGGCGGGGATGCCCTCGGGCTCGGGGGCACTAACGGAGGACCTGCGCGGGGGAGAGCGCCACACCCCGGCCGAGCTCCCTGAAGGGCTGCAGCGCGCACGGCTGGACCCGGGAGCAGCTCGGAGGGCTCGGGCGGAGGCTCCGGGCGGAGGGGGCTGCGCAGACCCGGGAGCACCATTCCAGAGGTGCAGGCCCCGGAGCACAGAGCGCCGGGGGACACAGAGCAGGATCTGGCGCCGGGTCAGGCAGAGGCCGGGAGGACACAGGACAGCAAGTATGCTCCTGCCGCCCGGTGGCCCCGAGCTGTGCAGATCGCCCCCCGCCCCCCAACATCCAGGCTCCTGCGAATTGAGAGCTGCGGTAGTTACTGTGGGAGCTGACTCCAGGGCTGGAGACTGGCCGCCGCCACTGTTGTTCTTCCTCCTGGTATCACCTTGTACCTGGGACTGAGCAGGGCGTCACAGGATAAACAGCTCCCACTGAGCCGTGCACCTGGCAGGGGGCTGGGCATCTCCCCCAGGTACACACACCTGAGAATCAGCACAGCAGGCCCTTCCCCCAGAAGACCAGCTGGAAGGACAGGGGAAAAGCAAGTTATTGACCAAGCAGCACTGGAAAGTTCCAGGGGAAGTCCAAGGATTCACAGTATATAGAATCAGAGGATACTCCCCCTTGTTTTTGTTTTCTGTTTGCTCCCCCCCCCCCCTTTTTTTCTCTCTTTTTCTCCTTTTTCCAGTACAACTTGTTTTTGGCCACTGTGCACTGAGCGAAATGACTAGAAGGAAAAGCTCACCACAAAAGAAAGAATCAAAAACAGTCCTCTCTCCCACAGAGTTACAGAATTTGGATTACAATTCAATCTCAGAAAGCCAATTCAGAAGCACTATTATAAAGCTACTGGTGGCTCTAGAAAAAAAAGCATAAAGGATTCAAGAGACTTCATGACTGCAGAATTTAGATCTAATCAGGCCAGAATTAAAAATCAATTAAATGAGATGCAATCCAAACTGGAGGTCCTAACTACGAGGGTTAATGAGGTAGAAGAACGAGTGACACAGAAGAAAAGTTGATGGCAAGGAAGGAAACAGGATAAAACAGAAAAACAATTAAAATATCAGGAGGATAGGTTAAGGGAAATAAATGACAGCCTCTGAAGGAAAAATCTACATTTAATTGGGGTTCCAGAGGGCACCGAAAGGGACAGAGGTCCAAAAGTGTATTTGAACAAATCATAGCTGAGAACTTCCCTAACTTGGGAAGAGAAACAAGCATTCAGATCCAGGATATAGAAAGATTCCCCCCTAAAGTCAATAGAAACAGCCAGCACCTCGACATTTAATAGTGAAGCTTGCAAATTCCAGTGATAAAAAGAAGATCCTTAAAGCACCAAGAGACAAGAGATCCATAACCTTTATGGGGAGAAAGGTTCACAGCAGACCTCTCCACAGAGACCTGGCAGGCCAGAAAGGGCTGGCAGGATATATTCAGGGTCATAAATGAGAAGAACATGCAGCCAAGAATACTTTATGCAGCAAGGCTCTCATTCAGAATAGAAGGAGAGATAAAAAGCTTCCAAGATATGTAGAAACTGAAAGAATATGTGACCACCAACCAGCTCTGCAATAAAATATGAAGGGTGACTCTGTAAAAGAAAGAGGAAGTCCAAGGAAACAATCCACAAAAACAGGGACTGAATAGGTATTATGATGGCACTAAATTCATATCTTTCAATAGTAACTCTGAATGTGAATGGACTTAATGACCCCATCAAAAGGCACAGGGTTTCAGACTGGATAAAAAAGCAAGACCCATCTATTTGCTGTATACAAAACTCATTTTAGACATAAGGGCACTTACAGCCTGAAAATAAAAGGTTGGAGAACCATTTACCATTCAAATGGTCCTCAAAAGAAAGCAGGGGTAGCCATCTTCATATAAGATAAATGAAAGTTTATCCCAAAGGCTGTAGTAAGAGGTGAAGAGGGACACTATATCTTACTTAAAGGATCTATCCAACAAGAGGACATAACAATCCTCAATATATATGCCCCGAATGTGGGAGCTGCCAAGTATATCAATCAATTAATAACCAAACTTAAGACATATTTAGATAATAATACACTTATACCTGGTGTCTTGAACACGGTGCTTTCTATAATCGACAGATTTCCTAAGCACAACATCTCCAAAGAAACAGCTTTAAATGATACACTGGACCAGATGGATTTTCACAGATATTTACAGAACTTTACATCCAAACTCAACTGAATACACATTCTTCTCAAGTGCACATGGAGCTTTCTAAAAATAGACCACATACTGGGTCACAAATCAGGACTTAACCAATACCAAATGACTGGGATCGTCCCCTGCATATTTTCAGACCACAATGCTTTAAAACTAGACCTAAATCACAAGAGAAGTTTGGAAGGAATTCAAACGTGGAGCTTAAGGACCATCCAGCTAAAAGATGAAAGGGTCAACCAGGAAATTAGAGAAGAATTAAAAGCATTCATGGGAACTAATGACAATGAAGATACAATTGTTCAAAATCTTTGGGATACAGCAAAAGCAGTCCTGAGGGGGAAATACATCGCAATACAAGCAACCATCCAAAAACTGGAAAGAACTGAAATACAAAAGCTAACGTTTCACCTAAAGGAGCTGGAAAACAACAACAACAACAACAACAAAACAGCAAATAGATCCTACACCCAACAGAAGAAGAGAATTAATAAAGATTCGAGCAGAACTCAATGAAATAGAGACCAGAAGAACTGTGGAACAGATCAACAAAACCAGGAGTTGGTTCTTTGAAAGAATTAATAAGATAGATAAACCATTAGCCAGCCTTATAAAAAACAAAGGAGAAAAAACTCAAATTAATAAAATCATGAATGAGAAAGGAGAGATCACTACCAACACCAAGGTAATACAAACGATTTTAAAAACTTGTTATGAGCAGCTATACGCCAATAAATTAGGCAATCTAGAAGAAATGGGCACATTTCTGGAAAACCACAAACTACCAAAACTGGAACAGGAAGAAATAGAAAACCTGAAGAGGCTGATAGCCAAGGAGGAAATTGAAGCAGTCATCAAAAACCTCCCAAGACACAAGAGTCCAGGGCCAGATGGCTTCCCAGGGGAATTCTATCAAACGTTTAAAGAAGAAACCATACCTATTCTCCTAAAGCTGTTTGGAAAGATAGAAAGAGATGGAGTACTTCCAAATTCGTTCTATGAGGCCAGCATCACCTTAATTCCAAAACCAGACAAAGACCCCACCAAAAAGGAGAATTACAGACCAATATCCCTGATGAACATGGATGCAAAAATTGTCAACAAGATACTAGCCAATAGGATCCAGCAGTACATTAAGAGAATTATTCACCATATCAAGTAGGATTTATCCCCGGGACACAAGGCTGGTTCAACACTCGTAAAACAATCAATGTGATTCATTATATCAGCAAGAGAAAAACCAAGAACCATATGATCCTCTCATTAGATGCAGAGAAAGCATTGGACAAAATACAGCATCCATTCCTGATCAAAATACTTCAGAGCGTAGGGATAGAGGGAACATTCCTCAACATCTTAAAAGCCATCTACGAAAAGCCCACAGCAAATATCATTCTCAAAGGGGAAGCACTGGGAGCCTTACCCCTAAGATCAGGAAGAAGACAGGGATGTCCAGTCTCACCACTGCTATTCAACATAGTACTGGAAGTCCTAGCCTCAGCAATCAGACAACAAAAAGACATTAAAGACATTCAAATTGGCAAAGAAGAAGTCAAACTCTCCCTCTTCGCAGATGACATGATACTCTACATAGAAAACCCATAAGACTCCACCCCAAGATTGCTAGAACTCATACAGCAATTTGGCAGGGTGGCAGGATACAAAATCAATGCCCAGAATTCAATGGCATTTCTATACAGTAACAATGAGACTGAAGAAAGAGAAATTCAGGAGTCAATCCCATTTACAATTGCATCCCAAACCATCAGATACCTAGGAATAAACCTAACCACAGAGGTAAAGGATCTATACCCTAAAAACTACAGAACACTTCTGAAAGAAATTGAGGAAGACACAAAGAGATGGAAAAATATTCCATGCTCATGGATTGGCAGAATTAATATTGTGAAAATGTCAGTGTTACCCAGGGCAATTTACACGTTTAATGCAATCCCTGTCAAAATACCATGGACTTTCTTTAGAGAGTTAGAACAAATTATTTTAAGATTTGTGTGGAATCAGAAAAGACCCCAAATAGCCAGAGGGATTTTAAAAAAGAAAACCATGGGGGGCATCACAATGTCAGATTTCAGGTTGTACTACAAAGCTGTGGTCATCAAGACAGTGTGGTACTGGCACAAAAACAGACACATAGATCAATGGAACAGAATAGAGAACCCAGAAGTGGACCCTCAACTTATGGTCAACTAATATTCGATAAAGGAGGAAAGACTATCCACTGGAAGAAAGACAGTCTCTTCAATAAATGGTGCTGGGAAAATTGGACATCCACATGCAGAAGAATGAAACTAGACCACTCTCTTACACCAGACACAAAGATAAACTCAAAATGGATGAAAGATCTAAACGTGAGACAAGATTCCATCAAAATCCTAGAGGAGAACACAGGCAACACCATTTTTGAACCTGGCCACAGCAACTTCTTGCAAGATATAAGCCTTTCATGAAGGCAAGAGAAACAAAAGCAAAAATTAATTCTTGGGACTTCATCAAGATAAAAAGCTTCTGAACAGCCAAAAAACATTTAACAAAATTAAAAGACAACCTACTGAATGGGAGAAGATATTTGCAAATGACGTATCAGATAAAGGGCTAGTTTCCAAGATCTATGAAGAACTTATTAAACTCAACACCAAAGAAACAAACAATCCAATCATGAAATGGCCAAAAGACATGAAGAGAAATCTCACAGAGGAAGACATAGACATGGCCAACACGCACATGAGAAAATGCTCTGCATCACTGGCCATCAGGGAAATACAAATCAAAACCACAATGAGATCCCACCTCACACCAGTGAGAATGGGGAAAATTAACAAGGCAGGAAACCACAAATGTTGGAGAGGATGCGGAGAAAAGGGAACCCTCTTGCACTGTTGGTGGGAATGTGAACTGGTGCAGCCACTCTGGAGAACTGTGTGGAGGTTCCTCAAAGAGTTAAAAATAGACCTGCCCTACGACCCAGCAATTGCACTGCTGGGGAATCTACCCCTAAGATACAGATGCAGAGGAACACTGGGACACGTGCATCCCAAAGTTTCTAGCAGCAATGTCCACAATAGCCAAACTGTGGAAGGAGCCTCGGTGTCCATCGAAAGATGAATGGATAAAGAAGATGTGGTCTATGTATACAATGGAATATTCCTCAGCCATTAGAAACGACAAATACCCACTATTTACTTTGATGTGGAGGGATCTGGAGGGTATTGTGCTGAGTGAAATAAGTCAATTGGGAAAGGACAAACATTATATGGTCTCATTCATTTGGGGAATATAAAAATTAGTGAAAGGGAATAAAGGGAAAGGATTGAAAATGAGTGAAAATATCAGTAAAGGTGACAAAACATGAGAGTCACCTAAGTGTGGGAAATGAACAAGGGGTAGTGGAAGGGGAGGTGGGCAGGGGGTTGGGGTCACTGGGTGATGGGCACTGAGGGGGCACTTGACGGGATGAGCACTGGGTGTTATGCTCTATGTTGGGAAATTGAACTCCAATAAAAAGAATTAAAAAACAAACAAAAACAAACAATATTGGATCAGAATTAATTAAAAAGGTGTCTCGGAAATCAGGATGTGATGGTACAAAATAGGATACTATTACTATGGGACTTGTTGGGCTCATCTTCATCCTGAAGGGGTACTAACATAGCAGAATTAAGAATGTTGGGGCATGTAAAATGTAGATTAGTTGGTGACAGCAGAAGGATCTCAGAGGAAGTTATTTTGCTTGCAGAGAAATGTTGAGTCAATTCAGAGTTAAGAAGACTTTGGACAGCGTGAGGGTTTTGTAAATAAACATCATTTGCTAGGGTTAAGTCTGCTGAGGCTTTCTTACCTTTGTGGCGACAGCATATGGCCCTTGGGCAGTTAGGGTAGGCATGAGCAACTGGTTCAAGGTGTATGCTACAATGGACAATGGGCCTAACTTTATTGCCATGTTCTCATATAAGCATTCCCAGGGCCTATCTCTTTCATGCACAAATAAAATGAAAAGGTTTTGGTTAGTTACATAATTCTAAGGCAGGTGTGGTTTTATAGTTTTAGTCTTATGAAAACCTGCTCAGAGGACGCCTGGGTGGCTCAGCAGTTGAGCATCTGCCTTCAGCTCAGGGTGTGATCCTGGGATCCAGGATCAAGTTCCGCATTGGGCTCCCTGGGGGGATCCCACTCTCCCTCTGCCTATGTCTCTACCTCTCTCTGTTTCTCTGTGTCTCTCATGAATAAATAAATAAATCTTAAAAAAAAAATCTTAAAAAAAAACTCTGCTCAGTTTATTTTTCCAAGAAAGTATTTCAGACATCAAAGTTTTAGTAAGTTCATAGATTGGGGAAGCCAATAGAGAAAAATTAGGAACTCATAGTTTGCAATAGCCAGCCCAAAGTCCACAAAGCTATCACTTAGTTGTGGACCTATGAGACCCTTGGATCAGCTTGATTCTTTTTGGAGATATCCATGTTCCTTTAGCATTCAAGTTATGACTTAGGTCATGAATATTGTCTAGAGATAATTATAACTTCTTAAAAACCTTATGCCCTTTTCCAACTAACTGTTGCAGCAAATAAATGGAAACTTTTATGAACACCTGCTTGGTAACCAAGCCCAGCAAGGGGTCATCTACATTTTGTAGAAGGGTCAATTTCCCTGGGACCTGGAAGGTTCCAATTAAATCTTGGTAGAGTACTTGGGAGAAAGAAGAAAGGATTTCGGTGAATGCTTGAAGCATTACTCTGCAGGTATATTGTTGACTATTTCAAGTAAAAACAAATTGATGTAGTCGGGGTCAGTAGAAATACTAGAAAAGGCTGAGAGGAGGTCACAGCAGTGAGTTATTTTGAGTCAAGAGAATGCATCAATTACAGAAGGGTGTTGGGCTTTGGAACAACTGGGAAATGGGGGAATAACTATCTTGTAAATAACGCATAAGTCCTTGACAAATCAATATCCCTTCCCTTTTGGCTTGTGGACTGATGAGATCCCTATGTTTTAGGGGCTGGTCCTGAGCATGATTAGCCCTTGGGAGATTAGGTCTTCAGTTAATTTGTGTGGACCCACACTTTAAAGGATATTAAGGCAATTTAGCAAGACATTCAGTCACATCCATCTGCATTTTTTAAAGGTTTTATTTATTTATTCATGAGAGAGAGAGAGAGAGAGAGAGGCAGAGACACAGGCAGAGGTAGAAGCAGGTTCCATGCAGGGAGTCTGATGCAGGACTCGATCATGGGGCTCAGGATCATGCCCTGGGTCGAAGGCAGGAACTAAACCACTGAGGCACCCAGGGGCCCCCCATCTTTACTTTTTATTCTCTCAATGTCCATATTAGAAATAGCGCATAGATTATCAGGCATCTAGATGAAATTAGAGGACTTTTATTGGACTTCTTGCTCTTCTGTATCAAGGACGGATTGCAAAGAACATAAAAAGTCAGGTTGGCCAGGAAATTCTAAGGTGAAGTCTTCTTTAAAAGCAAAATGTATTAGCCCTTTTAATTTAGAAAGGAGATCTTGAGCTAATAGATTGACTGAGATAGTTTCATATAGCCAAAAAAAAAAAAAAAAAAAGATGCTTTTCAGTAAAAGACTCTAGAGTCATGTGTACTGGTTGAGATAGAAACTTGCTCTGAATTTTATTAGATACCTGTACTACAGATACTTCTTTTTTTACTCTGAGTGATTTGTTGTCCTATGAGGGTAGATTTAAAGTAGAAAACAGCTCTGGTATCAACTAGAATTTGGCAAGGCTTCCCATTGTTATAGCTGTAAAACTAATAGCTTGGCAGATTTTTGTTTGTAATCTTGCTCTGAGGTCTTTTCAAAGTGTTTAGCTATGGTCACGAGTTCTGTTGGGCTTGTGGCCCCCATCCTATTTTCTGCCTTCTTATTAACCCACTAATCTCAGGAGATAGCTCACTTACAAATAGAGCATTTAGAGCAGGTTGGGTGACCTCATTTATTGTATGATATCCAGAATGCTGTAGGAGGAGAGCCTCCAAATGTGCTTTAAATTCTGCCACATGCGCATCTTTCTTTTGTTTTCGTGTTTGAATAATAGACCTATCAAGGTGGCAGGGAGGACTCTTGAAATGGCTTTTAAAAGATCAGTTGCTATATTGTGTGTTATTTCTGGTCCATAGAAGACCATGTTGGAAATCAAAGACCTCGAACCTCATTCTTGGGATTGTGCCATTCTGCTTTCCAAATCTAGTTTTGGACTTTGTCACGTCTTATCACCATGTGCACAAGCTGATACAAATCTTATAGCCCAGGGTAGTAGATCCCAATTAGAACTGTAACACTTAGAGACACATTTAGGGATCACTTTTGGGCCTAGAAAATCCTTTAACTATGGCCTTTAGTTCAGTCTTTGATCAAGGAGTGAAAGATATCTGGGGAGGATTGCCTGCAACCTTGGGTAGTTTTTGTTTGTTTGTTTGTTTGTTTTTTTAAAGTAAACCTTATGCCCAACATGGGGCTTGAACTCATGACCTGAAGATCAAGAGTTGCATGGTCTACAACTCTTGATTGAGTTGTAGACCATGGACTGAGCCAACCAGGTGTCCCATTGGGTGGCTTTATTTTGAAAGGTAACTATTCAATATTCTCTTCTGAGTGGACAGGCAGTTCAGACAGAATTAGTAAATTGTGAGCTACGCAGGTAAGGAGAGGTAGGGAGGAGTGGAAGTCACCTTAGTTCTATCGTCTTTTGTTTTAGGTACCTCTAGGTCTTCAATATTGCATCAGCCTTTTGTAAAAAGTCTTTAATGAGGTTATTTTGGAATTTTGAAGCCTTTTGGCAGCTTCTGCATACCAATTAAAATAGGTATCACATTTTGTTTGTTTGACTTGGGAACCCTTATTCTGAGGTGCACTTCTTAGATGAATGATCCTAACTGGAATATTCCCCTTAACAGCCATTGTAATTCGAGGTTGTTTTTAGTAAGATTTGGGGAGGGATTCCAATCAAAGGGCAAACCATAGAAAACTAATTAGATCAGAAGCTTCATGAAAAGAGGGTAGAACATGAAACTGAGAATAACTGACCTCAGAACCCCAGGGAGCTCTAATAGGCTCACACCAGGCCTGTGTTTCTTGTTGTACCTGAAGCTGTTGGGAGTGTCCTTTAGCCCTGCTGCTGCCACCAAATCTGCTAAATAACAGAAATTTATCCATGTAAATTTAAAGATAAAATTAGCTTTATTCAATAATTTGTGAACTGGGTTATGTCCCATGTAGCAATAGAAAGGAGCTCTGAGAAGCTATGGAAATGGAAAGGCTTTTAAAGACAGAAAAGGGCTAGGAAAAGGAAATTATTAACAAAGAATTCATTGTTTCAGGCAAGGATGCCTTCCTTAGGGGAATGGATAAGATCTGTTGGGCATATTTCTCACTTGTACTGACCAGGTGATTCCTCATTGATGGGTTAAAGGTTATATTCCTAGGAAATTGAAAGTTTAGCCATTAATTCTTGGTTTGCTGATGTTGGGTTGAGCACAAGTGACTCCATCTTGGACCTGCTGTCTTCTGTTTTAACATGGGTCAAAGGATTTTGATTCATTCAGTAAGTATTTTTGCATGCTTGCTTTTTGCTAGGTACTGTTTAAGTTGTGTGAATCGGCAAATATGTAAGAAATTCTGATAGCTGAAAAATGTGGATTTATAAATATATGGACATGCACATGTTATATATAGTATAAAATATATATAATATATATTAGCATGTATGTTTCTAAAATTATATACACTTGACAAAAGTCTAAGGATTTTACCTTACCTTTTATGTACCTTAAAAAAATGAATGGCTTAATCCAATCTAGTTTAGATCATATCTAGTTTTACTTTTTAAAAAATAATCAAATGGCTACTTATCTACTAATATTTATGTCAACATTTTCTACAGTTATTCAGTTGATGTTAAAATACTTTAGAGTTAGTGTTAAATCATGAGAGACAGAAAATACAGTTCACTCGATATAATTCCAGTCAACTGAGTTGGAAAGTTATCACTTTTTTAAAAGCATTAAATATTATGCAGTTTGTCCACTTTCACCGAAAATTTTTCAAAGGCTGAAAAGCTATCCAAAGTAAGCCTTGTGACCCTTCCTAACTGCAGGTTCTTCTCATATTTAACCAAAGAAGTGATGCAGGGATAGGAAGACTTTTCCAAGTGGTTTCATGGACCATAAAACTTCAAGTATAGCTCTATAGTTATGTAATTACTTTGAGTCTTGGGAATTGGTCTTTGATGGATAATTATATTTTATGGAAACTCAAGGGAAAAAATTTAACACAGAAACTTTCTGATTAATCTTTGTGAAGAGAGTGTTCCCTATACATCAAGTATAAAGGTCAGGTGACTGGTTTGGAATTCCAAATTCAAATAACCTCTTTTTAAATTATTCACTTAATGTGACTCCATATATGTGGTATTATTTATCCTGAGTTTAATAAAAATACAAATTCAGTCATTTAATACAAGGACAGTGAACCATATATTTAAGGAACCCTGTATTTTCTATGTTTTTAAATCTCTAAATACTTTATAACTAATCTCATTTGCCTTTTATTATTGAGAAATTTATGAGGTATGAGAATTTAAATAATAACTACTTGAGATAATATATAAGGTGACTTGTAAGTGTAGTTTTCAGTTCTGAGAACAACTTACTATTCCTACTGTTTTGCCCTAGCTCTTATCTGCTAAAGCCCCACACTAACCCTTGTCATGGAGAAAGTCCTTCAACTCAGCCATAGTAGTCAGCAGTGCCCACTGAGGTCACCAGGATTATGCTGTCTCCTTGTCTTGGTGTTTTTAAGGTTTGCAAGAGAGAGATGTAAAAAAGAATCACTGCTAGCATATTCCCATTTAGTTGTGTCTACTCTCTAGAGTATGCAGAGAATACTGAAGATTTCAAAATTTATGTTTAGTTGTATTCATGAGAACATTTCATCATGGTCAGATGACTGGGGAAGACAGTTGCCCTGAGACCTGGCTAAGATTTAACTTTTGGGCATCTACAAATTCAGTCTATTTAGGGGAGGCACAATTCTGTCTTGTTCTCTTCTACATGACCATTTTTCTCACTCTCCCTACTGCTAATTTCCTTTGAGGGCAATTGTAGCTTCTAAGTTGTAGATTTAAAAGTAAATTATTTTGAAATAAAACATAAATATTTAAAAATATAATTCATACTGTGACTAGCTTTTGTTTTTGTTATTTGTAAACAATATATTTCTCTTAGATTGGAGGGAGAACAAGTGTAATTTATTTCTGATAATATTAAGTGAACAACAAGGGATAAAAATTTCCTAATGTCTTAGACCTAAAGGTGTAACTTATGTTGCTAAATTACTGTGTTTTGTTCCTTTCCCCCTACCAAATCATCAGTACATTATATAGGATGTAAACTGAAGAATTGACACTTTGTAATAGGAAGATTACTGTGTTAAATGTTGTACAGCTTTAAGAATTTCTGCCTTGCTGATTTCATTAATGAAATGGCAAACTTCCCACGCAATACCATTAAATATTTTGGCTGGATATGTGTCATGAAAGGTAAGTTGCTTCTGTAAAGTTCTTAAGCATCTGTAGTACAGCAATCTCTTCTTCTCTTAGAGTACATTTTTTAACCTCTACCTTATCAATTTCCAGAAGGAAAATTATCCCAAAGGCATTTTTAATTGAACTCTAATTAATCAGTTTTCCTTCTGGTGTCCAGGATTAGGTTCCTATGGAAGTTAAAAATTTAGGATCAGGACTTGGGAATGAAGGTTATAGAGTTACAAACAGGGTTGAAAACTACTGCAAGTGTTATAAAAGTGGAAGCAAACATAATGCTTTTATTCTTTTAAAGTAAATATTGAAGTCTTGCTTCTTATTATCTTCCTGGAGAATATCAATGCTAACTTGTTATAGAATTTTCTTCAGGTAGATTAGACTTCTATTGTAATTCATTGTAATTACAAATATCTATTTTGGGATGGCTCTGTAGAAAAATGTTAAAATTTAAAAAAAAATGACTGATTAGGATCATTTACATATATGGAAGTGAATGATACATTGATTTCAGTTCTACAACACAATCTTATTCTATAATATAACCCAAGAGGTTCTAAGTGAAGTTTGCACTCATCAGATCTACAGACATAATTTTCTGTTATTAGTATTCTACATAAAATAGAAAGTAGAATGAAAGAGAAGGTGGTCAGGTCAATAGAGAGACTATCATAATTTGAGTCTTCATGCCAGTCAGCACCATACTTCCATTTTCTTAAGAAAGAATCTAATTGATTTAGCTGGTCTTCAGAAAAAGAAGTGTTCTAGAGTGTAGATAAAGTGCTCATTAAGACATTGTTTTAATCTGTATGAGCTGCTATAGTAAGATATAAAACAAATTTTAAGTTCCAGAAACACTTTATTTAAAAATGTTGCAAATGCATTAACAAAATAATATAAGTAATAACATATAATGAAAATACATAAGGAGAATAGTATATTTATGCAAAATAAAAATAATCTAGTAAAAGGTCAAATGTTTATAACTGAACAAACTTGTGTAAATATTTTAATGATAATGTAAGTAGAATAGATAATAATATTTTCTTAAACAACTCCTTACCCTCTACTTCCATGTGGAAGTACTTCTTCAAATGGATTGACCCTGTTTTAATATTTCAATTTTTCCTTCAAAGCATTTATATCTTTCCATCCATGTTTTTTTTTTTTTTTTTTTAGGATTTTATTTTTTTAATTGACATAGAGGTTGAGAGGGAGAGAGAGAAAAGTGTGCATGCATAAACACAAGCATGGGGAGCAGCAGGCGGAGGGAGAGGAAGAAACAGGCTCTCTGCCGAGCAGGGAGCTCAATGCCAGGCTCCATCCCAGGACCCAGAGATCATGACTTGATCCTAAGGCAGACACTTAGCTGACTGAGCCACCCAGATGTCCCTCCATTCATGATTTTTCAAATATTTTCAATCTTACTTTGTTAGATAGAATGGGAAATTTAGCTTTACAAGGAAAATAATTAATTTACTTTTTTTTTAATTTAAGAAACAATATAAGATTATCGTATAACAGACTTTGGACTTTACATATCTACAAAAAATATTTTTTTGCATTTTATGAACTGGCTGAACAGTACATGATTTCTTAACTCTTGTAAAGTTCTGAAATGTACAGAGTTGGCTTGTTTCTTAAAACGAATGTAGCAGAGTAGTATTGCTGAAATATTTAAGGACCACTTCATAAAAGTTGGAAAAGTTGCAGTTTTAACCTTACAGCTTGATGGAGTCAGTGGTCATAGACCAGGTGGCTTAACAATAACAGGAATTTATTCATCATAGTTCTGGAGGCTTAAAATCCAAGATACCAGCAAAAAGTACCAGCATGGTCAGGTTCTGGTGAAGGCTCATTTCTGAGTTACAGACAGCTGTCTTCTTATTGTGTCCTCACATGATAGAAGAGGTGAGGGCTCCCTTTCAGGCTTCTTTTGTAGGGCGCACTAATCTCATTCATGAAGTCTCCCTCATGACCTAATCATTTCCCAAATGTATCACATTCTAACAACATCACATTAGGCATTAGGATTTCAACGTGAATTTTTGGGAAGCACATTCAGAACATAGCAAATCCCCTCAACATATGACTGGTCTAAATTTGGGTAAGAGGTTGATCCCTGATTAAATCAATTGTGGATAAACTGGATGTATTACATGGATAAAATTATGGGCACTGTGCATAATTAATCACTTTTAACAATTTTATGCATAGCAGGTTTCAACAAAATAGGGTTTTCAGTATGGTGCATACTCAGTATAGCCCAGATTAATAAACTTCTGGACATTGGGTATGAAGACATGCTCTGTAATGGATGTTGGAGATTAAAATTCAAGGTTAGCCCAAAATTTCTACCTGAAGTAAGTAATTTCAATTGGCTTTAGTTGATCTTGGGGGAAAATCAATAATGTTTGGAACAATATGAGAAATTCAATTTGGGGGATGTTGAGTTTGAATAACATGTTGGTATTTATCCTGGACTAATCCAGTTGAGGTACTGTATTGGACCTCAGGAGAGAAGCTGGGAGTTTTCCCTCAAGATGATGCTGGTCCAAAATACTGGGATTCCAATTTCCTTAGTCTTGGCTTAATCATTGAGTAGAAATTCATTGCAGGGAAAGGCAAGGATTAGAGAAGATTAGAGCCTCCTACTCTACCCAGTTCCTGCATGTAAACAGTTATAATTTTAGAAGTTGGCTTCTAATATTTGACTTGAATTATGGAACAGTTACTTAGATTTTCCCAAGAGGAGAGGCAGCCTTTCAGAGAGAGTGCTCCTAAGATTTCCCAAAATGAAAATATTTTATTTGGAAATAGGTGTGGGAACTTTAAGCTTAAAAGTGCTATTGAAAACAATGGAAATTTTGGTTGTAATCAATTAAGAGGAAACTGGTAGCTCCTTGAGAGCAATGAGCTAAACTTTTGTCTATGTAAAAGTTTTACAGAGAGAAAAAAGTCTACAAAGACAAGAACAGATACATTTAAGAAGAACTTTCCTGGGGCTAGGACAAACCTTGAATTGTATCCTCAGAGTCTGCAAAAGGACCTAAATTTAATTGGATCCTATTGTGGAACAATTTCAGATCAGGACACTTTTGAATGTAATAAAGCAATGAACCTGAAATTAATGAAAACTTATAGCTAAATGTGACATAAACAGATGTAGACATCTTAACAGAGATATCAAGGAAAGAGACCATCAAAAGAGCTCTTGAAAACCACTATTATGCCAGGGTGACTGCACACGGGTTCAAGGCAGTGACTTCTGAGAAGTGACACCAGAGATGGCACATGAAGGGGAGAGACGTCAGTGAAATAGTCTAGTCAACTATTGAGACAAGCAAGAGAGCAAAGGCAACAATTTCTTGGAGAAATAAGGTTAAGGATCAGTACCCAGAATTGTTACAATATTATCTACCATGTCCAATTTTCAACAAAAAAATCAGGACATTAAAAAAAAAGGACCCCTATTTGGGGACAAAAAGTAGAAACTGCATGGAGAGGGCCTCAGATGTTAGATTTAGCAAAAAATCTAAGTCAGCAAATATTAATATGTTTAAAGAACTTATGCCAATGTTACATACAAGAGTAAAGGGAACTAGGATGAAACAGGCAATATATAAATATGGTGATAAAATTATAAAAAAGAACCAAATGATAATTCTGGAGTTGAAGACTAATTGAAATCAGAGATCAGTACATTGAAATGAAAGTAAGCAGTAATTGAAATAGAAATTCAGTAGATGGGTCCATCAATAGATTGGCAGAAGGAAGACTCAGCAAACTTAAAGATCGATCAGTAGATGCTGTGTAACCAGAAAAAAAGGGATGAAGAAAAATCAACAGAGCTTCAGGAAATAACCAAAACATGAATAATAGGAGTATCAGAGTAAACTGAGAAGTAAAGGAGTAGAAAAAACATTTGAAGAAATAATGGTGGAAAATTTCCTAAATGAGATGAAAAAAATGAATCTAAACTTTGGAGAAGCCCAAGATACTCTAGTTAGCATAAAAATACAAAGATTCTCAAACCCAGGCACATCATAGAAATATACTGAAAGCCAAAGATAAAGATATAATCTTGAAAGCAGCAAGAGAAAAATAATTCATCATGCACAGAATAATGTTAATAGAATTAATTGCCAACCTCTTGTCAGAAACAGTTTAGGCCAGAAGTCAGTAAGATGACATACTAAAGGTGTTTAAAGGAAAAAAAAAAGAAAAAATAAACCTCTAAAACAAGAATCTTATATTGAGTAAAAATATATTTAAAAAGTTAAGAGAAAATAAATGCATTTACGAAACAAAACCTGAGAGAAATTGTTACTTCTAGACCTGCCTTCAAAAAAATGGTGAAGTTCCTCAGACTGAAAACAAGTGACCCCATAAAGTAGTTTGAACCTAAACAAACAAACAAAAATACATAAGAGTAATGCTAAAGTAAATATGTAATTAAAAGAGTATGATTGTAGATTTATCCTCCTGTTTTATCTTATCTGATGTGTATATAATTAATTATATTATTGGGCTTTGCATGTACAAATGTAACAATTTGACTATAATACCACCAGGATGTGATGGTAGCAAAGCTTATTAGAGTTAAGGTTATAACACTAGAAGATAATGTTAGAATCCACAGGGAACAGAGCCATTTAGGAGTCACATTTATCTATATTACTGGATTAAGTCTGTATATAACTGAAATACATTTTGTTACATTAACATGTACATTGTTAAGCCTCAACGCAACCAAAGAAAATGACCTGAAAGTATAATGAAAAATATTTAAAGAATCAAAATTATACAATAAAATTATTCACTCAGTGAAAAATAAGAAAGAGAACAATAGAGGTATAAGAAGATATTATGGATAAAAAACAAAGCATAATGTAAAATAAAAACCCAACTGTATCAATAATAACATTAGATATGAATGAATTAATCTACCTAAATCTAATCAAAAGGTTGATCTAATCTAAATCTTATCAAAAGTGGGCTCCATGCTGGTCTTGAACTTAGGACCCTGATTAAGACCTGAGCTGAGATTTAAAGTTGGACATCAGCTGACTGAGCCACCCAGGTGGCCCCAAAAACATAGATTTTAGGAGCTCTTTGCCAGAAACTGGAATGAATACCAAATATATATTTCTCATAAATCACCAATCGCATTGTAATTGTTTTTTATTTGGGAAAGATTTTTTTTCATGTTAAATGTAGTTGGAAAACTCATTTTATTGCATAGTAAATGTGGCGTAGATTGCTACAATATTTGGTTTAAAATGTTAACTTTTATATTACTTGAGGTACTTAAAAATAAAGGTAACCTTGGTGGGTAAAGGTAATAAGTACACAGACAGTCACAGAAACCTAGTTAATTGGAAAAAAATCTCCCACATGTCTGCATTGACAAATAGGTAGTGTTAGAAGAAACTTTAAATTGGCTTTTCATGGTAGTGCCTAACATCAGCAGAAAAGTAGAATTCTAAGTAGTACCTTTCTCCTGATTAAAATACTTTACTATCCCTGTAGGGTAAAAGTGGATTTCATCTAGTAATGGACCTCTTGAGAACAATTAGATTTTACATATTGCTTTAACCAGTAATTTACAGACATAACTCAAGGTGTAACGCTAAAAGTTTATTTATAGTAAATAAAATGCCTAGAGAAATACTAAAATCAGTATTTTATGCATGCAACCGATAGAACTTATATTGTATTTTTATATACTCACTTTCTTGGCTACAGTTTAAATACATACAGACCTTGAAAACTTGAAAGCAGAGTATTATTTTTTCAGGAATACAGTATCCATGTTTGAGTTCTACATGTTCTAAATCTCTTTGTGAAGGAAAATCTAGTCATTGTATTTATGCTTATATATATGTATGCATTTTAAATAACTGCATTGTTAAGATCAAAGAATAATAATATGGGAAAGTCTTTTGATTCAATGTGAGAATAGTACTTTTCTATGGGCTGTGCATTCAAAAGAGGGTGGTGTTGATTATTGAATGGAACACCAGACGAACCATTATATTCCTATTGAAGCACCTTTGAATTCTTCTATACCTAAGCATGTGGGGACACTTCTTTTCCTTCTATATCCTTTTCTACTCTCTACCTATTACAACATAGGATTCTAGTTCCCTAGGTTATCCATTATATGCTCTGTAGTTTATTGAATTTATTACATGCCTTTCTTGATGTTTTAAATAGTAATGAGTGTGTTTATATATGTGTGTCTGCATGTGGGTTTGCATATATATGTCTGTGTAAGTATATGTTTACACTAGTATAAATTGTTTTTATAGTGTAAATGTACTTTTTCTTAGGTGCTATAAATGGGAAGTGAAAAAATAAATTATTTTCTTCTATCTACCTAATATTGGCCAAAATTCTCCAGTTCATTTTTCTTACTAAGCAACATTATAAAGAGCAGTGCATTGAATTGGGATAACCCAACAAAATAATATTATTTCAAAGCTGAAAAAATTTGTCAAAATTATTAACTATAATCTCCTAATTTTTTAATAATAATACTCATTTTTTCCTCTGAATCTAGAGAGTATCTTGATGAAATGAGATGAAAGATGACAATGTTTATGGTAGAAAAGCTGGGAGCTAATGACTTTGAGTGGGTTAGAGGAGACATCAAAGATACAATATTACAGATAGTAATGGACATTTCTTGATTTCATTTAGAATCATTTCAGATGTTAAAATATAGTAAATGAAACTTTATTATCTCAAAGCCAATATGTCTTTTAATTAATAGAATGTAAGTGCAAGAAAAATGTAGTAATTGCTTAGCCATATCACCTCATACTTTAAATCAGAATATTAAAAGCCAACAATAAGGTGATTTGAATTTGTTTTTTGCTTTATGGTGGGAAAATCCAGAGATAGAAATGTGTGGGAAATATCAGAAAGGGAGACATAACGTAAAGACTGCTAACTCTGGGAAACGAACTAGGGGTGGTAGAAGGGGAGGAGGGCGGGGGTGGGAGTGATTGGGTGACGGGCACTGGGGGTTATTCTGTATGTTGGTAAATTGAACACCAATAAAAAAAAAAAGAAAAACAACAATTGAGAGGGAGATATTAATGAAAAAAAGTGACAAGGAAAGAATCAATTGACAAAATCTCAAAAGTTTCAGATTGGCCACAGGTTTATAAGTTTGAGAAGAATGGAGAAAATAGATAATCCATGTGCTAGGAAGAATGGGAGAAAATACTGACATAGAAGGATTGGGGGTCAGAGCTGAGAACCCAGTTGAATTGGAAACTATAAAGTAATGGCGGTACCAGTATATGAAATTGGTGACCTTTCTCCACTGGCATTCAACAGCTCGGAACTGGCAGGCATATTTATCCAGGTGAGGTTGCTCCCCCCCATACACCTACACACACACACTCACACACCACCACCACGACTCTACCTGTTCAGTGTAAAATAATGCTCTAGTAATAATGTTCAGGATACTAGCAAAATAGATGTTAACACCTTTCAATAAAGAATGAAAATCCAGTCTAGAATACTCCCTGCAGTGTGCTCACAGCTCACCAGTTGGACTGTGTACACAGACATTACTACTTTTCAGGGATCCTTGGGTGGTGCAGCGGTTTGGCGTCTGCCTTTGGCCCAGGGCGTGATTCTGGAGATCCAGGATCGAATCCCACGTCAGGCTCCCGGTGCATGGAGCCTGCTTCTCTCTCTCTCTCTCTCTCTCTGTGTGACTATCATAAATAAATAAAAAAATTAAAAAAAAAACAAAAAAACTACTTTTCAATTGCCATTTTCCTCTGTTTGTTGAACACCATTTATTTGGCTTCATTTTAGTTGATGATCAAAATTCTCTTCTACTCTGAAGCTTAAAAAATTTTTTTTAGGCCCAAATGCCTATTTCTGTGGACATAAATATTTTTCGAGTTACACTAAATCTACAGATGTACGTTGAAAATCAAGGAGTATAACTATATGGTGAACGTGTCGATTCTAAGTCTTAAAGCAAAAAAAGGGACTTAGAAATTCAAAAGGCTAACTGAACAATGGGAAATATGTACTATTCAGTTTAATGTTTAAATTAGCATTTATTGATTTGTCTTGTTTTTGCCATTTTAGGAAGCAAGCCTCTTAGCTTTTTTCATTTCTTTTGTCCTATTTCTCCAATTTTATACATACAACTAAATGAAATTTAAAAATGTAGTTAATATTTTGCAACTGTGTTATTTATTCTAGGGTGATGTGATTTTTCAAAGAAATAAAGCACATGCCACATTACCTGCAGTATTAAACATCTTGGAAATAAAGACTGTATAGCTCATTATTCTTGGATAAATGTATCAAGGTGAAAAGTTAAAGCAGAAGCAGTATGTTTTTTTTTTTTTTTTTTTCCTTCCACAATGCTTGGTGAAACATTCTTCACGGAAAGAGCACTCATCCTTCACGTCCTTGTGCTTCTCCTCTCCGTCAGTTCTAATTTTATCTGAGAGCCTCATATTACATGTCGGAGAGAATTATTTTGACACGATAAAGCTTGGAAATAAGGATAAGATTAAAACACATACAATGTAGTTTCTAAGACAATAAAACCCCATAAGTAAATAAGCTGAATTACTTATTAAAAATATTAACCATTAAAAAAATACAATTTTAGTTAATGAAATCACCTAATGATGATCAAGATGTTTGTTAAAATGTGCTCCCTCGGGGGGAAAAATGTGCTCCCTGGAGATGATCTAGATCTAGTGTCAATGTTTTTCACTACTTAATACTGTCAGAAGGGTTATAGTTTTAATAACTATCATTTTTCATAAGGCTTGAAGTTTTAATATCTAGGACCTCGATATTATCAGGGACCTAAGAGATTTTCTTGCTTTCTGATCTAAATTTGAAGGTGGAAGCCAATATTGTATATTTTTTAGATTGCCAGCAGCACTGGAATAATTTTATTTAATGTACTTATTTTACACAGTGTATGTGTAATGGATGGCACTAAAAATAATTAGCCTTTTTAATGGTAGCCTTCTGTGAGCTACTTACCTACTTTATCACTTGAGAATATAAAGTTTAACTTGGATTTACCTGAACTAGGCAATTATGTAAATCCATGAAGCTGTTCTCTGTATAAGCTAACACTGTGAAATGAGAACTCCACATTTTATTTTAATTTAAACCTAAATTAAGCTTGAATTAAATTCAAGCCATGGGTTTATCTAAAGCCAAAGCATCCATGTATTTCACTCTATTGCACCACGCTGTCTCCTTTCCTCCCTCCAGGCTTTCAAGGGCATCACTCCAGAAATTCTGCCCTCTCTCTGTTATCTTTAATCCCTCTACTTACTGGATTATTACCATAAGCAGATAGATGTACTGTTGTTTTCCATCAAAAAAAGGTAAAAATTAAATTTCTTGATTTTCATGAACTACCCTTTTGATTTCTGTTATTCCTCAATGGAGTTGTCTACAGCCTGTCTCCAGTTCCTTTCCACTCTTGTTTCATTATGATTCCACACAGGTTGTATTTCTCCCTCACCCCATTACTGAAACTTTCCCTGGTCACCACTGAGATTTATGTTGTCAAAACAATAACCAATTCTTAGTACTCCTCTTAGTGAGTGCTAGTGAATGAACTATTAGTTCATTTGTCACAGTCGATCATATCCTTATGGAATATTTTATCACTGACTTCTACAACAGAGTGTCCTGGTTTTCCTCCACTCTCACTAGTTATTCTTTCTTAGTTTTTTGGAGGATTAGGGGAAGGATTTGAAGGAGGATTAGGAGCATCCTGATCTTGAGATCTTGAAGTGTCCCAGGGTTTAATCCTTGGGCATCTACTATTTCATCCTGTTTCCTGCCTCTCAAAACTATGCTAATTCTGAAATTTCTATCCTCAATCAAGACAAGTCCAGCCTCATGTATATATGCAGCTCAACATAGTTCTTTGGATGTCCAAAAACTATATTAAAGTTAATATGTCTAAACTTAATTCTTGATTTTTTTCTCTCAAACCTTGTCTTCGTATTTAAAAAAATTGGTTTCCATTTTTCCAGTTCTTAAAACCAGAACCTTTCTTCCTCTTTTTCACTGTACATTTACTCCACTAAGATAGTATCTCTTTTCCCAAAATATATCAGAATTCAACTATTTCACATGACTTCTGCCATTACTATTTCATCCAGGTCAACACTGTCTTGTGCCTGGATTATAATTATAGCCTCCTGACTGGCTGTTAGTCCATTTTGTTGTTGATCTGTCTTTGCTCTCTCCTGAGAGATCTTATTAGACAGAGTCAAGTCTGATCAATACCACTCAGTGATGTTCCACTTCACTCTCGTGACAGCCAAGTTCTTCTCCCGGCCTGTGATGAATCTGTTCTTTTTGGGCACAGTGCTGCCCAGCCCTTCACTCACTTCTAGAACCCCACAGGTATCTTCACAAGGGGCTATTCCATCAGGCATCAGCATTCTCTCCTCCGGTGTTGGCATCTCTCTCCTTCACTTCCTTCAGGACTGGCTCATGTGTCTCTGTCACAAGTGTGCCTTCTCTGCCAGTTTTTATGAGATGTACACTTGACCCTGGCACCATGCCCCTACTTCATGTTCCCATTTTCTGCTTTATTTTTCTCCATTGCACTTGTACTCCATTGGCATACTACATACACTGAATGATTTGTTTAAATTTGTTTGCCTCCTCTGTTAGACTGTAAGCACTAGAAGAGCTAGGATAATTTTAGCTATACTGTTGCCTGCTGCATCCCTGGAACTTAGATCAGATCCTGGCCTAATAAATATTGTTGAATCTATCAGTTAATTGTAGCTAGTATTAATGTCTAATCATTCCTCACTACAGGAAAAGTACAACCTCAGTCTGGAATGGCCAGGAGGAAGCCTGTTCTTTCAGTTAGTACTGACCATAATAACTAGTCCAGGTGTTGCCTCTTCATATTTCAGCTTCTGTGATCTGCCTCTGTTCTTGCCTCTTGCTGTCTGTATAGATATGATTGATTGCGTAGAGCCAGGCTTTTAATATCTACAGTGCAGAATTTTCAGTTTTTTTTCTCACTGCCATTATTTCTAGTTCAGATTTTAAGCCCAAGTGTCATCAACTGTGCTTCTAAAAATCTATCAACTCCAATTCCTTCAAGTTTTTAAATCACAGAAATGCAGCAAGAGCTGTGTGTACCCTGGAAGTATCTGCTCTTCCCCCATTATCCTAGAATGGCTTCTCTTTTCCTCCTTTTTGGGTTTTAGCTCTGCACATCTTTATCCCTGTGCATACCTTTTTCATCTATTCTGTGACAGCTTGAGGGGCTTTCCATTTTTGTGAAAAGAAAGAAAGCTTCAGTGGTGAGCCTGACCTCAGAAGAGCTAGCCCATAATGCCAGTATGGCAGACCCTGTGCTACTTTCTGTTAGCAATACCAAATAGTCTTATTGGCTCCTATAAACCAAGCTTTTACTCTTTCCTGCCCCTAATGTCACATGAAATATGAAAAGCAGAAATTGTGGTTTATAAATATAGTCAGAAATAACGGCTTCCTGCTAGTTATTTCATGTATTTCATTCCATTCTTGCTGGTCTACTGTAAATTTGAACAAGAGGTTATCCTTTGTGTCACTGGCATACTAATTTGTTTGTTTTAGCTGATTGAGAGAAACTATTTCACCATGTCTGAACTTTAGGCCCTTTGAAAGCATCAGAGCATAGTTACTAAGTGACACAGTTGTCACAGTGCTTTTCTTTTCTTTTCTTTTTCTTTTTTCTTTTTTTTTTTTTTTGGTGGTGATTGTTTTTTTGTTTGTTTGTTTTTTGGTTTTTGTTTTTTTTCCTTTCATTTTCTTTCAGATACCTTATCATCTAACCTAGTTCATAACTCTGACTCAGCATTACTACTGAAGCACCAATGACTCTTGGGTTTCTTGGGTTTTGAACTCTTCTATATGTACAAGACAGGCTTCCTATACTGCAAACTCAAAATAGAATGTAAGTGGGATAGCTGTAAAACTAGTGTTAGGTTCTTTCTGGTCTCAACCTGTGTGAATTGATTATTGTTTGTTGAAGGGCACTGACACCTTCCCTCTCAATGTCAGCAGGCAGCGCTCTGGTGCCATGTGCCAAAACATGTGGTTTGTTCAAGGTTAAACACCTAGTTTGCAGCAAAACATATGGGTTATAAAAAGTAATTTTACAAGTATCAGGTTATTTGATTTATACGATCCTTGTGTGAGGAAGACAGAGAATTGAACTCTGTTTTGTAGATAAGACCCTTAAGCTTAGAGAAGTTAAGTGCTTGCCGAAAGTGACACAGGCGATAGGCCAAGAATTAAGGCTCTGGGGCTCTAGGACCAGTGTTTTTTCACTGGACACCTTGATTCTTATTATGCTTCTCATGTGTTTGGCACCTTTAACACTAGACATTTTATTATATTAAAAAGTTCTGTTACTGAATAATATCTCTGAAAACTATGGAGAAACATAGGTATGAATTGAAATGATGAGATTAAATCGAGAGTGATGTATCATAAAACAGACATTTTTTGAAAAGATGATTTCTTTCTTCTCTGAATATGGAAAAACAATGTCATTACCATTTATCTCTCAAAGTAGTCTATAGCATTTCCCCCCCAAGTGTATCTCCATCTGTAATGTCTTCCCAACTAAAATGTGATTTTTTTAAAGATATGTGTGATATCTCTTATTTGTATGTATTACTAATGGTTTTATACTTTATGGTATATGTGGTCACCTATATAGTGGGACTACAGGATCAATTTTTGATCATGAAATGTATTTTCATTTTTAAAGTCCTCTATACCTTCCCCCTACAAATCTATAAATGTTTGTTAATTTGGAATATGGTTCAGTGAGAAGATTCATTTATGGGAGGTAAATGTGAAATATACTTAAAATTGAAGTATAGTTCACATACTATATTAGTTTCAGGTGTGTAACATAGTGATTTGGCAATTATGTACATTACATATGCTCACCTCAATAAGCATATTTACCAACTGTCACCATACAAAGTTATAGTAATTATTGACTTTTCTCTATTCTATACTTACCTTTCCTGTGAATTATTTATTTGCCAGCTGGATATTGGTACCTCTTAATCCCCTTTACCATTTTTACCCATCCCCACCTTCCTGTCCTATGACAAGTACTAGTTTTTTCTCTGTATTTATGAGTCTGTTTCTCTTTTGTTGTCATTATTTTTTGTTGTTAATTTGTTCTGTTTTTTTAGAATCTGCATAAGTGAAATCATATGTTGTCTTTTTCTGTCTTAGTTATTTCACTTAGCATAATACCCTTTAGGTCCATTCATGTTGTTCCAAATGGCAAGATTTAATTCTTCTTTATAGCTGATTAATATTCCAGTGTGTATATATACCATATCTTCTTTATCTGATCATCTATTGATGGACATTTAGGTTGCTTCCATATCTTGGCTCTTATAAATAATGCTGCAATAAATATAGGGGTGCATATATTTTTTGAATGAATGTTTTCAAATAATCCCATTAAGAATGTCCAGAGGACCTAAATCTTCCAAAGAAGACATCCAGATAGCCAAATAGACACATGAAAAGATACTCAGCATCACTATTCATCAGGGAAATATAAATTGAAACCACAATGAGCTATCATTTCACACCTGTTAGAATGGCTAGCATCAAAAAGATAAGAAATAACCAGTGTTGGTGAGGATGTGGAGAAAAATGAATTGTTCTACACTATTGGTGGGAATGTACATTATTACAGCTACAATGGAAAACAGTATATGGAAGTTCCTAAAAAAAACTAGCAATAGAAGTAACATATAGTCCAGTAATTCCACTTCCGGTATTTACCCAGCGAAAATGAAAACTCTAAAAACTCTTTGAGTTATTAAAGAAATAGTAAAAAAAAAAAAAAAAAAAAAAAAAAGAAATGACTTGGAAAATTTAGTATTGACCATTTCTCTCTGGGATGTTGGATTATTTTCAGTACAAATGCAATATGTATTACATGAACAGTCCTTAAGCTCAACAGTAACAATCTATGAACATTATTTTAATATCATAGTACAATTTCCCCTTTATTATGGAAAGAAATGCAAGACCATTGGGAGGATTGCTCAGTTCTTCTATTTGTTTTCTGTGAGCTTTGTTCAGGTTTCAATTCTTAAAATTGTTTAAGAGTTTTTGTATAATACCCCGTGAAAATTTGAACATTGTTCCTACACTGGAATGAAAACTACCATATGACCTAGCAATTCTACTATCAAATGTATACCCAAGATAAGTGAAAATATATCTACACGAAACCTTATACAAAATGTTTTTAGCAGTATTATTTATTAAGTCTACAGGTGGGAACAAGCCAAATATCCACCCACAGACGAATGGATAAATAAATTGTGGTATATCCCCCATATTGGAACATTACACACCCACAAAAAGGAGTGAGGTACTGATACATGCTACAACACAGGTAGACTCTGACATGCTATGTTCCATGAAAGTAGCTCTTACAAAAGACCACATCTTATAGGATTCCATGTAAATGAAGTATCAAGAATAGGCAAGATAATAAAGACAGAATTCAGATTAATTCTGAATTAGGGTCTGGTGGGATGAGGGAATGAGGAATGACTGCTTATAGGTATGAGGTTCTCTCTTGGCATGAAAAAAATGCTCTGAAATTAGGTTGTAATAATGATTGCACAAGTCCATGAATATACTAAAAACAATCAAATTGCATACTCATAAAACACGAATTTAAAGATGCATGAAGTATATCTCAAAACTGTATGTAAAAAATGTAATGCAAAAAAATGTAATGCATGTTATATTTGTTTAAAATAAAGGGCAAGGAAATTATTTTTTCTTATTACTTAAGATATAAATGTTAACAACTGAAGATTAAATATTAGTGCTTTTTCTCTCCCAAAGAACTATAGTGGTCTTATGGGAAGAACAAATGCTTTAGGAAAATCTTCATGGAATCTAACAACATTTACCTTTTTTTTTTTTTTTTTTTTTTGACTAAGTGCTTGAACTTAAAAAACATCCATTTTATTTAATTTAAAAGATAAATATAAAATTCAAAGATAAAATGTTTCAAAATTTTGATGTTATTATCATGGAAAAGATTTTAAAAGCATGATTATTGTGTGAAATATATTTTTTCCTCTTAAAAAATTCTATGTAGAAGAAGGATGTTTTTATTACTGGAATTACTTGATATTTTACATTTTCTATCTCCTGCAAGTGGAGCCATCCTTATTTATATTAAAACATTGTACTAATGCCTCCAGGGGGGATAAAAAAGTGATTTGGCCATTTTCTTTCTGGAAAATGCCCAAATGAAAATTGCTTGCTCACTTGGCATTATCAGTTAGAATTAAGTCATGTTTCCAGGTGTCACCATCCTGTTCCCCAGAGTTTGGTCCTGATCCAGAACAATCCAGGGGAGGTGAATTTCACTGTGGTTGATGTAAGGTTTTTGCTCTAGTTAAAAGACTTTGTCAAGGATCCAAAATTATGCTAGGACTTTTTTTCCTGTTAGATCTGCAAAATTTGCAAAAGGGTATACATTATGGTAGTGCTTAACAGCATATATATCAGGACCATGTAATTCTGGGGACATTACTGAATGTCTTTTAACCTCAATTTGTGGTCTTTTATTAATGATTTTTGTAAGAGTTAAATATAATGTACACAATGCTTTAGAATAATAACTTGAGTAGTTTTAATAGTGATCATACAACTGCTTAAATGCTGTCTTCTCCCCCATGTGTTTTATTCATACTAAGCCAACTCATTTCACATTAATTGGGAATTGCTAACTTTGAGCTGTCTATTCTGGAATTCCTAGTAAATTAGGGAAAATTTTGTAAATATTTGTCACTTTAAATATTTGTAACAAAGGCTGGGTTTCCCAAATCCCAGTAGAGAAGGACAATGGCAAGCCATGTTTATTGAGAATTAAGGTTTTGTCAAGATCCAGAGGATGTGCTGTTACTATAATTCTGTTATGGATATTGTGCTTGCCTGCCCAATACCTTCTTCCCCTTCCTTTCCTAATGCTCTCACACCTCCCCTGCACAGCCAACATTTGGTGAAGCAGACTCCATCTTGACTGTACAAAAAGACAGGTTGCTCGGTCCTAACATTCTATCCAGTGGCAATATTTGTTATTGGCATGTGACCCCATATGGTTCAACAACATCTATGTAGAAATATCTGGAGTTATTAGAGAAACAAATTTCCCTTTTCTCCTGAAATACCTGACAGAAGAAATTCTCTGTTCATCCTTGGAAATAGATGAAGGAGTAAATAGCCCTATAGCTACTTAGAACTAAGAGGGGAGCTGACATTAGAATAAACCTGATATCACATGATGAAGAGCAGAAGAAATAAATGAAATTGGCATCTTTATGACATTATTGCACTGCTGAGCTAAATCATGCATGAAGCCTCCCTCCCATTCACTTTCTGTTATTTGAACCAATAAATTTGCTTTATTGCATAGTCAGAATTATATTTTATTTGTTTTGTTTCTTGCAATAGAAAATATACTGAAATACCACATAGAATAATACATATTTTTTCTATTTCTGATATGAATACCTAGAAAGATACAGTCTAGTAAATGTCTGAAATCTACTTCTTCAAACTGTTACTCGTAATAATTAAAGCATACATTTAGATGAAAAAGAGAAACTTACTTCTAAACTGGGGAACAAAAAGATATAGAAGATGATGTCCTTATCATCATGAGTGTTAAAGAAATAAAAAGAAAATCTTACTTTATTTTGCAAAATGGAATGAATCATCTCAAGGATGATAAAATTGTTAATCTTTAGTGAGGGATGATATATCATGTCATGACAACATGTCTCATATATTATCTTTAGTAGAATGTATGCATCATAAAAAATTTTAAAATTTCCTGTGATGTTTCTCATCTTTGAAAGAAGAGTAAAAATTATTTGAATATGATGGCCTAGTCTACAGCTATTACTGTAAAAATGAAAATGATCATTTAATTTTTTGTATATATATTTATTTTTAAAGATTTTTATTTATTTATCCACAAGACACATAGAGAGAGGCAGAGACATAGGCAGAGGGAGATGCAGACTCCATACAGGGAGCCCGATGTGGGACTCGATCCTGGGACTCCAGGATCATGCCCTGAGCCAGAGGCAGGTGCTTAACTGCTGAGCCACCCAGTGGCTTTTATAAAATTTATAAAATTATAAAATATAAATTTTATATTTAATATAGAACATATTTTAAAAATAGAATTTGAGTAGCTTTCTATCCAAAATAAACTGAAAATATAACATAAGGATTTTGGTATACTTATAAAATTAAAATTGTCTACCTGTTTGCATCATTTTAGAAGTAAAGTGTTGATTTGTATATCCTTAATTGAGGTATATAATAGTGAATATTTAAAATTCAGACATAAAACCCTCCATAAGATAGAATTAAATTTGATGATGTGTCTGTTGGATATTTTATTGTTGTTCCACAGGTCCTGAGGCTATATTACTGTTTCTTAGATTGAGTAAAGTCCTTTGTTCTGTCCTCCAGCTCACTATTCTATCCTCTCTCATCTTCACTCAAAAATTGAGTTCATCCAGAGATTTTTATTTTTGCTATTTTTCATTTCTATAGCTTGGTTTTTAAACTTATTCTTCTTTGTTGAAATTTTCCATTTTTTTCATTCATTTCAAGAGAATTTGAATTTGCTTGCTGAAATATTTCTATGATGATTGCTTTAAAATTCTTGTCGGGTTACAATATGTGTGATTCATCTCATTTTCAGTATTAGATAATAGTCTTTTAACTTTCAAATTGTGATTGTTCTGGTTCTTGGTATGACATAATTTTTATTGCATCCTGTGTTTTTGCTGATCATGTTATGAGACTCTGAGCCTTTTTTTTTTTTTCTTTTTTAGCAAGCATTCACTTGATTTAGATTTAGCATACAGGTCCTGTCCTAATTTTGTAGACTGATTGGTGTCATTAGCAGTTGATTTTTTTGATCCTGTGTGTTACTCTTTTGGTTTCAGTGGTTTATCTTGTGTTACTGGAGTATCCACTGGTCCCTGCTGGTACTGCTTGAAAGGATAACAGAAGCTACCCAAGATAGGCCCTTGACTGCCACCAAATGTGGAAAGGGATCCTTTCCTTGTCCAGTGGTGTCTATGAGCATTTCCGGGCCAATATTTGTTGTGTGAAGTTATCCCCTTTATTATAGAAGAAGTAGGATGGATGAGGTGATCCTCATCAAGAGGCTGCTTGTTAGGACAGGGTTACCTTTGTGGGTCTTCCCCACAGTGTAGTGTCTCTGAGTGGGGAAAGTAGTGCCAGGCCCTAGAAAACTGGCTTTCCAGGCTAGGCACATTTTGTGGCAGCATGCTCCTGCTGGTGACCTTGGCTAGATGGATGCCTCTAAGTGGGACAGAAGAGTCAGGCTAGGGAAGGAGAGGCCACCTCCACTGGCCACTTACCGTCACATGGTTTCTGATTGGTATCGTTCACCAGTTTTTCACAACATACTTTGTGTTGGTGGGACTCCTTTTCTATGCTAGTGATGCTTGTGAGCTTACTTGGTCTGCCTTTGTTGTTATATGGGGTGGGGGTGGGGGTCAGGAAACCTTCTTCTTCTGATGAGTGGGGGGCTGCATGACGCCTGTTTCCTGAGATGCTCCTCCAGTCCTGGGGCCCCTAATCAACTCCTCTTCATTTTCTACTTTTCAGAGCTCTCCTTTGGTTGTCTTTGCACTTTATCCCAGGATGTCATTGTACTGCAGGGAGGAACAGGGAGAGATCATCTTCACATTTTCTCTGGACTGGGAAATTCTAACTTATTTTAAAACCTGTTTTCCTTATCCTTTAAGTGACACTGCATTCCCTAGGGAGGAAAATTAATTAGCAAGATTTATGGACTGAATGAGCTAAGAGTTGACTAGACAAAATTTAAAAGTGAAAAGGTGATAACCACGTACTATATATCGATAGTTCTATGAAATGGTTTCTGATCTGCCATCTGGCAGACCATGACTGGTTCCTGAATGATAATTCTGTAGGATTTCAGGGAAGAGATACATCACAGTGGGCTAGAGGGTGAGATTTTCCTGAGGGAAGTTCCAAATTTCCTCAATAATAAATTTAGAGGGACAGAGAAGAATTTCAAGGATTAGGCATCAAAACAGTATTTCTGTGGAATGCTATACTTGGTGTTTTAGCATAGGAGCTCTAGAGTCAGTTTTCTGGATTGGAATATTCACTCTTCTCCTAGCAACTAAGTGACAGCAAGAAAGTAACCAAACTCTCTGTACCGCTGTTTTCTCATAGAAAGATGAGATAGTAATTAGGACCTCCATCAAAGGGACATTTGAAGCAAATATGTGCACATTTCTTTTTTTTTTTCGTGCACATTTCTTAAATGCAATGTCTGGACAAGCACTTGATGCTTATTTTTGTCTATTATTAGACATATCCTGTCAGAACTATTGTTTTTCTTAGCAGTTGGGTCCAATTTTCCAGTTTCTCTTCATATGTTAAGTTCCTTATTGTGGGCTGTTTTGTTTCATTTTTTTCGGTAATCCCACAAGTGGTTTGTGGCTACCTGGTTGGATGGATGGATGGATGGATGGATGGATGGAGAAACAGAAAAATTTCATCAATCTTATAGCGACTAATGCTAGAGAATGCTATGCTGATTTAATTTTATCTACAGCTAATCTCAGTAAATCAAATGATATGTCAACCTCCTGTTGTGTTATATTGCTGATTTGTTAGAACAAGTGAATTAGATTTCTCATAGGACTGATAAATGATTATGCTAAGATGTATGGCTTAATGCATGTTATATGTAGCTCCAGTTAGTTAGGTGCTTGTCTGTAGTTGCAAAGTTAAATCACTATATTAAAGAGGCATCATTGCATTTTCTCACAACATGTAAACAGTTTTTTCAAGTAATTTTGAATAATTTTAATTTTCAATATTAACCTCACGGTTTTCCTCTTAGAGTGAATCAGCTTCTCTGTCCGGGCTTCAATTAGTTATTGATTTGTTAAAATTTAATTCACTTTTTATCAAATCTTAGATTTTCCATAATTATTTATAAGTATATTAAATGGGCTTGTTTGAGAAGTTGCTAAGCTGCCAGATTATCATTTCTGGGCTATTCTGCACCCTAATTCTGTATGATTTGTATGTTAGTTAGCTGGGAACTGATTTTTATATAATACATAGATCCCACTTAAGATGTTTAATTTAATTTTAGTGTCCATGCTTTTTGAAATTTTACTTGTAATATTGGGACTATTTCATTGTTCATGGGATAGGAATTCTAATATGAATACTACTCTAGCTGAAATAATTGTTGGTTATATAATTGTTGGATTCCTTTGGGTCATAGGGAGCATGGAATATAATTTGGCCTATGCTGGTTTACCTTTTCAGAAATGTATGCTAAGGGAAGAAGGTCTATAATTTGAGAATGAGCCTAAGCATTTTTGCTTGTGGATTTTGTGGTGATATTTTATCTTACTATGTTCTGCTATTTGAGAACCAATCTTGTTATTGCCACTGTCTATATTTATCTGGAGTAATATATTTAAATTTTTGTTATGGTTGTTGACAATCTCCTAAAATCATTAATAGTTTTGATATTATAAAATATTTCAAGATGTTAATGATCATTTTCTTAAATAAGATTGCATACAATACTGGTATCCTATTATTTATCTCTTGAACCTCTTTTTTCCCTTTCTATCAAGATTTCTTAATTATAGATAAGAAATCATTTATCCCAGAGAATCACCAACATAATTTTTCTTCTTTTTTAAGAATAAGAAATTTACTAGGCCAACATGAAAGCATTATCTAAAATTCTGGGAGGCTCTCTTAACCGGTAGATTTAAGTATATCCGCATATATACTTACTAAATGTTATATATACACACACTTGTTAAAAACCTCCTCATACAGACTCAATGTTTTGGTTGCTTAGGAAACCTCAGCTCCTATTCTATCAACTGCAGCTTTCAGTAGACAAGCAGGTATCTTTTAAGTATGATGCTTTGTTATAAGACGTGTTTGGTTAAAAGTTTCCTAGTGGGGAGTAAGGGGAAGGTGCTGGTGTCTCTGACTAGTTAACTGCAACACCCTAGGGCACAGGCTTCTTTCAAATAATTCCAGTTTTCAGCAGACAGGGGACAAGACAGTAAACAGTTTTGCTGTTGTTTCAAATTCCATTGCTCACTTCAATGGAAATAGAGTAGCGTCATTTTCTTCATATTTTATTTCTTCATGTTGTCACACTGCAGCTCATTCATTTTAATAATAGTGAAATATTTCCCTAAATCAATAATATATATGCCACTTGACATGCTGAATATGAATAAAATAGAGACAAATTTAAATGATTTCTGTCATATATCTGGTTTGTCCTTTTAAATGTAGAACTAGGTGTATCCATGTGACTGCATATGACATTGCTTTGAAATGGGATAGGCTCTACATCAAATAATGAGAGAACTTTTTACATATGGCTTATTGAATAAGTCTGATCATCTTATTGACAGACTGGAGAACCAAAATGAGTGTAAGGGATTTGCAATCTGGCAGACATAATTTTAAATGCCAGCTCTGACATTTAAAACTTTTTTACATTAAACAAGCTAGGGTAACTTTCTAAATCACAGTTATTAAATGAGATAAAAATACCTATATTTAAGGAGTTTTGAGAGATAAAAATAATATTTTAATTAGAAATTTATTTGTACACGATACTTATTGTTAGTCATATGCAGGAATGTCCCATGAACCCTCCCATATATTTTTTAAAGATTTTATTCATTCATGAGAGACACAGAGAGAGACAGAGAGGCAGAGACACAGGCAGAGGGAGAAGCAGGCTCCATGTGGGACTCCAGGATCACCACCTGGGCTGAAGGCGGCGCTAAACCGCTGAGCCACCCAGGCTTGCCCATCCCATATTTTTAAGAGCAAATATTTCTAACTTTTCTCAAAGATGTGTAACAACTCAGAATTTTGAGGACTTTGATAAAGTTATTTAAATTTATACTATTTTTTTTCACCTTTAAGTATTCCAGAAAAATGCCAAATCTAGTGCTTCCAAGCTTTGCTATTTTGTGTGTGTGATTCCAGGCTACTGTTCCAATGCTAGAAAAGATCTTTCGAGCATTTCTGATCCTTTTATGTTTCTTTTAGGAATTGTGTTATTAAATCATAGCACAGTTTTGGACAGAGATTGTCAATTCCTTAATGTCACATGAGGAGGAATATATTTTGTGAAATCATCCTGTTTTCTGACCCTAAAAGATGGACAAGTTGCTGACTTAGCACCCAGTGCTGAGAATACAGAATTGAACATAGAGATAGTAGATCTAGCCCTCCTGGATCTTATGTTATGATGAAAGTGACAAATTCTCTAACATCAATAAAATGCAGTGCTTTTTTTTTTTTTATGAGAAAAGACTAGTGCTATAAACATTTTATCGTTTTCATTACCTCTTTGTTAGGATCATGCTATGGCCCCCCAAACCCTCCCCAAGTAGGACTTTGCATGTAGTGGATTCAGGTTGTTGCACTATAAAAAAAAAACAAAAAACAAAAAAAAAACATTAAATATACTTGTGGTGAAAGATTAGGTGAAATTGGCAAACATAAATTACTTCCATACACACATTAATTTTACCTAGAATGGGGCTTTTTTTGGTAAAAAAAAAAATTATTTATTTATCCATGAGACACACACACAGAGAGAGAGAGAGAGAGAGAGAGAGAGGGAGAGCCAGAGACACAGGCAGAGGGAGAAGCAGGCTCATGCAGGAAGCCTGACATGGGACTCGATCTGGGTCTCCAGGATCAGGCCCTGGGCTGAAGGTGGTGTTAAACCGCTGAGGCATCTGAGCTGCCCCAGAAGGGGGGCTTTTATTAAAAAAAAAAAATATATATATATATATATATATATTGCTTACACATTGTGACCACACTGGCCTTTTTCTGGGGATGTTGCCTGCATTTCATTTTGTTTGCAAGAAAGTGCAACTGAGACTGTTAGTTAGAATGTTTGTGTTTTAATGGAGCATGGGAGTTGAGCATGGGAGTTTAATGTTCTAGATGGAAACGGAGTCGTGCTCACACATAGAAAGTACTTTCACTATTCTGTGTGCATCCAGAGTCAGAACTGTGGGTACTGGACTACAAAGTTGGTGAGCCACAAAAATTATGGAAAATGAAGGGTCTTGGTATTAATTCCATACATTTATACAAACTTTAAAATTTCAGACAATCTGTTGGTTAATGTCTCATCTTATTGCAGTGACTGAATTTGAGAATTCAGACTATTACACTTACTGGAAAGTTAGGCCCTGTTTTAAAATGTGGGTTCTATTATTATTCTGATCTGGTGAGGTCAGCACATCAGGAGATAACTGCCATTGAAAAGATAGTTTGTGGACCACAGTTTCCAAAACAGAGGGGCACAACACCTCATGGGAAGTTACGTGGGGAAGCACCAGTTTCAGCCACTAATGTAGAGGAAGAGAAGGCAACTGTGAACAAGAAAATTTATTGTGGTTTCCATGGGAAATGACAGGTGAGGCAGGGTAAACAGATTTAGATTAAGAAGTTCTTTTTCTTAAAATAGAATCATGTCATAGATTTTTGTTTGCTTCCACATTTCTCAAATCAAATGTCTGTGGAAGGTTTTGCCTGTTCACTCCCTTTAATTTATTAATTTCTCTTTTACATTGTAAAAATTTCTCTTTACTAAAACTATAATCTTCAAGATGGGGCTGAATATATACATATTTTATCAGTAGGGTTCCCCGTGGAGGTAATTATCTGGATAAAAATCAGGTAAAAAGATTTTTTTTTATATAATATAAAATTCTACATGCATTTAACCTATTTCCCTGAGGAAGTTAGAAAGAGAAAAAATAAACACGGGCCCAGGGTTTTCTTAGATACCCATGTTGAAGGAGGACAGACCTGGAACCTGAAAATTTTACTCCAGAGAATGAACTCCAGAATTGCAGAATGAGGACCTCAGTTAACTCAGTCTTCCTCTAAAGCAACACAAATATTGACAAAATCAATTGTGTCAGAATTTGGACAATTAGCCAAGGCTACAAAATGAACCAAAGATCATCTATCCAAGAGAAAATATTGAACCACAGTGTGATAGCAGGCTCTGTGATATTGTAAACTTGGGGCTGTTCCCATCCTCCTTCCCCAGCTGCACACACACCAGTTCAGTGACATAGTAACCAAAATCCAGAATCATTGCAGACAATGGAGAGATTTGTGACCATTTTTAGAGCTCCATTAAAGCACCATCCCAGAGCACAGTCCATATACTATTCAAATTTGCAGCTATTTGGGAAATCTCAGAATATGGTAGCTATTTGATTTGACTCAGAGCTCAGATCAGGGTGGGGGCAGCAAATTAAAAGAGGTCTACCCCCATATTATTACAGAAACAATAGAAGATTGCTGGCAACATGGTATTTATGGAGGCCATTTGATCAAGGCAAACAAGAGCCTGGCTATGGATTTAGAAGGACATCAAAGGAACTGCCTAATGACAGGAGCATCAAAGAAGCCTTGATTTACTCCTGGGCAACTAGAGGGTGTGCATGTGCAGGAAAGATCTGAGGAAGGAAACAACAGTCACTCAGCGTGGTCTGAACTTGAAGCCCTGTATAAGCAGGAAGTGAGAGCTACAGCTGTCTTATAGATTGTCTGAAGGTGAAATTATGCTCTCACACACAGATCCCCATGGAAAAGTATGAAAATATATAGGCAAGACACCTAAGGAAATCTGACCAATCATTGACTGTTCACTAAATCATAGTGACCAAGGCATGACTCTTAGGAAACCAAGCTTAAAAATAATAAGAAGAATTAAAAAAAATGTTAGAGGAAATCTCAATGGCCTCAAACTGCAGAAAATACAGACTCTATATTAAATTAGTCCAGGGAAATTACTGAAAAAATAAGAAATCGCAGCAAGGTGGGGACTGGAAGAGTCTGACAGTAGAAAAGTTAAGTAGGTCCCATTTTCAACAACAACAACAAAAAATTATGAGACAGGAAAAAAAAGAAAGAAAAACAAACAGAAAAGTGTGCCATCTGTAGAAAGGAAAGAAAGGAGCCAACAAAAAATGTTCTGAAGGAGCTCAGATTTGGGACTTATTGGAAAGAGACTAAGTTATAAAGTAAAAGGATAGATAAAACATATATTGTATAGTTTAACCGATATGGAACTGGAATAACAATGCTAATATCAGAAAAATAAACTTTAAAACAAAATTTTTATTAGAGATAAAGAAGCACATTTTATAATGATAAGAGATATTAATCAGGAGTACATGTGATTATAACATAAATGCATCTAAAAATAGATCCTCGGAAAAAAATGAAACAAAACCTGACAGAATTGATGAGAGAGATAGTCTGTTGGCGATTCAATAGTGATTTTCAATAATGGGTAGAACTAGACAAAAGATCAACAAAAAAATAGAAGACTTGAACAATACTGTAAAACAAGTAGGCTTAAAAATCTCCATAGTACAACCCTTAACAGAAGATATATTTTTCTCAAGTGTGCATAAGATACTGAAAAATAACACAGCTCTATGAAGGAGATTAAGGTAATTCTAAATAAGTGGACAGACCACGCATTTTCATCAATCATAAGACTTTGTTAAGATGACAATATTCCTTATATTAATCTCCAGATTCATGCTAATCTTAATATAAATGTTAGCAGGGTTTTTATATGGTAAGTTGCTCAAAATTTTTTTATGAAATGGCAATGACTCAGAATACTCAAAATAATTTTAAGAAAGAATATTGTTGGAGGATTCATTCTTCCTGATTTCAAAACCTACTGGAAAGCTACAGTAATAAAGACATTGAAGTATTGGCAAAAGGATAGACATCTGGATTTCTGGAATGTAATTGAAGAGTCCAGAGCTAAACATTCACATTTATACTCAGTTGATTTATGACAACAGTGCCAAGATCACTCAATAAGGAGAGAATAGTCTTTTTAACAGATAAGCCTGGCACAATAGGATATCAACTTGCAAAGCATGAGTTTGGGACCCCACCTTTTAACATAGTCAAAAACCAACTCAGAATGGACTGTAGACCTAAATGTAAGAGCTAAAACACTAAAGCTAGAAAGAAATACACATGTAAATCTCTGTTACTATGTATTAGAGAATGTGTTTTTTACATATGACACTGGAAGCAAAAACAACAAAAGAAAAAAATAGGTAAAATAAAAGTTCATCAAATGACAAATGGATAAAATAATCCGTTTGTGGTATGTCTATACAATGAAATAATATTTAGTGATATAGAAGAATGAATTACATGCTACAACATCGATGGAACATGCTGATGGAAAGAAGGCAATCCACATAAGAGCATATATTGTCTAATTTTATTTATTTTAATATCCAGAATAGTCAAATACTTAGAGAAAGCAAGTAGATTAATAATTGATAAAGTTGGGTCTGGTGGGAGGATGAGAGGAAAGCAGGAAAGAGGAATGCCTGCGAGTATGTATGGGTTTCTTCTTGGGGTACTGAAAAAGTCCTAAAATTAGTTTGTGATAATGTTTGCACAACCCTATGAATACACTAAAAATGTTGAAGTGAATACATTAAATGGGTGAATTTTATGGTATGTGCAGTATTTCTTAGTAGAGATTTAGAAAAAGTTTCCATTGTCTCTCTGATAGATTTGAGGAAAATTATATAGTTATCTTATTTGATAATATTCCTAGTCTTCAGAAAGAATAGTTATATGGAGAATAGGCTTATAAACACAATAAATACAAATGAGTGTGCAGGGGTGTGTGTAATGTGTTGTACACTTTGAGATGGAGGAAGAACAGTCTATTTGTCGAATGAAATACAAAGAATCTTCTTTTATATACCTATTTATTCTCATCAAAATCTTAGTTTAACTTGCTTTCTGTATCTAGAAAATTTTATCTGTAGAGTCACTTATCCCTTTATCATCCATTTATGCATCTGTTTGTTCATCTTTCCATCCATGGATCCATCCGATACACTTTATGACTTCTTAGCTCAAAAGAAGAGAGTTCTGATAAAAATGTGTCTTATCCATTCAGTAAAAACATAGGCAACAACAAAAAAATCTCTCAAAATACACAAGGATATATTTAGGTAGCAATATGATAATAAGGAAATGTATGTAAGGCATGGGAATTTGGAATACAATGGTACAAATATTTGATGGACTTCCATCCATGTTGAGATCCCAATGTGTGTAATATATTATGCACATGGGTGCCATGTATTCCAATAGAGTTAAAAGTGTTCTCTAAATATGGATGTTATTTTGCCCCACCTGTCAAAATGAGATGCTATGAAAAGAATGTAATTGAGAGAATAAAACAGATGGTAATTTGGCAGCAGAATGCACAATTATATTCTTAATCTGTACAAAAGATCAGAAAGCAATCATGTCTTTGTGTCACTGCACTTTGCCATTTAATATGGGATTCCTCTTTTTAAACAGCATCCAACAGGGTGATCTCTTGCTCATGGACAAATCTGAAATCCCAAAGGAAAATATTTTGATCTGATGGAAAGCTATTCTCCTTTTTTGTCTTCTACTCCTCATTTTTTTTCAGGGAAGGAAAAACTTTCTACAATAGAGTGAGTAATACCTATACTTTCTTTGGGTAGGTTTTGACATATTTATACTAGGTCTTCTTAGGCATGAAGCAGACAAGGCTTTCTACACAGCTGCCAGCCTGCTATTCATTTTACCTTTAAATCATTGGGCTTAATGCAAACAAAGCTGGGTCAATTTTATTAATTATCTTGGGTCATAACTTTACTATATACAATGTAATCATTTTGGGGTAATAAACTTTCAATTATATTCTCTTCTTTAAAATATATTTTATCTATAAAGTATTTTTTTCTTGTAAATATTGTCTATTTAGGCACACCACTAATCTGTGGGGTTTTTTTTTTTGATCCACATATCTTTTCTTAAAAGCACTTTTCATTGAAATTAAGATGGTGAAAATATATGCAAATGATATCCCTATGTGGATTGATGATTTGTATTCTGTAAGCTATAATGGGGAAGAAACTGTAAATGCTTTTCTTTCTTAGGATATAAATATAACATACACGCACCTGGGATTTTGACTTCTCTTTATGTAGTATATAAAGGAATTTACTTTTGCAGATTCTAAGAAATGTGGTGGGGAAATCTCTGTTTGGAAGGGATTAAATTATTTGGTGGGGATAAACTCAATTATAATTGGATTCTTTATCTTGTTCTAATGTCTTAGATACAGGCTATAATCCAGGGTTTCTCAAACTGTGGTATAAAGGCCTGCTATCTGGAATCACCCCAAATGCCTTTTAGCAGTGGAGATGATTAAGGGCCACCCCTAATCTACCACAATAGAATCTGTCTGGTGGGAGCAGAGGAGGCTGCATTTTAGCTATAGAGATTATGCCTACAAAGTCCTGAGAATTACAAAGGGCCTTTTGCAGGTTTTCATCAGAGGTGATCACACTTGAAAAACTTGCTGCGATAGACCCCCATGATTCTAGAGTTACTTTTCAAGAAAGAGAGTTGGAAAGGCTATCTAAAATCTTCCAAACTTATAATAGTTTTCCTATTGGCTTCTTTAATTCTGTCTCCACTGTCATCATTTCTCAGCACCATTATGTGAGTTCTGTCACATTTACCCTTCTGCAGCTAGCACTTTGTCAAAACGGGTGCAATCTGTTATCTTTCCCAGATTCTAGATGTCTCTTTATTTCTCCCACTAGTATCACCTATATTTCTTTAAGTCCTTGTTAAATGAGAACAATTTATTTGATAATCAAACTAAAGACCCTTTGTACAGTTAATGTAGGAACTCTGGCAATTATGGCAGGCCTGGAGAGTCAGGTTTGTGATCACAGCTGGCGAAGCACATGTCTCCATGACCACCAATTATGCTGTCTGAGCACATTCTGAATGCTGGATGCTACATTGTGCTGCGTGACGAGAAGTAATATAATAGTTAACGCTAAAGAAACTTCATTCCAGTGATGGGAAGATCCACAATGTATGTTAAGGAAGCATGGCAATATCATGCAAGGAACTAGGCTACATGACTTTCTTGTTGTGTCACATTAGCAAGATAGAGAATCTCTGGGCCCCGAGTCCTTGTGATGGGGATAATAACTTCTAGAGGCTACTACGCAGATTAATGAGAGAATGGTGCTGCTAAGTGCAACAGTAGAAATCTGTACAAAATGCTTGAGGTTCCAGGGAGTAATATACCTAATTATGTCTTGAGATGTGGTGGAGAAGGGTCTTGGACAGACCTTACCAAGGCAGCTGGGCCAGAATCCAGTGCTGCCATAGAAAGCATGCGTATAGTCTAGCCATGTAGGACAAAAGCAATTGTTATCAAATTCTGGAAAGCCACAGAAATCTTAAATACAGGGAAGGCATGTCCACTGTAGTGATAATGCATCTCCTCTAAGGAGGCATGCAAATTGGTCAATATCTCAAATATATAGTGAATTAAATTGGAAGGAACTGGATTTAATTAAGTGGATTAGATTGCCTCTAGACTGCCTCAAAGTATGAGTCTTTTTTTTTTTTTTTTTTTTTTTAAACCTGTTTAGGAACTATTTACTGCCTGTGTTTTTAGGAAAAGCTACAGTAGCAGAGCATATATAGAGTTCAGGAGTAGGCAAAAAAGAAAAAAAAACTCAATGTTTTCTATAAATACATAGTAAGAAAAGAATATGAACACCAGTCTAAGAAGTGTTGCATTTATGGAAGATCAACATGATTAAACAGTAGGAGAATAATAAAATGAAAGCCTTTGAGCTTGGAAAGAATTGAACTTGTTTGATATCCATTAGGAAGGAGCCTGTAGAGAGGGACAGAGTCAAGATAGGATGGGCAGGGGTGTGAATCTTAGGACAGGGGTAATGTTAATAAGAATTAGAAGGAGCCAATGCTCCATATTTAATCATTTTCTATGTCCTCATCACAAATGGAACATTTATAATTTTTTTTAAGTCAAGTAACACTTAAGGTGGTACTATTTTGTTTATGTTTCCCCAGATACAGTAGAAAACTCCTTAAGTCATCTGTAAGGTCAGAGGGTAGAGATGAAAGACCCTTCTGTATTTGCTGCAAAAACCTTTCCCGTGTATGACCTGTGGGTTTCAATAAACTGTGCTTTTATTTCATCCATGGAATTATAAGAGGCCTCTAGAGATTTCCTAAATATTTTGACCTTTAAAGTTATCTAACAGCCTCTTTATTTATGCTTTTCAACATCTTCCTAGTCTTCTATAAAGACTTCTGCTGCTCACAGCAAAGTAAATGCAGTTTCACTAATGTCCAGTACATTCAGTGAGTCAGCCTTTCCTAAGCTGGAAGAATGTGTGGCAATAATAATAGCAATAAAATATTTTTAACCATACATTTCCATGACACCCAGGTAATCATTGAGATGAATCGGAGACCACAGTAAGTGTCTAAGCTCCTTTGTAATCACCAGTGCAAACTTTGGCTAGGTCCACAGGCTTTCGGGCTTCAGGCCTCAACTCAACTAGGACATCACTGAGTTATATTAAGCCATGAGCATGTGTTTATGTAGATGGTGAGGGAAAGCACTTCAGTTCTGAACTTGATTCTATATTAAAGTTGTGTCTTTTGTCAGTCTAGATATAGTTTCTGTGGTGGAAACACAGGAGGGTATTCTCATTTTTACCCATGTGTTCTCCATATGTGATCCCTGGACCAGCTTTATCTGCATCACTCAGAAACTTGCTAGAAATTCAAATTTGGCCTCCACCCTAGAGCTACTGAATCAGAAACTGACAGTATAGCCTAGCAACCTGTATTTTAATGAGCTCTCCAGGTGATTTTCTTGCACAATAAAGTTTGAGAATTGCTGTTCAAGGCAGACAGAATCAAAATATAGGAAATGATTATGTACTATAAAAGCAGCGTGGCCTTAGACATTAACTAAAGGAAACTTGCAAAATCCTATACAGATTTGTGTCAGGAAAGCTTACTTTTAAACACATGAAAATTACTTCCTTTTAGTCATCATAGTGTTACCCTCTACCATGTTTTCTGTCCAAAAGCTGATATTGTACTATGTTACTTTAATAATATCAGTCGTCTTTTTTGAAATGTAACCTTTTCACATAAATTCTTTATTTCTTTAGAGCCACTACCCTGAAAAATAAAGAAAACTGAGAAGAAGGCATTTTTAATGAGCTTTTTAAAATATAAAAATACATTTGCTCTGATGCTTTCCTGGCACAAAGTAGAATGCTATTTCACATTTTTAAAAAAAGGTATATTCATTAATTTCAGTCATTTGTAATAGGGCATTTTATCAGTAATCTGAGTCCTAATTTATCTAAAACTTTAATTACTAGGTATCTTTTTCTCTACTAATTTTACCATGCATTCAGCCATGTCTGTCAAACTATTAATTAGTTTAGAGTGATAAATTTGTCCTTCCAAAAATTAATGGACAGTAAGAAGTCTAGTTCTGTGAGATGATGTGATATCCACAGCGTAAGAAATGTACTTTCTTTTTATAATACTCCTTAGAAGCATATGATAAATCAAAGAGAAGAACTATTAGATGAGAACACTTACGAAAGGTAGGTGGAATAAAGAAATGGTTTTGTTTGGTAACTCCTTCAGTCACAAAAAGCAATGCTGGTATTTTTTTAAGCCTTGCTTGACACCATTTCAGGATTTCAGATATTTAGGAAAATCCCATGTTCTTATAAAATTACATTTTTGGAAAAATATGTGTAAATCGCAGCATGCTAAAAACCTTAGAACCATTCAAAAACTATTTTTTTTGCACTTAGTCTTTTTTTTAATGTTTTTTTTTTAATTGGAGTTCAATTTGCCAACATATAGCATAAAACCCAGTGCTCATCCCGCAAGTGCCCCCCTCAGTCTTTCATTCTGCTCTTGCTTTAGGAAATAACTTCCTAATTGATACATTGCAATTCTTTCTCTCTCACTTTTACATGTTGGTATACAGAGCGCATCCCACTGGCTATAGTGAAGCAAATAACTTTATTCCTCACATTGATAAAATGCTAGACCAGTGGTTACATAAATGAACTAGCATTCAGCCAGCAATCCTCCTCGGAGCTCTGTATTTAGGTCTCTGGCCCAGATTTTCTCAACCTTTTAGGCTGCTGTATATTTAGAGTAGAATACAAATGAGTTTCAGAGGAACATAAATTATCTAAAATTGTTCCCTACTGCAAAAAAGTTCAGATGTTTATTTGTAAAGATTTCCTTTGATCATTTGTATGTTATTTTCCATCAATGTACACTCTATTTCAATATAAAAGTGATCTTTTATTGTTGTCGAGTCCAGTTTTTAGGTTAATTTTTAGTCCATGTATATCTTATAAATAATGATTTTGCTCTAATTGTAGGATTTTAAAAAATGTCCTTGGGCCTATGCAGAGAATAATGATTCTATATTTATCTTAGGCCTCTTGTTCTAGAAAATTTTTGCTATCTGAATTCTACATTGTCTTGGATGACTTGGTGGGTATGTATTTGTGAATAACAACCTAATGGATTTTTTCCTGCTCTAATTGTAATACATTTGTGTTGCTAGCTAATCAAGTTAAAGGAAATTGATAATGAGATAAAGGTTGAAGGTTCAAACTCCCTGATGACCAATTATCTTCATTAGGAGAACTCAGTGTCCACACTCTTGTGCTGGAGACTACCACCTCACAAATGCAAAATGTTGCACGTGAGTGAAATTTATGAGTTTAAGGATAAGTTGAACGAGCACAAAACCACTAGTAGAAAAATAGCCCAAATTATGAAACCCCAGACAGGAGGGCATTTATATATTCATTCAAAAATTACATTTATAGCACACATGTATATATGTATATATATAACCTAGAAAATTATATTGCCTCCATTGAAAGGAATAAATTCTGAATGAAAGTCACAAAGAGATGAGTTTACAGATTTTTGAATCTATAGATTTTGTATTGTGAAAACCTATGTTTTTTTCCTGTTAAATGTTTTTAACTGTCAGTGGTAAAAGAACATTAAAATAAGCATATAGATCAGAATTAAATGAACAAGCTCTGAATTAATTTGATTGACAATGGCTTTTCCTGTAGTCTCCATCTCCATTTTTTAAAACCCCATTGTTTCTCATCTATAGCATTTCTGTGTCTCAACTGATTGCTTACTTTTAGAAAATAGGGATAAAGAGAGTGCTTTGATGGTATAAGGGAAAAGCAGGTAATATAGCAAATTGTAGCATTATCTCTCAGGGCTCCGTGCTCCCTATACTTCACTTTGTGTCAAGGTTTTATTGTCATTGTGCTCTATCCATGTCTTCATTATTTTCTCTTCAATTGGCACCAACCCATCCAGAGACCTCATGTGTTATTTTGTTGTCCATCTGTACCGGGTTTAATAGTGACTCCCCACAAATTTCTGCCCATCTGGAACCTCAAAATGTGACCTTGTTTGGAAATATTCTTTGCAGATGTGATTATTAAGATGACAGCATGTGAAGTAGGGTGTGCCCAGTGGGAAGACATGTGACTTATGAAGACAAAGACACACATAAAGGGGGAAAAGGCTATGTGACAAGAGAAGCAGCAGTTGGAGTGAGGCACCTGTAAGCCAAGGAGTGAGAAGGAGTGTAGCCACCACTAGAACTGGAAAAAGCAAGGAAGGAATCATAGCCCTGCTGTCACCTTGACTTCAGATTTTAAGCCTCCATAACTGGAAGCTTAACTTCCAGAGACAATAACTTTCTGTCTGAAGCCACACAATTTGTGGTACTTTGTTAGAGCAGCTCAAGGAAGCTAATATACTATCCAGCACAATTCATTGCCTACAGCTCCTGCTCACACTTTGATTTTTGCCCCCTTACCAGACTCTCCTCAGTTAATCCTAGCTTCTAATGGATTACTCAGATTTTCATACTTTTTATTTTGGAATAAATATAAACTAACAGAAAGTTACAAAGATAGTACAGGGATGTCCAGCTTATCCTTCCCTCAGTTTTCTCCAGTGATTATATCTTACATAATTAGAGTACAATATTGAAAGTAAGAAATTGACATTGTGTGTATATAGTTTCATGTCACCTTATGACATATGTAGATTCTTGTAACCGCTACTGCAAGCAATCAAGATACAGAGCTATTCTGTTACTACAAAGGTTATATATATACACACCTCTCCCTTAACCCCTTGACACCATCCTGTTCTCTATAATTCTGTCATTTCAAAATATTACATAAATGGTAACACATAACCTTAGAAATTGGCTTTCCTTTTTTAGCATAATGACCTTGAAATCCATCAAAGTTGTTGAGTGCATTAATAATTCACTTTTATTGTTATGTAAAATTTCATGATATGGATTTTTAAATAAACCTCCATTTATAAATTTGACATATCTTATATTAAATTAGAATTATACTAAATTATGATTTGGTATAATTTATAAGGTCTCCTTAAGTAAATTTGTTTAACCATTCAATTTTTGAGAGATACTGAGCTATTTTCAGGTCTTGACTATTAAAAATAAAGCTATTATAATCAATTGTGTACAGATATTTGGGTGGATATAATTTTCATTTCCCTGGGATAAATGCCCAGGAGTGTAATTGCTGGATCAGATGGCAGTTGCATGTGTATTTATTTACTTATTTATTTTTAAGAAACTGCCATAATATTTTCCAGAGTGACTGTACCATTGTAATTTCCCACTAGCAATGTTTGAGAGGTTGTCTCTTTAAGACCTTGCCAGATTTTATATTTCTATTATTATTTTTAAATTTAGTTATTCTAATTAGTGTTGAGATATTTCATTATAGTGTTAATTTGCACTTCCTTAATAGTTAGAGATTGACTGTGGGCTTATTCAACATCCTTATATTCTCATTAGTGATGTACCTGTTCATCTCATTTGCCCATTTTCTAATTGTATTTTTTTTAATGTTTAATTTTGAGAAATATTTGTTGTTTCATCAGATATGTGATTTGCAAACATTTTCTCTAATATGTAGTTTGTGTTTTCGTCCTTTAACAGTATCTTTTAGAACAAAATTTTTAAAACTTTGATGAAATCTGGTTTATCAGAATGTTTCTTTTCTGTTTGTGCTTTTGGTTTTATGTCTAAGAACTCGTTACCTAGCCTTAGATCCAAACAATTTTTTCTTATGTTTTATTCTAAAAGTTTTACAGTTGTTAATTTTACATTTTAGTCTATGATTCATTTCAGTCATTTTTTATACATGGTATAAAGATTTAGCTAGAGGTCCATATTTTTTTTTGCTTAGGGTTGCTCAGTAGCTCCAGCACTATTTATTAAATAGACAACACTCAGTTGAATTGCTTTTGCTCTTTTGTCAAACATCAGTCATCAATACTTGTATGTGTCTGTATCTAGATTCTCTATTTTGCCTTATTGATCTTATGTCAATCCCTCCACCAACATTACACAGTCTTGATTAGAATATAATAATTCTTGAAATTGGGTGTAGTAGTTCATTCATTTTATACTGGTTTTAGCTGTCTGTCTTTGTCTTTCCATATACATTTAAATAATTTTGCTTAAAACTTCTAAAAAATGTGGTAGGATTTTGGTAAAAGTTGTGTTAAAACTGTGTGTAAATTAGTAACAAATTGACATCATTACTATGTTAAATCTTCCAGTCTATCGATGGACATTGAAATTATTTTGTTAGATCTTTGATTTTTTTAGCAGTGTTTTGTAGTTTTGTATCTGATACAATATTTGTTAGATTTTTATTTAAAGATTCTTTTAGTGATTGTAAATGGTACTTTGTTTAAAATTTGTTTCCATTATATAACGTAAAGAAATTCAACTGATTTTTGTATGGTGCTCTTGTATCCTGTGACCTTGCCGATCTTATTTATGAGTTTTAGTCCTTTTTGAATAGATTCTTGACATTTTCCACATAGACCATGATGTCATTTGCAAATAAGAACCATTTTATATCTAACTTTCAGATTTATATGTCTTTTATTTATGTTGCTTATCTTATTTGCCTCTGGCTATATCTTTCAGTACTATGTTGCATAGTAGTGATAAGAATAGATTTCCTTTTCCTATTCCCAATTTTAAGAGGAAAACAGTGTTTTGCCAGACTGGCTATACATTTTTTAGGTACACTTTATCCCTAAAGCTATCCCTCCAATTCTAGTTTACTGGGAGTTTTTTTTATGAATGGGTATTAAATTTTGACAAATGCCTTTTCTGCATGAACTTATATGATCATTTGATTTTTTTTCTTTAGCTTGTGAAATGGTGGGGTATATGGGTTGACTTTCAAATGTTAAATCAGCTTTGCATCCTTAGAATAAATCAACTTGCTGATGATGTATAATTCTTTTTCTATATTGATAAACCTCATTTGCTAATATTTTATTAAGAATTTTTGCATCTAATCCATTAATGATATTGGTCTGTAGTTTGTTTGCATTTTCTTTGTCTGGTTTGGTATGAGAATAATACTGGATTAATAGAATAAGTTGAGAAGTATTGCCTTCTCTATTTCTGAAAGAGAGTGTAGAGTATATGATAATTATCCTTGAATATTTGGTAGATAGCTTTATGAAACCACTGAACCTGTATATATTTTTTGAAAGTATTCATTTGTAAATTTGATTTCCTTAACAGTTATAGAGTTATTGAAATAAGTTATTTCATCTTTGTTGAATTTTGGTTGTGTACTTTTCCAGGAATTTGTCTATTTTGTCTACTTCGTCAAATTTATGTGTATAGAATTTTTCGTAGAAATCAGTTTTATCCTTCTGCTGTGTACAGTGTCTGTTATGATGCTCCTTGCTCCATGCCTGTTGTTAATAGTTTTTATATTCTCTTTGTTTTTTTCTTGGTCAGTTTTGCTAGAAATGTATCAGTTTTATTATTTTTTTCCAAAGAACCAATTTTCACTCATTTTCTATTTTCAATTTCATTGTTTCATGCTCTTTGTTATTTCTGTTTTTGGCTCATTTTGATCTTCTTTTGCTAATTGCTTAAGAAAGGAGTTTAGGTGATTGATTTGAGACTTTTCTTTTTTCCTACTATATTATGTAGTGACAAAAATTGCCCTCTAAGCATTTCTTTAGCAATGCCTCATATTGCCTGTGTGTTTATTTTAATTTTTTATTCAGTGTGACCTGTGAGTTATTTTGAAGTATATGTCTAGTTTCAAAGTATTGGAGATTTTCTTATTATCTTTGTTACTGATTTATATTTTGATTCTATTTTGGTCAAATAATATATGATTTCAATTCTTTTAAACTTCTGTTATTTTTTTTAAAGTCCAAAATATGGCCTATTTTTGTATATGTTCTGTAGGCACTTGAAGACAATGTTATTGAGTGGAATGTTCTATACATGTTAATTAAATACTTTTGTTTGATGGTGTCGATGAGTTCTTTTTTTTTTTCATTTTTTTCTTTTCTTTTTTTTAAGATTTATTTATTTATTCATGAGGGAGAGAGAGAGAGAGAGGCAAAGACACAAGCAGAGGGAGAAGCAAGCTCCATGCTGGAGCCTGATGCGGGACTCGATTCTGGGACTCCAGGATTGCGGCCTGGGCCAAAGGCAGGCACCAAACCGCTGAGCCACCCAGGGATCCCCCCCCCTTTTTTTTCTTTGTCTCTGGTTCTATTAATTGGTGCCAAGGTGTGATGTTGTGGTCTCCAAACATAATTGTGGATATGTCAGTTCTGTTAGGTTTGCTTCACATATTTTGGAAGTCTGTTATTTGTTATTTATTACATACATACTAAATGTCCCTTTCTGCCACTGGCAATTTTCTTTTTCCTGAAGTCTGTTTTATCTAGCATTAACGTAACTATTCCTGCTTTTTTTGGATTCATGTTTGTATGATTTCTCTTTTATCATTGTTTATTTGTGTATATTATTATATTCAAACTGAGTTTCTTTTTTTTAATTTTTTTTAAATTTTTATTTATTTATGATAGTCACAGAGAGAGAGAGAGAGAGAGGCAGAGGGAGAAGCAGGCTCCATGCACCGGGAGCCCGATGTGGGATTCGATCCCGGGTCTCCAGGATCGTGCCCTGGGCCAAAGGCAGGCGCCAAACCGCTGCGCCACCCAGGGATCCCCAAACTGAGTTTCTTATATTCAGCAAAGTTACAAAACTTTATTATTTTTATTTTTATTTTATTTAAAGTTTTATTTTTATTTATTTATTTATGATAGACATAGAGAGAGAGTGAGGCAGAGACACAGGCAGAGGGAGAAGCAGGCCCCATGCCGGGAGCCCAACGCGGGACTCGATCCTGGGACTCCAGGATCGCCCCTGGGCCAAAGGCAGGCGCAAAACCGCTGAGTCACCCAGGGATCCCCTATTTTTATTTTTTTTAAAGATTTATTTATTTATATTTATGATAGACACAGAGAGAGAGAGAAAGAGGCAGAGACACAGGAGGAGGGAGAAGCAGGCTCCATGCCCGGCCCGATGTGGGATTCGATCCTGGGTCTCCAGGATCGTGCCCTGGGCCAAAGGAAGGCGCCAAACCACTGAGGCACCCAGGGATCCCTATTATTTTTAATCCACATTTCCAATTTTTGTTTTCTTATTGGTGCATTTAGAAATTTACATTTAATTTCATTGAGCTAAAATCTGCCATTTACTTTAGCTTTTTTGTTTTGTTTTGTTTTTTCTTACTTCTATTTACTTTTTTCTATCTTTCTGTTGGTTAATTGAGCAATATTAAGAGTTCCATTTTAGTTTACCCATAGCATTTTTTATTGTATCACTTTGCATAGAGCATTTTTAGTGGTTACTATAGAAGTTACTATACAGACACACATCTGTGTTTTTAAATACACATCTGTGTGTGCTTACAACATGTGTACAAACATAAGCTCATATATTCACATACACACATCTTACCACAGTCTTCTGGTATTGCTGTTTTACCAGTTCCCATGAAGTTTAGAAATCTTATTCATTTTTCATTTCATTAAAATCCCCCATTCATAAGATAGTTATTTTATTCCATATATATATATATATATATATATAGAGAGAGAGAGAGAGAGAGAGAGAGAGAGAGAGCTCTATAATGACCACATTATAATGTCATACTTACTGTTTCAACCCTCAAATGTAATCAAGAAAACTGAAGTGGAGAAGAGAAGTAGATTCTATCTATACATAATTTTGCTCTATCCATATACTCTTTTCCTTTCTCATTATCCCTTTTTTATTCTTCTTCATATTCTTTCTGTTTTGAGAATTTCCTATAGCTTTTCTTTCAGGGTAGGTTGTTATGGTCTGAATATTTGTGTCCTCTTAAAATTCACTTGTTGAAATGTGATGGTGTTAGGAAGTAGGGCCTTTGCAAGGTGATTAAGTCATGAGGTGGATAGGATTAGCGCCCTTATAAGAGACTCACAGAGCACCCTTACCAATTCTGACATGTGAGGTTACAACAAGAAGTTTGTGACCCAGAAGAGGTATCCCACTTGGTCATATTCACACTGTGATCTTAAAATTCCCGGATCCAGAACCATGGAGAAATAAACGTTTGTTGTCTATAAAGCACTTAGTCTGTGATATTTTGTTATAGCAGCCTGAAAAGACTAGTATGATAAGTCCACTGGTGACAAATTCTCCTACTTTCCTTTATCTGAAAATGTCTTGATCTTGTCCTCATTCTAAAGGATATTTTCACTGGATAGGAAAATCTGGATTGATGGTTCTTTTCTTTCAGCACCTGAGATATGTTACACAACTTCTTTCTGATTTCAGTAGATTCTGATGAGAAATCTGCTGTCAATTGATTTGTTTTTACCCTGTAGGTAATGCATTGTTTCTCTGGCTGCTTTCAAGATTTTTTTTTTCTTCTTTTTCTTCTTTTTTTTAAGATTATTTATTTATTTATTTATTTATTTATTTATTTATTTATTTATTATTTATTTGATAGAACACAAGCAGGGGTAGTGGCAGAAGGAGAAGTTTAGCAGGGAACCTGATGTGGGGCTTGATCCTAGGACCTTGAGACCATGACCTGAGCCAAAGACAGACACTAAAGCAACTGAGCCATGCAGGTGCCCCCAAACTTTTTCTTCATCTTTAGTTTTCTGAAGTGAACCTATGATATGTCTCGGTTTGTTTCTTTTGGTTTGTCCTGACATCTTCCCCCACCACACACACTTCAGATGCCAGTTGCAAGCCCAGGTTATTAATTGTGGTTCTGTGCAGAGTAGAGGTCCTTATGACTCCCCCATTCCTTGGATTTGATTATTTGCTACAGAGCTTATAGAACACAGGAACTATTTTACCTAATAAATTACTAGTTTATTATATAGGATATAACTTAAAAAATGGCTAGATGGAAGAGATACATTGGACAAAATATGGAGAAAAGATACAGTTTCCATTCCCTTTCCAGGGGTACCAGCCTCCCAGCACTTTTATGTGTTCACCAACCCTGAAGTTCTTCAAAACTGTCCTTTGGAGATTATATGGAAGCTTCATTATATCCTTGGCATGATTGATTAAATAATTGGCCTTTGGTGATTCATCTCAATCTTCAGCCCTCTCTCCTCCCCTGAGATTGGGGTAGGGACTGAAAATTCCAATCTTATAATCGCATAGTTGCTTCCACTGGCAACCAGCCCCAATCCTTATGTTCTGGTCCAAAAGTCACCTTATTAATGTAACAAAAGGCACTTCTATGGCTCTTTTACGTAGGACATTCCAAGAATGTTAGGAACTCTGCAAGAAATGGAGACAAAAACCAAATATATAGTTATTATTTTAAATCACAATATCGCATTCTGCCATCTGCTTAAGTCATGGGTTTTATTTTAGACAACAGCATAGATGTTGCAGGTGAAACTTCTTTAAATATTGTCTTGCACAATGATAGGTAGAAGTAATTAATTTTCTTAAAAATCATAATTGATATATATCCAATAGCACTCATATTTTTTTGGAATAGAGAAGGTGCTTTATAATCTCTTGAATCTGTGTGAAGTTATGGGAGGGAAAGAGTGAGAAGAACAAAGGGAAAGTGAACTCTCAGCAACAATTTATTTGATAAAGTTAAAAAGGTATTTAATTAATTGCATTCTTTGTTGGTGGAAGTTACAGCTCAATGAAGAAGAGAGGGCAAGGATGAAAGTTTTACTTCTGTTAAAATTGCAGAAAAATCTGGAGCAGTCAAGCAACATTTTTTTTCTAAGGATCTGTATTGTGAGAAATTAGAGTGTTTCCCTTCTCAATCTGAATAAATGTAACAATTGGACCATTAAGCTAGTTGGCAGAATGCTTTCAAAGCATGAGAAGGAAGCTGCCAAAGAACATGAGGAGTAATAAAAATCATACTCCTATGTCTTCATTACATTAGAAGAAATAAGAGATGATGCAATGTGGATGAAGCTTTTCTTAGACTTGCTATCTAGTCTACTTAGAAGGCAAACAAGATTGTTGAACCTCTTAGGAGTACTGACTGTTTTTTTGTTTAGGAAGTTTAAATACAAGGCTAATGACAACATTGTTAAAACAAAGGGAATTCTTTCATTGAAATTACTATAGCAGTAAGAGCATAGGTCCCTCAGTGGGGTGAGGTTGGAGTGGGGGGAATCTCAACTTTCACTTGATGTAAGTCTTTGCCCGCAGCCTGGTATGGAATGCTATCCTGGACAGTCTGGTGTTTTAAAAGTTGATGTCATTTTATAAGATCAATAATATTCCTAAGTCTTAGATCACCATGATATAGATTGAGATGGGTCAATCACCAGTATGCCAGCCTTCATCAACCCAAATTCATAATTTCCAACAATGGTAGGACTGTCTTTTCCAAAACTATCTGTACTCCAGGCCTCCCTTCTGGCTGCATTATGGCCTCATGGAGTTTCTCCCAAATATGACTCTTTTATTCTTTTCTACTTTTCTGATTTGAGATTTTCTCCTGGCTGGCTCCTTTCTTAGCATTCAGTATACGAAAAGTCTTACTGAAGCTTCCATTAGCAGAAGCCTCATTGACCCTTTCAAGGACATTTGGACTTTCTGCAATATTTCCTCTTGAAAATACAGCTCCTCTCATAGAGTTGATGTTAGATGTTGAAGATATGAGCCAGATTTTCCATCCTTTTGCTAACCCTGGGAACAATTTTCTACTGGCTTTTCCCACCTCTGTGGCCTCCCTTGATTATTTTTCTTAAACTTTTATGTTGCATGCTGTCTAAGCTGTTTGCCTCTTCACTTTCCTATCTGTGAACATTCTTTTCCAAGTTTCAGGATATGTAGGTTTGGACCCAAACAGTCTTTTTTCCTGTATCCATTTTTCCTAGAGGTGAATAAAAATGTGAAACTTTTATAATGATACAAGTCAAATATTTTGGGAATTGTCCAAATTCCACCTCCTTACTATAAAAATGCATACTGTATCTCAAAGAAAAGTCTTGGTATGTCCTCTTGTATTTATTTAGCTCAGTTCAGCTTTAAGAGTCCAGTTTAAGATTCCAAAATTCAGGCAAAGGAAATCACTTTTGGCTTCTGCTCTATATCACAGATCTTTACAGATAACTTCCTATGTAGACAGTGTCAATAGGTTCTAAACAAGTCATTTAAGACACAGTGGAATAAAAGGGACATCTGTGACTAGCCTAGCAAGTGCTCACCTGACAGCAAGGAAGGCCAGATGGAGTTCCTTTGAAAAAGATTTGAGTTAATCGTTAGGACAGATGTCCAAGCATGGCCTGCACCTGCCATAATGAAACTAAGGACAAGTTGGAGACCAGTTTTGGGTTTATATCAAAGATCTAATGAGGAAAAACAGCAAGTAAAAAGATAGGTCATAAAGAATCAGTATTGCAAAATTTAGAAAATTTGGTCTCTTTTTGCCTAGCTTTCTGCTTACAACAAATCCACCCAATGGTACAAAATGATTGAAAAGGGTATATACTGTGTAGCAATATGAATGGAAATTAAGTGTGTTTACATAGGAATGTTCAATAATATGAACTAAATGTGTCCTATTCCAAATGTGTCCAACACTAAAAGAAAAAAAGCTTCAAGGTAGATAAATAAGATTGTATTGATGGGAAAAAGAAAATTTTGTATGTTTGTGCAATTTTTGTACAATCTTTTTGGTTCTTTTAATGTGCCATTCCCAGTGTCGCTCTCAACTCTGGGCATGATCTTTCCTCTATCTGAAAAATCTCTTTCCCACCTTGATTCTCATTGGGTTCATGCTTATTTTTAAGCTTCATCCTACATTCAGTTTTTTCCAGGATGCCTTCATAGTATGGAATGAATTATTCTCAGAAATACATGTCATCACACATATACTCCATCAACATGGCCTGTTTCCTTGTGCATCTCCTTACTAGATGAGGAATTCTCTTTACAGAGGGGAATAGCTCATTCATTAAGGAATCTGCAGCTCCAAGATGTGTGCCAAGTCCACACTGGCAGATGATGATAGTTGTAGAATGAATGAATGGCAAAGCTGATAATTTATTATGTGTGTTTAACATGCTAAAAATGAAGTACCTTTTCTTCAGCCATAATAAACATCTTCTACAAGTTTAGAAGAACTTGTTTTCTTTTACTCAAAAGTATTATATCATATTTTATTTTGCCTAAAATTTTATTCTAACAATAGATATTGTTCCCAAGCACACAGACTCTTCTGGGACTAGATACTTATGAAATATACAGGAAGTTATGTAAGAATAAAAAAGTTACCATTATATAACCTGCAATCTTGAGAAGTGAATACCTATGTAAATTTCAATGATACAAGTTCATCTGTTTACCATATACTTACAGCTTCTTCATTTAAACCGTATACATAACTGTTTCATAACTCTGTAGCTTTCCAGCATTATGTGGTCTGGATTCCTCTTCCAATTCATGTGACAACTGAATTGCACAGCCAGCACATTTATTTTCTAAGTTTAGGAAATCATCAGCTTTGTGTATTTCCATACTTAAATTAGACAGTTTTGGTAAACTACAGTTTCAGAGTTATTATTTTAATGAAGGGTACTTCTAAGGTTTTTGATGAGTGTATAATAAATCATTGCTTCTCCAACTTTTTTTTTTCCAACTTTATTTCATATGAATCATCCTAGGATTTTGTTAAATGGAGATTCAGATTCAGCAGGTCCAAAGGAAAGCCTGAAACTGTATTTTTAACTAGCTGTATGGCCTGTATGTCACCCGTAGACCAGAACCTCAAAATAGGAGTTTTTATCTGCTTCAGTCAAGCTTCATAATTCTCAAAATGGAATCAATAGTAAGTTCGGTAATAAAAATACAATAGGCAAATAGTTCAAATGTCAATGCTTCATATTAATTCTGTTAATATGAATTAAATTATCCTGTTTATGGTAATACCCATTTCATATTATTTTTAAGATTATATTTATTAATTTGAGAGAGAACAAGAAGCAGATTCCTTGTTGAGCAGAGAGCCCAACTTGGGGCTAAGTCCCAGGACCCTGAGATTGTGATCTGAGACGAAGGCAGATGCTTAATCAACTGAGGCCCCCAGGTACCCCTGTGCATTGTGGGCTTTTTTTTAAGATTTTATTTATTTATTCATGAGAGATACAGAGAGAGAGGCAAATACATAGGCAGAGAGAGAAGAAGGCTACTCACAGGAAACCTGATGCAGGACTCAATCCCGGATCCTGAGATCACATGCTGAGCCAAAGGCTCAACCGCTGAGCCACCCAGGCATCCCCCATTGTGTATTTCTTTTTAAAGCCTATGTGGCATGAGTTTTAAAACTGAATTTTCAAAATTTGATTTCTGGATCACCCTTTTAGTGGCTAGTCTTTGGGAAAAGTCATGATCTCATAAAGTTATTAACATTGCGTAGGTACTAAACTTAAGATCCCTTTTCTGGGAGTTGTTTTGAGAAAAATAGGTAAATTCACATAAAATAGCAGTAAGTATGAGGTGTAATCATAATAATAATCACCTTTTAGAAACTGATAAAAGAGTTATCAAATTTTAGAGTTGAAAGAGATTTAATGGTCATCTAACTCAAACTTTCATATGACGTTTGAATCACATTTGATAAGATGTCCATCCTCACCCAGGAGGATGAAAACCCAATGGCATTGGGTTTAAGTTAATAAGTGAAACTTCTGCACTCAAGCTTCAATCTGCCTTCCTGGAACTTCTACTTTGGGGCATCATTCTTTCTTATGGATTCATACATAAATCACCTCATCAATTTTCCATGTGCTGATCCTTCAATGTTTGAGTTACTACTAGTTTGCCCCCTCACTTTCACCTTTTCAGATTGAAAACACAAACTCTCCAATTTATACCCTCTTCCCATCTGCCCCTTAAGCTTATCTATGGTCCTTAAATACTGCTTAAAATAGGCCATCTGTAGGTGAGCACCATGTTCCTGGGGTGGACTAATCCAGGATGAGTGCTATAGAATAGGTTCTTCCAAGTTTCCTCTTCTGACTGCAATATTTTTCTCTGTATACCCCATAATCACATTAGCACTATGGCCACATCACAATGTGGACCTAGAATTGCAGCTGACTACATCCCACATTCTCCCATGTGCGACTATGTTACTCTTCTCTCCAGCCCTTCTGTGCATTAGGGTTTAGGGGCCTCATAGAGCCACTTAGCATGATTCCTGTTCAATGCATTTCTTTTATGTAGGACTCATTCCAGTAGACATGGACTTGGATAATTTTCCCATTGATGAATTTGCTATTCCTCCAATTTTGTGTCAAAGGTAAAAAAATGTATGCATTAGCCTGACATCAACGTCTTCATCTAAATCCAAAGTAAAAGTTCTAAAAGGAAGAGTTCTATAGAAACAAACATAATAACAAAGTGATACTTAAGGAATATCCTTGGATTAATTTTTATAAAGTAATGATTAACCAAAGAAAGGGTTACCATAAAAGATTTTATTTATAGCTACTTTTCCCCCAGACTGGCATGTTACTGGTATTTTAGTGTTAACAAGAAGATGAAGTATCACAGTGTATATTTATTTAATGGAAAATTATCTCATTTATAGGCTAACTGGTCTTGATCAATTTTCCTCATTTTCATCCTACTGCTTGATTCTTGGTTATCTAAGTTTTGCTTTTTTTTTTTTTTTTTTTTTCACTAAATGCCTAAAGAAAACAGACACTAAATTTAAGAGCATCTAATCAGCAAATTTTGTAAGAGCTCTGGAAAAAAAGAGACTGAAGCAACCACACATTAATTCTAGTTGCTTTTTGTGATTATCTATATATCCTAATATTTTCTTTTTTTAATTTTTTTTAATTTTTATTTATTTATGATAGTCACAGAGAGAGAGAGAGGCAGAGACACAGCAGAGGGAGAAGCAGGCTCCATGCACCGGGAGCCCGACGTGGGATTCCATCCCGGGTCTCCAGGATCGCCCCTGGGCCAAAGGCAGGCGCCAAACCGCTGCGCCACCCAGGGATCCCTCTAATATTTTCTTTCCTTCCATTTCTTGTCTTAAAATTAACTATAGTGATAAAGTATTGACTTAAATATGTCAACCCTCTGAGGGTAAGCTATAATCTTAATATATTTTTCTTTCTTAATGTTCTGGTAGTGTGAATGGTTTTGTTTGATTTTATGGCCATGACATTCAATTCAAAACTTTGCTCCTGACTGGCAAGAACTCACTGCTATGAAAAACCCAAGGATAAGAAGATGGATGGGGAAAGTGCAATCTAAAGAGAGTTTAAATACAATCCAGGAGGAAGTGGCTGCCACATGTGAGTGGGCTCTACCTATGTAGCAATGGAGACTGTTCTAATCACTCATTTGACATCATGTTATGACAAAATGATACCCTCAGACATTGTGGACAGTCTGCATAGCCAGTACCCAGTAGGAAAGCATGTCCTTCTGTAGACTCAGTTTGGTTAGGTGATTATCAAGTATTTGTCTCCTGCTTGACAAATCAGCTGATTCTGGCCCTTTAGGTTACATATATGTTCTTCATCACTAGTGCAATGTATTCCAGTGAGACCCAAGAAAGTACTGTGCTTGCAACAGGACATCCCATTGCTTTTTGTGAGATGAGATAGAAATTTAATAAGTAGTGGGTGCCATTTGCTTAGAATGGCCACAACGGTTCCCTGCATTTATCCAAGTAACTTCCTGGGTATGATTACTGTATCTGATAAATAAATCTTGGAATAAAAACTCAGTTTAATTACCAGGCCATTTCTTTATCTAAAATGGGTATTAGGACAAGTTAGGTCCTCTGATTGGGGGTTTTATCTGATCCCTTTAATCTAGATCTAATGTGGTTGAGCATAATATCATTCCTTGCATCATTTCCCCATAAATTTCTTTAATTAATTATTTCATTTATTTTGTCTGTTGAATATGTTCCCTATTACTTCTTGTCATGGAATTCTCTGAAGTGCTTTAATAGATCTGAATTTTCTAGTTTCTCTTTTTGTTTTATGTCAAATTGATCATATTTATTTTTTTATGGTAAATGGGTGCCATAAACCTCAATCCTAGACCCATAAGTCATGATTCAAAAGATACCAAACTTGCTTTTGTTAATTGAAATGTTAGTTGTGAAGGTGGAGATGACTTTTGCCTATGGTACCCTGCAAAACGTTTCCATGGCCATGGACTGAGCCACACAGTACATAGGAGTACCAGATGTCTGTGTGTGCCCAAGGATTATCCATGGGGGCAGTATACATTGATTCTTGGAAGACACACTTGAATGTCCAAAATGAGAAATAAGATGAACCATTTTGAGTCAAAACTTGTGTGACCTTTAAAATAGAGAAGCAGAAAAAAATAAAATAAAATAGAGAAGCAGAAAAGCAAAGTAAGGGCAGAAGGTGTGCTTATCAGAGCTCTAAACAAATACCAGGAGTCTGCTTGTGCTTCCTGAGGGGTTGTATCTCAGCCTTGCTTGACATGAACAGTGTACTTTACCTTTCAATTCAGGTAGAAATAGACTAGATCTTTTGCACCAAACATTAGATATAATGTTACATCTTTGGTTTTGTTAAATCTGGTATTGGTCAAATATTGTTAGAAATAAATGTGACAAAAGAAAAAAAAGAAATAAATGTGACACACACATCTTTTTTTTGCTATGAAGCTTATTATAGCATTTTTCTCTGTCCTGTTTTTGGGCATTCATTGTCCTACATATTAAGCATTTATGATTGGTATAGTTTAATTATACTATAAGTCTTAATTTGTTAGTGTTCACTTGGAATGCCTTTAACTTATAATATTTAAAATTTATCCAAAAAGAGCCATTTGCTTTTCTGATTAAGATTAAGCTTATCCAGGGATTATTCTGTATTTATAAGGAAGCAATCAAGGAAATTGAGATTGTGAGATTCTGCAGGAAAAGCAATCTTATATCTTCAACTTAATGGCATGGGAGAAAATGAGAAGACAGTTATGAATAAAAGATTCAGGAGACAAAGCAAATGAATGCAACATATGGGCCTTTTTTAGACCTTGATTTAAACAAAACAATGATAAAATCTATGAAGCTTTAAGGGAAAAGTACAAAATGAATTAGGTATTATATGATGTTAAGCAGTTCTTACTAATTTTATTAGGTATTTTCATGGCATTTTTTTGTTGTTTAAAATGTTCTAGACATGACAAAAGAGAGATTGATAGTTGATATAAAATGGTATCTAAAAATTATTTTAAAATTCAGCAAAAAATAAAGGTGGAAGGAAGATAGAAATAGTAGCTAAAGATCGGTGGCTGCTGGAAATAGATTATGGGTATAGTCTGGATCACTGCAGCAGTCTAGTTCTATAAACTTTTGAAAAATTTCATAATAAAACAAATGTAATACGTTAACAAAGGATTATTATAAAGGCTTTTAAACATTTTATAATTTAAGATTGATGTTAAGCAGTGACCTTCAAAATTTAAGGTTTCTAGATGAAGGTAAATAAATCAGTAAATCACTGTGAAGCTAGAGAGATAAAACAGGAATGAGAATTGTATTCAATGTAACAAATAGACATTGATTTGGGATTAAAAGGGATTGACCTCAGTAGATGTTTTAATGTCAAGAAGTATTTTTTCCTTTTAAATCATCATTATTGCATTTTAAAACATTTACAGTTCTTTTCATTGTTTATGCCTCCTTTTATTCAGCCTCAGAAAACATAATGGACTGTGGAACCATATTAAGTGCCATTTGAAAAACTACAATCTCCTTTTTTGATTCCTACCTGTTTGCTTTGGGATTAGTTCCTGGATTTAGGATCCAATAATCATTGTTATCTAGACAATGGAGTTGATTTTTCCATCTAATCAGTTTTCCCCATTACATAGTGAAAATATGAGGCAACGCTCTTTCCTGCAGGACAGGCCTTTGCTCCTAACAGGGGAGATTGTTGACTTCATAGCTGAACCTAGATCTTGCTTTATCAATGTAATGCTTTTGAAAGTCTTTACCTTGTCTTTTATTTTCAATTTTTTCTTTTCTACTAGTTTCCTGTTACCAGCATTTAAATATGAAATAATTTCTCTAATCTTCAATTTTCTCTCCTTTGATTATACAAACCACAATTAAATATTATTTACCACCTAACTCTTGGTAATCTGCTCCCATCTTGCCATTCCTAGGTCACCTCGCTAGCCCTACTGTCTTTCCCCTGGGCAATTGCTAACAAGCCACAAATCTAATTTCTTTCAAAGTGTTATTCATAGGGCATGTTGAAATAACTTTCAAAGAGAAACTATATCCACCATTCTATTGACTTAAAAACCTTCAGTGCTGCCCATTTTCCATTTGTTACAGTGCAAACATCTACATTTGGTGTTATGGGTTGAATTATGTCCCCACAAAATTCATATGTTCAAGTCCTGACTCCTCCTACCCCAGATGTGACTGTATTTGGAGTAGGGACTTTAAAAAGGTGATCAGATTAAAATGAAGTCATTAGGGTGGGCCCTAGTCCAATATTACTGTAGTCTTTATAACTAAGGCTTTGTGACTATAAGTCTTTATAAAAGGAATTAGAACACAGAGGCAGCCACGTACACACACACAGAGAAGACCATGTGAGGACAAGCAAGAAGGTGGCCATCTGCAAGCCAGAGAGAGGCTTCAGAAGAAACCAACTCTGTCCACACCTTGACCTTGGACTTCTAGCCTCCAGAACTGTGAAAAAATCAATTTCTTTTAAGTCAATTTCTTTTAAGTCAACCAGTGTACTTTGTTATGGCAGCCCTGGCAAACTAATAATATGTATAGTTTCCATATTTTGGTCCATTATCTTTCCAGTTTCTCTTATTTCTGTGTTTTTTACATACTATGTTTTAATTTCAATTCTGAAAGTATTTGTAAGCTGCCATGTTCTTAGCCTCTGCACCTCTCTACATGCTCTAAATAGCTCTTCCCATTATCACTTTGTTTAGCCTTCAGGTCTTTGCTTAAATCATACCTCATTAGGAAAGTTGCCTTAATTTCTAAACAAGTTTGGATCTTTCTGATATTTATTACTATAGCATGCCAAACTTCTCTTTTTTAAAATTTACTTATGATAGAGAGAGAGAGAGAGAGAGAGAGAGAGTCAGAGACAACAGGCAGAGGAATAAGCAGGCTCCATGCCAGGAGCCCGATGTGAGACTTGATCCGGCAACTCCAGGATCGCACCCTGGGCCAAAAGCAGGAGCCAAACCGCTGAGCCACCCAGGGATCCCCTAAACTTCTCTATCACCACATCAGTCATAATGTTCCTTGTGTGATGATTTAATTAATGGATATTTTCACTGGCTTAGGTTGAAAGCTCAGAGATCAGTTCCCTAGGTATTTTAGGACTGCAGAACTGGGATTAATGTTGGAAGGCTATATGTAAGAGATTCATACAAACCAAAATTATAAAACAGTATTTGAAGCTTTCTTAGAAGAAAAGTCCCATAACTGACTCAATGCTTGAATTAATTAGATGCATTTTGTATTTTTTTAAGAAAGCAATGAAAAGTCTATAACCTGATGATACTTTTTATTGAAAAGCCCTTCCTAGTGTCATTTCTTAGCTTCCTATGACAAAATATAATTTCCTTGAGATGTGACATTTCATCACTTAACTGAAGACCACTGTAACTTCAACTAATAACTGGGTTTTACAGAATAAAAAGTCATACTAAAGCTCCATTATTTATGGGAGTTATAACAAAATTTAATTTCTGTGCCACTTTTGTGGAGCAATACTTTATATTCTAAAATAATTGAAGATATGGATATGTTAGGATTAAGAAATTGGAAAATTATATTATCATTTTTATCAGAAATTTAATTTAATGTAGGGGTAAATTAAAACAAAAATCTTGTAGAAGTGAAACTATGATGATTAAAATATACTTATTTTGAACATTCACCCAAATTAAATATTTCTGCATTTTAAATTTACTGACCTTTACTATTGTAGTTAAAATTCAAGGCTGAAATCCCCCTTCTCTAGTCCTAATATCATAGGGTCTTACTGTCTCTGTCCATAAGGTTTCTGTTATTTTTAATCTTAATTTATTGGTATCTAAGCAATGAAGATTTTGAACTATCTTTAAAGTTAACCAATAATTTCATTTTCAGAGATTATGTAATTTTTGAAAATACACATTTTGAGATTCATGTGTTCATGTAAAGTTTTCATATTAATTGTTACACCAATAAATTTCTATTTAGAAATTAAAGTAATATAAAGTCTTTGGTTTGTGACCACATTTGTATTAACCATTAATTTGTAAAAATGCTCAATATTTTTTGCACTTTTTCAAATGTTAATATGGCAAATAATCATTTAGGAAGAGCTTGCTAAAATATAAATGTTGCATTATCAGCAGAGATTCTATATTAGCAAGTCTGGAATGAGGCCAGGAATTTGAATTTTTATAAACACGATGAATGAATGATCTTAATAGATAGTGTCCATTTATAGACACTCCAAAGGCTTCTGAAATTATTATGTAGCAGGAAGTTAAATTAGAATTTTTGACTAAACCATAAATATATAATATATATGGTATACCAACATGGAGAAGATGAAAATTTTAAAAAGAGATAACTGGAAACTATTCCTGGTACATCTTACTTACATTGAGCATGTAAAAGCAGTCTGATTAATAAATTAGTTTGTGCAATAGATATCTCTTGACAGAGCTGCTTGACTGAACTGTGAGTTCCTTTACCTTCAAGCTAGTATGAGTGGTTTCAACAGAACCACTTCTAGAGCTGACTGTGTGTCCCCACAATTAAAGATTCATGGTGGACAGGCATTTGACTCATGCTAAGATAGTCTATGAGATGAAGCATTGGATGGTTCTTGTTTCATTGGCAAATATGCTCCCAGTGTGTCAGGGAGTGCTTCGTGGAGACAGATAAGACTACTACTTGGAAAAAAAAAAAAAAAAAGACTACTTGGGGAGATACACACACACACACACACACACACACACACACACACACACTTTTCACCACAAACAACATGGGCTGCGAGGGCAAGCCAGCATCCTGGGTAAAATCCTGAGGAGAATGCGTTACCCACATTAAAGTAAGTCCAAGGAAATGTTCTTAGTGAGGATCTTTGAGGAATCACCAGAAAATGAATAAACTTTAAACATTTCCCAAGTTTATGAAATGATAAATCATCTTATGACAACCAGTCACAAAAGAACTTTACTATCCTTCTAACACGTGCCTTCATGCTACTCTCCCCAAATAACACTGAAAGTATGTCTTTAAAATCACAATTTGTAAACTTGGGGTGAGTGAAAGAAGAGAAAGACCTTCTGTACTTCCAGAAGTCAGCTTACAGAACATCCAACTGAAGATGATAGAAGATACAAGTTTAAGGAAAGTTCATTGCTTCTAGTATAACATAGAATCAGACATATTTAATCACTGAATTGAAAATGTGCTTCTAAGTTAAAGTGACCATAGAATTTTTAACCAAGAATTACCAAATAAATCATAAAAATGGCCAATGTCTTTATCCCAGAGCAGAGGAGGAACTTCTCCGTATACATTTTGGAGCAAATCATACGTGCTATTTGTTAAGTATGCCAGTTATAAACCTTAGTGTCATTTTAAGTCTTCACTGTTTATCAAAATTCAACCTCTTCTGCAAAAACAAAACAAAAAATAATAAAAAATTATATGTAATTATGACAATATCCTTTAATGGTAGAAAGAGCTCAGAAACAGAGATTGGTTTGGCCATTCCCTGTTTGGCATATGAATGTCACCACTGCTTTGAATATGCCATATCCTGACATCATCCAGGGGTTCTGATTCAGAGATTCTGGGGCATGAAGCCAGGAATGCTTGATTATTTTAACAAAATATATGATACTTTACTGCCACAAATGCTGATTGTTTAATTTTTGTGTCATTTCCAATTTTCTTACGTGTCTAACCCTTTTGATGTGTTATAGTTTTATCCTGCCTCTATTTGTACCTAGTGGAAGTTGCTGCTTCTTTATAGTCAAATTATTAGCTTTATTATAATAATTTTTAGATTATTTATTCATATTGATTTTGTGCTAAAATTTTGTGTTAAAATTTACCCTTCTCCTCCCAAATTTTAAGTGCCATTTATCTCATGAAGATAAATTATATATTTCTGAATGTCTTAATTCTAGGTTTTTTACTCAAATTCTAATTTTTAGGAATATTAGATTTTGTTAGAATACATGATAAAAGGCTAAATGAAATATAATTTTGAGTTTAGCATAGAACTGTAAATTTTATTATTTATCTATATATAGAGCCACTTAAGAATTTTTTTTGTTAAAGAAATTGGCTTCTGTACAATACAAAAAGTAAAGTTGAAGCCCTAAGGAACAATTAAAAATTAAAAGGTATTAGGAAGTGAGGAGTGCCTCTGGATGGTGCAGTTGGTTAAGCCTCCAATTCTGTGTTTCAGCTCAGATCATGATCTTAGGGTCATAGGGTTGAGCCCCAAGTCAGGGTTAGGGGTCAGCACAGTGTGCTTGAGATTCTCTCCCTCTCCCTCTGCCCCTCCTGCTCATTCTCAATCTCTCTCTAAGGTAAATAAATAAATCTTTAAAAAGAAAAGATATTAGGAAATCATAAAAAGCTGTTTTAGTCACATGACCAAAATAGTTAAGACTATGTTTCTTGTGGCAAATTGATAGGAGAAATAATTGCCATTTTAAGAAAGCTTCAAGTCTTAAGATTTTAATCAAATAATTATAATTTCTATAATGTACTCTAATATGATGAGCACAAAATTTTCTACCACTCTTCTCCCTCAAAGAAGTGGTGACATCAAAGTTTATCTAGTGTTTCCTCTGATAATGACCTTGAGGAGAATATATTGAAATAGGCATTCTCCAGGCCTTAAAGATTCTAGGCAAGGAATCTGCATTTTAAGAGGTGACTGGCATTATTATTTTTTAAAAAATTAATTCAGGCACATTTGATAACCCTGGTTTAGTATTTAATAATTAAGGATTAGAATCTTAGTTTCTTCTGTTTTAATATTGGGTAATATCACACATTTCAAAACATTGATTAGAGGATTATTGAGAAAGCCCATGTAATGGATTTATTTTAGAACTTGGCACACAGGACACAATAAATCACCCTAATAATCATAATAAAATACAAATAAAATAGTTTTAATGTTGGGATTCATGGGTAAGGGCATTACAGATATATTATTATTTTATTTTTTAGATAGAATAATTTCCTTTAGTTGACCAGCTAGGATGTTTCAATAAAATTTTTAAACTCTCTGAATTTTAATTTATTTTCCTCTAAACTGAGGGGTTAAAATAGTTATGTAAGTATTGGGATAAAGGAAAATTTGAAGTCTGGAAGAAAATTACATTAAGAGACCAAACAAAAAGATGAAATGCACAGGATTCAGAGTTAAATGTTTGCACACATGAAAGAAAGAGCCTGACTTCCCATCTTAGAGTATACTGTTACTGGCAGTGTACAGAATGACACAATGAGGAAAATCTGCAATCTTTGTGTGTAGTATTGCCTGCACTTAATTTATTAAGTCTCGCCTTAATAATGTGCCCATTTATTTTACTATATTCTGTTTATTGCCTTCTCTCTTTTTAAAATAGTGCTTAAATACTTAGATGCTTTAAGTTTAGCCTATTTCAACTTTTTATTTATCATAAAATACAAAGAGTGTCAATTCCTAATAAAAAAAAGCAGGGGCGGGATCCCTGGGTGGCGCAGCGGTTTAGCGCCTGCCTTTGGCCCAGGGCGCGATCCTGGAGACCCGGGATCGAGTCCCACGTCAGGCTCCCGGTGCATGGAGCCTGCTTCTCCCTCTGCCTGTGTCTCTGCCTCTCTCTCTCTCTCTCTCTGTGTGACTATCATAAATAAATTAAAAAAAAAAAAAAAAAAAAAGCAGGAGCATCTGAGTAGCTCAGTTGGTTGAGCATCGAACTCTTGATTTTGGTTCAGGCCATGATCTCAGGGTCCTGGGCATGATCTCAAAGTCTTGAGATGTCAGGCTCCATGTTCATCTGGGAGTCTGCTTGAGACTCTCCCTCCCCCTCTCATCTGCCCCTCTCCCTGCACACTCTCTCTCTAAAATAAATAAATAAAACTTAAAAAAAAACACAAATATTAAATGAAAATAGTGATACTAGTTTTTTTCAGTAAATTCATTAATTTTATTTTTGTAACATATGCCTCATATTCTTAGATATAATTAGGTGAACACTGGCGATATAATAAACTTGCTTTTTTGTTTTTACTTTGATACTGGCTTTTGACTTTAATATTTTATTTCTGACTTAAAACTAATTTACTGTTATTATAAATGATGACATTGCCAACTAAGTTTTGCTTTCACAGCACTAGCTTACATTTTTATCTATCTATCTATCTATCTATCTATCTATCTATCTATCTATCTAATCTATCATCTATCATCTATCTATCTTTTACTTAACCTTTACATTGTAGCGGTCTGGTATCTGATTCTCCAGTGTGCCATTTAAGCTTCTTGAAGGCAAGAGCTCTGTCACATAAATTAGCAATGATTAAAGCATACAAAATATTTGTAAAATGAATGAATGCACAGATAATTTTCCCGAATCTCTTTCTGTGTTGTGTGTGCATAGATTTCCTTTGTGTTTATTTTACTTTTCATTGCCCCCTGCTACTTTCTAACTGGAATTGCCATTATTTACAATGTGCCTTATTGCTTTTAGAAGACTGTTTAGTGTTTTTGAGTATAAGAACTGTTTTCTTATTTATCTCTTCATCTGTAAAGCTTGCCCAAATCTCAGGAATTCCTTTTCTTATTTTTCAAAATAATGTGGAATTTTAAGTAATTGTAAAGTCTGAAGATCCACAAAGCTATAAATTGTTCTTGAGAAGATATGTTAAGGGTGGGCAGTATTTTCCAAAGAGTAATCAGTGGTCAGTCACCATTCATTGAATATCTATTTCTTTCCTTATGTGTTGTGTAGTGAACACACAAAAATAAGGCAAGATCCTGTCCTCAAAGAACTTACCGTTTAGATACAGAGAAAATAACCACACAGAAACATATGTAACACAAAATGATGCAAACCCTGTAAGAGAAGCATTTACATAACATAGTGGGACACAGAAACTAAAATGACTACTTTTGTCTGTGAATTTCAAAAAAGGTTTCTCAGAGGAAGTTACACAGTTGCTCAGGCCTGGTAATTTTTGCATGTGTTTAGGCTATACAAGTTAAAATCTTCATATACAAAAATAAGAAAAAAAATGTATAAATGTATGAAGAATATATTTATACATAGGTATAGAATGTATATGTAATTGGTGAATAAAATATGAATATATAGAAATATATTGTTTGACTTATATTAAATATTAAATGCATGCAACATGGAACATAAATATATTAGATTTCATAAAAATATATGTGTAAAAATCATAGAGGATCAATATATATAGAATATAAATTAAAAATTTAAAAATATATAAAAGCACTTCTATAATGGCAAAGTAAGGACCCTCCAAAATCCACTTCCTCATAAAAGGAAAGAGAACAGGAGTGCACTTGCAAAAATTGTCAAATTAACTTTTCTAGAAGTCTGGAAATTAGTGTCTTATACCATTTCAAAAAAAAAATGATTGAATCTCATCAAAAACTCTGACATCTGCATATTAATTTGCCCTATTTTCATTTTTTATCCCAACTTCGATGCTACCTAGAAGACCAGCAGCCTCAGAACCATGGTAGATGTGAAAATTCACAGCATAGCTACCACTAGAAGAGAGGACAACAGATTCCTAAGGAAGCCCCATCCATAGAAAACTGCCAATACTTGATTTGTCTGATAACTCCCTGGAAATTTTTCTTTTGATAGGATCTATTTTTGTTTTATCTCACTCAAAATTTGCCTTTTCCCCAGGATCTTTGTCGAAAACAATCAATGACATTTGTTTAATATTGTAGCTGCCCATGCCAGCAGAACCAGTGGGGCCAAACAAATGCTGGTCAAAAAACTTAAAAAGGAAATCTGGAAATAAGATGTCTATACGGGCTTTGTAATGGTCCAGCATATTCCTTGAGGTCTAGAATTCTATGTGCATCATTTAAAGCTGGCCATGTGCCCAGGAAAGGCCTGAAAAGGCCCCATTCTCTCATCTGGTTGACTTTGAGGCTCTCTACAAGCAGCAAGCGAAGGTTATGACAGAATTTTAAACTGCCATAGCTTTTAAAGCATGCCACAACACAAATATGTGTGCACATTTACACACACATTAGCACACGCACTGAATGGAGAAATAAGTGGCCACCCACAACAAAGAATACAGACATTATGTAATTAGTCAAGGAGTTTCCAGAGAAACAAAAACAACAAATCTTGAAGATACAGGGGGTTAGTTTGAAGTTGCCACATTATGTTATTTTAAATGTTCAATTCTCACCTAAAATTATGAGACATACTAGAAATAAGAATGTATACTCAGTACCAAGAAGAAAATCAATCAATAGAAACTATGCCTGAGAAAGTCCAGATAGAAGTATTGAATGAAGCTTTTAAATCAGCAATTGTAAATGTGTTTTAAAAATCTCAAGGATATTATACCTGACAAATTAAAAGGAAGTATGAAAATAATGTCTCATTAACAGAAAATATAAAAAAGACATATAAATTATTTCTAAAGAACCTGATAGTATTCTGAAATGAAAAGTGGAAATAACGAATAAAAAATTGCTAGTGAGGTTCAAGAGCAGATTTAAATTGGCAACAAAAACAGTGAATTTCAGTATGCATCAACTGAGATTACTTATATGAAGAACAGTAATAAAAAAATAAAATGAATACAATTGACTGATTTCTGCTTTTGCAAGTTAGAAGCTTGGAAATCATTATTTCCATTCTCATGAGAAAATAATATTGAATAAATTAAAAATTAACAACTATTTTTAGACCTATCAGAGAATTCAGGTCACAGAAAAAAACAAAAAACAAAACAATGTCCTCTAAATGGGAGAGACAGGCAGATACAGATAATCACAGCTTACCGCAGCAGAAGACAAGGAGCAGTAACCTCTGTTGCAATCAGTACTGGGTAGGAAAATTTAAGTATGATTAATGGATTACTGGGTGATCAGTGAGGATAATTTTGGGTTAAAAATGGTTCAGTGTTGTAAGGGGTCTTAATGTAACTCAATATTTATGTGAGTTTTACCTTGAGGATCCCTCCTAGAGGAGGAAAAAAATTTCTTCATGCCACTAGCAAGGAAGGAAAAAATAGCCATTTTGAAATATGCCCAGAAAATTATGTTCTTAAAGCCTGTTTTCAAGGGAAAGAGTTCTACTATAGACTAGAGATTTACCAGAGACAACTGACTTGAGGGAAGGAAAATTCCCAACTCTGGCCCCCTTTGGCCTTCCTTTCTACTTGAGGTATGGGGGGTAATAAACTGAGATTACTTTGCAGGTCACACAGCCCAAGACCACAGGCTCACTGAAAGACTGATATCAAATCATAAGTCTGTAGAACACTGCTTCTACCCCCACACCTTACCTCCACACCAATAGGGCTGCTATCTAATAACAGTGATACAACTGAAAGAGCTGCATGTCTGATCTTATTTAAGATTTAGGGAAATCTAGCGATTAAAGGGAAGAGAGAAACAAGGACATCACAGGAAATTTAAGTCACTAACACCAATAGGTCTAACAGTAAGCACAGCTTAACTACCGGCCGGATAAACATAAAATCTCACACTAAAGGACAATTATCTCAGTTCTTTTAAACTTGACTTTCTTTTCTTTCTTTTTTTAAAGCATTGTTTATGTTTATTAAGTAATATCTACTGCTTGTGGAATTTTTAAAATTTGTTTTGTCTCTGTTGATTTCTTATATTTCTATCTTTGCATGACACAAATCAAGATTCCAGATACAGGTCCTTATCATGGGAACTTGTATGATTTTATTTACCCCTCGATGCCACAGGCACCTTCTTATTTAATTTAATTTAATTTATTTATTTATCTTTATTTTTTAAAAAGTGATTTATTTATTTTAGACAGCGCACTAGTGTGCGTGTATGCATGATGGAAGGAGGGATGAGGGAGAAACACACTCTCTGTTGAGTGTGGAGCCCAACTCAGGGGTCAATCCCAGGACCATGACCTGAGCCAAATCAAGAGTCTGAAGCTCAACTGCCTGAGCCACCCAGGAACTCATTTACTTTTATTTATTTATTTATTTATTTTTTAGTTATTTGAGAATAGTTGACACAAATAACGTCACATTAGTTTCAGATGTGCAGCATTGTGATTCAACATCTCTGTACATTATGCTGTGCTCACCACAAATGCAGCTACCATCTGTTGCCATATAATGCTATTACAGTATCATTGACTATATTTCTCATATTGCACCTTTTGTCCCAAGACTTATTCATTCCATAAATGGAAGCCTGCATCCCATTCACCCATTTTACCCATCTCGCCACCCCCTTCCTTCTAACAACCATCAGTTTGTTCTCTATTTTTACATTGAAGAAAACTATCAACTAAACAAAAGACAATCTATTAAATATGAGAAGACATTTACATATATCTGGTAAGAGGTTAATATCCAAAATGTATAAGAAATTTATACAACTCAACACACACACACACACACACACACACACACACACACACACAGTCTGATTAAGAAATGGGCAGAGGACCTGTATAGACATTTTTACAAATATATACCTATGGCAAACAGACACATGAAAAGATGTTCAATATTGCTAATCATCAAGGGAAATGCAAATCAAAACCACAATGAGTTACCACCTTACACCTGTCAGAATGGCTAAAATAGAAAAGATGAAAGTAACAAGTATTGGTAAGATATGGGGAAAAAGGAACTCTTGTGCATTATTGGTGGAAATGTAAATTGCCACAGCCGTTCTAGAAAGCAGTATGGAGGTTCCTGCAGAAATTAAAAGTGAAAATACCGTATGATCCAGTAATTCCACTACTGAGTATTTACCCAAAGAAAATGAAGACACTAACTTGGAAAAATATATGCACCCTTATCCTTAATGTAGGATTATTGAACAATAGCCAAGATATGGAAGCATCCTAAGCATACACTGATATACAAATGGATAGGGATGATGTGGTGTATATATATATATATATATATATATATATATATATATATATAATATCAGATATAATATAACTCAAAATGGATTATAGACCTAAATGTAAAAGCTAAATTATGTAAGAGTTAAAATTATAAAACTCTTGAAAAAAATAAACTCGAGAAGAGTCATGCCCTCTGTTAGGCAATATCCTCTTACTATGCAACCAGAATCACAAGCAAAAAGCTAAAAAATATATAAGTTGTATTCTATTAAAATTACAAAAACACTTTTTGCTTCAGTGGACACTATGAGGAATATAAAAAAAAGCAAACTCCACAAATTAAAGAAAATATTTGTCAGTTAATTTTTGATAAGTGTCTATGATCTAGAATATATAAACTCTTTTAACTCAACAATAAAAAGATAATCCAGATTTTAAAAGTGAAAAGGTTGCATATACATTTCTTCAAAACAATGTATTCACATGGCCAATAAGCACATGGAAGTATACTTAACATCATTAATTACTTTTGAAATGTAGATCAAAACTACTTTGAAATACCATTGAATATCCACTAGGATGGCTACAGTCAAAACCCAGAAACAACAGAAGTTGGTCAATATGTGGAGAAATTTGAATAATCCCGCATTGCTGATGGGCGTGTGAAATGGTGCAGCCATTGGGCAACCTTTTGGTAGTTCTTCTAAATGTTTGACCTAGAGTTCATATATTACCCCATCATTTGACTGCTGTGTATATACCAAAATAAACAAAAACATTTCCACACAACTACTTTTACAAAAACATTTATAGTAGCATTTTGCTTAAGAGTCACAAAGTGGAAACAACCCAAATATCCATTCACTGATGAAAAGAAAAACAAAATGTGGTTGTCCATGGTATAATATTATTTGTCAATACAAAAAGATGAACCACTTATCCATGTTAGAATATGGATGATCCTTGAAAACATTAAGCTAAATGAAAGAAGCCAATCACAAAAGACCAAGTATTTATATAAAATGTTTAGGATAGGCAAATTTACCCAGTTGCCTAAGCCTGCCACCTAGACATCATTTTTAAAGGCTCCTCACTTCCTTATGCTCTACATCCCATCAACCGTTAGTTTCTGTGTATTTTTCCTTGTAAAGAAATTGTGAATCTCTCCAATTCTCTCCCAACCATCCTTGCCCAAACCACTATCTTCTCATACCTACAGTTCTGACCAAACTCTTAAGTTCTTTCCAAATTTGTTCCCAGCATTTTTCATACTGTTGCTAGAATGTTTATTCTCATTAAAACATTGTTCAGTGTCTTTCATTTTTCAGGGTAATATTCAAGTGTCTTGATGTGGTTCTTGAAAAATCTGCTCCCTGCCCTCCTTCCTAGGCTTTAGTTCATTTAACTTCTCTCATTCCTACAGCTGACCCACAATGACCTAACATTCTTCAAATGGGAGGCAAACCTTATCATTCCCAACTTGCCAGTAATTGTGACTCACTGTCTTTACTGCATTGGTGTCAACTGTTTCCATGGCCCCAATTAGCTAATATCTACTGAATAAGGAGTTGAGTGAGCTGCTACTGCTTCTAGGAATCTTTCTCTAACATGCCTCATCCTGAATGGATGGTTATAACAAAAGGTCTCTTGTTATAATGCTCTTTAATAAGTTATTGTAATTATGTGTTTAATTTTCTCTATTCCCTATATCATATTGTATTTGGAAGAATATGGCCACTCCTATTTCATTGTAGCTCGCTTTGAAAGACAAAAAACAAAACAAAACAAAACAAAAAAACAAAAAAAAAAAAACAAAAAAAACAAAAACTCATGTCTAGTAGATATTTTTGAATGAATGAATGCACTACTCTCTGAAAGATACCTTCCAGGTTTTCAATAAACTTTGAAAAACATGTTAATACTCCTGTTTCTCTGCTCCTCAGTCTTATAGTGAAGAAATCCATGTCAGGAGGCTCCATTGTGCTGGAAAGTATGGGGTAGGGAGGAAAACATGCTTTTTTCCTGCGTGGGAAGCTTATTAACATCTCTGACTCTCACTTTCTTCATCTATAATAGGAATGATAATATCTCAGAGGATTGATTGAGGACAAATGAATTTGTGTGTAAAGCATGCCAATGTAGTAGGCATTTCTTTTCCACCTTTGTCCAAAGAACCTCTCTTATCCTCACTCAGTGTTGAGAAGAGATATATCCAAGGTTTGACAAGGTTCATCCTTTTCTCTTTCATGTAAAAAGTCATTTATATCATTTCTAAGTCAGGGTTAGAGAGATAAGCACATCAATATATTTTGTAAATTTTTAGAAATTCCTTTGTTGATAGTCCCTCTTTTCCTTAGAAAATAAATTTTACTGTCTATTTATTGAAAACAGTGGATAGTATACCATGCCAGATAATCGCTTTGACTCCATTTTTCTGTTCTTTCTGTTTTAAAGGGCTTGGAAGCAGTTCCAAAGAGGGAAAAATGAATCATTGCCTTCCCATACATGCATTTTGGATTGTCAAATTTTATTTGAAAATAGCTTTTTATTGTTTCACTTTACAATGGATAAAGCATGGATTTCCTTCAGCCTCATGGTCTTTTTGGTTCTCTGGGTGTACTCCTACTTGACCTAAGGATTCTCTGTCCTTAGGTTTGAATAAGGGCCTATGGAGAACAAGTTAGTGAAAGCCCATGTATTCTACGTATAAGACACTGAGCTCAATCATGAAGGACAAAACTGCATGGGCACAGAGATTTTGGACTTAGGACTAACCTTAGGTACTTTTCTATGAAAGAGAAGAACCAGCCCCTTACTTGGATCTACATCCTCCTCCTTCACTATGGACACTCATATCTTTCCTTTTTCTTTAAACATCCAGGCAAGCCATATGACACAACACAAAAGCTATGGTGAATAGTAAAGTCAGGAATTGGGAACCAGCTTTCAAAATACACAGCCGAATGATTAAATTTGCAGGCCCCAGAGCCTAACTGCTTGGGTTTGAAATTGTTTACAAGTCATATGAGGCAGGTTTCTTACCCTTGCTGTGCAAGCCATCACATTGCTAGTCAGATAGGGATAGTAATAATAGTGCTTTCTTCCTAAGTCATTGTATTTTTTACCGTAGGTAGGATATTTAGGACATCATGTGGCACATGATCACAGTTGATGTTAGCTATCATCATCAAGCATCTCCTTCCAACAATGTCAAGTAAGACAAATGAGTGAGTGGGTCCCATGGAGCAATAAGGGATTACCCAAACAGTAGTGCATTGGACTGTATGTATTTGGATCAAGGGAAAACGTGTTTTATTTTAAAATAAACAAGTAAACCTATAAATTCCCACTGAGCCTCCAGGCTCAGTTCAAGAGGCTGGCCATGTCAGTTGCACTACATTTTGAAATTTAACCTAATAAATTTGTTATGTCTAACATCTGTATATTGTCACAGGAGGTGACATTGGCACCTATATATATTTCATTGTGATGATTCAGCAAGACATAATTTAGAGGAAATATTTAGAACAGTGATTGTTACCAGGGATTGATTACTTGGGTGACATAACCCTTCCTACCCTCCTTCCCTCTGTCTGTCTCACTCTCTTTCCCTCTTCTCCCTTAGGCTCCCCTCTCTTTCCTTTCCCTTCCCTCCTCTTTCTTTTTTTTTGGGGGGGGGTGGCGGGAGGAATTGTATACCATACAATTGTATACCGTAATGTGGTGTTATTCTTGCCAAAGATAGGTTATTTTGTCATAGGCATTCATTCATCTTTTGTTGCATTAGTCAGAGGAACATGCCGAGCCGAAATATAGTTGTCAAAAATAAGTTCAGCCCATAGATGGAAGCCAGGATGCATGACAATAAAATGCCCTAAAGTGATGATATCTTGTTGGGACATGTGAATCGGCTGAGCCTGTAGTTTTTCTTTTCCTCCTTTTGAAGCCTTAGTTCTTTTTTTTTTTTTTTTCAGTCTTTTTAATTTCATACGAACTGCCACAGTGCAGCAGAAGGTCTGTGGGCTCTAAAATTAGAGAGAACTCAGGTCAAATGCAAGGTCTGGTACTTAACTGGGCGAATTATATAAACTTCTCAAGCATTAGTGTCAGTGTCTGTAAAATGGAGATAGTGTCTAATTACCAGTATTGCTTTAAGGATTAAACACGTAAGGCAGATGCTGATGTCTATAGAACTATGTATATAGGGTAAGGTGAAAACGTGTGCTTCCTCCCGTTGTTTTAAACTGTGAAGGACCTGTGAGCTGGGGCTGTGCCCTCCCTGTGATTGTTGCTTAATGGCATTTGGTTATGTCCCTTTTATGGCCTGGATATTATAGGAATGTCACATCTCAGGGCCGTGTCACGTCTCAGGTTCCTGTTTAAGGATCATGGGATCCATGATCATCTTAGGGAATGATATACACACAAAAAATCTGACTGATGACATGTATTTTGGTTAATAATAGTCTATTTGTGCTTTATAAGTTATTAACTGTGATTTGTGTGTAATTTGATAAGGTACTTTCACATATTGGAAAAATGATTCATATGCAAACACTTTGTGGCTGGTGGCATAAATGTATAGAGTTGAAAAATCTAAGTTGGTACCTTTTGTGGCTGGTGGCATAAATGTATAGAGTTGAAAAATCTAAATTGGTAATGTCAAAGGTCTGGAAGAGACCTTTGACTTTATGGTTTGACATTATGGTTTAATCCATAAATTGCATATCATAAATATGAATGACATTTGTACATTTTTTATACATCCTTTATTACTTATATAGTTTGAACATATAATCTATAATATTATATGTTACATGTTTCCAAATTGTATCAATTACATGGTGAATTCAGTCAAATGTAAGGAAACTAGAGATAAGATATATGAAGAATACTTAACCACAGACTAATTAACTAATTAGTTTTAATTCTTTTGTCAAGGTAGGTAAATTTACTAGATGCTTTAGATACATACACAGGGTTTTAAGCCTCATGGTGACGGTATGGTGTATTTTTGCTCTTCTAGAGAAAAGATTGTCAGGCTGCCTTTCAAGAGGCATCAAGGTGAAGCACCATTAAGGTTGTAAACATGCCATAGTCTAGAGTTGGAACCTCCAATCTATAATCCTAGACAACCAATTTTATTAGCCAACTTTTTAGAGGTTGCCACAGTAACCAAACTTGGAAGATGGATGTATTAAAGCAGCAAACAAAAATACTGAGAATGTCCAAAGTATCCAGAATACTCATGTGTGCATGAACATACATTTGTACATTTACAATGAGAATTCACTGTCATGTGTCTTAAATCAGCAAATAATAAGAATCCATGAAGAGAAGAAAACAGGGAAATGAATTAGATGATTCAAATCTTAAATAACACCAGCCCATAAAATAAGAACAATAGGATCAGGATGCTCAACCATCTTGCCAGTGGCCACTGAAACTAAAAATTCGACTGATGTTTCCTGGGAGAGCACTGCCAGTGCTAACATCTCTCCCTTTACCCTCCACATCCATGACCAAATCCCACCTCGTTGACACATTCTTTGTATGTATCCGTAGTTTATATCAGATCACATTATAGTTGTATAACCTTTTCTTGAAATCATTGCTCCTTCTGTGTCTACATTGTGTCTACATTGTCTTCTGTGTCTACAAATAGTAAACCCACCTCCTTGTCTCTTGTTTCCCACCTTATTCAAGCCGCTGTCATCCCCTGCATGGGCATCCGCATCCCTCTCCTGATTTTCTGCTTGCACTTCCTATCATCATCACTTTTACCACAGCACAATCCATCATCTGTGCCTTAGAAAAAGGGATCTTTTCATATTCAGAAGTATGCTGTCACCCTCCACAGCCTATCACTGCATACTTCCCTTGTGAGCTGGTGGCTGCATGATTTGGACCTGCCCACTCCTCTGGTTTCATTTCCCAGTGCTTCCTTGTGGCCATGCCACCTTTCATTGGTGCATGTCTCTCTGGCCCTTGAACACATTCAGTTCATTCCCATTTCAGTGCCATTCCTTGCTATATCTCTTCTGCCTGCAAGATTTTGACTAGATATTTATATGTTTGTTCCTTCAAATTATTCTGATTTTAGTTCTCTTATCACCTTCTCATGAGGCTAACTTTGACCACTATATCTAAAGTACTCTCTGTCCCTACACATGCTTGCCCACATTGACATGTTCTGTTGCCTTCATAGCCATCATAAATCTGAAACATTAACTTATTATTTATTATCCCTTGCACTATAATATTAGAATATGAATCTCCTTGCAATCTTAAGTGCCTAGGACAGTGCTTAGCACATATTAATTCTTAATAAGTATTGGTATAATAGACAAATTTAGGGGCACTTGGGTGGCTCAGTTGGTGAAGCATCTATCTTCAACTCCTGTCATGATCCCAGCATGCTGGGACCGAGCCCAGTGTCAGGCTCCCTGATCAGCCAGGAGGCTTCTTCTCTCTCTGCCTTCTGCTCCTCCCTCCTGCTTGTGTTCCCTCTTTCTCTCAAATAGATAAATGAAATCTTAAAAAAAAAACAACCAATTTAAAAAGAAATATAAAGTGATAGGGTAATTAAACATATTTGCAGAAGTTCCAAAAGATTTAAAATTGGTTACTAGTCTTTAAATATTGATTAAAATATCATGATCCAATAAAATATTAACCTTGCATATTGGCAGTTAATTTTCTTTTAATACTTTAAAAAATATTTTATTTATAAGTAACCCCCACATCCAACATAGGGCTTGAACTTACTACTCTGAGATCAGGAGTCACGTGTTCCACTGACTGAGAAAATTACCTGCATCCCTGGCAGGTAATTTTCAGTTGAAGGAATTAGACTATGTTGCACATCTGATAAAATGTGATAAATTAAAATATTTTGAGATATTTATTTTCTGTAATTAAAAAAAGCCTTCTTTCACTAATGCCAGGAAGAAGTTGATATTAAGCATCAAGTTTTTAATCTTTTTTTGTTTAAAATATTTAAAGAGTAAAAGCAATTATGATTTTACATTAAAAAGAGCCTAGAGGCAAACAAACAATTAAAAAGATGAAGAAATGAACTAAGAAATAAAATGGCAATTAAATTTGAAGTCTATTTTACTGAAACTGAGTTGCAAGGCCGTTGTGGTTATGACTTAGCAAAGTAATAGGTTCTAAGTCCATATAACCTATAAGAAAAATAGGTGACTCAATCATGTTCTTTTTAACTGCATGCCATAGGATATTATGAAATCCTTTTTAAAAGTTTGTCATGGGAGACACAGACATATTCAGATTCATTACAGAATATTTTACCATGGGGTAAATAGATTTGTGCATTTTGCTGTATGTACCCTGGTTTATTACAAATAAATTGAAATGCATGAATATGCTGTTTAGCTAATCTAATCTGGGAAGTACTTTCAAATGAGGGAGTTCATTTGTATTAGTTAAAAAAAAACTTTTGTATATATATTTACTCTCTTCTTAATATTTTCAAGGTACAGATGGCTCCCAGGATGCTTTGACTAGAGAAATAGGTCTATGGAATCCAGTTTCTCATATTATTTTCTCAGCTTTAAATAATCCTCATATCACCATATTATACTGGTTCTTTATGTTCTTGGATTCTTTTTAATTCAGTGAATATTTTTTGAGAAATAAAGGTAGCAATAATACTTATAATACAATAACAACTTGAAAATACTGATTAAATTCCTTTCCTTTTGTTCTTCCCTACATTTTTCAGTTTATTTATATCTATGCTATTGCAATGAAAATGTTTTTAGTCACAAGTAGTGCAGACTTTATAGTAAAAATGTATGAGTCCATAATTCTATTTCCTTACATTCTAAATCGATAGTGAAGGATAAATAGAAGCTGCTTTAGCTTCAATACTTAAAATGTATAAAGGATAAAATGAAAGTAATATCAGGACTTTGTGTGTCATGACAGATAATCCCTATTATATGTTGACTTTGTAATGTTATACCTGTTTAACTACTTAGTCACTAGTGGTTTCTAGCATCTGTGGACCAATTTACTGGAAGATCTTTGAATAGAAAAAGATGAACAAAGTAAAGAAAATGTTGTACTCTTATGTAGGAAACAGCAGTAGAAAAAACAGAAGAATAAATTTGACTTTACCAATAAATATATATCATTAACCATTGCTGTATTCTTTCATCAATTAGTTGTCATTCTTTTGTAAAAGACATAAAAAGTCATTCTGCCATTAACTACATTCATCTTTTATTTTGTTTTAAATGTGTCTCTTCCTAAAAGATGTTAAAGTGCTGCATTATTTTGTTCTTAGTATTGTTGCTTTCTCCCTTTCATTAGTTTGCTTGTTATGTTTTGGTGCGAGCAATTTTAATGAAGTTTTACAAAGTTGAAAACATTCTTATTTTGCACATATGTGGTTTTTCACCAGTTTATTTCAAAAATCGAAACTAATGCTATTACTTTAAAATTTGAACTATTAATTTACACACCATTTAACTTCCAATTGCATTCTGAACCTAATTTAACTTTAAATTTACCTTTAAGCCATTAAGAAAATAAGTTTAGTCGAAATACAATTGCAGGCCATCTGGTTGTTTCAGGTCTTTCCATTTCTGATGTGGAATTTTATTTCAAATGGGCTTGTTTACTTAGCTCAGTGTGAAATTAATCAGTTTCTGGAACTACCCTTCCAGTTGTTAAAATTTGTGAAACGTTTTGGCCTTCTCTTTAACAATTTGTAATTTGTTTTCCTTTGACTTTTCAAAATATATTTCCTTAGTTATATTCTTGTCTTATCTTCATTGGATGAAAATCTGCAGTTGAGCAACATTCTCTCTTTCCTTTTCAACTTTCTCTTTTTGTCAAAGATCAAGAAAGCACACAGTAACTTTGACGTCTTTGGCCTGATGTTTTCAAAATGCACATGTGGAAATTCTGCTTTCCAACTGCTTTGCTTGTCCCCAGTCTTATCCTAGAAGACATCTGATGATGTAGTGTTCATGGCTCCATGTCTTGATCCTCTGCATTTTAGGATTTAGGCACACACCCTTAGGGGGATTGTCACGGGGCAGGTTCTCAATCAGTAGTTGCTGCATGAATGATTGCAGAAATGTTTTAGACAGATTTAAATGTCCCCCCAAAATCCCACTAAGCGTTTCATTTTGTGCTTATCATGCCCAAGCAAACCCAAACTTTTCAGACACAACAAAAATCAGACAAAATTCACAGGGAAACTTCTAAAATAAATCTAGGTGGCAGTATTTCTGTTCTTTCCAGGTAATGGATGTGAGGCACTTCTAATTACAATCTCAGTGGTATTAGCAGCTGTGACTGGGGAGGGGTTCTAGAAATTTTGCTCTTACATTTATCTGCAATTATCTTCAAGCAGATTATCTACCTGCCATATCACCTCTAATTTTTCTTGTCACCTGACTTGTACTTTTTTCTCTCCATCAATGCTGTCAATTCAGACTATAATAGTCACTGCAATAAAAGAGCAAAAAATCACTTCTAAGTGTTTCTAAGGTGTTTGGCAAGAATGGGGCCTGAGGATACGTGCGATGATTTTTCAAGGACGGCTCTCAGTGAGCATGGTCTGATCTCTGTAGAGAAGGAAAAATAATTTCCTCTCTACCATTCTTGGTTCTTGGCTAAAACATCCCTGCAATAAAAGACAGATTAACAAGAGAAAAAAAAAAAACACCCTTTAAATTATGTATGTATATACCAGAGCCCTCATAAAGATAGAAGACCGAAAAGGCAGCCAGATGATTGAGGTTTATATGCTATACTGAACCAGGGAAACAAATAGGGGTCTGGGGCTTCAAAGGGGCTAAAGCAATTCCTGGGAAGGTGGGAAGAGGAAACTTTAATAAGTGCCTTGTAAATAAATCCCTCAGGCAAATCAGCTATCTCTGTTAATAGATCTCTCCCTGGTACAGACCTTGTTTCCAATGTGAACTTCTCCTACAAAAGGGTAACTTCTACTCTGTTTTTATAGCTTCTCTGGAGCCTACTTTTTCTTGAAATAATCAGCTCAAAATACTCCTTAGAATAAAGAGAAATATTTTGGGGTGGTACATGCTGCTACCCTTCCCTCCCTGATCTAAAGCTGCAGCCGGACCTCTGCCAGATGGAGCAATTTATGTTCTTCTCCTCTAGCTATTTTTTTTCCAGTAACACTGAGAACTTTGTAACATATTATATACTACTGATTGATCCTATTTATTATCTGTCTCCTCTACTACAATGGATGCTTATATATAATAAATAATTCTTTCTGTTAGCTAATTATTGCATCAGTACTACCCAAAACAATCCCTAATACATAGTACACACTCAATAAACATTTGTTAAATGGGTGTGGTACTGTTGAATGGCTGGTTGATTGTTCTTCTCTTGCTGAGTAGACATTAGCTATTCCTTTTCCCTGCTCCTCCTTTGTCCCATTGTCTCCCTATGTGTCCCCTAAATCCATTCACAATTATTGTTACTTAAAACATTATTTATAAAAAGTGCACCTATTCAGTGCAGTCCTTGACAAAATAGAAGAAGAAGCAAAAATGTTATTAATGATTTAAAATTGGTTTGTTTTCTCCAAACTCTTGATAATGTCACTACCCCTTGCAAGTTTTATCCAGTATTCTTCCTTTCTTATTAGATGCTAGAGTGACATATTTTATGTCTAAGGAGAAATACATGTTAATTTATCTAAGTATCCAACAACAAAAAAGGTGAAATCAAATTTTGTCTAGCTATACTATTTAGAATAAACTCGAGGATGTACTTTAGTTGACTTATGCTAGCTTACAAGAATCTATTCTGTGCATTTCTTCCTAAAGCTACATTCAATGACATCACGTTGGTAGCTTGGAATTGGCCAAAGTGAGAATACTTATATAAGAAAAACTTTCAAATGCTACAAATCACGGTGTCTCTTTTTCAGAATGTTACTTGTCAAATATTTGCCTCAATATTTACCAGCATAGCAGCAAAAATAATTCATTGACTTCTGAAAGAGACAATATGAACAGACCTATACCTATTAAGGAGATTGAACCTATAATTAATAACCTTCCAAAACTGAAAGCACTAGGCCCAGATTAATTCACTGGTGAATTCTACAAAACATTTGTGAACGAAATTATGTTAATTCTGTATGATTATTTTTTCAGCAAAGAGGAAAAGAATAAATATTTCCTAACTCATTTTATGAGGCCAGTGATATGCTAATACCAAAAGCATGCAAAGATATAACAAGAAAGTGGGGATCATTATCTCTCATGAACATAGGTGTCAAACCTTAACTAAATATTAGCAAGTAGAATTCAACAATATATATGAAAAATGATACACCACAACCAAGTGAAAGTTATCCCTGGTATTCAATGCTGGTACAACATTTTAAAGTCAATTAATGTAATCCATCATAAAAATAGACTAAAAAAAGAAAAATCACATGACAATGTGAATAGATACAGAAAATCATTTGGCAAAATCCAACACCTATTCGTGAAAAAAATTCTCAGTAAACTAGGAATATATGGAAACTTCCTCAATTTGATAAAGAATATTTTCCCCCCAAAACACACAATAATAACAACTTATAATTAATATCACATTTGCTAGTGAGAAGCTCAAAGCTTTTCCATTCAGATCAAGGTATGAGACAAAGATGTCTTCCCTCAGCATTCATTTCCAATATTGCAGTAGAAGTTCTAGCTAATGCAATCAGCTAAGAAATGGAAATAAATATAAACAAATTGGAAAGGAGGAAATAAACTGTCTTTATTCACAGATAACATGAGCAGGTGTCCAAAAAAATAGACAGAAACACTCCTGGAACTAGTGAGTGTTTATTGCAAGGCTGCAGGATTCAAGGTTAAAATCCAAAAGTCAGTTGGTTTCCTATGTATCAGCAGTGAACAAGTGAAATTCAAATTAAAAACATAACACTATTTACGTTAGCAACCTCACCATGAAAGCTGTTCATATAAATCTAATGAAATATGTACAAGGTTTATATAAGGAAAACTATTAGACTGATGAATGAAATCAAAGAAGAAATGAATGGAGAGATATTCTACATTCATGGGTAGGAGGACTCTATTGTCAAGATGTTAGTTCTTTCCAACTTGATCTATAGATGAAGTTGCAATCTCAATAAAAATCTCAAGTTATTTTGTGAATATGACAAACTGATTCTAAAGCTTATATAGAGAGGCAAAAGTTCCAGAATAGCCAATATAATATTGGAGGAGAAGAATGAAGTTGGAGGACTAACCCTATGTGTCTTCTAGACTTAGTAGAAAGTTACAGTAATCAAGACAGTGTCATATTGCTTAAAAAATTATTCAAAAAAATCAGTGGAGCAGAATAGAAAGCTAAGAAATACACCCTTGAGCTCTGTCACTGGGGCAAGAGCAATATTATGGAGCAAATAGTCTTTTCAACAAATAATGCTGGAATGACATGGATATCAATAAGCAATAAAATAAATCTAGACACAGAACCTTACACAACTGAACAAAAATTAACTCAAAATGAATCATAGACCTAAATGTAAAATCCCAAACTATAAAACTCCTAGAAGATAACATAGGAAAAAACCTAGAAGTATTTGTATGTGAATGACTTTTTAGGTATGACACCAAAGTACACTCCATGAAAAAAAAATTGATAAATTGGACTTCATTAAAATTCAAAAATTCTGTGGAAGACAAGAGAATGAGAAGACAAGATACAGAATGGGTAGAAATATTTTCAAAAGACCCATCTGATAAAGGACCAAAATCTGATAAGCCAAAATATACAAAGAACTCTTAAAACTCAACAAAAAGAAAGCAAACAATCTGATTAAAAAGTGAGCTAAAGATCTCTACCAACACCTCATCAAGGAAGATATGCAGATGGCAAATACAAGCGAGTGTATGAAAATATGCTCTACCTCATATATCTTCAGGGAAATAAAATTAAAACAATAAGATATGTTTTTAGATATCATTAGAATGCCAAAATCCAAAGCACTGACAACACCAAATGCTGGTGAGGATACAGAGCAATAAGAACTCTCATTCATTACTAATGGTAATGGAAAAATGGTACACACATTTTGAAAGACCGTTTAGTGGTTTCTTAGAAAATTAAACATATTCTTACCATATGATTCTGGAGTTACACTCCTTAATATTTACCCAAAGGAGTTGAAAACTTATGTTCACACAAAAACCTGCACAGGGATGTTTACAGCCGTCTTCTAGTTCTGAAATTCAATTTCTTGTGTGGGAGGGAGGGTTCCTACAACAAACAATTCTCAGGACGCTCTCTGTGTGTCCTATAATTCAACTAGATTCTGACACTATCTACCTGGAGATAGCATCAGATTCCACAGGTAGAGGGCTCAGTATCACAAGGCTACCTCCCACTGCAGATGCCAGCTGCCAGCTAAGATAGTTACCTGTGCATCTGCCTGACCAGCTACAGACTGGAGGCTTTCAAAACTACCTCCCTGGATTTTAGACCCTGGTCATAAGTTCAAGCTGCTATCTATACTTCTGACTGACTAGCTATAATTCAAAGATTTCCACAACCTCAGGTACTAGATCAGGTCACAGAATTCAGAGACACATTTTGCTTACTAGATCACTAGTTACTTATAAAATATGGAAGGAAATAACTCAAGACATAACTCAAACAGAAGAGATGCATAGGGCAAGGTATGGGGAAAGGACACAGGGTTTCCATGACTTCTCTAGGTGCACCATTCTTCCGGCACCTCCAAGTGTCCACCAACAAGGAATTCACTCCTCTTGGGTTGTTATGGAGGCTCCATTTATGGTCAAGATTGATTAAATCATTGGCCATTGGGGGTTGGTTCAACCTCTGGCCCCTCTTCCCTTGGTGGAGGCTGGGGTGGGGTGGGACTGAAAGTTTCAACCTTCTAATTACATGATTCATTACAAGAGCAATGAGCCCTCATTTTAGATGCTTTCTAAAAGTTACCTCATTATAGCATAACAAAAGACACTTTTATTACTCTCAGAATTTAGGAAATTCCCAGGATTTTCAGACCTGTGAGCCAGGAAATGTAGGTGAAGACCAAATATACATGAGAAATATATTTTGGTTATTTGAATGAGCAAATACATATTTTTCTTATAAATCACAGTATCTCAAGCAGCTTGGAAGCTGCTTTACAAACTTGGAAGCAACCAAGACATCCTTCAGTAGGAGAATGGATAAATAAACTGTTGTACATTCAGACAATGAATCATTATTCAGTGCGAAAAAGAAATGCGCTATCAAGCTATGAAAAGACATGGAAGAACTTTAAATGCACATTAGTGGGCAGCCCCGGTGGCGCAGCGGTTTAGCGCCCGCCTTTGGCCCAGGGCGCAATCCTGGAGACCCGGGATTGAGTCTCACGTCAGGCTCCCTGCATGGGGCCTGTTTCTCCCTCTGCCTGTGTCTCTGCCTCCCTCACTCTCTCTGTGTGTCTCTATAAATAAAGTCTTTAAAAAATAAATAAGTAAATAAATGCACATTAGTAATGACTACGTGAAAGAAATCAATCTGAAAAGGCTACATATTGTATAATTCCAACTGTATGACATTCTGGAAAAGGCAAAAGTATGGAGCTGCTTAAATCCTCAGTGGTTGTGAGCTGTTTTGGGGAGGAAATGAATATAGAAGGAACACAGTGCATTTTTTAGGATGATGAAAATACTATTTATGGTACCATAATCATAGAAATAGGTCATTATACTTTTGTCCAAACCCAAAGAAAGTACAAAACCAAGAGTCCAGTATAATGGATACTGGGCTTTGGGTGACTATGATGTGTCAATTTGGCTCATCAGTTTTAACAAATGTGTCACTTGAGTGGGAGATGTTGCTGTTGCGGGAAGTTATATATGTATAGGGACAAGGAGTATATGTGAACTCTCTGTCTTTCGGTTTTGCTGTGAACTTTAAATTGTCTGAAAAAAAATCTCTTAATTAAAAAATAATAATTTAGAGATTATAAAGTTATTTTCTAGATAATATTTTGTGACATGGAAAAATACAATTTAAAAATATTATGTTAGGGATCCCTGGGTGGCGCAGCGGTTTGGCGCCTGCCTTTGGCCCAGGGCCCGATCCTGGAGACCCGGGATCGAATCCCACGTCGGGCTCCCGGTGCATGGAGCCTGCTTCTCCTTCTGCCTATGTCTCTGCCTCTCTCTCTCTCTCTGTGTGTGTGACTATCATAAATAAAAAAATAAAAAAAAAAATTATGTTAAAAAAAGAAAAGAAAGAAAATTGTAAAAATAAAGAGTACATTTTCTCTATTAAAAAGAAAAAAAAAGAGGAACCTGGATGGCTCAATTGGTTGAGACCCTGACTCGGTTTTGGCTCAGGTCTTGATCTCAGTTATGAGCCGTGTTGGGCTCTGTGCTTAGTATGGAGTCTGCTTGAGATTCTGTCCCTCCCCCTCCCTCTCTGCTTCTTACCTCCCTCTACTCCCCTCACTCACGTACTTTCTCTGTCTCAAATTAAAAAAAAAAAAATCTAAAAAAATGAAAAAAATAAAAATGCGATATACTATATAATATTCATTACTAAAAACTGTATTTTGAAACTCTGCTGAAAATAAGTACTTTTAATGTGATATTAGTGGTTATCTCTGCATAGTGGGATTGGGAGTGAATTTCCTTTTTTGCTTTATTTTCAGTGACAAAATAGTTTCATAATCAGAAAATCTTTTCCTTTCAAATCTTTGCTGCATTCCCCCTCTACCTGACTTCTTCCTGCAATCCTCACAATGGATCCCTGATATGATTTCCTATGCTTTAGCTCCTCCCTGCTGCTCACTCTTTTTTCTGCTTAGTGCACATTCCCTGTTAAAGAGAAACTAGAGATGGACAGTTGTTAAAGTGGTAAAAGTAGATTATAGTCATGAATATTGCAGTAAGGGAAAGGAGATCTCAGTATAGAACTGGGCTGAATTCCAAATACAACATGGACAAGTGGGGATTTATAGCCAAGGAGCAGAGTGAATGGAAAATTACTAGGGGGATTTTGGCTACAGACTTGACAAGACCCTTGTTGACAGCAGGCTAAAGTAACCAGACATCACCTGAAGAGATGAGGAATTTGATCAGCATCTAGGGTGATCAGATATTGAGGGTAAGGTTTTTCTCTAAACTGACTTAGCAGAATTCTTCTGTGACATGGCTCTATAGATGCCCAACTGTGGACTTAATAGAGCTCATAAGAACCTGAATAAAATTTGGTCAAGGTGGGTATCTTTGGCAGTTACTCTTGTTCAAAGGAAGAAGAAATGTTCTCCTTTCACTTGAAAAATTATGTCAGTATTTTCATTCACTTGCTTTTTGTTCATTAAGGGCTAGCAGAACTGTTGGGACTTGGTGATAGAGGATATTTGTGAGCAGTCAAGCATTTAATGAGGCGAATTTCTATGGAAATAAAAGAAAGAAAGAAAAAAAAAAGATTAGTGTTTGAAAACCCAGTTCCTGAGCCGAGAGAGTAGCCAGCCGAAAAGATTTATAGATGCTGGGTTGGAAGTATCTTCTGATGGTAGAATGAGGACAGCGCTGACAAGTGGACAGATTATCTGGTTTGCAATCTGAAAATCTCTTTTGATGGTATATGCATCAGTATTAGTCATGGTTACTGAAGTAAAGCATGGAAACTTCCAGCTTCAGCTCATAAAATTCTTAGTCTCGGTAAAAATCTGGGAAGTCAGGTTTTAGTTCTCAGTTACACCAGGTAAATAAGGTGGAAAAAAAATTTGCAAGCACTAATTTGAGAGTTGTAGCCACATATTGGAGGAAGCTAGAAAATTTAGAACTCACCAAGATTCACTATGGTTTTTCCATTCAAACATAAAATTTCTCTCTACAGTGTCCTCCTTTTGATTCTATTTACAAAACAAATCTGGTCTCCTAGATTTGTCCTAATTATTTACATAAGTGCAGCAAGACTATTAACTGACCACATAGGCCTTTATTTACTCTGCTTTGCAGGAGCTTTTCAAAAGAAATGTCGTATTAGACTCTTAGAAGTCCCTAGAGTCTAGGAAGCCAAGCCAAGAATCACCACCAGACTTCACTTTTCATACCTATTGATTTAAGTGAATTCTTTTCTCCTCTAGGTCCCCAAAATACCCCTTCCTGGGCCTGCCAGGAAACGACTTTCCTCACTTACCTCCAAGGCTGGAAATCCTTTAGACCAGGTATCAATCTAGTTTTTCTAAAAGGGCTTTGTAAACATTAGTTCCATAAAGTCAACCTAGTTCCTTAAACTGATTTATGTATGTTGTTCTCAAATATGACACTCCCATCAAAGCCTGAGTTATATAACCAATGTTTCAAATTATGTTAACCAAGAAAACCAATTCTTATTTAATTTGGGCAAATAGTTATGTTATGAAAATAAGAATACTCAATAAAAATTTCCAAATTTTGGCAGAGTATGAAGGGAGAAAATATGTTTCCTTTTTGTTTATAATGGTATAATCTATAACATTGCTATAAATTATTTATAGTGAAGAGAAAAGGGGAAGGAAGTTTTTTACATCCAGAGACTAGATCATTAAAGTACCATCAATGTACCAAGTAAAACCATAGTCATCCTTTATCACTTAATTCAGTCCCTATGTAGTTAATTCTTGTTCTTCTTGATCTTAGGCTATCAGTATCTTGAATCTGTCAGTTTTTCCACTAGAATTCTGGAAATTTTAACTCAGTCTAGTGGTATAGACTCAGAGTTATTTAGGCAACACTATCACAAAGCATTGTGGCCTATAGCAGATGACAAGAACTTTTTTTACTTTTGATGTTTATCAAAGTAAAATAACAAGTGTGAATGACAAAAGGCTTAAAATGGCCATGATTAAAGATTTGATGAGAGTGCATTTGACAAAAAAATGTAGTTATTTTTGTGGCATATACAACATTTTAAATAATAACTGAATTTATAACTGATAACATTATACCAAGACATACCATGAATAGTAAGGATACTGAAAAATTCAATGAACTTCACACAATTTCTAGAATATGGATATTAATAATATTTATCTATATTAATTCAGCCTGGTAAATGTTAAAACATCTTTTCTTATTTGACAGTATCTATCATGTCAATCAACATATCAAATAAACCAAATTATTTTTAACATATCTCTTTTCACAAGGTGAAAGAATAAATCCTTTGAGACTTTCCAGAAACCCTCTAGATGACGTCAATGTTAGTTTAAGAATATGGTTATATTTAGGATTTGATTTTGGGAAGACAAGTCTGTTAAATGTAAAAAAATCTTACCTCTTTAAAAGTGAAAGTGATTACTATTTTAAGTAATGGAAGATGTGGAAAAGGTTAACATAAAGGATAAGAAAGTAGTCTTCTAAAAACATGATCTTCATGTTCTATGGAGGTTACTCAAAAGGTAAAAATATTTTACAAATTGTTATAAAGAGCAGGCCAGTAATCCAAGAAAATTCTGTCATTTTAACTAAAATAAAAAAAGCAAATTCGTCATTTTAACTAAAATAAAAAAAAGCAAATTCGTGTTTTGAACTAGTGTACTTTGATATTGAATATAGAAAAATTAAGCTTATGAAAATCCATTCAGATCTTAGCCAGATTGACCACACATATTTTTTTTCTTCAAACTTTCTATAAATTTGTTTAGTTAGCATTTTTTTCTTTATTTTCCTCTGTCTCATTCTGAAATACCCAGTCAAGCTAACTTTAGGACAAATTGACTCTTTTCCCCTTAATGAAAATATATCCTTCAAATACCGCTTATTTTCCTTGCATAGTTTTCATGCAAAATTGTTTCCCTTACTATTTTTTGTAGTTTTATCTTCCTATATTGATCATGCTTTCTAACCATTAGTAAACTTTTCCACAGAAAATTGGGAGTTCTGAACTGTCTACAACATATCAGCATTCTGTAGCATACTAGCGAATTTGATACCATCTCACATTTTTTAGAGGTTTATTGTTCCTTATAGTATAGTTTTCAATGCAGCAAAAAGAATATGTTTATTAACAGGCCTAAACATATTTAACTTCTCTTTATGGTATAAAGATAATATGCCAAAAGTATTTAATTTAAACTTATGTTCAATAATTGGTGCTGTAAGAGTTTATCTTACTTTGAAATGAGCTAGGTTCTAACTGAATGTTACCTAACATAATTTAGCCTAGGTCTAAGGGTTCATGTTACCAAAACACTTTGGAAACTGGCTATTTTATTGCATGTATTTTTTGTTAAGTATAATATTAAACAGACTTAGCCATCATCTCAAGCTATTTCCCAGCTAACTATTTTTACAGCATATGTATATTAGTGTCACAAATACAAAAACCTAAAAGTTAAATACATGGACTTTTGTTTTATTGCTATCTCATATGAATAAAGTAACATATCAAGCAATTCATTTTTTACTCTATATTACTCTTTTCTTCATAAGTTGAATTTATACTTTTCATAATATTAAACATCTAGTAGAGATTTACAAATAAATTTATTTTGCTAGTAAACCCAAATAGATTAAAAATATATGCTTATATTGTGCTTAATGCTAACTCAGAAGATATAGCTATTTTTATTGAAGTAACTATGAACCTAATATTACTCACTCAAGATTTCCAAAGTTATGTGAACTTGGAAAGCATTTGGATTAATTTCTATACTTTTGGAATCTTAGGAATAATTAATTTATATAAGTGCTCATTTATCTCTAAGCCAGTTTGAATAGAACTCCTTTAACTCATTTTGTAAAAAAACTTTGGTAATATTACCAATATTTGGTAAGAATATATCATGTATATATAACATACATATTTGATGCCCATAAACATAATGATAGATGCAAATGGTATTCTAACAGCTTTCATTCTAAAATTTGAGCCATGAGTCAGGTAACCTAGTGATATACTCTCATCTTTGCTGCACTTTATGTAGTTTATCTCAACTTTTGGCAAATGGAACAAACTGAGATTATCTCTTCAATGTGAGGGCTAAAGCTTTTTTACCAATATTTGTAGAGGAGGCTTTTTTTTTAAGATTTCATTTTTATTTATTTGACAGAGACAGAGTGTGCAAGCACACAAGGTGGGGAATGGCAGGAGAGGGAGAAGCAGACTTCCCACTAATCAGGGGGCTGGATACAGGGCTCCATCCCAGGACCCTGAGATCATGACCTGAGGTAAAGGCAGATGCTTAACCAACTGAGCCATCCAGGCACCTCTGTAGAAGAGACTTTTAAGACTTTCTTTGGTTGTGAGCCTCATGGAGGCTCTGGACCGTGCATTTTTAGGTGAGAGATGGAGGGCACATCAAGCAGCTGTCTGGTTGTCTCCAGGCCTCATCTGAGTGGACAAACTGTCCAGTCTACTTCTAATTCACCCTTCCTCCTCCTTTCAGAGTAGGGGGTTGCTTCTGGGGGTCTCCAGGCCCCTGGAGAGATCCTGATGAGGGGAGCAGATTCAGGTGGCTGGAGGGATCTGCGTGGCTGAGAGCATGGATGAAGGATAAAGGATGGGGGTTGAAGGGGGACCTCATCAAAGAATTCAAGGATGCTAAAGGGAAGAGTAAGGTGGATAAAGAAGGAAGAGGGAGCAGATGTGTGGGAAGGGAGAGACTTTAGAGGAGCCATTTTAAGGAAATTTTAGGTTTCCCAAAGAGGCTACTTACACTCCATACCATCCTTAGTAAAAATGTGCTGATCAGAAAAGAAACAGACAGCTTGAGGAGTGTATAGTCAGCAGAGGTTCACGAAATGGGTTCAGTCAGCCAAGGGGCTCCTTTTCTTTTCTTTTTTCTTTTCTTTTCTTTTCTTTTCTTTTCTTTTCTTTTCTTTTCTTTTCTTTTTTTCTTTCTTTTCTTTCTTCTCTTCTCTTTTCTTTTCTTCTCTTTTCTTTTCTTTTCTTTTTTTCTTTTCTTTTTTTTTCTTTCTTTTCTTTCTTCTCTTCTCTTTTCTTTTCTTCTCTTTTCTTTTCTTCTTTTCTTTTCTTTTTCTTTTCTTTTCTTTTCTTTTTTCTTTTCTTTTCTTTTTCACAATGAATCACTTTTATTTCAGTATGCATCCACATCTCAGCATTTAGTGGTCCTGAACAGAAAACTGGAAAAAATGCAGCAATTTGCCAGGAAGTCAAGCCCGCCAATTTCGGGGACCTGCTGTGCACACTGAGTTCTTTCTCCATCCCTGCTAAGGACCATGAGATGCAGCAGCACCAAAACCAAAGTATGCACCAAATCCAAGGTTCTTTTTGTTCCAGTTGTCAGATTCCAAACTAGACCCAAATGGATTGTAAGATGACCACATGAGAACCCTGTTTAAAACTTCTTCAATGTTAAAAGCAAAAGCAATTACAGGAAAAGAAAACAATTCATTCAGAGGGATCGTGTGTGCTTACAAGTGTCTTCTGTGGCCTTTCTCCAAGTTTATCACCAAGCACTTTGAGAGCTGGCAGGTCTGAGTACCCCTGGTGACTGTTCTTTTCACTTTATCAAAACCTGAGCTAAAAATTGGCATCAGCTGATGATGACAGGAGAGGGTGGCAGGGCTGAAGACCCAATATTCATTCCTAGGCTGGTGGAGAGTGAGTTAATGTGGTTCCAAACTAAACGAGGGAAGGCAGAGACTCTTTCCAACCTTACCTGATGGCTTCTGGCCAAAGCAAGGAAGTATTGGGAGGTGATGGTGCAAAAAGGGACTTGAGGAGGAAGGAAAAAGCAACACCCCTCGATTGAGGTGGGGGAGAAAATATGGAGAGAGCCCTGAATTGCTCACCAAAGGCCAATCTTCAGAGGGGAGCAGAGGGCATTACAATCTATGCTTCAGCTGAAGGTAGTCATGGGAAGTGGAGAAAGGATGATGGCTTGGACGGAGGAGGACATCATTTAAGACTTAAAAAAAAGAAACTGGGGGTGCAGCTGGAGCACCCCTGCACACCCAGCAGTAGTCCCACAGGCAGCGACCTGAAACCTTCACGCCTATTCTACAAAGCCACCCCCAAGCTGGAGGACTGTTGCAGGGATGGAGGGGTGGGTGGAGGGAGGGAGGAAGGTAGCCAGCAGGAGGAGAAGAGGAGAAGGCAGAGCCCCCAGGCCATGTAATCAGCAGCAAGGTGATTGTGTGATGTGTCTTTTCACAGTTGAGTTAGATGTGCCCCTCCGGTTATGATGGGAATCAATTTAAATATACTTTCTTGGTCCCAGAAGTTCAACTATGTGGACAGTCATTATATACTTGACAGGATGATTTGTTATAGCACAACTTATGTATTCCAAATGGACAAAAAATTAGTATTGTTTACAGTATCTTAAGATAAATTGCCTTTGAATGGGAGCTTCCTTTCCAGTACGTTTGAGGCCTACAAGACGTGTCTAGAAAATGTACTACTTAAACTAAAGTAGTTTAAAGTGGAAAATGACTGCTTAAATCGAATGGGGGGGGGGAGAGGAGGGCCTGTGGTTTCTTTTTTTGATTAATTGCTGTAACTCTGTCCTTTGGGCGGCTGAGGGGGTTTCATGTTTTCTTTACACATCATTAGGTGCCGGAGCTCTTGAGGATAACTTTGATGCTATATGAATTCTGCCATTTTGTCAGCACTGATATGGCTCTTGGGTCCACCACTCCATTAGAACTATTAAGTCCATTCACATTAATTTTTGTTACAAATCTTACAAAAGGGGGTGCTTCTGAGTATTTAGGTCCACATTCTATTTTTAAGGCTGGATATTCGGTTTTCATAAATTGTTCTTGGAGGCCCAATTATCATCCCTGTCTATCTTTTAAGTGTCATGTCTTCGTCATCTTCTAGACCCCAGCTAACTGTGCCATCTCCTACTCCTTTCTGGCCTTCTTCCAGTTCTTCCAACAATCGAAAATTGTGAGGGACTTTTACTTCCGAGCCCGTGCTGGCTGCCATCTTGTGCTGCTGTCACTCCTAGAGGCTCTTTTTCTTAAGTAATGGTGCCCTTGTGCTTATGAACAGAGGAACTGGGGGCTCCAACCAAACTTCTGAGCCACTTACCAAACGAAGTTTAGGGCTACCCCAGCCTCTGTTAATCTGGGCCTCCAGTGCTGCTTGTACGTTACACTGAGATTCTTAAAGATCAGATTATTTTAAGAAGGTCCTACTGTGTTTAAATGGATTACCATCCAGAGCCCTGGCTCGGGACTGAGACTCATCAGCAAAGCCCATATCCGTCAGCCAAGAGTGAAAACAGATTTTTAGAAAGGTGCCCATTTGGGATCCTGGGCAAGAGGTCCCTGGATCTGATTCTAAACAATTCATGGGCACCACAACTGTCAAAGAAAACCATTGCTGGACAGTAGATAAGTTAATAAAACAGATATTACTCAGGATCTCCTGCAAAAGAGACCTCAGTATAGAACTGGGCCCAATTCTGAATACAACGTGGAAAAGTGGGATGTATGTTCAAGGAGCAATGTATCCCAGTGGATGGGAAATTACTAAGAGGAAGTATTAAAGGCAAAAGGAGATTTCTGGCTAACACAACCTGACAGGCTTCTTGCTGAAGGCAGGCTGGAGTGACCAGATCCTCCTGGGGGATGGTGTGGCAGAGAAATTTGGTCAGATATCCAGAATGAACAGATTTCAAGGGTGAAGGTTCTTTCCACACTGACTTAGCAGAGTTTTTGTTAAAACTGACCTCTAATAGGATTAGAGGTCGGAAGCCCAGAGTTGGTCCTAGTTAAGAAAGGGCTCAGAGTCTACTAAGAACCTGAGGAAAGTTTGGTTGAGGAGAACACGTGTCATCTCCTACATTCCCTTGTTCTGACCCCTTTAGACTTTCCTTTCAAAGGTAGGATGTGGTCAACCTCCTTCAACAGGTATGGTCCGAGGCTGCCCATCCACAGTCCCTCCCATCCCTGCCCGAGGCAGATGCTTACTTTGGAGCACATCGGGCTGGGCAGCAGGTGCTTTCTAACTTGTCAGTCTCTTCTCTTGTGATCATTTGTGGGATCATTGTGGAGTTTGTATCCCCAGGGAAATACCCCAAACAGAAAACATTCAATAAATTTGTGGTAAAATAATAAAAAGTTAATGGATATCATGATAGTAGAAGTATAATCATCACAATAGTTAATAAGGTGTTATAAGTAATTAACTCTGATAAAATCTAAAAACCAAAACAAAACATTTATTGATGAATGTCAGAAACAACGTTTTTTTTTTTTTTTTACTCAAATATGAGGAAAAATTTAAACTATTTATGGAAATACTTGTGCTTTTTCTTTTTGGAAGTCAAGAGGAGGAAGAATAGTTCTAATTTAGCTATTGCTCCCATCATTTGAAAATGAAAAATAGCTTTTCTTTTCTTTTACCAACTATTTTTAAATTTTGGAAACCAGATTGGAAATCTATCATGCACCAAAAACAAAAAGTGTTTTGCCACTTTCTTGTAAGCAGATGTAACTATAAATTAAATTTGTATATTTTTCCTATTATGAATAAAACTGTTATATCAGATAACATACACAGTCATGTACATACAAATTACTTGCTGATCGGGCCAAATGACAAGTCTCATTAGCAGACTGGACAGGGCCTCCATGTTTGAAATTTAGGATAGAAACCAAAAAAATGAAAATGGCTTTAACTCTATCCTGAAAGCTATATTTGAGTAACCTCAGGTTATCTCTTGCCATGTAACAAACTACCTTTCAAATCTAGTGCTTTAAAACAACCATCATGGAGCACCTGGGTAGTTCAGTTGGTTAAGTGTCTGACTTTGGCTCAGGTCATGCATGATCTCAGAGTTCTGGGATCGAGCCCCAAGTAATCAGGGGAGTCTGCTTCTCCATCTCCCTTTGCTCCCTTGCTACCACTCATATGCTCTTTCTCTCTCTCATATAAATAAATAAATAACCTTTAAGAAAATAATAAACAAACGACCACCATTTTATTATATCCAATGATAGTGTGGTTCAAGAATTCAGGCAAAGCTTGACTGGGTAATCTTGCCTGGCCTGTTAGCATTTGTGATCACGATGTGTTCAGTTGGTGACTGGGCTGGGCTACAGAGTCAAAGAAGACTTTATTCACATGCTTGGTACCATGGTAGGAATAGCTTAAAGCTAAACTTCTTGTCTCACCCTCTTTATAAAGACTAGACTTTACATATAGGTCTTTATCTGGGCCATTGTTCTTACATCCAACCTCAGGAATCCAAGGGAGAGAGACAAGCAGTGGAAACTATCAGTGTTTTAAGGTGTGGGCACAGAAATGGGTACAATGCACTTGTTCTTTATTCTCTGGTGGCCAAAGTAGTCACAGAGATTGCCCAGATTCAAATGGAGGGTAGCTATATCCTAACTCTTGAGGGAACAATGTGGAAGAATCTGTTGATACTTTTAGAATCTGTTGATACTTTTTATCTACCACATATTCACAAACATCATTTCAGAGATAATAAACTGAATTAAAGAGAACGTTCAAGGTACTAATGAAACTAAGGAATTATTCAGAAACATAGGGCAAAGTTTCACTTAATAAATTTTCTGTCTTCTAGTAGAGATAAATGTCAGTGATAAAATTTAAAAAATGATAAAAGCAGATCCATTTGTTTTATTCCATTATAATGATATTATTGCCAAATAATATTCCAGTGTGTGTGTGTATGTGTGTGTGTGTGTGTGTGTGTGTACCACATCTTCTTTATCCATTCATCTATCAATGGACACTTCTCTTAACTATAGAGAACAAATTGATGGTTACCAGAGGGGAGGTAGATGGAAGGATGGGGGAAATAGGTAAAGGTGAAGGTTTTTTATGGTGAACACAGAGTAATGTATCAACTTGTTAAATCACTGCATTCTACACCTGAAAATAGTATAACCCTGTATGTTACCTACACTGGAATTAAAATTACAAAAAAAGACTTTTAAGTACCATATGTATTGTATATTTATCACATTTCTGAGAATATTTCATTAAAAATTTTTGGTAATTAAAAATACATAAATTTTTAAAAATGATTTTATGTCCTTGCTTAAATTTATGTAAGTCCTAGAAACTTAAACTATGAAAAAGTATAGCAAGTTTGACCCCTTAGTTTTATTTGCATGAATTCACTCCTGGATACATTTTTGAAAGTTGGCGTATTTTAAAAAGTCATATATCAGAAAATTAAACAGAAAATTACAGTTTAGCATCGTAGTTAAGAGCTCAAGCTATAAATTCAGACTGACATGGATCTTTTCTTTTGGTCAAGTAATAGAACTTTGATGATCTTCCATTGTGATAGAGGAAATAGTAGTAATTACTGCCAAGAATGGTTGATTATTAAGTGAGAATGTATATGAATTACCTAACATAATGCTGAGCATATAGGCACTCAATAAATATATTTTAACAAGTTATAGTATGTGTAGGGCAAGAGACTAAGGAAAGGTATAGAATTCTAAACTCTGCCTCATACAGTTAATAATTTCTTCAGGCTCAGTCTTTTTGACAAGAAACATGAAAATAGCAGCCCAAGGATCTTCCCTTTTTATGAGTTAACTGCTTGTATAGTTTCATAGAATTGCTGTAAAAAGGTACAACAAATTGTGTCCTGAAACAATAGGAATTTATTTTCTCAGTTTTAGAGGCTAGAAAGTCTAAAATCAAGGTATCAGCAAGGCCATATTCCTGAGATTGAGTAGAATTTTTCATTGCCTTTTCCCAGCTTCTGGTGGTGACCAGAGATCCTTGGCCTATTCTGTTTTTCAGCTATATCACTGCAGTAGGTAAAGCTATCATTACTTGGTGTTCCATTGAATGTCCCAGTCTTCGCATGGTATTTTTTTTCTTCTTATAAAGATACCAGTCATATTGAATTAGGGCACATCTAATGACATTCTAATTGGATTACATCTGTGAAATCCTATTTCCAAATAAGGTCACATTCACAGTTAGTTGGGGTCAGGACATTTGGGAGGACAGAATTCAACCCATAGCAGTCTACCTTCTGATTCCCTAAAATTCATATTTTTTCCCATGTGCAAAATACATTTTCCCATCACAACCCCCCAAAAGCATTAGCCAAATCCAGCATCAACTCTAGGTCTAAAACCTTAACTAGATATAATCAACTCAAAAAGTCCCAAATACTGTGTTCTAAATCATCTAAATCAGTTATGAGAGAAACCCGGGATATAATTTATCTTTACACCTTAGCATCAGTGAACCTATAAAACTGGACAATCCACTTGCTTCCAAAATGGAATGGTGGGAGAGGCATAGGATAGGCATTTGCATTCTCAAAGAGAGAAATTAGAGGTATGAAAAAGTGTAATGAGTACCATGCAAGTCCAAAACTTAGCAGAAATAATTAATTTAGCTTTCAAGGCCCACGAATAATTACCTATGTTTCAGTGCCTTATCTCCTGACCTGAGGAGAGGCATGTTAACTCAAACCCATGCACCCTTGGCTTGGCCTCAGAGTTACTCTGCCTTTGTTTTGTCCCATCACGGTCTTTTCCAGGCCAGGCTTGAAATGTCTCTAATGGTATAAAATTCTCATAAATCTTCAGTTTATCTCTTTAATCTCATATTTTCCTATAAACGTCAAGTAGAAAGAAGGCTTTGTGTTCCACATTTTGCTTGGAAATTTCAGTGATATATCCAAATTCATCACTACAGATTATATAGCTCTGTTATTTATAGTGTAGTCTGTATTCACAATTTTGAAGTGGTAGTGACTCAGGAGATCAGCAGCACCATACTTTCTTGTACGGCAAATACATGAGTATATTCGAATCAAAATTATCACTAGCTAAAGCTGATTTGAAGGAGAAAATATGGAGTAGGCAATTTTAGTTATCAGTGACACAAACTTCGGAATTTTAGCACTAACACCACTTCTCAAGTACAGAAATTTTACAAAATGACATGATAACCTTTTCTGCTTCTGGCTCAACTTTCTACACATGCTCCCTGATGTAATGCCGGCTTGTGTTGATTGACAGATTGCAAATGCACAGTACAACATCCAAACACATATTTTGGCTACAAAGAAAAAAAGTCACAGAAAGAATTAATCTGTATTCAGTTTGGTGTGTCTGTGTAGAATCATCCTTGCATCTACTGTTTATTCTTCCCACATCTGATTGGCATGTATTTCATTTATCATCCAGGGCAGGATATCCCAAGGAAAATGTTCTGGCACTCAAGTTATTAGATCATTTTACTTCTTCACAATTTCCTATTTTATTATACAGGATGTTCCTAAAATAAAAGCCCCATCTTCTAACTTGTTCAGAGTAATAATGAATATTATTTTTCTTTTTTGAGAATAATTCAAATCAGTTTAGTTTTCTAAGAATTGCCCTCTTAACAATATTCAGAGTTATATCCCGTGACCATGGAGTAGTGGACTATGGACCATGGACCATGGACTATGTTTATTTTTATCTGCTTTAATATTTCTTAGCAATGCTTTATAGATTTCAGGGTAAATGTTTTTTATGTTTTGGTTAATTTTATTTCTAGATATTTTATAATTTTGGTTGCTATTGCTAATGGATTTTTAAAATTTCATTTTTTAGTGTCCAATGTTATATAGAAACACAATTTATACTCATGTTTATCTTTTAACCTATGATCTTGCTAAACGTGTTTATTTGTTGCATTAGTTTTATTGTGGATTCTTTAGCATTTTCTACAAAAGGGATCATGTTATTTACAAATAAATATAGTTTTATTCGTTCCTATCCAATATTTATTATTTATTTATGGCCTTATTGCAGGTCAGATCTAAAGTAAAATGTTGAATATAAATGATGAAAATTGATAGTCTTACCTTGCTCTAAATTTAAGGAGAAAATGTTCACTCTTTCACTATTAAGTATGATGTTAATCATAGGTTTTTCAAAGATGGCCTTCATCTTATGTTTTCATCTTAGTTTGTTGAAATTGTTTTTGTCATGAATTGGATTTTGTAAAATTCTTTGGTACTATGAAGGTAACTGTGTTTTTATCATTCATTTTGTCACTATCACTTAAATCAATACATTAATTGATTTTTGGATGTTAAATCAATCTTGCATTCTTGAAATGAATTCCACTTGATTTTGATATATACATTTTTTATAAGTTGTTAAATTTGATTTGTTAATATTTTGTTAAAGACTTCTGTGTCTATGTTCAAGATGAATGATATTCTATAATAATCCTTCCTTGTGATCTTTTTGTCTGATTTGACATTACAGTGTCCTGGAATCTAGAATAGGTTGAGAAGTGTTCTCCACTATTTTCTGAAAGACATTTTGAATTAGCAATAATCGCGCCTCGGATAAACTTCATTGGCTATGATACTGCCACTGCACAAAGCTTGAAAGACATTTTGAAGGTTATTGTTATATCTTTAATACTTGATAGAATTCGAAGTGAAGCCACTTGGGTAAGATTTTCTTTGTGGGAAGATTTTAATTGCTATTTATATATATTTTAATAGCAAGAAACATAATAAGTAATAGGTCTGCATAGATGACTTTATTACTTTAATGAGTCAGTTTGCATAATTGGTGTCTTTCTAGATATTTTTCTATTTTATCTACATTGTCTAATTTGTTGGCATACACTTGTTTTAATTGTCCCTGACAGACTTTTTGCTTTCAATATAAAGTTAGGGATGTTTCCTTTCTCTTTCTTACTTTCAGGGACAGTCTACATTTGTCTTTTTTTTTTTAAAAATCCTTTTAATGTACCATCATTTTGTTTCATTGATTCTCTGTCTTGTTGGTTTCTTTTTAAATTTCTACTCTATAGTTTATTATTTCCTACCGTCTGCTTGATTGGGGCTTAGTTGAGTTCTTTCCTAAAGTTTCCTAAAATGAAAGCTTCGGTTAGTAACTTGTTACTTTTCTTCTTTTTTGATATAGCATTTAAAATATGAATTTTTCTCTAAATAATGCCTAGCTGCATTTCATAAACTTGATATATTGTTTCATTTTCATTCAAGAGAAAATATTTTAGAAGTTTAATTTGTAATTTATTTTTGACACATGTATTATCACAACTGTATTGTTTAATTTCTAGACTTGTGGTTTCCCAATTTTATTCTGTGGTGGACCCTTAAATCTTTTTTTTTTTTTGCCATAGAATATTCTTTGCATGACATTAATCTTTTTTACATTTATTAAGTCACTTTATTACCAGACTTGCACAAAATCTGCTATTAGAATATTCCATGTATACTTTTAAAAAATGTTTGTAATTTAGTTGTTAGATGGAGTATTTAAAAATGTCTACCAGGTCAGATTCATTGATGATATTCCCGAGTTTTCTGTAGATATCTTGATTTTTTTATTGTTTTGTGTTTTTATTTAAATTCAATTTGCCAACATATAGTATAATACTCAGTGCTCATCCCATCAAATGCCCTCCTCAGTGCCCGTCACCCAGTCACCCCATCCACCCACCCTGCTCCCCTTCTGCAATCCTTTGGAGAGTCTCTCATCGTTTGTCTTCCTCTCTAATTTTTCCTCACTCAATTTTCCTCCTTTCCCCATAATCATTTTCACTATTATTTATATTCCCCAAACGAATGAGACCATATAATGTTTGTCCTCCGATTCACTTATTTCACTCAGCATAATACCCTCCAGCAAATGGTGGGTATTTGTCATTTCTAACAGCTGAGTAATATTCCATTGTATACACAAACCACATCTTCTTTATCCATTCATTGGGGCTATTTGGACATTGTGGACATTGCTGCTAGAAACATCGGGGTGCAGGTGTCCCGGCATTTCACTGCATCTGTATCTTTGGGGTAAATCCCCAGCAGTGCAATTGCTGGGTCGTAGGGCAGGTCTATTTTTAACTCTTTGAGGAACCTCCACACAGATTTCCAGAGTGGCTGCACCAGTTCACATTCCCACCAACAGTGCAAGAGGGTTCCCCTTCTCCGCATCCTCTCCAACATTGGTTGTTTCCTGTCTTATTAATTTTCACCATTCTGACTGGTGTGAGGTGGTTTCTCATTGTGGTTTTGATTTGTATTTCCCTGAAGGCAAGTGATGTGGAGGATATCCTGATTTTTTAATCTTGTTTAGAAAGGATAGTTGAAGACTTCAATTGTGGTTGTTAAATTTTCTAATTCTCATAATTTCTCATAATATAGATATTATGTCCTTTTTTTGTTTCCTATATTTTGGACTCTGTTAAGTATACATGAGTATATATTTTTAATTTTTTTGTGTTTAATGGCAAATACTTCATTATGGAACATGACTCTTTTCTCTTGTAATTTTCTTGTTTAAAATTTATTTTGTCTGATGTTAATAAAACCAGTTGAGCTTTCTCTATTTGTATGTTGTATCACTTGCTGTTTTTCCATTCTCAATCGGTTTATGTCCTTGAATTGAAGATGTGTTTCTTATTGACAATGTATAGTTGCATCTTGATTTTTAATCAGAACTGACAATGTTTCATATTTAATGTTGGTACCATATTCTATTTGCTTGCCATTTGTTACTATTTTTAATTATCTGTGTCTTTTCAGCTTCTCGGTCCCTTTTTTTAAAAAAACTGTATTTATTTATTTGGGGGGGGGAGAGAGAGACAGAGAGAGAGAGAGAAGGGAGAGGGAGAGGGAGAATATTGAGCAGACTCCGTGCTGAGCACAGAGCCCAATGTGCTCCTCTATCTCATGACCCATGAGATCATGACTTGAACTAAAATCATGAATCAAATGCTTAACTGACTAAACCACCCACACACTCTATTCCCCTTTAATATCTCCTTTTGTTCTAAGAATTTTTAGTATGCTATTTTATCTGTTTATATTTTCACTATATTATTATTATTATTATTATTATTATTATTTTTAGTGTTTGTCTATGATAAGGGTTGGCAGACCTTTTTCTGTAAAGGCTCACATAATAGATACTTGAGAGTTTGTGGATCGTATGTTCTTTATGGCAACTGATCAGCTTATCTCTTGTAGTGTGGAGGTGGGCACAGCAAATATATTCATGGAGAAGCATGACTATTTTTCAATAAAAATTTAATTATAAAACCGGTGGTTGGCCAAATCTGATCTATGGGTCATTCTTGTCCTCTTGAGTTCTAAGGGTTGCACTGGGTATATTAACTTGTTATAATCTGCTTCAGAACCATAATAGCTACATTATGATAAAATAGGCAAAATTTACTATATTTCCTTATTCTCCTTCCATTTTATTCTTTTATAATATAAATAACATACATTATATCTATTTATTAATGAACCCCAAAACATAATGTGATAATTTTTACTTCATATAATCTTATTAATTTAAATAGTTCAATAGAAGAAATGAAAATATATATATATATATATTTTTTTTTTTTTTGCAAAAACCCACACAATTGCAATTCCAGGTATCTTAAAATTTCTTTCTGTCAATTTAATTGCTATTTCCTTTTTTTTTCATTTCAGACTAAAGGATTTATTTTAGTATCTTTTGTAAGTCGGGTCTGGTAGTAACATGTTTCCTCAGGATTCTTCCTAAGAATGTCTATATACTTTGCCTTCATTTTGGTAGATGAATTTTACTGGTTATGACATTCTTAGTTGACAATACTTTTCTGTCATCATTTTGAATATAATAAAACACTGTTTTTTGGCTATTATTTCTTTTTTTTTTAAAGATTTATTTATTTATTTATTCATGATAGACAGAGAGAGAGAGAGAGTGAGAGGCAGAGACACAGGCAGAGGGAGAAGCAGGCTCCATGCAAGGGGCCTGACGCGGGACTTGATCCCGGGACTCCAATATCGCGCCCTGGGCCCAAGGCAGGTGCCAAACCGCTGAGCCACCCAGGGATCCCTTGGCTATTATTTCTGATGTCAGACATTAATCATGCTGTATATTATTGATCATTTATTTCTTTCTGCTACCAAGTTTTTCTCTTTTACTTTGGCTTTCAATGGTCTGATTGATATGTCTAGATGTTACATTTGTGTCTTTATTTGGGATTTATTTGGCCTCTTAAATCTGTAGATTGAAGTTTTTCATAATATTTGGAAAGTTTGAATTACTATTTCTTAATGTATTTTTCTTCCCCTTTCTCTTTCTCCTTTCCTCTGTGCTTCTATTTCACGTACATTGCTGTGTTTGCAGTATTCTCACAGGTTTCTGAAATTATGTTTATTTTTATCTAATCTTCTTTCTCCTTCTTCTTCAGTTTGGATAATTCATTTTGCTTTATCATAAAGTTCATGGATTCTTTCTTCTCCCTTTTCAAATTTTCTGTTAAACTCTTCTAGAAAATTAATTGTAACCATTATACTTTTTAAACTCCAGAATAATCAATTGATTTTTTAAAAAATCATATGTTTATTGAGACTATTTGCAGAGCTATTGTTGTTCTGCTTTAATTCTTTAGATATTATTTTCTACAGTTCTGAATATATTTATAAAAGCTGCCTTGATGTTTTGGCTGAATTCCACATTCCACAATTAGAAGAAATATATGCAGACTTTTTTTTTTCTTCCATGTATTCGTCCTTTTTCTTTTTTGATTTATGTTTAATTTTTTGGCGTAATAATGAGTATTTTGGTAATTTACTGGAGCAACTCTGAATTCTGACTTTTTTCACTAAAAATTGTTGTCATTTTGTTTGTTTTTGTAACAAACATTTTGTTTGTTTCTGGGTATATTTATGAAGCCTCCCTTGCCTATAGTGTATGACTGGTTATTTCTCTACTCTAATTTGTGTTATTTTATTTTTAAGTCTGAATTCCTGTTATTCCAAACTGCTGTTTGAATAGTTTCAGATTCATCTTAAGTAAAGGATAAACTCAAAAGACCTGCAACTCAGTCAACTTTCTAATCCTTGTTGTCGGATCTATGTGTGTTTTGGAGAGAGTTTTATGCCAGGTCATCTTAAAGCATCCCTAGCTGTTACTTCTGATGGACTTGTTCATGTCACCTGTGCACAATGTTCAGAGGCCTTTTGCCAGGAGTGCTTGGGGTGTTAATATCCCCATCTCTGCTGTGCATGTACACTGACTCCCATCCATCAGGAATATGTTGACAGCTTATAAAGTCCCTAGATCCTAATGGCTATCTCTAAAGCACACTATTAAACCCCATGCTACTCCTCTAGTCTGTTGTTTGTCCCAAATATGACCTGGATCTCTGGCTGATGGAGCCACTGGCCGTTCTTTAGTTGCCAACAGGATTGGCAATTTAACTAACAATGCTCCATCCAAATCAAGTGAGTTTTCCCAAGTGATGTGAAGGTACGCTTTTCATAGCCTGTTCCATCCTCTTTTAGCTACTGTGCCAACAGAACCAAGGGACTTCTGGGACAGCCTTTGGCAAAACAGCCACAATCTCTTGGGCACAACTTTTCACTGTTCTTAGCTTAAGTTAAGTAGTCTTCATGAACAAATACTTCCCAGTTAGTTATATGGCTTTGGTCAAAATCAGAGCTCTAAAATAGCTGATTTTGATTTGGCCAGTTCTTTAGTTGATTTTTGAGAGACAGATGTGTCTTTTCTTTTTTTCCTTTTTTTAAATTTTCTATTTATTTATGATAGTCACAGAGAGAGAGAGAGAGAGAGAGAGAGAGAGAGAGAGAGGCACAGACACAGGCAGAGGGAGAAGCAGGCTCCATGCACCGGGAGCCCAACGTGGGATTCGATCCCGGGTCTCCAGGATCGCGCCCTGGGCCAAAGGCAGGCGCCAAACCGCTGTGCCACCCAGGGATCCCCAGATGTGTCTTTTCATGACAGAGGTCAGAATAGCATTTTTATATAAATGCTCATACAAAGTGCTAAGTGTACTTAGACATTAATTACTAGAAAAACCTATAGTGTGTAAATTAATACTTCATTGGTCATACTTAATATATTGATGTAACTTTTATTTAGGGCTTCTTTAAACTTTAAGTGCCAATTTTATGTGCAGACTCATGATATTGTATGCATATTCATTTCATACTGAATAAACATACCCACTTCTTAAAGACACCCCCACCCCTAATAGAGGATGGCTCATTTGGAGAAAATACTATGCTAAATATTGTGTACTGGTACAAAATTTTAAATATATTACATTTTTGTTTTGGACAAAATCTAAATGACCAAAACTTATATGACTTTGTGTAAGTTATTCGTGGATCTTTTCTTTAATTAATTTGTTACTGAAGTGAGAGTAAACTACTATGGCTTAATGCTTAAAATTACTAATTATAAATCTATTCATAATTCAAATTAAGATGTTTGTAATTATGACTAAATATGAGCATGTTTATAACTTTTATATGTATCAGTAAAAGTACAATCTCAAATTAATGTAATAGTAAGAAATGATCATGCAGCATTTTCTTTGATCCTAAATGTCCCTGTTATAAAGTAATCATGAAGGGAATTAGAAAAACTGTCTTTTGTTCATTTTTAAAAATAACTTGTCTTACATTGGGAAAACTATACACAGTTTAGAATATTAAGAAAATACAGAAAATGTATACAAGTCAAGGGAAATAATCAATAATCCCACAATCTACAGCACTAATCCTTTATAGAAAAATCCATTGGTCACTGGAAAACATGTTTATTTCTCAGTACTTATGTCTGGACTCTCCTTTTGAAATTTAACAATTCATAAAATTAAGCTCCTTTTTCCCTTTTTTTCTTCTTTCCACATTTTACAGTGAGTACCAGAGGCTCTGAGCTCTCCTGTAAGCAATGCAGAGGCAGTGTTGGATAACTCAGACAAAGACTTTTTCCATTTAGATTCTATTCTGAGGAAGTCCAGAGCTAATGCATTCAAAGGCCAGAAACAAAAATGTATGCACAATAAAATCAGCACCTCAGTATCATTAAATCCTTAGGTTCTTCCTGTTCTTCTCTATTCCTCTTTGGGCTTAATTCATTCTTAGGTTGCTTTCATTGTCACATTAAATAATTTGTGCGTCAGTCTATACTAAATATCTCCTGTTCAAGTCAGGAGGATATAAAGCAAACTTGACTCCTGAGCCTGGAATATAAACTATTTCCTTCCTTGGATTAGGTCATTAAATCATGTACCAAACCTGGGAACAGCAAAAATTTTTCACATTCACTTACTTCAAAATTGCTCTCATCCAGGTTGTACCTTTAGGATATTTGGAAAAACTTACAGAACACATTTATGCAGGTCCAGGTTCAAGATGGCTACATAACATCGTGAACTCACCTTTTTCCATGGGCAAACTGAGTCTTCAGCTATGCAAGGGATAATTGCCTCTTTAAAAAAAAAAAAATGTAAAGGCTGGCTGATTGCTACATATCAGGCAAATAGAAAGAAAACCACATTGAAGATTGCAGGAGGGGGTGGAACACAATCTTGCCATAAATTCTACCTTTGTTGAGGAAACCTACAAGTAGTAGAAAACTCAAACCCTACAGCTTCTCCCTGAGGAGTCAAGGGTTTGAACCCTACATTGAGTACTCAAGTTTTAGGACCTGCACTTGAGAGATGAGCCCTTTAAACTTCTAACTGAAAATCAACAGGCTCAAATCCTGAGAATCACAAGATTGTAGTGATATTACCGGTAGCTCTTAAAGGGCCTCTGTAATTGTACTTACCTGCCCCTATTCCCAGCTCAGAGGAAGTTAGTCATGCTCAGACTTAAAGTGAAGGAGGCTCACCTACTTATATTGAAATGTCAGGCTAAGGACAGGCATCTAACTTAACACACACATTTAGGAGCTTGCTGAACACCCTCCAGGAGCAGAGACTTCTGGGTACCATATTTGCAATCTCTCTTGCCAGGTCCAGAGCACCAGTATCTCCGAGAACAGAGCTTTTACATATATCTGATGACATCACTTTTATTGCTGCTACCCAGGGTACACCTGTTTACAGCTTGGCTCTAGAGGCCAAGGAAGCTTGCATTCCTAGTACAAGAGGTGACTATGGTAGCCAATGGGGCTTATGTTTATGGATCCCTTAGAACTCTAGTCAAAGAAGAAAGCGTTCTTAAAAAGCTACTACTGCTAGGGCATAGAAAGAGGCAATAGACCCAGAAGTTCTGTCTTTGTGTGAAGGAGGCCTATTAGCTAGTAATCATAGCTGCTCCCGAGAGGCAGGGTTGTAATTGTTTGCCTTGATTGCCTGGCTTTGGTGGTCAGGGGCCTTACATTCCTGGGTCTCCTGAATCTATGTAGAGAGGTGGCACTTGCCTACAGTGTGCTACAGATAGAAGACTAAGGCATGCCCCCCACCACCCTATTTTTCTTTGGTATCTTATATACTCCTTATATGTCTTGGAGCTTTAGATTGACAGGCAGGCTTTAGGTTGGGTGTACCTCTAACGGACTGCAGAGCTACTCTCAAGGAATATAAGCTGCAGACACCATCTTGGTACTCTTTCTTGGCCTTACTCCAGCTTGCCAGTTATCACCCAGAAAATAGCTGTATACACTATCTGGAGCCCTGATTTTGTGACTGCTGCCTAGGGGAAAATGCTAGATTGTCTGGCCATTGTTATATTTATTGTCTGGCCAGGGTTATATTTATGGCCCCATATGATACATTTGCATACTTTTAAAAGCTTCTGCCTGAGAATTTGCCTTCCAAAAAGTCTCAGTCTCAGTCTAAGAGCCAGGATGCTCTCCCTTATGGACGCTAACAAGTCTAGGCACACCCTCAACTCCTGGGAGCTGTAAAAAGATAATAAGCTGCTTGGACAAGCACAAAAGTCTAAGTGACAACTAAGAGCTGAGGCAGTATTGAACAAGATGCTCCTCCTACATGAGGCCTCTTCTTCAAGATTGGAAGTGGTTGTTTTCGTTGTTTTTGTTTTTGTTCTTTAATCTGCCCTATAGAAAACAACACAGAGAGCCAAGCAAATGAGGAAACAAAGGAATGCATTCCATGAAAAAAAAAGATAAAAGCCTTAGGGGGAAAAAAAAAACAAACTTAGTAAAATAGAAATAAGTAACTTAGCTGATGAAGATGCTTACTGGATTCAGGAGATGAATGGATGGACATATTGAGAACTTCAACAAAGAGATGGAAAATATAAGAAAGAAGTCACAGACCTGAGTAATAAAATAATTGAACTGAAAAAATACAGCAGTCTAGTTGAAGCAGAGGAATCAGCTGAAGGCCATGTGGTGGAACTCACCCAAAGAGCAGCAAAAAGAAAAAAAGAATGAAGAAAAAAGAAGGTAGTTTCAGGGGCTTGTGGAACAATGTCAAGCAGACCAACATGCACATTGTTAAGGTCCCAGAAGGAGAAGAGAGAGAGAAAGGGGCAGAAGTCAAGTTTGAAGAAATATTGTCTGAAAATCTCCCTTTCCTTCCTGGGGAAGGAAACAGACATCTGGATCTAAGAAGCTCAGAGAATTTCAAATAAGATGAGCCCAAAGGGACCACACCAAGACAGGTTATAATTAAAATGTCATAAGATAAAGACAAGGAGAAAATATTAAAAGCAGCAAGAAAAAAAAAAAAGAAAAACTTGTTATATACAAAGGAGGCCCCATAAGACTATCAGCAGATTTTTCATCACAAATTTTGCAGAACAAAAGAATATTGATAGATTCAGTGATGAAAGAAATAAACTTCGAACCAAGAATACTCTCCTTGGCAAAGTTATTATTCAGAATAAAAGGAGGGATGAAGTTTTCCAGAAAGACAAAAGCTAATGGAATTCATTACCACTAAATCAAGGCTTATCAGAAAAAATAAGTTCTTTCTTTTTTTAAGATTTATTTATGTATTTATTCATGAGAGACACGCAGAGAGAGACAGAGAGAGAGGAGAGAGAGAGGCAGAGACACAGGCAGAGGGAGAAGCAGGATCCATGCAGGGAGCCTGATGCGGGACTAGATCAGGGGTCTCCAGGATCATGCCTTGGGCCGAAGGCAGCGGTAAACTGCTGAGCCATCAAGGCTGCCCAGAAAAAGAGTTCTTAAGGCTAAAAACAAAGGGCAGTAATCAGTAACAAGAAAATTTATGAAAGAAAATATCCTTGGAAAGGTAAATATATCACAAAAATAGTACATTAATCACTTATAAAACTAGTATGGAGGTTAAAAGACAAAAGTAGTAAAAAACTATGATTACAATAATTGCAATAATAATTAAGAGATGCATATATAAAAAGATGTAAAATGCGACATCAAAAACAAAACATTGGAGGTGGAGGAAAGAGTATACTTGTTGAGCTTTAGATTGTGATCATACTTAAGTTGTTATCAACTTAGAGTAGCCTGTTATAAGTCATTATTTGTAAGCCACATGGTAACCAGAAAACAAAAAGCTATAGTAAATACACAAATATAAAGATAAAGGACTATAAGTATACCACTAAAAAAGTCATCAAATCACAAAGCAAGAGAGTAAGAGAAGGAGAAAGGAACAGAGAGGAACTACAAAACCAGCCAATAAATAATTAACAAAGTGGTAATAAGTACATACTTATCAATAATTGTTTTAAAGGCAAATGGACTAAATAGTCCAATTAAAAGGTGTAGAATAGCTAAATGGATTTATAACAAAAGACCCACCTATTGACCCACCTATATGTTGCCTACAAAACTCTCCGTTTAGAGTAAGGAAACACACAGGCTGAAATGAAGAGATGGAAAAAGATATTCAATGCATATAGAAGCCATAAGAAAGTTGGAGTAACTATACTTCTATCAGACAAAACAGGCTTTTAAAACAATGACTGAGGACGCCTGGGTGGCTCAGTGGTTGAGCTTCTGCCTTTGGCTCAAGGCAGTCCCGGAGTCCCGGGACTGAGTCCCATATCGGGCTCCCTGCATGGAGCCTGCTTCTGCCTCTGCCTTTCTCTCTCTGTGTCTTTCATGAATAAATAAATAAAAATCTTTTAAAACATAAAATAAAGCAAAGACTATAATTAGAAACAAAGATGAGCATTGCAAAATGATAAAGGGGCTAATCCAACAACAGGATATATATTATTTGTAAATATTTATGCACCCAACAGAGGAACACCTAAGTATATAAAGAGAATAATAAACATATGTAAAGGGACAAATAGATATAAATACCAAAATAGTAGAGGACTTTAGTATGCAACTTACATCAATGAATACGTCATCCAGACAAAATAAGAAAGTATCAGCTTTGATGGGATGCCTGGGTTGCTCAGCGATTGGGCATCTACCTTCTGGTCGTGGCGTGATACTGTTCTGGGATCGAGTCACATATTGGGCTCCCTGCGTGGAGCCTGCTTTTCTCTCTGCCTGTGTCTCTGCCTCTCTCTGTGTGTCTTTCATGAGTAAATGGACAAAATCTTTAAAAAAAATAAGCATCAGCCTTGAAAGACGCATTGTAAGATCTTACTGGATTCAGGAGATGAATCCTTATATGTCTTGGAGCTTTAGCTTGACAGGCAGGCTTTAGGTTTATACAGTATATTATATTATATATTATATAATATAATATATTATAGGCTTTAGGTTTATATATAGGCTTTATATATATAGGCTTTAGGTTTATATATATATTATAATATATATATTTAGGTTTATATATATTATATATATAAAAACCTAAATATATTTAGGTATATATATATTATAATAATATATATAATTATATATATAGGATTATATAATATACAATATATTATAGGCTTTAGATTTATATAATATACATAATTATATATTATATTATATATATAAATATATATATATTTATACATATAACTTTCCAGCTAAAAGTAACAGAATACATATTCTCCTCAAGTGCACATAGAACATTTTTCAGAACTGATCATGTTAGGTCACAAAACAACTGAATAAATTTAAGAGGATCAAAAATAAAATAAAATAATAAAATAAATTAAAATAAAAAATTTAAGAGGATGGAAATTATATTGTGTCTTTTCTGATTACTGTGGCATGAAGCTAGAAATTAATTACATAAAGAAAACTGGAAAATTCATGAATATGTGGAGATTAGGCAACATGCTGCTGAACAAGTGATGGGTCAAAAAAATAAAAGAGAAATTGAAAAAAAGTACCTTGAGCCCATTGAATATGGATACATAACATATCAAAATTTGTGAGATGCTGCTGAAGCAGTTCTAAGAGGAAAGTTCATAGTGATAAATGCCTACCTCAAAAAAACAAAAAAAAAATCTCAGACCACCTAACTTTACACTTCAAAGAACTAGAACATCAGGGACAAATGAAACCCAAAGTTAGTAGGTGAATAGAAATAACAAAGATTAGAGCAGAAATAAATGACATAGAGCCTAAAAAACATAGATAATATGAATATAACTAAGAGCTGATTTTTGAAAAGAAATATAAATAAATAAATAAATAAATAAATAAATACTCAGAAATGCAAAAGATCCTGAGACTACCATGAGTAATTATATACCAACAAATTGGGCAATCTAGAAGAAATAGATAAATTCCTAGAAACATACAACCTACCTAGACTGAATAAAATAGATGATAAAATAGAAAATCTGGGGATCCCTGGGTGGCGCAGAGGTTTGGCGCCTGCCTTTGGCCCAGGGCGCAATCCTGGAGACCCGGGATCGAATCCCACATCGGGCTCCCGGTGCATGGAGCCTGCTTCTCCCTCTGCCTGTGTCTCTGCCTCTCTCTCTCTCACTGTGTGCCTATCATAAATAAATAAAAAATAAATAAATAAATAAATAAATAAATAAATAAATAAATAAATAAATAAAAAATAGAAAATCTGAACAGATCAATTACTCGTAAGGAGATTGAATCAGTAATCAAAATTCTCCAAAACAAACAAAAGTCCGGGACCAGGTGGCTTCAGTGGTGAACTGTACCGAACACTCAAAGAATAATAGAGTCGATACCAGTCCTTCCCAGACTTACCCAAAAAATAGCAGAGGAAGGCACCCTTAAAACTCATTTTATGAAGCCTGCATTATCCTGATACCACAAACAGACAAAGATACCACAAGAAAAGAATATTATAGGCCAATATCCCTGGTGAACATTGATGCAAAAGTCCTCAACAGAATATTTACCAACCAAATTCAAAAATATATTAAAAGAATCATACATTAAAATCAAATGAAGTTTATTCCAAGGATACAGGATTGTTCAACATCCACAAATCTGCCAGTGTGACACACCACACTAACAGAACAAAGGATAAAAATCATATGATAATCTCAATAGATGCCGAAAAAACATTTGACAAAATTCAATATCCACTTACGTTAAAAAAAAAAAACAACTTTCAGCAAAGTGCGTATAGAGAGAATTGTCTTCAATATAATAAAGACCATAAATGACAAGCCAACAGCAAACATCATATTTCAGGGGTGAAGAGCTCAAAACTTTTCCTTTAAGATCAGGAACAAAATAAGGATGCTCACTCTCACCACATTTATTCAGTATTGTATTACATATCTTACTTAGCCAGAGAAATTAAGCAAAAAACAAAACAAAACAAAAACCAAAAAAAACAAAAAACAAAAACAGAAAAAACAACAAACAACAAACAAACAAAAGGTATACATATATTGGAAAGGAGGAAGTAAAACTGTCATTATTTGCAGATGATATGGTATTATATTAGAAAACTAAAGATTATATCAATAAATAATTAGAACTGATAAATTCAGTAAGGTCACAGGATAGAAAATCAAAATACAAAAATCAGTGCAATTCTATACACTAATAATGAGCTACAAAAAAGAAAAAAAAGTAATTCCATGGACAATTGTATCGAAAAGAATAAAATATGTGGTGCATGGGTGGCTCAGTGGTTGAGCACCTAGGTGCCTTCAATTTAGGGCATGATCCCAGAGTTCCTGGGTCAAGTCCCACATCGGACTCCCTACATGGAGCCTGACTCTCTGTCTGCCTGTGTCTCTGCCTTCTCTCTGTGTATCCCATGAATAAATAAATAAAATCTTTTTTTAAAAAGAATAAAATGCCTAACAGTAAATTTAACCAAGGAGTTGAAAGACTTATATATTGAAATTTTAAGATATTAATGGAAGAAATTGAAGAAGACATAAATAAATGAAGATTATTCCAAATTTATGGATGGAAAAATCAATAGTGTTGCAATGTCTATGCCGTCCAAAGCAGTCTACAGATTAAATGCAATTACTATCAAAATTCTAACAGTAATTTTCAATGAAATTCACAAATAATTTTAAAATTTGTATAGAACCAACTAACCAAACAAACAAAACAAACAAAACTCAGATAGCTAAAGCAGTCTTGAGAAAGAAAAACAAAGTTGGATGTATCACACTGTGATTTTAAATTATAGTACAAAGCTATAGTAATTAAAACAATGTGGTATTGGCATTAAAACAGACTCATAGGGGATCCCTGGGTGGCTCAGCGGTTTAGCGCCTGCCTTTAGGGCCTGATCCTGGAGTCCTGGGATTGAGTCCCACATCGGGCTCCCTGCATGGAGCCTGCTTCTCCCTCTGCCTGTGTCTCTGTTTCTCTCTGTCTCTCTGTCTCTCATGAATAAATAAATAAAATCTTTAAAATAAAATAAAAATAAAACAGACTCATAGATCAATAGAATGGAATAGGGAGCCCAGAAATAAAACCAGACATATATTTTCAATTCATTTATGATAAAGGATCCAAGAGCATAAATAGGGAAAGACAGTTTCTTCAATAAATGGTGTTGGGAAAACTGGATGGTCACATGCTAAATAAATGAAATTAGACCACTATCTTATACCTTGCATAAAAAGTTAACTTAAAATAGATTAAAGACTTAACTCTAGAACTTGAAACCATAAAATTCCTGGAAAAAACATAGGCAGTAAGCTCCTTGACATAGGTTTGGTGATGACTTTTTGCATCTGACACCAAAAGCAAAAGAAAAGCAAAAATAAATAAATGAAATTATATCATATGAATACCTTCCTGTACATCAAGGGAATGATCAACAAATTGAAAAGGGAACCTGATGAAGGGAAGAAAATATGTGAAATCATCTGATAAAGGCATAACATCCAAAATATATAAAGAATTTATACAACTCAATTGCAACGAAACAATGCAATTAAAAAATGAACAGATGTGAATAGACTTTTCTTTTCCAAAGAAGACAGATGGCCAAAAAGTATATAAAAAAAAGTTTCTCAATATCATTAATCACCAGGGAGATGAAAATCAGTACCACAGTGAGATAAATATAACCTCACTCCAGTTAGAATGGCTATTATCAAAAAGACAAGAAATAATAAGTGTTGGCAAGGATGTGGAGAAAAGGAAACTTTGTGCACTATTGGTGAGCATGAACATTGGTGCAGCCACTGTGAAAAACCATATGGAGGTTTTCAAAAAATTCAAAATAAGACAGCAATCCCACCTATGGGTATATACCCAAAGAAAATGAAAGCATTAACTTGCAAAGATATGTGCACCCCCATGGTCACTGTAGCATTTCTTGTAGTCAATATATGGAAACTACTTAGGTGTCCACTGATGGATGAAAGAAATCATGATACACACATGTGTGTGTACACACATACAGTAGAATATCATTCAGACAAGAAAAAAGGAAACAAAATTTGCCATGTGACACTATGGGTGGATCTCAAGGGCATTATACTAAGTGAAATAAATCAGACAGAGAAGGACAAATACTGTACGATCTCTCTCAGATGAATCTAAAACAAAACAAAACAACAACAACAAAGGAAGTTCATAGATACAGAAGACAGATTGATGGTTATCGGAGGTGAATGAGTGATGGGAGAAAGGGTGAAAGGATCAAAAGGTAAAAAGAAAAATCAGGTTCTAAAATTCTTGAGTTGTTGGAATAATGAGCCAAAGGGAAAAGTAAAATTTCATAGCAATGAATGCAAAGTCCTGATTTTAGGTTAAAACAAACCTTTCAAAAGAAAAGGTTTGTGGATATTTGAATCAGTTCATATAAGAAACAAAGACAGTCAAACAAAAACCACACTGATGCCCAGGTACCACACTGGATCAATTAAATCAGAATCTTTGATGCTGGGGACTTGGCAGTCACTTGTTAAAATTTTCATTCAAGCCTGAGGACTCCTGGCTTACAGTGAGGATTTAATTTTGTCTTTGGTAGGTGGAAACTCCAGCTTAATTGGGGTTCTGTGAGAAAGGAAGGAATGATTTAGGGTAGCAACCAACTATGTCCAAGTGTTTCACACTTTTCAGGAGAGTTTAGATGGAGCTGGTCTGCTGTGTTGTGGGAGGAGAATACAGAGGGGCAGCCTAGAGGAGCACAGAAAGCTTCAACTGAAGTTTGAAGTGAATCTCAAAGAATAATAAGAACTAGCAAGACAAGTGTTTGGCATAATCTAATTTGCAGTATCAATTGTTCAATCTTCAGGTAGTGTGGAGACAATATTGGGTACAGAGGAAGAAACTGGAGGCAGAGAGACCATTTGGAAGCTATGAGTATAAGGCTGGTGAGGGGAGACTATGTACTGAATTAAGTCAGTAACAAAGGACCTGAAGACAAGGCTATAGATTCAAGGGATTTGTAGAAAAAGGATCTGCAAGATGTATTAACCAGTGTTGTGAATGGTGAGGAATAATTTTTTAGGTTGACAACCAGTTTTCTGCTTAAATGGTCTGGTGAGGCAAACTGATTCCTGAACCTGGAATTATAAATTGTTCCCTGTCTCTGGGGCATAGGAAATATCAAGAGAAAGACAGGCTTGGAAGATAATGGCTTGGATTGTATCTGAAGTGCCTGAGGCATTCCATGGAGCTATGCCCAGAATACAAGTGGGTAGAAATCTTGTGAGTCAACCAAGTGTGTTCATGAATAGAGATACAGATTTCTGTATTGTTTGCAAAAGGTCATTGAAAATATGGGTTTGGTGACCACCACTGGAAGGAAAAAACCCAGAAGCCTCTTACATATTGTGTAACATAGTAAGGAACTAGGATGCAGGTTTTAAGTAATGATGCTAACCTTTTAGTAACTATAATAGTGTAACAAAGGTCTTCTAAGACTGGAAATGAGCAGTATTTTAGAATACTCTTCTCGAAAGTGATCATGTTCCATGGCGCTCCACAATTCTAAGGGAGGGCCATTGCTCTTTTTTTTTTTTTTTTAATTTATTTATGATAGTCACACACAGAGAGAGAGAGAGAGAGAGAGGCAGAGACATAGGCAGAGGGAGAAGCAGGCTCCATGCACCGGGAGCCCGACGTGGGATTCGATCCCGGGTCTCCAGGATCGCGCCCCGGGCCAAAGGCAGGCGCCAAACCGCTGCGCTACCCAGGGATCCCCCCCCATTGCTCTTTTATTGTTCCTCCAAGGAAGGCGCTTCAAGGTCTTGTCAGGATTAAGCATTTTTTTGGCTTGTGGTATTACACTGTTATGTTCCAGATAGTTTTTATGAAATAAGTGAGAGATTGTCATGTCTATTTTTTTCAATGGGCCTCTTTTATTGAGCTTTTGTGAGCAAGACATGTTTTAGAAATCCTCAGGAATGCCTGACTCATTTTCAGGTTATTCTTTTGTTGATATAATAGATCTCTCAGTTGTGATCTCCTGCAGATTCTGCTTTCCTCTCAGAGGGTCAAATTTGTCTTCAATAATGACAAGACTGTTGTTCAAATATCCCTGAGTTTTGATATCTCAAATGAGAGTTTGCACAGTTTTAGGGGGCCTGAAATTTTTAGTAATATATTTTATTTTACTATGTCATGTAGAAATGCCTTACTTTAACAATTTCAGACATCATTACATGATATCAAATAGTATTAAAAATCCTGTGTTCTCTTACTTAATTTTCCTTCTATTTCCTTTATGCTTCTAAAATATTTTAGGTATTTTCATGTGAAAGGATGTTATTACATAATTGAACCATAATTTAGTCTATGGAAGTATTCTACTTAATTCAGTGAATATTTCTGAACAAACTATGAACTGGACAATCTTCCCTATTGCAAAATATGTGTGAATAATATTTATTTTTTAACTTAAATCCAAATTAGCCAACATCTAACCATGGAATGTCCTATTAGACTTTCAAAAATTTTAGAAGATATTTTAGAAGACAGAGATTCCATGGTATTGTATGGATCATATGATACTGTACTATGGCAATGATGCTTCTTTGGCTAATAAATAAAAATTAAAACAGCAAACCAGTGTCAACAATTGGATAAACATCAACAATGGTTTGTTATTCTTTCTTTGCATGACTAGTGAATGGTGATTGATAACAAGTTTAGAATTAGCCAAGTCATCATAGAAATATGTTTAAATCATCACAATCACTCAGGACATCGGTTTCTTCCAACCTGTGAAATAAAGGAGTTGAACAGTGTCATAATTACTCTAAAGTTAGCACAGTGACTTTCCACTACCTAGAGATCCTTGCTCAGTTTTACACTTGATGGAATTCTTACTCATACTTTGAAAGCCAACACAAATGCCACTTCCTTTGGGAAGTATTCTCAGTCTCCCAGAAGGTGTCTACTACTTGCTCCCCTGTGCTGCTTAGCAGACAACATCGAAGAATGCTTATTATGGCATCGTTACAGTGATTTCCTGTTGAAGGCTCTGTTTCTTTTTAAATATTGTAAAGTGTTTGAGTTAGGTTTTTAAGTTAATTCATTTTGCATATTGCTCACTTTGTTTCAGTTGCGAGTCTACCTGAAATGCTTAAGCAGAAAAGGAATTGATTGGCTTGTAACTTGTAACTGGAGACATAAGGAAGGAGCTGGATTTAGGCACATCTTAAATGAGGGTCTCACAAGATATCACTGGGATCCAGTTCCTTTCTCCATCTCTTATCCTCTCTCTTTCTGGGACATTTCTCACATGAAATAGGCTCTTCCATCATGGCAGATGGCTTAAGTCTTACAGCTTCACAAACCAAAGAGCAATAGATTTGGGGAAGCTTAGATTCAGGGTATCTCCCACAAATCCTAGAGATTCACTCTGAAAATATCAGTTTGGGTCAAAATTAACCCCTTTATTTTATTAGCATGGACAGGTGAAGGTGATAAGCAAATTCGGTACTGCGACTCATCTTTCATTTACATTACAATAACATAATTATTCTTAGGGACACATGTTCAGATTGTACTGAATAAGAGTAACAAAGGAGTTTGTGTTGCAAGAAAATCAGGATATGTATACTGGGCAGAAAATAATAACTACTAGGAAGACACATTATATGTCTGTACACATTACATGGATTAGAATCTCAAGAGTATAGTGACTAAAAGAGTGTATGAATAAATGAAATATGTTCAATGCTGAAAAAAAACAAATGAAAGAAGGAAGGATACCATTTATCTCTACTAGAGTTAAGGCCAAATTCAAGGCCCTCTCTAAAATTATGCTTTTGAGGGCTTTATTTAAAAGGCTAGTATATTAAAAATGCCCAAAGGTAATAAAAAGATGGGAGACACTCATGTAAATGTTCATGAACCAGATAATATATTTTTTTAAATAAATTTTTCGTTCTCATAAGAATGGATGAGAACAGTGTCATGGAAAATCAAAAAGTCTATAATACATATTTCTTTCATAATTTGCATTTCAAGGAAAAATAAATTATATCTTTTTCTTCTTAAGTATGTTTTACTTAAGGTGATATTTATGGCTGAGGGGATCCCTGAAGATTGGTTGTCAGGAAATCAAGCTATAGGTAATCTGCTGGGAGGATAACAAACAGATAACTGTCTCTTTTTTATTTTTTTATTTTTTTAAAGACTTTATTTATTCATGAGAGATACAGAGAGAGAGAGACAGAGACACAGGCAGAGGGAGAAGCAGGCTCCATGCAGGGAGCCTGAATGTGGGAGTCAATCCCGGGCCCGCAGGATCACACCCTAGGCTGAAGGCGGCACTAAACCACTGGGCCACCAGGACTACCCACTGTCTCTTTTTTAATTTTAAAATTTATCTGTTACTTAATGGTCTCTGGAAGCTTGAGCATCATTTTAATTAAAACAGTTTAATTAAAATTCAGTTTGATTGAAACATGCAGCATGACAGGAACTCAGCCAAGAGACCAACACCAATGACAAAACAAAATTTGTCACATAGGAACTCCCAGTCTACATATAAAACTCTATCCTTTTTTCCTACTGTATGGAAAGTATCATAAAGCACTTTTTCCTTGTTGTGACCTGTAACAAAATTATGGTCAATAAACTATTTGTGTACATTTGTTGTTTCATGACCTTCATCTCTCTAATGGCAGAGACCTGTCCACCTATTTGAATACTCTGTCCCTTACACAGAGACAAAGAAGACACTTCATGAGTGATGAGGTGTCAATGTCAAATGAAATTAATACAAACAGCTAAATGAGGGGCTTATCGAAATCAGTGAACACGTTGTGGAATGATCTAAATAAGTAAATGTTGGTGGGTTTATGAAAACCACTGTGGTAACAGTGAAAGTGCCTCCCAGACTGGTGACTTTAGGGAATGTAATTGATACAGAGCCCCCTCTGCTCTGGTGTAAATTCTATCTCTGTGTTTGCTCCACAGCTGTTTTCTATGGGCTCCTCTCAGATGCTGATTGACTGTGGTAAGGATAAGAGGAAGAAGTGGGATTCCTCTGATCGTTGACTTTGACTACAGACTCCCTAGTAGCCTAGCAGAAGTTTTCTGAGCCTCCTAGGCAGTTTCGGAGATGTCTACCTAGCCTTACCTTTCCTCTTTACCCAGAGACAGCCTTGTATCATGGTCTGAAGCCAGACCTCCTGGAACCATTTTCATTTTCTTTCACAGACATTTCATGCTCAAAATAATTGTGTACTTAATTCTCATCTCGGCATTTGCTTCTCAAAGGACCACAACTAATACAATCATGATACTTGACAAATAATTTTATTATTTGACAACATGTGTGTAATATGATGTTACTGTGCTAGATTCTAGAAATACAAAGACAAAAAAGACAGTAATCTTAATGATATCTTACTATATTAGGAGAAAGAGTAATTGAAATACAATAAAAGTGTAGTTATTTATGATACAGGAATTTATCACAAAAGGAAAAGGACGTGATTAGTGGAAATGCACCAGTGGATACAATTAAAGGTGAATTCTTAATATCAAAGTATAGGAACAATCATCTGTATATAGATAATTAGGCACATCATCGATCCCAGCTGGGGAACATACATTCCTGATGATTATGGCTTTATGAGGGTGTGTACGTATGTGTATACCAAATTTTATTATGCTTCACTTGTGCTTTGCATATATTCTGTTTTTTACAAATTGGTGGTTTATGGCAACGCTATGTCCAGCAAATCTATTGGCCTTTCCCCAACAGCATTTGCTCAGTTTGGTAACTCACATATTGTAAGTTTTTTCATTAATACTATATTTGTTATGGTGATCAGTGGTTATGACTCAGTGAAAGCTCAGATGAATGGTCACCATTTTTTAGTAATAAAGTATTTTAAAATTAAGGGTTTTTTATTTTTAAGTTTTTATTAAATTCAAGTCAGTTAACATACAGTGTAATATTAGTTTTAGGTGTACAATATAGTGATTCAGTACTTCCATACAACACCCATACTCATCACATCAAATGCACCCCTTAATCCCTATCACCTGTTTAACTTATCTCCCCACACACCTCCCCCTGGTAACCATCAGTTTGTTCTCTATAGTTAAGAATCTGTTTCTTGGCTTGCCTCTCCCTCTCTTTTTTTCCCCCTTGCTCATTTGATTTGTTTCCGAAATTCCACAGAAGAGTGAAATCGTATGGTATTTGACTTTCTCTAACTTAGCGTGACACTCTAGTTCCATCCATGTCATTGCAAATGGCTGGATTTCATTCTTTCATAGCTGAATGATAGTCCATTGTGTATATAGATACACACACACACCTTCTATATCCATTCATTACTCAGCGGACACTTCTTTCCATAGTTTGGCTACTGTTGATAGTGCTGCTATAAACATTGGAGTTCATATTTCCCTTTGAATTCATATTTTTGTATTCTTTGGGTAAATAGATACTAGTACAATTGCTGGGTGGTATGGCAGTTCTGTTTTTAACTTTTTGAGGAACGTCTATCCTGTTTTCCAGGATGGCTGCACCAGTTTGTGTTCCCACCAACAGGGCAAGAGGTTCCCCTTTTTCCACATCCTTGAAAATTTGTGTGTGTGTGTGTGTGTGTGTGTGTGAGCGTAGTTGATTTTACTCATTCTGACAGGTATGAAGTGACATCTCATTGTGGTTTTGATTTGTATTAACCTGATGATCAGTGATGTTGAGCATCTTTTCACATATCTGTTGGCCATTTGTATATCTTCTTTAGAAAAATATTGGTTCATCTCTTCTGCCCATTTATTAATTGGATTATTTGTTTTTTGGGTACTGAGCTTTATAAATTCTTTATTTTGGGTAATAACTTTTTTAACGGAGAAACCTTTCTTTTTAAAAATATTTTATTTATTTATTTCTGAGAGACACGGAGAAAGAGGCAAAGACACAGGCAGAATGAGAAGCAGGCTCCCTGCAGGGACTCTGATACAGAACTCGATCCCAGGACTCTGGGATCATGACCTGAGCCAAAGGAGGATGCTCAACCACTGAGCCACCAAGGTGCCCCTGGATACTAACCTTTTATCAGGTATTTTCATTTGCAAATATCTTCTCTCATTCGAATGATAGGTTGTTTTTTTTTTATTTTGTTGTTTCCTTAACTATGCAGAAGATTTTTATTTTGATGAAGTTCTAATAGTTTATTTTCTTTTGTTTCCCTTGCCTCAGAAGACATATCTAGAAACAAATTAATATGGCCATTGTCAAAGAAGTTACTGCCTGTGTTCTGTTCTAGGATTTTTATGGTTTCAGGTCTCACATTTAGGTCTTTAATCCATTTTGAATTAATTTTTAAATATGGTGTAAGGAAGTGGTCCAGTTTCATTCTTTTGCATATTGCCATCTAGTTTTCCAACACCATTTGTTGAAGACACTGTCTTTTTTTCCATTGCATATTCTTGTCTCCTTTCTCCAATATTACTTGACTATATAGTCATGGGTTTGTTTCTGGGCTCTCCTGGTCTCTTGATCTATGTGTCTGTTTTTGTGCCAGTACCATGCTATTTTGATAACTACAGCTTTGTGATATAATTTGAAGTGCAGAGACTCCAGCTTTGCTTTGCTTTTTCAGGATTGCTTTGGCTAATCGGGGTCTTTTGCGGTTCAATACAAATTTAGAATTGTTTTTTCAAGTTTTGTGAAACATGCAGGTGATATTTTGATAGGGATTATATTAAATATAGAGATTGCTTCAGGTGGTATAAACATTTTAACAATATTTGCTCTTCCAATTCCATGAGCTTGGAAATTTTTTCCATTTCTTTGTGCCACCTTCAGTTTCTTTCATCAGCATTTTATAGTTTTCAGAGTAGAGGCTTTTCATCCCTTTGGTTAGGTTTATTCCTAGGTATCTTATTATTTTGGGTTCAATTGTAAATGCAATTGATTTCTTAATTTCTCTTCCTGCTGCTTCTTTTTTGGTGCATAGAAATACTACAGATTTCTATATGTTGATTGTGTATCCTGTGTCTTTACTGAATTTGTCTCTCAGTTCTAGCAGTCTTTTGGTGGAGTTGTTAGAGTTTTCTATATATAGAATCATGTCATCTGCAAATAGTGAAAATTTCACTTCTTCTTGCTTGATTGGGATGCCTTTTATTTCTTTTTGTTGTCTGGTTGTTGTGCCTAGGACTTGAATAAAAGTGAATAAAAATGGTAAGAACGAATATCCCTATCTTGCTCCTAACCATAGAGTTTTGTCCCATTTTGGATGACATTAGCTGTGGGTTTTTCATATATGGCCTTTATTATGCTGATGTATGTTCCCTCTAAACCTACTTGACTGAGGGATTTTATCATGAATGGATGTTGTACTTTGTCAAATACTTTTTCTGCATCTATTGAAATGACCATATGGTTCTTATCCTTTCTTTTATTAGTATAATATATCATATTGATTAATTTGTAAATATCAAACCACCCTTACAACCAGGAATAAATCTCCCTTGATTATGGTGAATGATTTTTTTATGTACTGTTGGATTTGGTTTGCTCGTATTTTACTGAGAATTTTGGCATCTATGTTTATCAGGAATATTGGCCTGTAGTTCTCTTTTTTAGTGGTGTCTATCTGGTTTTGGTATCAGGGTAATTCTGGCCTCATAGAATGAATTTGCAAGTTTTCCCTCCTTTTCTCTTTTTTGGAACAGTTTGAGAAGAATAGATATTAACTCTTCTTTAAGTGTTCAGTAGAATTTACCTATGAAGCCCTTTGGCCCTGGAATTTTGTTTGTTGGGAGATTTTTGATTACTGATTCAATTTTTTTGCTGGTCATGGATCTGTTCAAGTTTTCAGTTTCTTCCTGTTTCAGTTTTGGTAGTTAATATGTTTCTAGGAATTTATCCATTTCTTCCAGGTTTACCAATTTGTTGGCATGTAGTTTTTCATAATATTCTCCTATAATTGTTTATATTTCTGTGGTGTTGTTTTCTTTTTTGTTGTTGTTGTTTGTTTGTTTTCTCCTCTCTAATTTGTGATTTTATTTATTTGGGTCCTTTTTCTTTTCCTTTTGAGAAGTCTGGCTACAGGTTTATCCATTTTATTAATTTTTTTCAAAGAACCAACTCTGAGTTTTATTAATCTGTTCTCTTTTTAAAGCTTCTGTATCATTTAATTCTGCTCTACTTTTAAAAATATTTTATTTATTTATTTAAAATATTTTATTTATTTATTTATAATAGACACAGAAAGAGAGAAGCAGAGACACAGGCAGAGGGAGAAGCAGGCTCCATGCAAGGAGCCCAATGTGGGACTCAAACCCAGGAATTCAGGATCATGTCCTGAGCCAAAGGCCAGGCGCTTAACCACTGAGCCACTCAGGTGTCCCAATTCTGCTCAATTTTTATTATTTCCTTCCATCTGCTGGCTTTAGGCTATGTTAGTTGTTCTTTTTCTAGCTCCTTTAGGTGTAAGGCTAGGGTTTTTATTTGATACTTTTCTTGTTTCTTGAGGTATGCCTATATAGCTATGTATTTCCCTCTTAAGACTGCTTTTGCTGTGTCCTTAACGGTTTGAACCATTGTATTTTAACTTTGATTTATTACCATGTACTTTTTAATTTCTTTGATTTCCTGGTTGCCCTATTTATTGTTGAGTAGTATGTTGTTTAACCTCCATGTATTTGTTGTCTTTTGTGACTTTTTCTTGTGGTTGACTTCTAGTTTCATAGCATTATGATCAGAGGAAATGCATGATATAACTGCAGTCTTTTTGTATTTGTTGAGGACTGTTCTGTGATCGAGTATGTGATCTATTCTGGAGAATGTTCCATGTGCATTTGAGAAGAATGTGTATTCTGCTGTTTTAGGATGAAATGCTCTGAATATATCTGTCAATTCCATCTGGTACTGTGTTTCATTCAGAGCTATTGTTTCCTTGTTTATTTTCTGTGTAAAAAAAAATCTACACAGGATCTTAAAGTCCTCTACTATTATTGTATTATTATAAATGAAGTCTTTTGTGTTCATTTTTTTATTGTTTTATGTATTTGGGTGCTCCCATGTTGGGTGCATAAATACTTAAAATTGCTATATATTCTTATTGGATTGTCACTTTTATTATTGTATAATGCCCTTCTTTGTCTTTTGTTATAGTCTTTGTTTTAAAGTCTAGTTTGTCTGATATAAGTATTGCTACTCCAGCTGTTTTTTGACGTCCATTTGCAGGATAAAATTTTCTCCATCCCCTCACTTTCAATCTGTGGTGTCTTTAGGTCTAAAATGAGTATTCTGTAAGCAACATATAAAGGAGTCTTGCTTTTTTTTTAATTCATTTGACACCCTTTGTCTTTTGAGAAGAGCATTTAGTCCATTTATATTCAAAATAATTATTGATAGATATATATTTCTTGCCATTTCATTACTTGTTTTGTCGTTGTCTCTGGGAGGTTTTCTCTGATTCTTTCTTGTCTTTGTCACTTTTGGTCTCTCCTTTCCACTCAAAGAGTCCTCCTTAGTATTTCTTGCAGATCTGATTTGTTGTCACGAACTCCATTAGTTTTTGTTTGTCTGGGAAACTATTTCTCCTCCTATTCTTCTGATTGCCTTGCTGGATAGAGTATTGTTGGTTGCAGATTTTTCCCTTTCAGCATTTTAAATGTATCATGCCACTCTCTCTGGCTTGCCAAGTTTTTGTTGAGAAATCTCCAGCTAGCTTTATGGGTTTCCCTTGTAAGTTCAGGACTTCATTTGTCTTGTGCTTTTAAGATTTTTTTTATCGTTATATTTTGTAAGTTTTATTACAATAAGTTTTGATGTGGGCCTGCTTTTTTTTTTTTTTTTTTTTGTTAGGAGATCTTGTGCTTCCTGGATCTGGATGTCTGTTTCTTTCCCCAGATTAGGGATGTTTTCTGCTATCATTTCTTGAAAAAAAAATTCTGCCATCTTTTCCCTCTCTTCTTTCTCTGGAACTCCTTTAATACGAATGTGATTTCATTTGTTGGAGTCACTGAATTCACTAAGTCAATTTTTATATTCCATAAGGCTTCTTTTTCTCTTTTGTTCAGCTTCATTACTTTCCATTACTTTATCTTCTGTGTCACTAATTTATTCCTCTCCTTCTTCTAGCTTGCTGTTCATTGCATCCAGCATGTGTCTAATCTTGTTTATTTCACTGTTCATCTCTGATTGACTATTTCATAACTATTTTATCTCTGTTCTATGGGGCTCATTGATGTCTTCTATTCTTTTCTCAAGTCCAGTGAGGATCTCTATGATTGTTGTTTTAAATTCTCCATTGGGCATGTTACTTGTATCTGCTTTGTGTAGATCTTTGGCCTTGTCCTCATCTTATTCTTTCATTGAGTACAAATTCCTCCATCTCTGCATTTTGTCTAAGTCTCTGTCTTCTTCTCTGTGTTAGAAAAGCCAATTATGTCTCCCACTCCTGAAAGTAATGGGTTAATAAAGAGATGATGTAGGGAACAGGGCCTGGCACTTCACAGAATATCTCTGATATATGCTGCATGTGCTCTGCTATTGTGTTTTGGCTGCTCTATCCTTTGGATCAGTCATCTGCAGAGGCTCTTCTAGCCTGCTGTGGGCCATTTTTTTAATGCCTAAATCATGTTGCTATACTTCCTACCTTATTTGATGCGGCCTCTTCTCTCCCTTTAGTTGTGGAATTTGTTCTGTCAGGCTTCAGGTTGATCTCTGGGGTATTTAGGATGATTTGATAGTTTTCTAGTCATGTTGGTGGAACTAGACTAACCTAGTTCCTACTACTCTGCTGCCATCTTCCTCTCTCCATAAAGTATTTGCTTTTATAAAAACCATAATGCAATTGCACATTTAGTAGACTACAGCATAATGTAAGCATAACTTTTATATGCACTGGGAAACTGAAAAATCCATTTGAATCTCTTTCTTGTGATATTTACTTTATTGTGGTATCCTAAAGATGGACTCTCAGTGCCTCTGAGTTATGCTTGTATATACAAACAACCCGGAGGTCTTGTTATATGTAGCAATCTGGAATAAGGCCTGAAACCATATATATTTTCAATAACAGTTTTACTAAGATATTATTTACACACTGTCAAATTGGTCTTTAAAGTGTTTACAATTAGTAAGTTATAGCATGCTCACAGAGTTGTGCAGTCATCTCTCCTACCGAACAAAAGCATCATGTAGACCACATTTTAAATAGCAAAGTGCTAAGAATCTGGCCACCAGTATCTGATACAAACGAAACTATTTCACCCTTGAATAGCTTCATAAGGCTGACTGAAGTGAAAACTAAAATTCCACATGGACTTGGCATCATGATAGGACTGGGCCTCAGTTCTGCCTGAGTTATTTTTGTTTGTTCGTTTTTTAATAGAAGCTTTATAGAGAGACTTACCCTTGAAGATCAGAGAAGTTGCTCAGAAGCGATGGAAAGGCTTGTCTTTTGAATATGGAAAAGGTATGAGTTGAGTTGATTATTAACCCCTGGAGAAAGTATCATGCAGGAGGACACCATGATGTGAAAGCATGTAGTCTTCTTTAAGGACCTACAAAATGTTCAGCACATCTGCAGTGAAGATTTTAAAAATTGTAGAGTAATTGTGACCAAATTGTAGAAAGCCTATGTTCCATGTTGGATTCTGGAGGGTTTTGTTTTGTTTTGTTTTGTTTCATTTTGAGAGAGAGAGAGAGAAAGAGAGAGAGAGAACATGTGCACATGCGATGTTGGAGAGGCAGAGGGAGTGAGAAAATCTCAAGCAGGCTCCATGCCCAGCAGAGCTGATGCGGGGCTCTATCTTATGACCCTGAGATCATGAGTTAAAATCAAGAGTGGGACACTTAACCAACTGAGCCACCCGGGTGCCACTGGAGTTTGGGTTTTAACCTGAAGATGAAGAACCATCTAACAAAGAGACATGATTTTTTAAATTAATTAATTTATTTGAGAGAGAAAGAGCACGAGAGAGAGAGAGAGAGAACAAGCATGATGAGGGGTGTGCTAAGAGGGGGAGGGGGAAGCAGGCTCCCTGGTCTAGGGGAGGCTTGATCCTAGGGGCTGGATCCCAGGACCCTGGGATGATGACCTGAGCCAAAGGCAGACTGACTGAGCCACCTAGGCACCCCCAAAGAAATATGATTAAAAGCAATTTTAGAAAGGTATTTTTGGTAAAAGCCTTGAAGATGAATTTGAAAAATTTGAGGATGATTGTAAGTGACCAATCAGAGGGATGTTCCCGCAACTGAGGCAATAATTCTTAAGGCCCCAAATAATTCATTTGCAGTTAGAATTAGAAGTTAAAAACAAGTTAGAATAATGTAGAATAATGATGCATAAAACTTTGTGAGAATTCAGATAGAAATGTGGGAGGTATAGGATCCCTGGTTGAAACCCAGGATTTTAGCTTCAGTGACTCGAGGTGCTTTTGTGCTTATAGCACTACAGTGAATTTTATATATCCATAGTAGTTCTATGTGAAAAGACAATACAATAAGATAATAGTGATGCAAGATACTACTGTTATGCACTGTTTATTTCCCCTTAATAATCAGAAAAGAATGTAGAGCAATGCTACACTGAGAGATTTTTTTGGAGGGGGTACCTTTACATAATAGGTAAAGTGGAAAAAACTCTGAATGAAAATTAAGATCACATATTTTGTTTTTCAGAATCCCCCTTTGTGGGTCGATTTTTCTTTATGGACTGTTTTTCTCATTCTTTACAATGATTCTGAGTCTCTTTTAGAAATTTGTAGTAAAAGCCCAAGGCTGTAATATATGCATGTTATTCTGAAATATGGTAAGTAATATAGCACTGTAAATTATTATCTTCACTACCATTATTTAAATGTAAGAAATAATTTCTTGGATGACATGCCTATTTTAAAGGACAAAAGAGCCCCAGTCAAGTTAAGTACTAATAGGTGGAAATTGCACTTCACACTGAAGTACAATTTAGTTATGTTGTACAGTGGACTGAATTTTGCTTCCCCAAAATTCATATGTCAAAGCTTTAATCCTACTGTAAGGGTATTGAGAAGGAGGCCATTTAGGAGGTAATTAGATCATGCAGTGGAGCCCTCGTGAATGGGATTAGTACCCTTCTTAGGGAATTAGTGCCCTTATAAGAAGAGGTCCCAGAGAGCCAGCTAGTTTTCTTACCACCTTGTGGCAAAACAACAAGAAATCAGCTGTCTGCACCCAAGAAGAGAGCTCTCACAAAACTTGGGCCATGTTGGCACTCTTTCAGAGTTGCAGCCTCCAGAACTGTGAGAAAAAAAAAAAATGTTGTTTTTAGTTAGATAAACAAGTTTATTTCTAAATGTAGTAAACACATATCATTAAATTCAATGAAAGGATACATTTTAAAATCATTCAGAAAGCCATCTGTAAATTTCCCAAGACTGTATGGTCAGATGTAACCTAACCTGATGTCATCTTAACTGGCAGTTAGTTTAAATAGGATAGAAAAAAATAACAATATAACTGAGGAGAATTTAAGCAGATTTTAAAATTACAGGGGCTCGAGTTTGTTCCATTGAATTTTTCATCAAGGTTTAACTCTTGAAATCTTTGAGTTTCTTCAAAACACGAAGAAACTTGTACAGAAGAGTCTAATAATAAAGGAGGCCTTGGGGGGTTTACCTACAGGACAATGAGATCTAAAGGAGTCTGCTTTTGAAGTAAATAAAGGCTTTTTCTGAGCTTACAATACAATTATAGTTGTACTGAAAACTGAATTATAGACGAAGTATTTTCAAGTTAATGGAACAGTTTTTATTTGTCTGTTCACAATATGACCCACTGTTGGTAGAAATCATAAAATGTACTTTAAAACGTATCAAAATGTGAAAACATAAGATATTTATGAGCTAAAATAGAAGATACATATTGCAAAAATAAGGTCTTTTTTTAAAAGAAAGATTAGTTGACTGTTAAGTTTGGTTTCATTTTTTAAGGGTACATGGAGAAGATTGGTGGGATGGTGCACAAAAGTTAAGAATGGATCCAACTGACTTTTGTGCCAGAGCCTGTAGTCATATTCCAAGTAGTGTTTAGAATATATATGAAAAAATTTTCTCAAGAATTTCTGTATAAAGATGAAAGAAATAGTAGTAGTGTTTATGGAATAAGCAGCATAGAAATGACTGAAGGAAACATGAAACATTGAATTCTTACTATAACTTGTTTGAATTGCTGGTGTAATATTCAACTAAAAATTACCTGTAGAAATAGTTATGAATTTGGAGTGTTCATGTTGAGGAATTACCTCATGCTAGGATTGATTGATTGATTGATTGATTTTAGGACCCAATAATTTAGATCAATCTGGTATTACCAGAAATTTAAAGTTGAAATAATCTCTTTCCCATAGTCAATTTTTTAAAGAATTATAAATCATAGAATTACAAAGTTTTTTCTCTTTAGAATTTCTTAGTTCTAAAGATAAATTATGACCTGATGACAAGAAATGTCCTTCTTTTATCAACCAATTTCAAAGTTAAGAACTGTTCTAAATATAGTGTGTGTGTATATATATGCATGTGTGTGTGTGTGTATGTGTGTGTTTGTAAAGAAAAGTTTCTTTAAATTCTGATTCAGAGTGGAAAATTTTAAGAGAATTTCCACCCATCAGGAATTTTGGCAGATATCAGAGTACAAAGAAACTTTTAGATAAAGTAGATATTTGTTTTAAATATGCTATATTTTGTTCAGACTTGTTTATTTTGCAGTATTTGTTTCAATGATTATCCTTGGCATACTTAAACTTGTGTGTTAATTTTTATGTGAATGCTTTGAATGATTTAAATATTACATTTTGGAAAAAATATTCCTTTCTGGTATGTGAAGAGCTATTGGAACTCTTCTTGCTTCTCCCAAATCCTGTAATTGTCATTATTTTTCTTATGGGAATGGGAATTTCAGATTAATTAAAGCATACCATTAACCTCAGGCAAGGAGACAGATTTAATCTTTGTTGTCTCCTGATACTCTTTTAAATTATTTTCATGTCTTCAACATCTTTCTAGTGAGCTTAAAATGTTTCTACTGATTTGATCTTACTGGTCAAGAAAAGGGCATCTGCCAAGCTAATTTACTCTAGAGGATTTAATGAACAATACATACTTTCCAAAGGACTGCATTTCAAGAAAGAATAAAATAATGCTTCTTAATATAGCGGAGAAAGCATGGCTTTGGGATTTAGACAAGTGATTTTCATAATGAGATCCTCATTATGTGATCCTGAACAAGTTCTTTTTTCAAGCCTTAGTTCATGTTTAAAAATCATATGATTTGGGGGAGAATTTAACAAGGATATATTCATTCATCTGTTTCTCAGGCATTGTGCTAGGTTTTGGAGTTTCTATGAAACAAAAGCCTGTTTTCACATAGAGTTCATAGTCTAACATAGGAGATAGTAATGTGCTTTTGTAGGATGTGTATAATGAGCCACATGCATATTAAACAAAAGGCCACAATGTATTTGAAGGTTACAGAAGGTGTTGGGGAGTTACTGATATTTTATACTGAGTGTTTTTTTTTAAGATTTTATTTGTGTATTCATGAGAGACACACATTGAGAGAGAGGGACAGAGATGTAGGCAGAGGGAGAAGCAGGCTCCATGCAGAGAGCCCGATGTGGAACTCGATCCCGGGACTCTGGGATCACGACCTGAGCCCTGAGCTGAAAGCAGACACGCTTAACCACCGAGCCACCCAGGCGTCCCTATACTGAATTTTAAAAATATGTAAGGATGCTTCACACAAAATTAGTGACTCATCTGAAAGAAATATGTCTCAAATGGCAGAATATTTTACTCTTTGTTATCTGTGTGGGAGAGAGTAGTGTCTGTCACTGAAACACACACATAGCTACACACACACACACACACACACACACACACACATACACACCCTATATTATAAGAACCAGAGTTGGTTCACTGAGAACATTGGTTAAAAAGGGAGATCTTTAAAAATGACATAGTCTCCTAAATATATTAACATCACTGTTATTTGTATATTTACTTGTCAATCTTGTAATAAAGGCAAGGCATTTTCTTTGATTATGGGCTTGCTGATTAGGGTCTTATTTTTTCCCTTGCATGAATGGTACCCAGTTTGCACTTTCTGTACTGCATTTCCATTTTCGGGATTTTCTGAGCATAATAATATTTAGATTCTTGATAAGCAACTTGAATGCAGAGCTTTCTTTCATATATTTATGAGTTTTTTAAACTTGCAAGGTTGTCTTACTTTAATTTTGATAACATTTTTGCTTAACAACTCACCTTTATTATGTGTGTCCAAACATGCATAGATTTCGTAGCCTCAATTTTGTATTTTGGCATGGATATTTCAACAATTTATGTACGTTTTTCAATATTATGTTAGGTAGTCACACTTACACGTCATGCTGGAATAAACAGGTTTGGAGACAAACACAGTTGATTGACTCATGATACCAACATGAGTTTTTCTGACTGGCAAGAGAAATGCATGAGCATCCTGTAACCTGCTGACAACATGCACATAGAGCACATAGCAAACAGTCACTATAATTAAAAGACTTTTCCATTCCAAATCAGGACGGTGTCAGAACTTAAATTTTCACTGTATATAAAGACAATATTGTCAATATCCATTAAAATAATTGTAATGTCCTTTAATACTTTCATCTTCTAAATATCCTTATATTTTATGGAAATCCCTCAAGACTGTTATAATTTGCCAAGAAAAGGAGTAACTTGGTCAAACTGGAGAAGGAATACCTGGGCTCCTCCCTCCATGTTACATTAGAATTCTATACAGAATATCAACAACATAAACAGGTGGATAGATACATAGGTAGGTAAATAGATAGATAAATGGGTACAGAAATCAATTTGTACCCATGGATGTTATTTAAAGGTCAGTTTTTAAATGCAATTTGTATTTATTATTTTTAAAGATGTATTTATTTATTTGAAAGAGAGAGAGAGAGAGAGAGAGGGAGGGAGAGAGAGTGGAAGGGAGGGTGGATGATAGAAATTCAAGCAGACTCCACACTGAGCAGGGAGCCCAACATGGGGCTTGATCTCACGACCCTGAGATCACCACCTGAGCTGAAACCCAGAGTCAGATTCTTAACCAACTGCACCATGCAGGCACCCTGAAATTTAATTTATTTTTAAATACCTCATTGTTATTAGCTTATTTTTAATAACTCTACCTTCATTTTATTTGAGATTTAAGAGTAAGTCACCTAAAAGCTTATTTTAAGGTCTAAAGTAGCTTAAATTAAGAATCATGATTTTAGAAAGAGAAAATCACTAAGGAAGTATAAGAATAAAATGAAGATATGTTTATTTAATTTTAGCATTTCACAAATAATTTTCCTTGATAAGTGCTAATTACTTTTTCTTTGCCTTGGATGTTCCTAAAACCATACGTTAAATGATGAGTCACTGTCCATATCATTGATCACATCCAAAGTGCATAAGGCAGTATACTAAATATTTGCATTATATGAGATTCCAGATTCAGAGGCTATATTCTTCCATGCATTCACAAAAGCCCTGCCTTGCAGAGTTTTCTGTCTTTAAGTGCTTGGACCAATATCATGTACCAACTGGACAGGACTTTTTTAAAAAGGTATTGACACAAAACAGAGCATTTTATTTTAATATTTGGGCACTGTTATTTATTTGACTTGATATGCTGAGTAAAGTCAAGCTGCCTTTGGGAGAATGAAGAAATGTTACAAAATACAAGACAGGTTATAGTCTGTTATTTCAGAGGACAGGTCAAAGAATTTTATATTGAGAGTAACATACATTTGCCATCCTTGGCAGTAATTTCATAAGGAATTTGGATTGATTTGATGTCAAAAAACAATCATAGGAAAAAAATGTCATCACTGTTATAAAGATGATACTCTATAATAATCTAGATTTATATTGTAAGTGGCTATGAAGGGGGAAAAAAAGCCAAGAATTACACTTAAATAAAACAACAACAAAAAGTGTGATTTGGGAGTTTACTTTTATAACATTATTAAAGCTAAAAATATTTTATATATTTTGATCTTTGTTGAAAACCTACTATGTAGCAGGTACCTTGTTAATTTATTTGTGAATAGTCTGTACAAATGTTTTTGATTTTTCTTCTATCCAATACACTACTCAGAGAAACTCACCATTAAAACAACTCTGGTCTACTTTTGGAGTAGAGTAGGAGACTTTGGGCTTTTCAACAACCTGAGGATTTTGCAGGTGTGAGATAATATGATCTGCAGTGATGTTTGCATCCCTCCATGTATGCACATGGTCAGAAGGAGGAGAGTATAATTGACATAAGGACATCTCATTAAGAAAGGGAAAGATCCTCTGTAATTGCTGGGTCCAGCTTTTGAGAGATCAGCTATCCCTGTTGATATCAGGGGCCCTCCTTGCTCCTGGACATGGAATATCCTATATTCCTAGAAGATGTGTACCTATGATACACTGTGAGAAGTCAGGGGAAAAAAAATCCACCCCTTGAGTTTTACCTGCCTTTCATTCCAGAAGACTCAAATGTCTAACACAACTTAAGTAGGCAGGGATTTAATTGTGCAAACACACCATTAATATCAAATGTAATGAGAATTGCTAAGCAGATGCAATTATTAGGCATACACAAGTTTCTGAAATCACAGATTCTGATGTCTTATAGAAAATCACATTACGATAGAGCAGCAGAGGCTGTCAAAACCCATAAAAGACACAGTCAGAGTCAAGAGCCTCAATGGGGAATTTAAACATGGAGAAACCATACTACAGACTATTGATAAGCCTACTTTCACTAATTTTCCACTTAGGACAGGAGTTCTCACATTTTGCAGTTTTTAAAGAATGCTCATACGTGTATCAGTTAGTGTTGTACCCAAACTTAATGAATACAGAACCTCCCACAATTGCTTAAGGAAATAATTGAGTTGTCCCTGTCAGCAGTCAGCACTGTTATCAGTGACAACTACCAGGCTTCTTGGTTTGCTGTCTGTGGCAGCCCATGCCTTTTGTGCACTCCGCTTCTGATTTCATCCCAGCTGTGGAAGACAGTCTGTGAGAGCCCAGACAAGCTGTTTATTTCTCTGCCTTTTGCTTTTCCAACATTGAGCACTTCTCAGTTCGCCTGCAGGCACCCAGTGGGGATTAAATCTCATGGAACCAGCCCAGACTGATGGGAGCTGGGCCTTGGTCTTTAAACCCTATGTCTACAGCCTCCTGCCATCGATAGACCTTAACAGATATTTCCATTAGGAGATATTATAGCCTTTGCTGGTATGCAGTCTTTGTTGTGACTACTCAATTATACCATAGCAAGGCTGCCATAAACAATACACAAATGAATGGATGTGGCTTTATTCCAATAAAACTTTATCTACAAAAACAGGCCACTGGCTAAATTTGACCAGTGGGTAGGGTTGCCATATTTATATAAAAATTCAAGACATTTACTTAAATTCAATTTCAGATAAATGCATTTAATTTTTTTAGCATAAGTATATCCTAAACAGATATTTTTTAATATGAAATTCAAAGTTAATTGTGTATCTTGTATTTTATGGCAACACTACCTGTAGATTGCAGTTTGATGATCTCTGCTTTACACAGATTTTATTTTTTTAAGGATTTCAGTATTATATCAAGACTTCTAGAAGAATCACCTCTATTGGTTATAACACTAACGCTAATAAATACACATCAGTTTTGGTGGAGCTCTTTTTCATTTTTTCTTTTCCTGTTTTACTCTCTAAACTCCCTCACGTTTGCTTTCTGGTATCTTCTCCTAAGTAAACTTCTGCCTCCTGGCTATGGCCTGAATTGTTTCCTCCCTACAGGGTTAAAGCCTCAATCCCCAAGGTGACTATTTATTTATTTATTTATTTATTTATTTATTTATTATTTTTGCAAAGCGACTATATTTAAACAAAGGACCTTGAAGTGTGAATTAAGGTCAAATGACATCATAAGGGTGAAGTCTTAATAGGATTAATTTCCATATAAGTAGAGACACTAGAGAGGTCTCTTTCTCTCCTTACCTGCACAGAAGAAAAAACACATGAGGAATTAGTGAGAAGGCAGTCATCTGCAAGCCAGGAAAAGTCCTCACCAAAAGCAAATCCAGAAAGTAACTTGATCTTGAAGTATAATCTTCACTACTGTGGAGTAAATAATTTCTATTGCTTAAGTCACATAGTCTATGGTATTTTGTTATGACAGCGCTAGCAGATTAATACACTCACCCGCTCTAATGAAAAAAAAATTTAAATATTTTATTTGTTTATTTGAGAAAGAGAGGGAGAGAATGAGTGATAGAAAGCAAGATATGAGTGATAGAAAGATAAAAAGATGATCATAGGAGAAACTGCATTAGCATTTGCCAAGGCCCAGTGGGGGACATCTGCCATAGTTCTAAGCAAAATCCTAGGGCATGGAAATCATGATTGATAAATGAGACATGGTGGTAATTCCATGGAAATAAAGAAAGAAATAATAGGAGTTGAAATGGAAAGAAAGAAGAAAGAAAGAAAAGAAAGAAAGAAAGAAGAAAAAAAAGAAAGAAAGAAAGAAGAAAGAAAGAAAGAAAGAAAGAAAAAGAAAGAAAGAAAGAAAGAAAGAAAGAAAAGAAAGAAAGAAAGAAAGAAAAAAAGAAAGAAAGAGAAAGAAAGAAAGAAAGAAAGAAAGAAAGAAAGAAAGAAAGAAAGAAAGAAAGAAAATGAGTCGAATAAAAAATAATGAAAGTTTCCAAGACTTAGGAAGAAAGAACCCACATAAGGAGATATAAAAAAGCAATCCTTTAGGCCAAAGCAATATAGTCATAATACAGATAACTCTATGGTGATACATTTGAGAAAGAAAATATATAATTTATATATTATAAATATATATATTATATATTAGTATATATATAATTTGTCAAATTCTGTTGCAAAGAGGTAGAAAACTTGAATAATTCAGTAATACTGTAAAAAAGGTAAAACACAAAAGACAGGCATTAAACCTTCAGAGAACAGATGACTTAGTTCAACATTCAAGGAATTTGAGATTTCAGAAAATATATTGGCATATATTTCATATGAGAATGTTATTTAAGATATGACTGTAAAAAATTTGACCTAAGAATATAGATATAATTATTCTAATTATAATGCTAGTAAATTGAATCTAAGATACCAAAAGAATAAATAGCAAATCAGGTAGGCATGCAATTCAATTCTAAATATATTAGTTAAAGAAAAAAAAGAATCAAGTTAATATAATCCTCAAACCAGGATTTTACGACAGCATAAAATAAAGCATCAGACTAATTGGACCTAACACTGCAGGGGTAAAAATCTTAATTGAAATACTACTTAATAAACTCAAAAAATACATATTAAAAGAGTTATGCAGCATAACCAAGTATTTAATTTTAAGTATGCATGAATGGTTCAATTTTACATAAATTATTTTTATTATTTATTCATAATAGGAAAAAAAAGCCCTCTCAAAATGACATTTGATAACATTAAATGACCATTTATCTTAAAAAACAATTAATTAAGTAGATTCAAAGTACTTAGAGATTGTAAATCTTGCTATTTTCCTACAGCAAATAGCTAATACATTAAATGTTAAAACACTAAAACAGCTATTATTGAAATCACTACAACTCAGGTCAGAGTGCTATCCCCTCTATGGATAAATACTAAATTATTTTGGATATGGATAATACTAGATACATTATAGATATATAGATATCTGTATCTATATAAATAATACTAGATAGTATCTAGATACTAATACTAATAGTATCTAGATAATACTAATATAATACTATAGATAATACTAGATTATTTTGAAGATGCTAACTAGTAAGAGTTACCCAGATCCCCAGACCTGAGAATACACCCTGAGCCAAAGGCAAATGCTCAATAGGGAAGCCACCCATTTGCCCCTATTTCAGCATTTTAAATGGAAAAATTTGTATTTCACTTACAGAAGACCAGAGATTCTGAACCATTCTGAGACCAGAGATTCTGAACATTTAGGTATATATATTTTTTAATGCTAGAATTCATTTTCTCAGTGGAGAATGAGGCACAGCACAGCAGGAAAAATATTATAGTTGACAATGTTTTAAATTAGACTAATATTGTGAAACACGCTTTAATAGTCCTGGAACCAACATATTTTATTCTTTCTGCTTGACAAAGTTCTGATCATTCAGCTGAATGAGAACTGCTGTTCGTTATTATTTTACATATGTGTAAAAATGTTCAAATACCTTTTTAGATATCATTGTACACAATTTAGACTTGTTATGGTATAAAAACAATATAGGTTAAGAATGGATGCAATTTATTATTTTAACTTTAGAATCCAAAATTATATTTCAGCATATCATAAAACACAAAAGTTAAGGTTACTGTAAGATGAAAATGTACGTGATTCTTTAGAGTTTCAGAACATTTTGGAAAAATAAGACAGGAAGAATTACCCTTATATCTAAGACTGATTCACAACTTCAGCATGTGTCATATTTTCCCTTCTTTTCCTTATAATAAATATAAAATGTAAGGTGTTTGAATCGCATGAAGAAAAGCACCAATATCTCAGAGTAAACTGGTAAATACTTAAGACTAAGGCACTGTGCCAGTCTTCATGTCTCTCAGCAAAACGCTCTCCACTGGATTGCTGTCTGAATCCTTGAGTTCATTTCTAACAAGTAATTTTTCCAAACACTTTAATTTAGCATCACAGATACAGCTCTCATTGAACTTATGAAGTGAGAGACTAAACTTGCTCTCCTCATTCTCTGTGTTGCCTCTAGACTGGAATAGGGAGCATTTACCAGTTACTTAACAGTCTCAGGAACTAAGAGGAAGGTAATGTTTCCTGCAGTCACTTTTATGCTTTCCAGAGCAGCTCTCAGATTATGTTTCTGTTTCCTCTCACAGTCTAATAAATATTGGTTGGATTTGTAATCAGCAAAACTGAGGTCTCCTAAATTCCTTGGTAAGAAAAAGCTAAGTGGTGTTGGTACTTGAAGAGGAAGGAGACCCCTGCACAAGCTTTAGTCCACCATGCTTTTTGAGGTTGCATTTACCATAAAGCCTCTAATTGTTTTCTTGTTTTTCAAATGTATAGTTTAAATATTGTCCTGTGAGTATGAAGGCTATGACTGCATACTTGCAACTTGGAAACATGATTTGCTGACTTACTGGTCAACTTGGAATTTCCTACTTGTTCAGATATTTGAGGTTTTTGAGCCACTAAAAGGCCACAGTCAATAGATTCTACTCCAGAGAAGAAACCATTTTTCAATGGCTGGAGGAGGTAATTCAGTTCCAACAAGCAACAGTTTATTTTACTTCTCAAGTTTTTTTTTTTTAATTACATTTATCATAATTTCCTATATTTTATTTCAAATAATGATAGTAACAGGACTTAAGATTTATTGTCAAGTACTGTTCTCAGTTTTTCACTGCTTTGCAGATGTAGTCATGTAATCCTTACAATGTCCCATGAGGTAGACACAGTTGTTCTATGTATAAAAAATAGAAGCAAGGGCAGCCCGGGTGGCTCAGTGGTTTAGCACTGCCTTCAGCCCAGGGCAGGATCCTGGAGACCCGGGATCAAGTCCCATGTCTGGCTCCCTGCATGGAGCCTGCTTCTCCCTCTGCCTGTGTCTCTGCCTCTCTCTCTCTCTCTCTCTCATTCTCATGAAAAAATAAATAAAATATTTTAAAAAATAGAAGCAAGAGGATTTTTACTTATTTTTTTTAATTTTATTTATTTTAGAAAGAGAAAGACTGTGCGCATGCAAGTGGGAGGAGGGGCAGAGGGAGAGAATCTTCAAGTGATTCCCTACTAAGCATAGAGCCGGAGGTGGGGCTCAATCCCAGAATGCTAAAATCACGACCTGAGCTGAAAGCAAGAGTCGGATGCTTAACCAACTGAGCTACCCAAGTGCCCCAAGAGTAATTACTATTTATTCAGGGCTGCATAAGTAGTGAATTACTGAGCTGGGTTATGTAAGGAGGCTGACTACAGAGCCCCGTTCTTCATCTTCTTCCATATGGCCTGCAAAAAATATGGGAAAGTTTGAAAAAAAGATTGAATAATTATTTTATTTTTATAGTTTATAAAATTGAAATTCATTCTTAAATTCCATGGATGCTAGTTTTTCAAATGACAAAAATGCATCCACTTTTCATTATTCTAGAGAGATGGGTATAATATTATGTGGATTTTAAAAACTAACATCAGACTTTTTAACAGAATTGGAAGAAGAATAATGAAATTTAGAACCACAACGCATTAGTCTTGAAGAGAGATGTACTGTATTCTAGTTGAATGACAGACCCCTACCTCTGACTAGCTCAGGAAAATACAGGGGTTAGATTGGCTAAGGTAATGAAGAGTTAAAACCCCAAACTGCTAGGATTCAAGGCACACAGCTAGCTTCAGAAACATCTGAAGCAAACAAACAACCAAAAAATCCCAAAACAACCCTCCAAAAAACTTTCTAGCAATTATTTTCCATTTATTATTTCCTGATTTTTCTCTTGAGTTAGCCTTTTTCCTCCTCTCACTAGCTTTCTCTACATAGTGGAAAAATATGGCCAGTGGAGGTGCTCAGTTTTATACTTTATCACCACTACAACTGAGACAACAGATTCCCCTTCTCGGTTGCAATTTGAAAAATTTCAGGAAAGCACTCAGGATGCCATTCCTGGAGAGTGGCCACTCTGGGCCAGTCACGTGTCTCACGCAGCATTGCTTTGTTCCACAGGGGCCTTCTCCACGAATCTGGTTTAGACAATCAGCACAGGTTAAGTGATGGGAGGATGGATCTGAACAGACCAGATCCACGAAAATGACATGATGCAGGTGGCAGGAGCAGAGAATTTAAGAATTAGAGAAATGGTAATTCAAACCCCGGTCCAAAAAGTCACTACTTAAGTGATTCAAGTTACTTTGTGAATCTCTTTTCACATTGGTTCATTTATCTAAACTATTATGATAAATAAATGAGATAATATGTAAACAATAGCTAGCATTAGACTAGCTTGGTATCATTTTTATCTAAGCCCTTGTATTGTCCACGTATTACCTAAGCCCTTATTAGTCTGTATAAGTTTACTCTGTAAATCAGGTTAATAGTGACTTTTCAGATGAGAAATTGAGACATAAAAAAGTTAAAAAAATGCTCTATACTCATATTTTGTAAATTTGGGAGGCAGAATATGTAGATTTTCAAGAAATATCAATCCTTTATAATATGAGCTCTAAGTTCATTAATCTTCAAGACATGCTTGCTCTTCCAGGAAAGCTCAATGCTCAGAGGTAGGGCTTGCACTACGTACTTCTGTGAATCTGACTCAGAATCGCCATAATTATAAAAATATCCCTCATTCTTCATTAATGAGTGCTCATCACTAGTCTTGTGCATAATTCAGTATCATACCTTGAGAGGCATAGTGAGTAAGAGCATGGACTTGAGAGCCAGTCTACCTAGGTTAGGAGTGTAGCTTTGCCATTTTTACCAAATGTAGAGCCTTGACCATGTCGCTCAACATATTTGTGTCTTGGGTTTCTTTCCTGTCAAAAGTTAATAGTACTGTAGCTACCTTTCAGATGCATTATAAGGGAAATCATGAACAAATCAGCACTTTGTAAGGTCTCTGAATAATACCTGACCCTTAGTAAGCACTCAAGAAATAGCTGCTACCATTGCTGCTAACTACTATAATCTCTACTACCTCCACCACCATTAATATTAAGGAATGTTTTCATCTTCTGAATCCACTGTTTCTATTAATCACATTTTAATTTTTAGTTTCTACTTAATTTATGCATGTCATAATTCATGTAGTCAAGAAGTATGTATCAAGTTCTAACCTGTGCTAACCTGGTAACAAAATGGTATATAATATATTAAGGGAACAAATCATGTAGCTCTGGAATGAGCACAGTTACACGAGACAACTGGGTATATTTATATGACAGCTTGCTAGATATTTTCATAAACATACTTCAGGAAAACTCAACTTATAGGAAACAGAAAAGTTATTTTTTCTCATATTGTCATTTTCTTTTTGTCCATACTTCCTGAAGACAGAAAACTGAACCAGGTATTGAAAAGTTACTGTTATGTATTAGACTTATTTTTACTTAAGACTGTTAGAATGTCTTCTGTTTTTATTGCCAATAAATACACACTTGCAACACACAAAAAAAGTGTAGTCTCTCACTGTTATTTTTTTAAATTACTTTTCCTACATAAATGGTTGTGAATATAGTAACAGCAATTTCAATAGGATCAAATTTTTTTTTAGAATCAAAATTTATTGTAAGAGATGCCTGACTAATTTTGGCTTTTGACTTGATTCTGTAATTTATTATTTTTGTGAATTTAGACAAATTACAATCACTGAGCCCAGCTTCCATATCTTTAAATAAAACACCTTCACTACCTGGTATCTAAGGTCTCTTGGAGTCTGATATTCTTAGTTTTACATGGAAAAAGAAACTGAAGTGCGGTCTAGGGAAGGTAAGCTCTTCTGTTTATCAGCATATACCGAATTTTATATACAAAGAGAAAAATAATTTTAAAGAAAACTGCCAGAAATAATGTTTATATGCTTTGGAGGTAACAGGCTGTCAGATAAGTGTGTGAAATGACATGATTTGGTCATATAAATATTGATTAAACTTACTTTAGTTGTATTTTGCAGGGTATTTTAGAATAATTAGATGTTGAGAAAGCAGAAACACAGATACAGAATTTTTCCAGGATTTACAGGATATTGTGACTGGACCAAAAGTTTGACTTTTAAATCATGAAAATAATGCAGTTTAAGCTTAAAACTAAATGAGTAGCAGAGGCTGAGGGGTGGTACAGAATTAGAAAAGCATACTTATCTTAAATCTCAATCTTAAGTTTATGTTTGTGGATAGAAAAGCTAATAGTAATGGCCCTATATTTTGGTGGTACAAATACTGAGGTGGATACTAACCCTGAGTAAACAGGTGGTGCGTGCACGCTGGCTTTTCATCTCAGTCGCAACACTACCCACCTTCCAGTGCTTGTTACCTTTCATCGGGCCCCTTCCTCTGCCACACAGACATGCACACCTTAAAGGCTGTGCCTCCCATGCTTTTCATACTTTTGAATCCATGTTTCCTTTGGGTAATTATTTTAAAATTCAAGACACGTACACACATTTGGCAATGTAACCCTCCTCCCCTTACCCTTGATTTCTACTCGTTTTGCAAAACAAATAGCAAGATGACAAGTATTTCCTGGTTTATCCCAAGCAGAAGGTCCAGTGTGCTCATGTGCCTGGAGAGAACGAGGGGGATGGGAGAGGCAGAGAAAAGAGGGAGTGAGGGCATTTTCAGGAACTAAAGTAGTTTACAAAGCCAGGTATACTGGAAGGACGCGGAGAGAAGCAGGCTGAGCCCTGCACAGGGAGTAGATTTAAGGGCCTTGTAAACTACACTAAACTGTTTGGCCCCATCCTCAAAGTAATCAGTAGAAATTGAAGTCTTTTGAGCAGGGAAATGATACTGAGATTCATATTTTAAAAAGACCTTTCTGTGTGTACAATCCCAAGAAGTAACAAGGGGGTAGATCAGGAGGGAGATTGTTGCATTCTCCCAGTTGGGAGGAAGTGGCCTGGGCTAAAGAGGGTCATGGAAATGGGGACAAGAAGATAGCATGTGGAAGCACTGCTGATCAGCTAAGGGAGAACAGAAGTAGTAGAGAGAAGACATTTCAGAGATATATCTGATAAAATACAATACCAGTACTTCTTTTCATAGGAAATTGAATTTCTGAGCTCCCACAGGGAAGAGTATACCAAATGAATAGAGAAGAGAAACTAATCTCTTTGCTTATAACATGGAGCTGGCTGTACATATATTTAACACCTATTTATTGAGTATCTGTTAAGTACTAAATACAAATACTTCACGGATTCCAGTGGCATACTTCCATTATTGTGGTAAAGATTGCAGAATTATGTGGGAATGGGTGGCAAAATAAGGTCATAAATACTCAATATGAAAATGAGATCACTGAGATATAAAACCTTAGATTCATTTGCTATAGTTGCTACATACTTCTAAGAAATCATGAAACTCTACTAAAACCTAATTTGCCAGTTTGTATCTAGGCATTGCAGAGGTTTATATACAAAAGACAGCCAGCTAATGGCAGTGATTGTGCTGTTCCATGCTCCAACACTCAGTTGTGTTGACATATAGGAGCGTACAGACTTAATTATGAGACAATTAATTTAATAAAGCAAATGAATTCACTAGTTTCAGCATTTCTGAAAGGTGAGACCAGGATACTGAATAAGCATTATATGAATTCCTAATAAGGAGTAGATAAACTAATTGTACAAAAGTGAAAATAAGATACAGTTACACTCAGCTCATTTTTATGTTACTCCCAAAAATATAAAGAGATCAGGTATTTAAGGATATCTTTATGTTAAGAAAGTAAAAGTGGAATCTTTTCTCACATACCTTAAAAATGTTGAAATGGCAGGTTGCTAAGAAATTCCTATTATAGCCCTTCATTAATTCTCATAATTATCACATAAAAACTTTCTTCCAAAATAAAATTTACCTTTTAGGTGTGTCCAAAAATGCTTATTTTGTTTTCTTCCTGGGAAATGGTATTATCATGGAAAGCAAAGAAAGAAACACTTTAAAGGTCAAATACTTAAAAATGCATATTACCAGTCAAGATTGCGAAAGTCCTGGTCATGATGATGAGCAATGGCAACAATCGTTCTTACCGTTCACTGACCCTTATCACAGCACACTTGTAGAAATGTGAAATGAGGTCACAGAAGGTAAGTGCAGGCAAATGTCCAGAGAAGAGGGGATGTATGTCGGGGTTTTCTAGTCTTTCTGATTCAGAATCAGTGTTCCAGAATCCTATGGGAAGAGTCCCTGGGAAACTGTGGTTGATAACACTCCCTACTCCCTTCCCCAAGTACTTTTAATTGGGGTCTGTTTCCCTGGGAAACAGGTCTTTATGGGATACTAACTTTAAGGAATCCTGCATAAAGAAGAGCCATATAACCCACAAGTACACAGTTTAAAATACTCAAAGGTCATCACGTATTTGCTTTCGTAAATGATTTTTCTGAAAATGGGTGGGTAGTAAGTAGCAGAACTTGGATCAAACCATTGCCAGAAGTGGTTATATTTTCAACACAACTGAATATGAATAAATATAATTCAGGGTTTTTTAGTCTCTTTTTCTTAGCATAAGAAAAGTACCTTTTAACTTTCGGCTGAAATGCATCGCCCCAAATTTATGATGAAGTGTCAACCCTCTGAGGGCATCTGGATCTCAGATTTTAGCCTCTAGGACTGTAAGAAATAGATTTCTGTTATTTAAGTTACCAGTCTGTGGCATTTTGTAACTATAGACCTCGTACTTTTTTATTATGACCATAGCATCCCTGCTAAAGAATGGGTATGACAAAGAATTGTTTAGACATTTCTTATAGATTGCTTAAAGGAGTATTTGTCTGATGTTTCTGAAACATAAAAGTCATTTAAAAAATTAAAACTACATATTGGTAAAACTGACATCTAAACTTAAGATGATGAAAAGCAATATGCTCCTCACAACATGAATGAAACAGATTGGAGCTTTATTTTTAATCATCTACTTATAAATTATTGATATAGCTTCAAAATATGAGTAAATAAGGCAGAAAATTATCCCATTTACATGCCTAAATTACTTCCAAGGAGCTTTCCTTTTTCCATTTGTGCTAGGCAGCAGTGGATAAAATTGTTGCCAAATTCCTAAAGAAACTGGCCCTACATGTTGAAGCTTATTGCTAAAATCGGAATGTTAGGCTGAAGAAAGTGTGAGAATGGGATTTATCCTTAAAGATGGGATTAAATACTTCCTAGAATTTTCCAAGTATTTGCTTTGTCAAAGGGTTTGTAACTGGATTACAAATTCTATTTGCTGATATGTAGTTGCTTGCCCTGAACATAAGTTATTTTATTTTCATGGTCTATCATCTCATAAATGATACTATAAAATAATTACTTACCTACTGATAGAGCCTACCTGAAATTGCTCAGACTGTTGCTATCACTTTGCAAGAGTCCAATTACTTATTCTTAAAAGCCATATTTTGGTTTGGGCTTAGAGTTCTTAAAAGAGATGTTGTGGATAAAAAGTAAATTGCAGAGGTCTCCTTGAATGGGAAGTGGAGTAGTGAGGGAGCATATGTGTTTTAATGTCAGGAACTCAGTCATCAATTTCCTCTAACTGTGAAATTAAATCCTGACTAAGAACCTAAGCCCTGTTGGAAGCAATTGCATGTGAAATTCTAAATATAGGTGTTATCATCTCTTGTTTTTCCCTTTTCTAAACAGTTTCAAAATAACTTCATCATCATTATAAAAAATGCATTATCTAAACTGAGGGGAAGGTTAATTTGGTCTAGTATTATTATCTTTTATTTTTGTTTCTTATGTAGGCATCAGGTTTTTTCTTTATTTACTAATGTGTGTCACATAGTAATCACTCAGATATCTATTTAATTAGTATCTAGTATGTTTAAATACATGTATTAGGACATGAAATTTTCTGTGAAAAGCACATAAAACATAAAGGATTTTTTATTTACTACAAGAACTATTGTACTAAGTACTATTGAATTCATTCTCTGTACTAAGTACTGTAGAAAGTGCTGTGGCTAGAAGGATACGATGCAAATTTTCTCTCATGGGGCTCATTTTTGGTCTGATAGAAAGTACCATTTATAATGTATTGTATCCGGGCAGCCCCCGTGGTGCAGCGGTTTAGCACTGCCTGCAGCCCAGGGCGTGATCCTGGAGACCCTGGATCGAGTCGGGCTCTCTGTATGATGCCTGCTTCTCCCTCTGCCTGTGTCTCTGCCTCTCTCTCTCTCTCTGTCTCTATGAATAAATAAATAAAATCTTAAAAAAAATAAAAAAAAATATATATAATGTATTGTATCCTTAGTGGCCACCGTATGATTGCTATGTGCCTATGGTAAGGCATGCTAAATGCCCACTGTATGACATACAGAATGCCCTTCATATAGTACCCTAGTAACCACTGTACAGTGTGTTAAGTGCCCATCATACAGCATGCAAAGTAACCATCATATGGTGTGCTAGGTGACTTTTTACCCTGTGCTTAGTGCCCATTGTATGGTATGATGAGTGTCAATCATTAACTGTGCTAAGTGCAAAGTATGGTTGCTAAGTGATCATCAAAATGTCAAATGATGTTACATGTTAAATGCCCATCGCATGATGTGCTAAGTACCATTGTATGGCTTGCCAAGTTCTATTGTGTGGAGTGCTATGTATGGGGGCCCATGGAGGGTAAAGGCCTATTAATCTTGGGGAAATTAAGGAATATTTCAAGTAACATTGTAGTTGACCTTTAAATGATGAATTAAAGGCACAGGATTTAGTGTCAGACAGATCTAAGTTGTCTCAGCTCTGCATATCAGTATCTGCTATTGGTCAGACTATTCAGTATGTCTGAATCTCCATTTCCTGATCTGCAAAATGGGGCTAATATTATGTGATCCATATTGTTTTGAGAATGAACTAAGATGCTGTCCACATGACCCTTGAAAACCTGGCTCTAGAGTTTAGTCGTAAATCCATAGCCATGCTAACTGGTAACCTTGGACAAGTTATATGATTTCTCATTGCAGATGTGTTATATATAAATTGAAGACCACAGTTTTTAGTCTCAGAGCTAATATTAGATGAGCACATTCAGGTAAATATGCTTAGCAACATTCTTTACATATAGCAATAAGTGTTAAGAAATATTTGTTATTCTTGATTTGTGGCAAATGTTCATGGTTCAGTAACTAGCAGCCATTACCCCTAGATATTCATCTAGAAATGTTTAAAAATATTGGCAAGTAGCCAGGCAAAGAAGCAAAATATACTAAGTGAGAAGATACATGGAATAGTTTGACTCTGTTTTTATTGTTCATTTTGAGCATATTAGATAGGATATAAGATAGGAATAGAAAATAAATATAGACAATAATCATTATCATCATAACAATATTAAATGATTCTTAGTGTTATTAAGTCATTTTTTTTTTTTTTAGTATGTCAGATCTGGAGGGTATGGAAAGTATATTTTGAAGTCACACTTTAACAGATACTTTTTAATTACCTACCTCCAAATTAACCCTCAGTCTGATTTGAAAGCATTTTTTTTCTTTTCTTTTCTTTTTTTTTTACTAACAGGAATACTATTTTGTTCGTGTGGCGGTGAGCCTCTCCCAGGGAATACAAGACAGTCAGCCCAAACTAAACAGAGTCACAGAATTCCCTATGGTAGTGACTGACCTAGAAAAGGGCATGTAACTCAATTCTGGTCAACAAGATAGGTGTTAAATAATAAAGGATCATAAGAAAAACTGTCTCTGGTTCCCCTGATGACACTTTGCTGCCATCCTTTGTTTTTGTTTTTGTTTTTGTTTTTGTTTTTTTAAATATCTTATTTATTTATTCAGGAGAGACACAGAGAGAGAGAGGCAGAGACACAGGCAGAGGGAGAAGCAGGCTCCATGCAGGGAGCCCGACAGGGGACTGGATCCCGGGTCTCCAGGATCACGTCCTGGGCTGAAGGCTGCGCTAAACTGCTGAGCCACCAGGGCTGTCCATGCTGCCATCCTTTGAACTCTGTTGCATGAGGGTCTGATGGCTGGTGCTGAAACAGCCCTCTTGAGTCCAGAGACCCACAGGCAAATGGCCACATGCTGAGGAAGCTGCAGTGAAAGAACACTAATCCAGGGCAGGGATGTCCAGGGATATCACTTATCTATATTATTCAGTAATGAACACAGGGATTTTAACTTCTGAAAGGGACATGTGATCAAATTTGGACACAGAGTGGCCAAGTTAAAATGGGCTGTCACATCATATAGTTTTGTGATAACGGATACAGGAGAGGAAATAGATTTGAATGGAATAAAAATGAAGTTTTTAAGAATTATTCAATAGAATGTTCATAAACTTAATTAAAATAAGTTAATAATGAATACTTAAACAGATTAGTGTATCCTTTCAAAAAGTTTAGTACTGATGGAACAGAAAATGATGGTTATTAATTTGATAAGATAGAGGCTTAAGAGCTGTTTTCCTTATATCACACAGACCCCAATGTTGGTGATAATCAAGACATTATTGTCGAGGAAGGTGTGGAATCATCGTTATTGGTGAAGAAATGTGAAACCATTCAAAATAGTATAGGTTAGGCAGAAAAGCAAGTGAGAGCCAAAGAAGTTCCATGAGCAAGGAGGACCAAAGAAGGCCTGTCTCCAAAGTGATGAGTGCCAGTGTTGTCCTTAGGAATATAAGATCCTAAAGTAGAATGTTTTTAAATTATCGGGCAGCCTGGGTGGCTCAGCGGTTTAGCGCCCCCTTCAGCCAGGGCATGATCCTGGAGACCTGGGATGGAGTCCCATGTTGGGCTCCTGCATGGAGCCTGCTTCTCCCTCTGCCTGTGTCTCTGCCTCTCTCTCTCTCTCTCTCTCTCTCTCTCTCATAAATAAATACAAATTAAAAATATATATAACTGAGTCAGGGAAGTTAAAGGGGTTTAGGACTTGAATGGTCAGAGATAGAAATACGGATTGTTAAGTCATTTGATGAATAAGGACAATGGAATGGTGAAGGGATAGAAATCTGATGCATAATCGAGAGGATGTGGTGTGTTTCAGTAGGTGGTAGATTATTTAAAAAATAGAGAATTCCAGAGAGATGGTAAACAGAGGTTCTTTGGATACAGATGTGGACATTGAGGCTGGTGCCCCTTCTTCAGAGTGTGAAGTGTATGGTCTACATGAGAGCCACTTAAGGAAGCATTTTATTACTACTTTTAAAAATATTTTATTAAGTTATTCATGACAGACACAGAGAAAGGCAGAGACATAGGCAGAGGGAGAAGTAGGCTCCCTGCAGGAAGCCTGATGTGGGAACACGATCCCAGGACCCCAGGATCATGCCCTGGACTGAAGGCAGGTGCTCAACCGCTGAGACACCCAGGCGTCCCTATTATTTCTTTTAATAGCAAATGGGTGGTACTAATATTGCATTAAAATACATTTTTAGATTACCAAACAGAACATGAAGTCATAGTGAACTTACAGGCTTAATTAATAATTTTAAAAATAAAATACATCAGACTTAATTGTCTTGAATGATAGGCAAGGGTCTGATCATAACAGGTGGTCATTATTTTCATCAAAATAATTCTTCTGGTTTCCAGACAAAGAGGTTGAGGCTCCCTGTCTCCAAAAGTCTCAGAACAAGTCTCAGAAGCTTTTCCAGGGCTCAGCCCTCTTATACAGTTGTTTCTGGGCCTGATAGAGAGGCATCCTGGTCTAAACCCAAGTTTGACCAGGTTCAATTCAAGGCATAAAGTGAGCTTTCTATCACTTTTAATGCTATTTTGATTAGTACTCTAACAGTACTTCATACCAAAATGCCCAAACCTAATATCTTTATATTTTCAGTGTTAACCTATGAACACTGTGACCAAAAATATACTATTAAAACATATTCTCTTAAATAAAGAAAATGTTATCTTCGTTTATTTTTATTGGATTATCTTCAAGTATGTTTTGTAAGTCTAATTGTGATGATCAGACCATGACTGCCTCTGTATGGCCACACACCACTGCATCTAAACACAGCTTCCAACATCACTTCTCTATTCAGTAGGTGGCTTGCAAATTTCTGTGTATCATTATCATGCTAAACTGGTCATTAGATTGGGGAGAGAGCCTAAAGAAATGCCTTTTACTGCAAACAAATGCTAGGGATCAAATTTTAAATCATTTAAACTGGGTAGCACTGCGTATTAAGTTTCTAATGTGGAACTCTAATTACCCTCTAATGAGGAATCACAACTCACAAAAGCAACTAATATATTGAGGGGGGGAAAGATTTACATGGAGATACTATTTGCTTATCTCAGTATCAGTGCTGATGTGTTAATTTTATCACTCTCCATTACTGACAGTGAAGGAAAATGAAGGCAGAGGCATATACCAAGCACAAAGTGAAGGAAACAATGCTTGTGATTAAGGGAGAAGCAAGGAATGCTTTGCTGTATCTCAATGTATCACTCATAACGAGAGCTTTTGTTGTTAGCTATGAGCCTATAGAAAGGAGTTGTAGAAATTTAAAAGGAAAATTATTTTATATCATTAAAAACACTTTTGAGAGATGCATTTATGCCTGTAGCAAAGATTCTAAAATTCACAGATCCTAAAAGCAATAATAATAAGTATTTATATTCTTTCCAAAATGCCTACACAAATAAATGTTCACTTAAACAAATGAAATGCATATTGCTCCCAGTACTTTATCCTAGATTCAGTTCCAATGCTATGACTTCCGAATGGTATTATGTGGACAAATTACATTTTTTGTTTCTTCTTCAATGAAGTGAAGGAAATAATTGAACCTGCCTTATGGAGTATTGAAGAGTAAATGAGATAATAATGTGCTCAGTTCTTATTACAGTACTCAGCCCATAGCCAGTGCTCAATAAATGTTAATTCTAATTACAATTACAAAAACTTTTAAATAGAGTTTTCTCCAGTCTATCTATATGTTCACCCCTTTTTTTAAAGAACTCGCAGTTTTAACTCTATAGCATTATGTAGTCATGAGTTGCAAAATACATGTTGCATTCATATCTCAGTTCAGTAACTGTGACCGTACATCCACTTAACTGCAAGCATGACTATATCAGTCAGAAAGATAATGAAATCATGAAGAAAACCAGTGTGACTAGAACTGATGTGACCAATATTGAATCAAAGTAAAATGTCATTTCATGAAAAATTGAACATAGCAGACAACTCTATTCTCTGAAATTGCATGTTTCTTAATGTATAGCACTAAAGTTATCTATTCCTGCAACTAGCATTTATTGGGTACTTACTATGTACAACCCACTACCCTAAATATTCGGGACACTGTCTATTCGGAATGAATAGACTAAGTTCAAACTCTTCTCCGCCACTGCTTACATTTGTATGATTAATTTCACATATAGGATGTCTGATTACAGAGCACTGAGCAATGTGCTGACAGTAAAAGAATAGTTAAGGCAGTTCTTGTTTCAAGGGTGTTTTGTTTTGTTTTTTAGCATTAAAGAAAGGAGATTTATTTATTTTAGAGATAGAGCATACAAGCAGGGGGAGGAGCAGAGGGGACGGAGAGGAAGGGGGAAATAATCTCAAGCAGACTCTGTTTTGTGTGTGAAGCCCAAGGTGGGGCTCAATCCCATGACCCTGAGATTATGACCTGAGCTGAAATCAAGAATTGGGTGTTCAACTGGCTGAGCCACCCAGGTGCCCCTCAAGTGTTCATTGCAGAAGAAAGCCTTGGCTTTTCCTGTCCAAGTAAAAGATGGAAGGCAAGTGTATTAATCTTCTCAGGACGCTGTAATTAAATACCACAGATTGTGTGATTTAAACAGTAGTTTATTTTTCACTCTCTGGTGGTTGGGAATTCCAAGACCAAGGCTGGCAAAGTAGGTTTCATTCTGGGCTCTTCTCTTGGCTTCTGGGGAGTCTCCGTCTCACTCTGGGCTCCCATGACCTCTTTTTTGTGCATTCTCAGAGAAAGAATGTGCCCCACCTTCATGACCTCATCTAAACCTAATTAGTTCCCAAAGGCCTCATCTCCAAATACCATCATACTGGGGGGTAGGGTTTCATTATACGAATTTTCAGTGGACACAACTGAGTCCTAAGAACAACCAAAAATTATGTCACATTTTCACATAATCAACAATTATAAATTACAGCCAAAAACAGACTTCTCTTATTAAAGATCAGAGAAAGCATAAACCTAAAGCAATACAGTGTGTCAAGAATTTCACCCCACAGCACCTGGCAACCACCATTCTACTCTCTGCTTCTATGTGTTTCACTTTTAGATTATTCATATAAATGAGATGATGCATTCTTTCTTGTCTTTCTTTTTCTGTCTAATGTCCTCCAGATTTATCAAAGTACTCACAAATGGCAAAATTCTCATCTTTTTCTGGCTGAAAAATATTCTGTTGCATGATTATACCACGTTTTCTTTATTGATTCATGCAGCAACAGACAAGTAGGCTATTTTCATATATTGGATACTGTGAATAATGCTACAATGAACATAGGCATGCAGATATGTCTGTGAGGTCCTGACTTCATTTCCTTTAGCTATATAACCAAAAGTGAGATTTCTGGATCATATGGGAATTCATATTTTTACTTTTTTGAGGAACCTTCCTACTGTTCTAGAATGGCTATACCAGTTTATATTTCTACCAACAGTGTATAAGTGCCCTTTTATTCCTACCCTCAACAACAACTGTTATCTCTTGTCTTTTTGATCCTAGTCACTCTAAGAGGTGTGTGGTGATAATTTCATTTTGGTTTTGATTTATATTTCCCCGATGATTAGGAATATTAGTAATTTGAGCAACTTTTTATATACATCTTGGCCATTTGTATGTCTTCCTTAGGAAAAAATACCTATTCAGGTCTTTCACTGTTTTGTGTTTTGCTTGCTTGTTTCCTTTTGTTTTCATGGGGTTTGTTTGTTTGTTTGTTTTTGTTTTTGTTTTGTTATGGAGTTGTAGGAGTTCCTTATGTATTTTGGATATTAATCCCTTATCAGATACCTGTTTGCAAATATTTTCTACCATTCAATAGGTTGCCTTTTCAGTTTTTGAATAGTTTCTTTTATTGTGTAGAGGCTTTCTAATTTGATGTAGTGCCACTTGGTGTTTTATTTTTTTCTTTTATTATTTTTGCTTTTGGTGTCAAATCCAAAAAATTATTGCCAAGACCAATCCCAAGGAGATTTTCCCCATGATTTCTTCTAGGAGATTTACACTTTTAGATCTTTCATATAAGTCTTTAATCCATTTTGAGTTAAATTTTGTTTGTGGTATAAGATAAGGATCCAATTTGATTCTTTTGGATGTGGATATCCAGTTTTCCAACACTCTTTATTGAGGAGACTATCCTTTCTACATTGTATTCTTGACACCTTCATCAAGGATATTTTGACAATACATTCAGGGATGAGGGAAATGGGGGGATGTTGGTTAAAAGGTATAGATTTTCAGTTATGACATTAATAAGTTGTAGGAATCTAAGGTGCAGCACAGTGACTATAGTTAATAATGTTGTATTGCATGCTTGAAATTTGCCAAGAGAGTAAGTCTTATGTGTTCTCACAGCATATAAAAATGATATATGAAAAAAAAGGAAAAATTATATATGAGATGATGGATATATTAATTAACTTCATTATGGTAATCATTTCACAGTATATATATATATATATATCAAATCATTACTATGTTGCACACCTTAAATATATGTACAATTTTTATTGGTCAGTTATACTGTGGTAAAACTAGGAAAAAGGACACATTAAATAATGAATTTAATTAAAAAAGAATTTCAGATTTTGAGTGAACAAATATAAACTGTTATATGTAAATAATTGATATTTTTCAACAATAACACTAAGTAAAAATTGTTCACACAAATTTGAAAAATAAGAAAGTGAACTGCCTGGGAAAGCAATGTTCCAAGTTAAAACTTTGGGGATAATTAATAAATTATCACAGTCAAAGAAGGAACTAATAACTTATAAAACATAACATAAGAACTTATTCTCAATATGAAACTGAAAAGTGGAAACTGAAGTTAAGAGAGTTTGCGAGTCCTAGAAAAAAATGAGATGCTCTCACATAGAAATTTCGTGTCAGTGATAAAGATTAGTGTAAAAGAAACATTATTTGGCTTTTTTTTTTTTTTTGAGTTGAGGAGAGAGAAAAATCTTCTAATTCAGAAACCACAGTATTAAGAAAGATAAATAAAGGGAAATATGCATTTAGAGTGTTTTATGGGGTTCCAGAATGCCAAAAGAAAGGAGAAAAATAAATTAGTAGCCAGAGAAAAAAGACCACACATTTTATAATAATAATGGAAACCAGATATATTTTTAGGTATTTGTTTTAGGTAGTTGTTACATCAGTACTACACTCTCCAGTGCCAAAAACTGTATTAGTTTCCTATGATTGTCATAACAAAGTACTACAAACTGAGTGCCTTCAAATAACAGAAGTTTATTCTCACACAGTTTTGGAGGCTACACGTCCAAGATCAAGATATCAACAGAGCCAAGCTTCATTTGAGACTCTGAAGAGGAATCTTTCTTCTCTCCCTCCCAGTTCCTAGTAGTAGCTGTCAGTGCTTGCATTCCCTGGCTTGCAGCTGCATGGCTCCTATTTCTGCCTCCATCGTCACGTGGAGTTTTCCCTGTGTATCTCTTTTCCTATAAGGGTATCAGTCATGTCGGATTAAAGGCTCTCAACTCTAGTATGATTTTATCTTAACTAATGATGCCTGGAATCATATTATTTCCAAAATCTAGCGTAATCTTTTGGACACAATTCAATTCCTAAAAAGGAAGTGTCAGTATAATAGAGGACATTATGAGAGCCGAGAAAACAGACAACTATTCCAAACTAGGGTGCATTGGAAGACTGTGTTTGAGGAGGTAGTGCTTAAATAGTCTACATTGAGTAAGAATTTCTTAAGGCCAATATAAAGAAAATAGGTATTTGTTTCAAGGTTCAGTAGATTCTATAAAATATATGAAACTCAACCTTGCTGATCGTGGATTGAATGTCAGGTTATCTTTCACAGATGTTATTCTTGAATAGATGAGAACATGTGGAGTTGTTCCAGCAATTATTATAATAATAGGTTATAGTGGAACCATTGGATGCGAATAAATCTCCCAGGTTAATCAGACAGGCATGGCTAATAAAAGAAAAGAAAGAATGGAATTCTGGAAATTATCAACATCTCTGGAAAGTGCAAAGGAAGGGAGACTTTCAAATGGGGCTTAGAATATCAGAGGAGATAAAAAGATGGGTTGAGTGTGAACTGTCATACAGAAAGATTAAGCAAAGGAAGGACGTGTTTGTCACTGGATTTGGCAAACAGTCTCCTCATGACTTGTGGAAAAGCTGTTTTGGTGGAATTTGGGGGAAATGTGCTCAGCAAGTGTAGACAACAATTTCAAGTATGCTTACTGTGGTGGGAAGGAAAGATGGAATGTGATAGGTGATTTTTTTTTTTTTTAATGAAAGACAGGGATGCCTCATTTGGTTAAGCATTGGACTCTTGGTTTTAGCTCAGGTCATGATCTTACGGGTCATGAGATCTACCTCTCCCTCTGCTTCTCCCTCCTATGGCATGCCCCCATTCATTCTCTTTCTCTCTTTCAAATAAATACATAAACCTAAAAAAAAAAAAAAAAAAAAAAAGGAGAGAGACACTGAGGTATGTGCATGCACTTAAAAAGAAAAAAAATTGTGGGAAGATTCAAATTAAAGATAACAAAGAGGAGATATTTCTTCTTTTCCTTGTTTTTTTATTTTTAGTACTTTTTTTAAGCAGGCTCCACACACAGGATAGGGATCAAATTCATGACGCTGTGATCAAGAGCTGTAGGCTGTAGTGGCGGAGCCAGCCAAGAGAGGGGATATTTGAATAACATATGGAGTATGTTTCCTGGAAAATGGACATTCAGAGCATAGATTGAGGGATTCACTTTGGGTGGGAGACTAAAATGACCCATACTTACTATAAAAAAGAATCCAGCTCCAATGATGCTCTCACAGTGATTGTAGGAGTAATTTAAGTTCTCTCTTGTTCTTTACAATGAGAAAGGGATCAAAGAAATAGAAACGATGCCACAGATCTGATCTTAAGTTGGCTGCTTTCTGTGATCCCAGTGAGAAACAACTTCACAGGTTCCCTGATGTCAGCCCAGTAGTCAGCCTAGAAATGAACATTACTGTGAGGCTCAGACTTGCTTTGCTGCCTGGCTGCATATTGAAGCACAAGAAAAGTTTAGCTTTTCAAAGCATTACCCCATCAGCAAGAAAAAATATCAAAAGTGACTGAATCTTTTTCATAGTTGTTCACTCCCTTTACCAAAAATCTGTCCTCAACGCTTCCTGAATGAAGTCTGGTTTTATTTTATCTTACCTGCATTAATATTTAAATCTGATTTTATACCCAAATACTGACAGTTCTTAAATAACATTCCATCATGTGTTATTAAAGAAATAGAGAAATCAAAAGTTAAAATATCACATAAAGGAATAAAACTGTAGTTCTCTTTTATGTTTATTTTCATTTCTTGTAGGCATTTGTCATTATTTGAATTGATATATTCTATCTGCATATTTAATAACAGAAATTTGTTAATAGCCACCAATAATACGTAGCAGATGTTAAAACAATCATAGGGAAACAAGAGCCATTCTCTTGTTTTTCATATATCTCTGTTCATGAATATATGATGCTTTCTCATTAAACTCCACATGGTCTTTCAGAAATTTTTGGCTTTCTTTATAATGTTCCTTTTTAGACAAAACAAAAATATTAAACAAGACATGGAACACTTGGAAAGAGTTTTTTACATTCCATCAGAATTAGAGCTATCTCAAAATCATTAATTATCTTTAAGTGCCAGAGTTAATTTCCAGGTGTTTCCACTACAGGATTAGTTTTTCTCTCTGAATTATGTGATTAAAAAATAATCTGTGGATGCCTGGGTGGCTCAGCAGTTTAGAGCCTGCTTTCAGGCCAGGGTGTGATCCTGGAGTCCCAGGATCGAGTCCCGTGTTGGGCTCCCTGCGTGGAGCCTACTTCTCCCTCTGCCTGTGTCTCTGCCTCTCTCTCTCTCTCTCTCTTTCTCTCTCTTTCCCTCTCCCTGTCTCTCATGAATAAATAAAACCTTTAAAATAATAATAATAATAATAATAATAATAATAATAATAATAATATGTTTGGCCACAGATTCCACCATCTTAGCCAATTTTTATTTCTTTTTTGAACTTTACCATGATCTGACCTCTCATTCTTTACCAACTCTGTCAAGGTCAGGACTCTCTGGAGTTAACTTTTATTTGCCTTGTGATCTATATATTTTGTGAGGATTACTCCATAAACTTCACACAATTTCAACTAATCCCTTTCGCCTCTCTCATTTTCCTTGTTCTTTTTCATTTTTCATTTTGCCACCTCTTTCATTAAGCCACACACACAAATTGTCATTCAATATTCGTTGAATATTTTATATTTCAGCTGCAAGAAACACACAGACAAAGGGACTTACTCCTATGCTCTAGGAGCTCATGTGAAACAGACCTATAAACCAACTGACAGATCCCGTGGTGACTGAGAGAAGTGCACACAAGTCATAGGGTCGGGGACAGGGGAAATAATGGTCACTACTGCCTCATTGATTTGAACTATTGAATAAGTAGGTTTTTCACCAGGAAGAAAGGGCATAAACCATTTGAGGACCCATGGTACTCTTTGGAAAGGGATATGTGGAGAGCAACCTAAAATACCACACATTTGGGGAAAAAAATAACTGCTTCAGAATGACTTAAGTTTCAGCAAAATAGCACCATGGAGGAGCCTCCAAAATACTGTAAGAAACAGAAATACTACTTCTTACACAGTATCAATGCACTGTATTTAGAAATCCTCCCAGGCAGTGTGAGGTGGCGGTGGAGAGAATTGGGGACAAGGGTAGTGGGAAGATGTGTGAGAGGCTCCTGCATTCATTAGAATAATGAGAGAATAAAAGGAAGTATAGCTTAGGATAGTGTTTTCAGTCAACCCACTCATCTTCATTCCAGTGCAGATGACAAGATCTGAGCCCCCATCTCACGATGGAAGGTCTCCACATCACAACTGCTCCCTGCTGCTTCCATTCACTTCTGCATTCACTCAGCAAGTGTTTATGTGAGGATTACTCTGTCCCTTGTGCTGGTGTAGGTGTGGGAACATGACAGTAAACAAAACAGACAGGTACTAAACTAGTTTATCCTCTAGCAGGGGAGGACAGTCACGAACATGTAAATAGGCTGGTGGAGGCACTTCAAAGTATTGAGAACAAAGAAATAAGGGTGAGAAAAGTGGAGTAAGGATGTGTTGTTTTACATTGGGTGGTGAGGGAAAGCCTCACTGAGAATCTCATGACCGGCAGTGACCTGGAAGAAGTGATGATAAATGAACCATGAGGGTCTGTGGAGAAGAGATCCCAGGAGAAACCTGAGGCAGGAGGGTTTTTGTCCTGAGGCATCATCAACACAGTGATTGCATTTGATACTTAGGTTAGACAGTGTCACCTTGAAAGTGACTACAGAAAATAGTTCTGAGGACTAAGTCTCAGTGCTTTCTAGCATATGTGGGTTGTTGAGCTAAAACTAACAGAAGAACAAACAATTATCAGCACTGAGGAAAGAGGAAGCCAAGAGAAGGGAGTTTTCTGGTAGTCAGATAAAAGAGTGCGCTTCCGCAAAGAGAAGAAATGATCAGCTATGCTGAATTAGTTCTCTATTGCTGCATACTATATGATCACAAATCTAGTGACCTAATATAAAATACACTTATTGGGACGCCTGGTTGGCTCAGCAGTTAAGCATCTGCCTTTGGCTCAGGGTGTGATCCCGGAGTCCTGGGATCAAGTCCCACTTCCGGCTCCCTGCATGAAAACTGCTTCTTTCTCTATCTATGTCTCTGCCTCAATCTCTCTCTCTGTCTCAAATAAATAAATAAATAAATAAATAAATAAATAAATAAATAGATCTTAAAACATAACATAAAATACACTTATTATCTCATAGTGTTCATGGGTCAAGAATCTGAGCACAGGTTAGCTGGGTTCTCTGTTTCAGGGACTCGCAAGGCTAAAATCAAGGTGTTGGCCATGGTGCATTCCCATACAAAAGTACAATGGTGAAGATTCTGTTTCAGTCCTGAGTTCACTTAGGTTATTAGCCAAATTCAATTTCTTGCAGCTATTTGAGCCTCTCAGCTTTTTGCTGGGTGTCAGATGAAGGCCACCTGAAGTTCCTTATGGAATAGCCTTCTGCAACATGGCCACTCACTTGTCAAGTCTATAGGAAGAGTCTTCAGCTTCAGTGTACTAAGTTGAGATCTTGTACATACAACACGATTACAGCAGTGACATCATCTTTGGCCTCTACTGTAGGTCAGAAGTAACTCTCAGATACTACCTGGTCTTGAGGAAAAGGTGTTGCACTAAGATATTAATATCAGAAGCTTGGGACTGTCTTCCTACCCCCATAGGGTCATCTCTGGGTCTATCTGGCATACATGCTAAATGCTGCTAAGTCTGATAAAATGGAGATTGAGAAGGGCTCATTGGATTATCATGAGGAAGGAAACATTGACATTGACAAAAGCTGTTTTATTGTTCAAGAAAGAATGGATGAGAAGAATTGTATAACATACAAACCCAAACACCTTAAATCTCCGTTTCAAAACCTTTAAAACCTATCTATTTCCTGGAGGATAAAGTTCTAATTCTTTGACGTGGCCTTCAAAGAAGGTTTTTTCATCCCCTCTGCATTGTAATAGATCCCAAACTCTACTCGTCAGGCTCCTCTGTCTCTTTCCCTTTATGTCCCAGGCAGGAGTGACTTCTCGACACTCCCTGAATACATCTAGTACTTCATATCTACATGACTTTACTCAGATATGCCTTTTCCTCTAATATTCTTTTCTACTTGGAAAAATACTACTAATTTCTTAACAAATGATGCATATGTCACTTCTTTTGTGAATTCTTCCACAACTCACCCCAGCAGAATTGCTCATTTGTCTGTATCCATATTGTAAGCCATACGTAGATTTTTTTTCATTCATTCACAAACACTTGAGCATTTACAACAATAAATTGCATTTAGAATAAAAAAGAGGCATGACCTTATCTTGTACAGTGTAGTTCTCTATCTTAGTAAAGCATTTATAGAGCATTCTTTTATTTTATGTTTGTCAGTTAATTTTTTTGAAATATGTCTGCATGTTGTAAGGTTTGACACCTCAAACAAATGTCATGACACCTCATGTCAAATTGTGACATGAACAATTTCTAACAGATCTGAATGCTTAAATCTAATTACAAATCTTGACAATTAAAAGGTCCTTTAATAACTATTAAATGGATTAATGATAAATGTTGATTGATTTATGGGTACATTTATGTATGTTTTCATGCCAGATAGACCTAATAGTAAGGTGAGAGCTAAGAAATACTTAGATAGAATCAAAAATATAATAGATTTTTACATGTGCACACCAGGCCACATTCATATGAAGTTTGCAGCTAATAACTTTTTTTTGAACTGAGAGAATCTGGAAAATTTTAAGATGTCATTTTTTAAAAATATTTCATTTATTTATTCATGAGAGGCACAGAGAGAGAGAGAGAGAGAGGCAGAGACACAGGCCGAGGGAGAAGCAGGCTCTGTTCAGGGAGCCTGATGTGGGACTCCATCCCAGAATCGCGGGACCACGACCCGAGCCAAAGGCAGATGCTCAACTGCTGAGACAGCAATGTCCCTAAGATGTCATGCTTTAAAGATAAATTAAATCAAAGCTATGAAGGCACATAGTAGGGCAAACAGCTGGATTTTCCTTAGCATTGTTTTAGAAAACCTGGCATATCTCTCTAGACTTAAAGGTAATTGGCAAAAGGAGATATTCTTAACCAGCTTCTTTTTATTATTATCATTTTTCTAATTCTACTTGAGATGTCATTGATGTCTGCCATTTTTGCTTCCCAACATTTAAACACACTTATTTACTGGAGGAATCTCTATAGATGAGACCCACAGTGCCACCTCCAGATAGAGAAACTAGGAAGTACAGACATGCCCCTTCCTAGTTTCTCAGAAAGTCATTGCTTTCCAATATGAACAAGATCTCAAAGAAGAAAGTCCTTTTTAGGATTTGGGATCTAGTATGAGTGACAGAAATGCAAGGAAAGCTGAGATCTTTTATAAATACCGGGCCACAGATAAGAATTTAGCAGCATACCATTTAATAGCCAGAAGTGGTAGTGCCTACAGTGGCCCAGTGACCACCAGTGCCTTGCTAGTATGGACTCCTTAGGACAATAATTTTGTGCCAAGATGCCAGTCAGGCACATACTTAGTTTTCTGAATCCAATTCTATAACCTTTCTGTTAATTATGGAATCAAATCAATTATCCATCCAATAAATGCATTTTCTGCTTAGGTTCATTTCTGTTGTCTAAAGCTAACAAGCTTATCTAATAGAGGAAAAAATTATAGATTCTGATAACTTTTGACTTTATACAAACTTTATAGGTAGCATTAGTCTGACTACCTTATTGAACATTCTGGGAATAAGGACATTGGGACAAGTCACACGCACACACTCACATAAATACACACACATGAAATTTACATGTATATTTTTCCACTGATAAAGAAAGCATTGAAAATTTCTGTCTAGGTAACCAGCAACTTAAATAATCGGAATGATGTCAATGAAAATATAACTTATGCACCAATTTTGCCTCAGTGGACATGCAGCAGATACTTGCTAGTAGGTGCTGTATAAAGCCATTTGTGATTTTTTTCTTTTGTTAATAAAATAGCTATAGATTTCAAGAATGGAAAATCTTAAATTATTTGAATAAGAAATAGGATTTCAAAAAGTAAGTATTGATAGTGTAGAGTTTTATGAGCAATTAAAATCATAACTATGGCAGATATGGAATATATCATATTGACTTTTTTAATTCAAAAACTATTTTGTGATAAAATTATTAAACTCTGAAATTTTAAAAGTCACAGAAAAAACAGTGGCAAATAAAATAAAATTCATGTATAATCCTGGTCTGTACAAGTGCTGTTGTCATTTTGATGTCTCCATTTCTAGAATTTTTCTCTCCAATTGTGTATATTTGCATCTCTGTGTTTGGATTTAAACACATATTTCAAATGACAAAATTGAAGTTTAATTAACATCATATTTTGTAATGTACTTTTGATGTTATATTAGTCTGTTCCTGATGCTATGCCAAAATATCACCAACTAGATGGCTTAGACAAGACTTATTTTCTTACACTTTTGGAGGCTGGAAGTCCAAGATCATGATTTGACTGATTTAGTTGATTTAATTTCTGGTGAGAACCTACTTTCCGGCTTGAGACAGTCCCCTTCTTGCTATATCCTCATTTGGCCTTTCCTCAGTGAATATGTGAGAGAGTGAGATCTCTGATATTTTTTTCTTATAAGGACCCTAATACTAGAGGATCAAGGCCCCAGTCTTATGACCTCATTTAATCTTTTTCAAAAAATATTTTATTAATTTATTCACGAGAGACACAGAGAGCCAGAGACACAGGCAGAGGGTGAAGCAGGCTCCATGCAGGAAGCCTGATGAGGAACTTGATCCTGGAACTCCAGGACCATGCCCTGAGCCAAAGGCAGACGCTCAACCATTGAGCCACCCAGGCATCCCCTCATTTAATCTTAATTACCTGCCAAAGACCTTTTCTCCACATACAGTCATGTTGGAAGTAGAGTTTTGACATACGAATTTTGGGAGTACATAATTCAATCCATAGCAGACAAATACTGTTGGAAAATTATGTAGAAAAAAAAAACTGTTTTATTTGTTTATTTTAACTCTATTCTCAAGTCTTTTGTTTTTCTTTTTTTTTTAATTTTTTAAAATTTATTTATGATAGTCACAGAGAGAGAGAGAGGCAGAGACACAGGCAGAGGGAGAAGCAGGCTCCATGCACCGGGAGCCCGAGGTGGGATTTGATCCCAGGTCTCCAGGATCGCGCCCTGGGCCAAAGGCAGGCGCCAAACCGCTGTGCCACCCAGGGATCCCTCAAGTCTTTTTTTTCATAGTCTGCCTCCCCCATGAGGTGTTTTAAAACTTAAATATAGTTGACATACAATTTGAAATTAGTTTCAGATGTACAACATAGTGATTCGGCATAATAGCTTTTATGTCTATCCATGTTGCAAAAGCATTTTTCAGTAATATTTCATTGTGTATATATACCAAGCCTTTTAAATTAAACTCTTTATTAAAGAGATTTATTTATTTATTTATTTATTTATTTATTTATTTATTTATTTAAAATATTTTATTTACTTATGAGAGACACACACAAAGAGAGAGGCAGAGAGGACATAGGCAGAAGGAGAACCAGGCTCCTTGAGGGGAGCCGGATGTGGTACTCAATCCCCAGACCAAGATCACGCCTTGAACTGAAAGCAGATGCTCAACTGCTGAGCCACCCAGGCGTCCCTATTAAAGAGTTTTAAATGCCGCAAAATATTATAGTGAATGCATATACCACAATATATTTAATCAATGATTTATATTTGGACATGTATTTAATTGTTTTTACTATAAATTTGTTATGGACATTCATATGCATAATATCTATTGATATGGCTTACTTCTTTAAGTCCTAAATGTGTACTTACCCAATCAAGGGATGTAGACAATTTAGGCTTTTATATATATTGCTGAATTGCCCTCCCAGAAAGTCTGCAATATATGAGAAGATGTCATTGACCTAGAAAACTGGACATCTGTGCCACATCTGCCAACATTTGACTCTGTTAAAATTCCCAAACACATACTAAATGATTCCAAATTATTTTTTACAAGTCCATTAGTGAAGACCTGAGACACAAGAGCATAATCATTAGATATGTCACTATATAGGCTGTTTTTTGAGAGTAGGGGAAAAAGGAAGAGCCCTCTTCATTTGTAGGACTCAGAATTATCTTAATGTACTATACAATGGTACTATTTGAAAAAACATCTAATTATCTTGCATGTGCCCCAATGTGCACATTCCCCAGATACCTGGCAGGATTGCAAAGCATCAGAGCCAAGAATGAGTCGCTGAAAAGTAAGAGATGAGACAGTTTGCAGGAAGATTCACAGTGATTCTTGGTGATGAGTACCCTGAAATAGCTCAGTAATTTAGTTCCGTTTGGATCAGTCTTTCCAAGTTCAGTTGATGTTTTAAGATTTTCAGAAAATGGTTGTGGTTTGGATTTATATTGTAAAGAAAACAATGCAAAAATTATTATAGGGACCCGAGTAAAATGTCACACAACTCATAATATCATTGAGATGCTTACTCTATAAGGTCCCAGTACAGATGATCAGAAATCTTTGTTCTGTCCAGCTAGAAGTCAAGAAGTGAAGAAGGCCCACCTAACTAACTCGACAGTTGCTACGGTCGTCAAGAAGAAGGGTATTTGGAGGGGAACAAGAGTCTCACTTTCAGAATCACATTGTTCAGGTGTATACATGTTTACAATCTTCTGAGTCTAATTCAATGCTACAGGTGATATTTTTTCCTCAGCAAATTCCCTGTTCTTGTTAATCTTGAGTGTGTTCATGCACCTGTGTGCATGCACGCATGCATTTTTGCGTGTGTGTTTATGTGTGTAGATTTCTATATCTTAGGCAAAAACAAAACAGAAGTTTATTTCATTTGTATTAAAATTCCAGAACGCCTTTAGGATATATTTTAATAAAGGCTATTTGTGAATACATTCCCTTAATTTTTTTTGTATAAAAAATATTGCTTGTTTTTGTTTTTGTTGTTAAAAAAATAATTTTTCAGGAAATTCAGGTTTGACAGCTATTTTTTTTTCAATACTCTGATGACTTAATTCCCCTTTATGGCTGTCATACTTTCCATTGGGAAGAAGGCTATGTTGTTGGTATTGTTTCTTCCCTGTGACTGATTTAATATTTATTTTTGTTAATATGAAATTTCACTATGATGTTTTAAGTATTGATGCCTTTTTAATTTTTCTATTATTTTAATTTTCTTAATCCTGAAGGTTGACTATTTCAACAATTTTGGAAAATTATTCACCATTATTTCTTTAAACAGTGTCTCTTCCTAATATTTCTTGAGATAAGATGATCCTCTTGAAAATGTGACTTAAACTTCTTAATTGGCTCTAGAAATGTCTTACTTATCCTTCCAAATACTGCTTTTGGCCAGTCTGGTTTTTTTTGTTTGTTTGTTTTTTGTTGTTGTTGTTTTTTGGTTTGTTTGTTTGTTTGTTTTTAAGGATTTTTAATTTTATTTATTTAATCATTTGACACACACACACTCAGAGTAAGCACACACACAAGCAGGGGGAGTAGCAGAGGGAGGAGAAACAGGCTCCCCACTGAACAGGGAGCCAATGAAATGTTCGATCCCAGGATCCTGGAATCATGACCTGAGCCAAAGGCAGAAGCTTAATCAACTGAGCCATCCAGGCACCCCTTGACCAGTCTGTTTCTACCCTCCAGAACTCAGATCAGTTGTATGTTAGTGCTTAATTAACCTTTCATAACTTCAGCATACATGTTTTTTTATTTGGTGTTGAGTATTTACTTGAGATCTACCTAATTTGGGATCCCTGGGTGGCTCAGTGGTTTAGTGCCTGCCTTTGGCCCAGGGTGTGATCCTGGAGTCCTGTGATCAAGTCCCACATCAGGCTCCCTGCATGGAGCCTGCTTCTCCCTCTGCCTGTGTCTCTGCACCTCTCTCTCTCTGTGTCTCTCATGAATAAATTAAAAAAAAAAAAAAACCTTTAGAAAAAAAAAAGAGATCTACCTAATTTACTGATTCTACTGTTCAACTTTTCTTTAAGATTTGATTTAGTATGTGTTCATTTTTTCCATTATTTGAACATATTGTATCTAATGAAACATTCTGTGTTTCATAATTGCTAATTTTAATTTTGGTGGTATTTACACTTCTGATTCTGTAGACCTTCCAATGGTAGTGTCGGTATTGCTTTGTTATGCACATACTTTTCAATAATTTCCTTTACCATTTGTGTGTGATTTTGATTGCGTTCTCATTTTCGTTTTACCTTTCTTTCTGGAATTTGTGGAAGCTGGATTGGTAAGTCATTAGAATTGCTCAGTAATATTCTGTTGACCATCCACCAAGAGTTAGGCATGTTCATAAGATTGTTTTTTATTAATGGAATGCAAGTAGAGAAGGTTTTAGAACCAATGTGCATTTACAGTACTCTCTTTTCTCTGTGTTTCACTAAGAAACAATCCACACAGAAGCCAATCAGTAGTATGAGTTCTATAACTTCAACTTAACTGCAATGCATTTATTTATTTATTTTCAACTTAACTGCAATGCATTTATTTATTTGCATTTATACTATAAACATGAAATAAAGCTGTTGTTTTAGGTTAATGAGATTTACTTGGAAAGATGCTTTTAATACCAATGTAACCTAGCATATCCTTACTGATAATCCTGAATTTAATATATATAGAATATAAATATAATTTTTGCAGATATTTATGTTTACCTGTGCTGGATACATTTGGGCATGTTATAATAACATTAGCTTGAAGTTTTTCAAAAAACATATAGAGTATGAATTGCAGCTCCAAATCCAGGTTATTATAGGATAATATATAGCTAAAAATTCTCAGGATTCACTTTTTCCCTTGTTTCAAATAAATAATAATTAGTTTTTAAAATAATTTTAATAATTATGTGTTAAGTTTTTATTCAATAATATGTTCTATGAAGGAGAAGGTAAATTTTGGAAAAATTAACAAAATTAATTTAAAATATAGCCAAATGTGGCTATAATGCCCTTAAATATTATACCTTCTATTAAAAAGATAATTTTAATTATTTTTAAATTTGTTCTTCGCTGAAATGTTTTCCTTTTAATTCATATTTTTTATAAGACCTGTATATGTTGGGCAGCCCCCGTGGTGCAGCGGTTTAGCGCCACCTGCAGCCTGACGTGTGATCCTGGAGACCCGGGATCGAGTCCCATGTCGGGCTCCCTGCATGGAGCCTGCTTCTCCCTTTGCCTGTGTCTCTGCCTCTCTCTCTCTCTCTCTCTCTCTCTGTCTCTATGAATAAATAAATAAAATCTAAAAAAAAAAGACCTGTATATGTTTTGATGCATTAATATTCATAGGTGCTAAAATATATGAATGTAGATTGATGTCTTTGTATTGACTATTGCATGTGAAATGATATATTCCTTTATACAGCTAAAGGATATCTTTCATCAGATATAAACTTTTTTTGATAATTGTTCTCAAGTTGTTTGCTTCTGTATCCTTGTGCTCACAATATATCTAGACATATACCTTTTTCCCCCTAATATCTATAATTTTAAAAACTTTCATTAAGTATAGTGCACTAAATCAAATTCACATTTAAGTGACTCCAAATAACTAATGATTGATATTTTATTTTTCCAGCTTTCTTGAGATATAATTGACTTGTAACATTGTATAAGTTTAAGGTATACAGTGAGATGATTTGAAACATGTATATATTGCAAAATGATTACCACCATGTTAGTTAACACATACAATCACCTCACATAGTTACCTTTTTTGTGTGTGTAGTAAGAACTTTTAAGATCTACTCAGCAACTTTCAAGTACATGATACACTATCATTAACTATAGTTATGGTGTTTATTAGATCACTAGGGTTTATTCATCTTTTAGTTAGGTGTTTATACCCTTTGACCACCTTTAGCCATTCCCTCCCTGTCACTCTGCCCCTGGCAACTACCACTCTACCCTCTACTTCGATGAGTTCACTTTTTTTTTTTTTTTTTTAGATACCGTATATAAATGGGATCATACAGCACCTGTCGTTCTTTGTATGACTCATTTCACTTAGTGTAATGCCCTCAGGGTTCATCAATGTCACAAAAGGCAGAATATCCTTATTGTTTTATAGCTAGATAATATTCCATTGTATGTATATATTATGCTTTTTAAAATCCATTTATCTGTGACAGAAACTTAGGTCATTTCCATGGCTTACCTACTGTAAGCATCTGAGGAATGCAGATATCTTTTGAGATTATGATTTCATTTGTTTTAGATATATGCTCAGAAGCAGGATCACTAGATCATATGGTAGTTCTGTTTTTAATTTTTTGAGGAGCCTCTATTCCATTGTCATAGTGCCTATACCAATTTACATTTATATCAACAGTGTACAGGGTTGAGTTGAGAACCTTTTCATGTGTCTACTGGCCATTTCTATGCCTTCTCGGTAAAATGTCTTACTTAAGTCCTGTAACCATTTTTGAAATGGATTATTTGATTTTTTTTTTTTTTGCTATTGAGTTTTATGAGTTTCTTGTTTATCATCTTGCTTGTTTATTTTTGCTTTGTTTCTGTGCTCTTGCTGTCAAAAACTTCAAAAATAATTGCCAAAATCATGTCAATGAGCTTTTTTCTTCTGTTTTCTTTTAGGAGATTTATGGTTTCGGGTCTTACATTTAAGTATTTGTTCAATTTTGAATTGATTATTGTGTACTGTATAGGATAAATGTCGAATTTTGTTCTTTTGCGTGTAGATATACAATTTTCCAAGCACCAATTTGTTGAGGAGACTATTATTTTCCCCATTGTAAATTATTGGCATATAGTGTAGAACTTCATTGACAGTATGAATTGTACAGTTTTTCCTATATAAACCTTGATAGTAGTGAAGATAAAAGATGTAATATAATTTATAATATAATGTTATCCAATTTATAAGAGAATCATGAACAATGAAAGTTTTGAGAACAGAGTAGGATATTGGAGAATGGTTCACAATGAATATACATAGCAAATATGAAAGTTTTTTTCCTTCTCACCAAAATACTAGCCAATAGGATCCAACAGTACATTAAAAGGATTTTTCACCATGACCAAGTGGGATTTATTCCTGGCCAAGGGTGGTTCAACAGCCTCAAATCAATCAACGTGATACACTACATTAATAAAAGAAAGGACAAGTACCATATGGTCTTATCAATTGATGAAGAGAAAGCATTGGTACAGCATCCTTTCTGGGTTAAAAGTCTTCACAGTGTAAGGATAGAGGGAACATACCTTAATGTCATAAAAGCCATATACAAAAAGCCCACGGCAAATATCATTCTCAATGGGGAAAAACAGAGCTTTTCCCCTAAGGTCAGGAACATGGTAAGGATGTCCATTCTTACCGATGCTATTCAACATAGTACTAGAAGTCCTAGCCTCAGCAATCAGACAACAACAACAACAAAAGAAATAAAGACATTCAAATTGGCAAAGAAGCCAAACTCTCATCTTTGCAGGTGATATGGTACTCTATATGGAAAACCCAAAATATTCCACCCCAAAATTTCTAGAACCCATACATGAATTCAGCAACATGTCAGGATATAAAATCAATGCACAGAAATCAGTTGCATTTCTATACACTAACAATGAGACTGAAGAAAGAGAAATTGAGTCAATCACATTTACAATTCCACCCAAAACCATCAGATATCTAGGAATAAACCTAACCAAAGAGGCAAAGGATCTGTACTCAGAAAACTATAGAATACTCATGAAAGAAATTGAGGAAGAAACAAAGAAATGGCAAAACATTCCATGTTCATGGATTGGAAGAACAGATATTGTTAAAATGTGTATGCTACCTAAAGTGATCTACACATTCAATGTAATCCTTATCAAAATACCACCAACTTATTTCACAGAGTTGGAACAAATAATACTAAAATATGTACGGAAGCAAAAAAGATCCCGAATAGCCAAAGGAATGCTGAAAAAGAAAACCAAATCTAGTGGCATCACAATTCCAGACCTCAAGCTCAATTACAAAGCTGTAATCATCACGACAGTGTGGCACTGACACAAAAACAGACATATAGATCAATGGAACAGAATAGAGAACCCAGAAATGGATTCTCAATTCTATGGCCAACTAATCTTTGACAAAGCAGGAAGGAATATCTAGGGGAAAAAAGTCTCTTCAACAAATGGTGTTGGGAAAATTGGACAGCCACATGCAGAAAAATGAAACTAGACCATTTCCTCACACCATAAACAAAAATAGACTCAAAATGAATGAAAGACCTAAATGTGTGACAGGAATTCATCAAAATTCTAGAGGAGAACAGGGACAGCAACCTTTGTGACCTCAGCTGCAGCAACTTTTTACTAGACACATCTCCAAAAGCAAGGGAAACAAAGGCAAAAATGAACTCTTGGGACTTAAGCAAGATAAAAAGCTTTTGCACAGCAAAGGAAACAGTTGACAAAACCAAAAGACAATGGACAGAATGGGGCAAGATATTTGCAAATGCCTTATCAGATAAAGGGCTAGTGTCCAAAATCTATAAAGAACTTGTCAAACTCAACACCCAAAGAACAAATAATCCAATCAAGAAATGGGAAGAAGATATGAACAGACAGTTCTCTAAAGAACACCTACAAATGGCCAATAGACATATGAAAAAAATGCTCCACATCACTTGGCATCTGGGAAATACAAATCAAAACCACAATGAGATACCACCTCACATGAGTCAGAATGGTTAAAATGAACATATCAGGAAATGATAGATGTTGGCTAGGATGCAGAGAAAAGGAAACCCTCTTACAGTTGATGAGAAGGTAAGCTGGTGCAGCCCCTCTAGAGGACAGTATAGAAGTTCCTCAAAAAGTTGAAAATAGAGCTACCTATGGCCCAGCAATTGTACTACTGGTTATTTACCACAAGGATAACGAATGAATGATGTAATGAAATGACAGGATGTCTGCACCCCGATGTTCATAGCAGCAATGTCCACAACAACAAACCTGTGGAAGGAGTGGAGATGTCCATTGACAGATGAATGGATAAAGAAGATGTGGTGTATATATTCAATGGAATACTACTCAGCTATCAAAAAATGAAATCTGCCATTTGCAACAATGTGTATGAAACTATAGGATATTATGCTAAATGAAATAAGTCAATCAGAAAAAGACAATTATCATATTGTGGAATTTAATTTAAAAAAAAAACAGAGGATCATAGGGGAAGAGAGGAAAAAATAAAACAAGATGAAATCAGAGAGGGAGACAAACCATAAGAGACTGTTAATCCTAGGAAACAAACGTAGGGTCACTAGAGGGTAGGAGTGGGAAAATGGCTTAACAGTGAGATGGACATTAGGAAGTACAGATGATATGATGAGTAGTAGGTATTGTATAAGATTGATGAATCTTGACCATTCAATAATACATTGTATGTTATTGAATTTAAATTTAAAAAATAAAAAAAAAATTGCCTTTCTCTTCTTAATATGCCTCTCATTCCTTTGAATATTTGGGGTGAATGAGGTAAATGATTAGCTATATAAGGAATTTTATTTATTTATTTTAAATAATGGTAACCAGAAAGAATGCATGCCTATAACATTGTACTCAGGTTTGTTTGGGAAGAGATATGCTTTTATTAATTAAGTTAATGGTAAATGGAGTAAATTTTTCTAATAACCTGCATTTTTATTCCATGAAAGCATGATATACGTTATGAATACATGTTAATAGGTATAACTCACTTTTTTATAACCTTTCACTGAAGTTTTGCAAAAACAAGACAGTTTAAAAGTCAAGTCCATGGTGCATTGATATACACAGGACAATGACATTAAATTACCATGTGCCACCTTCTGCTAGAACTTTTCCTCTGATAGAAAATTTGTTTATGTGCTTCTTATGCTCTTATAATAACATCACTTTTTGTCCGAGGCAAAAATTTTGCTTAGTTTTCAGGTTTTGCTTGCTATTTTTATATCATTAAATTATATAGTGAAGACAAAAGTTGGAATTACTCCTTTTCCTCCCTTAATAGTGAAATGCTGAATAAAAGAGGAGTAAAATCACATTTTGATAATGGATGGGATGATCCTGACATTTTTCCCCTAATGAGTTGACAACTAATCAATGTTGTTGTAGTAGAAACTGATTCTGTGTATTTAAAAACTTACATTAGGGACAGAACTTTAAAACCATCTGATGGAAACCATTTTCCACCAAATTTTCTGTTATTCTCTTATGTTTAAACATGCATGTGTATAACCTTTTTAAATTTATTTTTATTTTAGAGAGAGAGCAGGGGTGGGAGAATGGGGGAGAGAGAAAGAGAGTCTTCAGCAGACTGCCCTGAGTGTGGAGCTGTGGGGGCTCAATCTCACAACCTGAGATCATAATTTGAGCTAAAACTGAGTCTGATGCTTCCTGAATGTGCCACCGAGGTACCCCACATGTGTATAACATTTGCTCAGTTGCAAGTTTGGATAAACCTTGCTTAGGAAGCAATGTGTAAAAACACTTTAGGGAGAACCAATATACTGTTTCAACATACGATTCCAGTTATGACCTGGTTTAATTTGGGGGTACATTTTAACATAGATGAAAAAATGGACATGTCACACATTCCTGAGTAAAACTTCAATGGAAGATGCTTTTCACTTTATTGGTAATGGGAGTAAATAGTAAGGCTGGCTTGCTAATAGTTAGAATGCAGCTATTCTATGTTGCCATAAACAGTGACATTATACCTTAACCAATATTCAAAATTGGAATTCCTCTTTGACATGAGGTAACTGAGATGCCTAACAAGAGTCACCAGAAAGCTTGCCATTCTCTTCTTTTTTTTTTTTCTTTTAATTTGTGTATTCATGAGAGGCACACAGAGAGAGGCAGAGACATAGGCAAAGGGAGAAGCAGGCTCCCTACTGGGAGCCTGATGCAGGACTTGATCCCGAGACTCCGGGATCATGCCTTGAGCTGAAGGCAGGCACTCTACCACTGAGCCACCCAGGCACCCTTGCCATTCTATTCTATGAGGACTTAAGTCAAAAGTGTACCTTGGAGAGCAAGACCAAATCACACCACGCTTCATCAGAAGCATTGACAAAAGGATGTAACCACACATGTTGAATATTAGCCTAGAAAATTTTCTCAGATAGAACCAGATGTCTACTTCATCCATCACTTTGAACATTACTACTCAAGTTATCATACTGAAATTTTTAAAAATTTGAAAGGACCACAATTGTTACTGACGGAGTTAACCTCCTTTATTTAACAAATTATTTAGGTTGCATTATATGTTGGATCTCCACCAAACAGGTAGTGGGTAATATCAATTAGCTGGGAAATACACAAAGGAAAATGATTAATTCTAGGTAGTGGTAATCTCTATAAGAAAAATAAAATATATTGACAAGATAGAGATGGATACAAGGCCAGACACTACCTTAGCTAGGTTATCAAGGAGTAGTGTTACTCTAAGCAAGAAATATTTGAGCCAGGGAATATTTTAGGAATAAGAAGCAGTAAGTGCAAGGGCTTGAGTTAAGAACAAGCATCATATTTAGGTAAAAGATGTCCACTCAGTTAACCAAGTGGGAATGATGGGATAAGGATTAGTGGTTTAGGCAACATCATGCTGAATGGGTCAATTCATTTAAAAACAAATGATTATATGAGACTTAAAAGAGCTTCCAAATATATAATGCAAAAATTTGAAAGAAAAACAGGAAAAAATGGAAAAATCCATAATTGTATTTGGAAATTTTAATGTCTTTCATTAATTCATGGTACAAGTTGTTTCCACAAAAACTAATAACACATCAATCATCTTCATCTAATAGACAGCTATAAAACATTTTAGCAAATAATAGCACAATATACATTCTTTTTCAAGTGCACATAGAACATTCATAGAACAAATGAGATGGCCAAAGAATGTCTCAATAAACTAAAAAGACTGATTAAATACTGAAGTACTAGAAATATTAGAAGGAACAGTCCCATCTGTTTTTTTGAGGCCAGCATAGCCTTAAATCTAACTCTTGAAAAACACTACAGCAAAATGGAAAAATAATAAAATTACATTTATGAGCATGAATATCAAAATATTTTATGAAATACTGTCATATCTTATCCACAATATATAAGAATTAGTGAAACTCCTGGATTACGATGGTAGTTCTGTTTTTTATTTTTTGAGATGCCTCCATCTCTTTTTACTAATGGTTATACCATTTTACATCCTTACTAACAGTGCATGAGGATTCTATTTTCTCCACATCCTCAGCAACATTTCCTATCTCTTTCTGGTTTTTTTTTTTTTGTTTTTTAAATTATTTTATTTATTTATTTATTTGAGAGAGAGAGCACAAGCAGGGGACGGGTAGAAGGAGAGAGAGAGAAGCAGGCTCTCCGCTTAGCTGGGAGCCTGATGCCATGCAGGGCTTGATTCCAGGACCCTGAGATCATGTCCTGAGCCAAAGGCAGACACTTTGCCTGACCTACCCAGGAGCCCCTACCATCTCTTTTTGATAATAGCCATTCTAGCAGGTGCAAGGTGATATTTCATTGTGGTTTTGATTTGCATTTCCCTCATGATTAGTGATGCTGAGCACTTTTTCGTGTACCTGTTGGCCATTTGTGTATCTTGGGAAATATTTCTATTCATTTACTCTGTCCATTTTTAATTAGACTATTTTCTTTTCTGCTATTAAGTTTTTTTAGTTCTTTATATATTTTGGATATTAACTCCTTATCTAATATATGTTTCAAATACTTTTGGCCATTCCACCGGTTGCCTCTTTACTTTGTTAATTGTTTCCTTTGTTGTGTAGAAGCTTTTTAGTTTGATGCAGTCCTACTTGTTTATTTTTGCTTTTATTGGTGTCATATCCAAAAAATCATTGTCAAGATCAGTGTGAAGGATTTTTGTTCTCTTCTAGAATTTTTATGCTTTCAGTTTTAGTATTTAAGTTTACAATCCATTTTAAGTTGATTTTTATGATTGGCATAAGATAAGAGTCCAGTGTCACCATTTATTACAAAGTCTATCCTTAACCCACTGAGTAGTCTTGGCTGTCTTGTCAAATATTGGTTGATGATATATGCATGGATTTATTTGTAAGCTCTCAGTTTTGTTCCATATTTCCATGAAAAATGCTATCAGAATTTTGGTAAGGATTGCATTGAATCTGTGGCTTGCTCTGGGCAATACAGACATTTTAACAATATAAATACTTCTGATTAATAAACATGGTTATCTTTCCATTGATTTGCATCTTATTGTATTTCTTTCATCAATGTCTTATCATTTTCAATGTATTGATCTTTCTTTGATTCAATTTATTCCTAAGCATTTTGTGTGTTGCTATAGTGAATGAGATTGTTTTTTTAATTTCTCTTTCAAATAGTTTGTTGTTAGTGTATAGAAATGCAACTGATTTTTATTTGTTGATTTTGTATCCCGCAACTTTGCTGAATTCATTTATTAGCTCTGTTTCTTGGTAGAACTTTATTTTTTTTTATTTTAAAGATTTTATTTACTTGTTCCTGGGAGACACAGAGAGAAGGCAGAGACATAGGGAGAGGGAGAAGCAGGTGCCTCCCAGGGAGCCTGATGGGGGATTTGATCCCGGAACTCTGAGATCATGCCCTGAGCCAAAGACAGATGCTCAACCGCTGAGCCACCCAGGAGTCCCTTGGTAGAACTTTACGTATCAGATCATGTCATCTGCAAAAAGAAATGGTTTTACCTCCACCTTTCTGTTTTGGATGGGTTTATTTATTTATTTATTTACCCGACTGCTCTTTATAGGACTTCCAGTACTTTATTGAATAGAGGTGGCAAGATTGGGTAGCTTTATCTTGTTCCTGATCTTAGAGTAGAAACTTTCAGCTTTCCATCATTGAGTATGTTAGATGTATGACTATCATATATGGCCTTTATCATGTAGGGTTATGTTCCTTCTATACCAAATTTATGGAGAGCTTTTATCATGAAAAGGTATTGAATTTTGTCAAATGCCTTTTTTTCTGAATCTACTTGAAGGATCATATGATTTTTATCTATCATTCTTTTAAAGGGGTATATCACATTGATTGAAGTATGTATGCTGAGACAGCCTTGTGTCAATCAATCAGTCAATAAATCATGGTGTATGATCCTTTTCATGTGCTGTTGAATTTTGTCTTCTAGAAATTTGTTGAGAATATTTGCATCTGTATTCATCAGGGACTTTGGCCTGTAATTATCTTTTCTGGTAGCATCCTCAACTGGCTTTAGTATTAGAGTAATGCTGGCATTGTAAAAAGAATTTGAAAGCGTTCTCTTTTCAATTTTTGAGTTTGTGAAGAATTGATATTAATTATTCATTTAATGTTTGATAGAATGCACATGTGAGACCATCTGGCCCTGGCCCATCTTAGTTCAGGAGGGTTTTAATTACAGTTTCAATGTTCTTAGTCATTATTTGCTATGTTCAGATTTTCTATTTTTTCATAATTTAGTCTTGATAAATTCAATGTTTCTAAGAAATTTATCCATTTTTTCCAGGTTATCTAATTTGTTGGTGAATTAAAGTACTTAGTAGCCTCTGGTAACCCTTTATATTTCTCATTCTCTGATTACTTTTTATTTTTATTTCAGTTGTAATAGCTCTTCTTTCATTTATAATTTTGTTCATTTGCATCATCTCTTTTTTTTCTTGTTAGTCTATCCGGTATTTGTCCATTTTGTTTATCCATTAGAAAAAAACAACTCTTAGTTTCAATGATTTTTTTCTATTGTTTTTCTATTCTCTATTTCCGTTTACTGCTGCTTTAATCTTTATTGTTTCCTGCACTCTGCTAACTTAGGGCTTAGTTTGTTTTTTCTTTTTCTAGTTCCTTGAGGTGTAAAGTTAGGATGATAACTTCTATCGAGCAGTAAATTGTTCTTTTTCCACCCTCAGAGACAGATTATAGTGGCTCTGTGATATCCAAGGCTATAAATGTAGAAAATATAGAATCCCTGAATTTACATGATGTCTATTTATCTCTTTCATATATTCTTATTTTTAGTATGTCTCTAAGGACAAAAAACACATTTATTAAACTGATTATCAGACTGAGATTCTTTTTTTTTAACGATAGATATGTTTAGTTTATTAACAGCAGTAATATTAATAGTTTTCATATTCTGAGAAGCACTTATTCTAATGAGAAGTATCAAGAGTTTAATTAACTCTTCCTAAACTTAAATGACTACATGGATGTCCCCTACCATATCATACATTTGAAGACTCTACCTAAGTAAATTTATTTATTTATTTATTTGTATATGTCTTTATTGGAGTTCAATTTGCCAACATATAGCATAACACCCAGTGCTTGTCCCATCAAGTGCCCCCTCAGTGCCCATCACCCAGTCACCCCAACCTCCCGTCCAGCTCCCTTTCCACTACCCCTTGTTCGTTTTCCAGAGTTAGGAGTCTCTCATGTTCTGTCACCCTCACTGATATTTCCCACTCATTTTCTCTCCTTTCCTCTTTACTCCCTTTCACTATTTTTATATTCCCCAAATGAATGAGACCATATAATGTTTGTCCTTCTCCAATGAACTTACTTCACTCAGCATAATACCCTCCAGTTCAATCCACGTCGAAGCAAATGGTGGGTATTTGTCGTTTCTAATGGCTGAGGAATATTCCATTGTATACATAAACCACATCTTCTTTATCCATTCATCTTTCGATGGACACCGAGGCTCCTTCCACAGTTTGGCTATTGTGGACATTACTGCTAGAAACATCGGGGTGCAGGTGTCCTGGCGTTTCATTGCATCTGTATCTTTGGGGTAAATCCCCAGCAGTGCAATTGCTGGGGTGTTGGGAAGTTCTATTTTTAACCCTTTGAGGAACCTCCACAGAGTTTTCCCGAGTGGCTGCACCAGTTCACATTCCCACCAACAGTGCAAGAGTGTTCCCCTTTCTCCACATCCTCTCCAACATTGGTTGTTTCCTGTTTTGTTAATTTTCGCCATTCTGACTGGTGTGAGGTGGTATCTCATTGAGGTTTTGATTTGTATTTCCCTGACAGCAAGTGATGCGGAGCATTTTCTCATGCACTTGTTGGCCATGCCTATGTCTTCCTTGGTGAAATTTCTGTTCATGTCTTTTGCCCATTTCATGATTGGATTGATTGTTTCTTTGGTGTTGAGTTTAATAAGTTCTTTATAGATCTTGGATACTAGCCCTTTATCTGATATGTCATTTACAAATATCTTCTCCCATTCTGTAGGTTGTCTTTTAGTTTTGTTGACTGTTTCTTTTGCTGTGCAGAAGCTTTTTTTTTGATTAAGTCCCAATAGTTCATTTTTGCTTTTGTTTCTCTTGCGTTCATGGATGTATCTTGCAAGAAGTTGCTGTGGCCAAGTTCCAAAAGGGTGTTGCCTGTGTTCTCCTCTAGGATTTTGATGGAATCTTGTCTCACATTTAGATCTTTCATCCATTTTAAGTGTATCTTTGTGTATGGTGTAGGAGAATGGTCTAGTTTCATTCTTCTGCACGTATCTGTCCAATTTCCCCAGCACCATTTATTGAAGAGACTGTCCTTTTTCCAGTGGATAGTCTTTCTTGCTTTGTCAAATATTAGTTGACCATAGAGTTGAGGGCCCATATTTGGGTTCTCTATTTGTTCCATTGATCTGTGTGTCTATTTTTGTGCCAGTCTCATACTGTCTTCTTGATAACACAGATTTGTAGTACAACTTGAAATCTGGCATTGTGATGCCCCTGGCTCTGGTTTTCTTTTTCACTATTCCCCTGGGTATTCAGGGTCTTTTCTGATTCCTGATTTAGATTATTATCTGATTCTTATCAGATCTGATATTATCTGATTTCTGATTTAGATTATTTGTTCCTACTCTCTGAAGAAAATCCATAGTATTTTGATAGGGATTGCATTAAACGTGTATATTGCCCTGGGTAACATTGACATTTTCACAATATAAATTCTTCCAATCCATGAGCATGGAATATTTTTCCATCTCTTTGTGTCTTCCTTTGTTTCTTTCAGTAGTGTTCTGTAGTTTTTAGGGTATAGATCCTTTACATCTTTAGTTAGGTTTATTCCTAAGTATCTGATAGTTTGGGGTGCAATTATAAATGGGATTGACTCCTTAATTTCTCCTTCTTCAGCCTCATTGTTAGTGTATAGAAATGCCACTGACTCCTGGGCATAGATTTTGTATCATGCCACACTGCCGAATTGCTGTATGAGTTCTAACAATCTTGAGGTGGAGTCTTTTGGGTTTTCTATGTACAGTATCATGTCATCTGCGAAGAGGGAGAGTTTGACTTCCTCTTTGCCAATTTGAATGCCTTTTATCTCTTTTTGTTGTCTGATTGCTGAGGCTAGGACTTCTAGTACTATGTTGAATAGCAGTGGTGAGAGTGGACATTCCTGATCGTTGGGGAAAGGCTCCCAGTGTTTCCCCATTGGGAATGATATTTGCTGTGGGCTTTTCGTAGATGGCTTTTAAGATGCTGAGGAATGTGCCCTCTATCCCTACACTCTGAAGAGTTTTGATCAGGAATCGATGCTGTATTTTGTCAAATGCTTTCTCTGCATCTATTGAGAGGAACATACGGTTCTTGTTTTTTCTCTTGTTAATATGATGTATCACGTTGAGTGCTTTACAAGTGTTGAACCAGCCTTGCATCCCAGGGATAAATCCCACTTGGTCATGGTGAATAATCTCTTTAATGTAATGTTGGATCCTATTGGCTAGTATCTTGTTGAGAATTTTTGCATATGTGTTCCTCAGGGATATTGGTCTATAATTGTCCTTTTTTTGGTGGGTGCTTTGTCTGGTTTTAGGATTAAGGTGATGGTGGCCTCATAAAATGAGTCTGGAGGTATTCCATCCCTTTCTATCTTTTGGAACAGCTTTAGTAGAATAGGTATTGTTTCTTCTTTAAACATTTGATAGAATTCTCCTGAGAAGGCATCTGGCCCTGGACTTTTGTGTCTTGGGAGGTTTTTGATGACTGCTTCAATTTCCTCCCTGGTTATTGGCCTGTTCAGGTTTTCCATTTCTTCCTGTTCCAGTTTTGGTAATTTGTGGCTTTCCAGAAATGTGTCCATTTCTTCTAGATTGCCTAATTTATTGCCATATAGCTGCCAATAATATGTTTTCAAAATTGTTTTTATTTCCTTGGTATTGGTTGTGATCTCTCCTTTTTCATTCGTGATATTATTAATTTGAGTCTTTTTTGTTTTTAATAAGGCTGTCTAATGGTTTCCCTATCTTACTAATTCTTTCAAAGAACCAACTCCTGGTTTTGTTGATCTGTTCTATGGTTCTTCTGGTCTCTATTTCATTTAGTTCTGCTGGAATCTTTATTTATTATCTCTCGTCTTCTGCTTGGTGTAGTTTTTATTTGCCGTTTATTCTCCAGTTCCTTTAGGTGCGAGGTTAGCTTGTTTATTGCTCTCCCCTGTCCTTCCAGCTGGTCTTCTTTTTTTTTTTTTTTTTTTTTTAATTTTTATTTATTTATGATAGTCACACAGAGAGAGAGAGAGGCAGAGACACAAGCAGAGGGAGAAGCAGGCTCTACGCACCGGGAGCCCGACGTGGGACTCGATTCCGGGTCTCCAGGATCACGCCCTAGGCCAAAGGCAGGCGCTAAACCGCTGCGCCACCCAGGGATCCCCCAGCTGGTCTTCTGAGGGAGGGGCCTGCTGTGCTGGTTCTCAGGTTGTGCACCTGGGGGAGCTGCCCCACCCCCCTCCGGGTACTGGGCTCAGTGAGACCTGTTTATCCCCTGAGGCCTCTGTTCCCTGGTGGCCGGGCCCCTCCCAGGCACAGGGTGACACCAGGAGGAACAACACCACTGGCAGCGGCCAGCTCTCCAGCTCTGGAGTCAGCTCCTGCAGTAACTACCACAGTCTCCCAGTCCGCTCTGGCTTGGATGTTCTGGGGGAGGGAGTTGCTGATCTGCATAGCTTGCGGGCTCCCGCAGCAGGAGAGTCCTCGCTGTCCTGTGCCGTCCCTGCCTCCGCCTCTGGGGGAATGGAGAGGGGAGCGCAGGATCTGCAGCTGTGTCCCCCTGGCACCCTAGGATCCCAGGTCTGTGCTGCTGGAATCACGCTCCCGGGGCCGGGGCTCCCGAAGGCAGCAGGAACGCAGCCCCCTCCAGCCGCATCCACCACCCGAGCTGCTCCCGAGGCCCGGCGGCGCACTTCAGCCCTTTACCCAGCTCCGCCCAGTTTGTGGGGCACTATCCCCCAGGTGCACTTCCTCTGTTAGTGACCCAGGGTATCTGGAGGCTCCACTGCCCCTTCTGGGGTTCTCCCCGAGTTCCCGGCTGAGCACCTTTTCCTCTGGGAATAATCTGGTGCGGATTTTTAAAGTTCCTGCTTCTCCAGGGCTGGGCTTTCCTGTCCCTGAGGCTCCTGCTGCCCGGCCTTAGCCTGGCTCCTCAGGGGGCCCCTCCCCCACTGGATATTTATTTATTATTTATTTATTTATTTATTTATTTATTTATTTATTTATTTTCTGCCTTCCTACCTTGTTAGAAGTGAAAACCCTTCTCTCTGTAACATTCCAGCTGCTCTCTCTTTAAATCTCAGGTTGAATTTGTAGGCTTTCAGGATGATCTGAAAGTTACCTAGGGAAAAAAAAAAAAGTTATCTAGGTAAATTGGTGGGGACAGGTGACTTGGGGGCCCTACTCCTCTGCCATCTTGCCCCGCCCCCTACCTAAGTCCAGACTGCGATTCTTCAACTAAATACAAATTACTTTTTTAAGGGTAATATACCCATTTATCACTATTGTATACATTTTTGCTTAGATTTCCATATTTTACATCTCAAAAATGAAGGCTAAACATAACTAGCTGTTTCCTAAATGGATGACTTTAGTAGTTTTGAGCTCAACTCTAAAAATAACTTTGATCCCTAAAGAAATGGGAGAAAGAACAGAAACTAAAATTGGCCATTGGCATTACTGGTTTGAGTTGACCCCGTCAAAAGTTGAGCAAGCACAATGCCAGTTACAATGATACCTCTGCCTTTCAGTTCACAAACTATTCACTTTCTCATTTGCACATATTTGCTCCTCTGAATTCTGTGGGTAGAGAATCAGTCTTTACATCTCCAAATTTGCTAAACATTAACTCCTCTAAGGAGGGTTTTCCTGGGACCCTACAAAGAAAATAATTTCACGTGAATCTGAATTCCCACAGTGCTTTGGATTTTTACACCATTTATTACTTTCTGGTATGTAGTATTTTCCTCTTCTCCTTGATTATAATAAGCTCATTCATGCTGTAGTTCATTTTAGCATTGTTTGCCAAAGTGGTATCTGCAGAATTTGAGTTGAGTGTTAATCTGAGAAGTCAAAACTATGTGTATTCTTATACACATATGTTCTTTATTTTCCTTATCTGCTGTTTATATTTCCACAGTTCAAAAGCACTAGTGGGTAATACCAGTGGGTAAAACCACTGGTGCCTTAGCACCAAGGCAGTGGCACCAAACTACAGAGTAGTCGCAATATCCTTCACCACTGCACACTCACAGTTCGAAAATGATGCCCTTTTATACCTAAAAGTGTCACTTATGAAACAAAAACAAAATTACTTTATTAAATCTCCATCCCTGAGTACACATCCTTTTAATATTCTTTGTGAAGATGGGACATATGCATAGAACCCTCTGTAGTATACCAAAGTACATGGTTATCTCAAGACAAAACACTTGGGAGATTTAATTGTGGCCTGAACACTTTTTTCATGGATCTCTGCTATTACTTGCAAGAAAAACCGACATATGCAATGTAGTTATTCAGGCCTTGGATTTTGGCAGACATTTTCTCAAAAATGAATGAAGTGAGTCTATTACATCAAAGAAAACAAATGACAGTATTTGTTATCAGTGATAAAATACAAGCTTTCAAAAGAAAATTAGAATTGGGGAAACATTTATTTCATCTGCTTCACTCAGGACAACATATCACAACAGCTACAATGCTGAAGCAGATAGGACAATCTAGCTGTTGTTTCATAAGATAGACATTAAAGAGATTTACAAAAAAACAGTTACAACAGTGACACTCTTCAGTAATTTATCTTGTGATAGAAAAACTTATTTTTATAAGAAGATGATATTTAAGTTAACATATAATTGGTTGATTGTTACTTTTAACCAAATTGATAGATATTTTTTAATTTGTTTAATTTCAAATATAATATTTATTGATAGAAGTGACCTGCACACAAGTAGCTCCTTAAGTTCTGAGTACCTTTTAAGGGTACGAAAGTGTCCTGAGGACATGCAAGAGAGCACTGGGCAAATTCTCTGATGATTAACAATGTTCAGCAGATGGTATTCCCATGAAAATGGATCATGAAGAGGACTTCTGTTTAGCAAAATTAACAGAATCCAAAACACAACATGAAATAGGAAGTTAAAGTTTAATTTTTCAACTTCACAATTGAGTACCTGACGACATTTCTAAGCTACCCACATTGGTTCATATAGCTATAGTTGATTCCTTTGCATTGTTGTAACCAACCCTCTGTTGCAGTAATATGCACAATTTGTTTTTCTATTCTTTTTGTTTTCTCTCATGGACATGTCTTTGTTTTTCTTAAGTGTTTTGCTATTATAAAAATGCATTTGGTGGACAAACATTGTTATGTTTTGATTCTCATGTGCAAGAGGTTTTTCCCCTTTTTAAATGGGTGTATATATATATATATATATATATATATATATATGATAATAGAATTACTGAGACATCAGATATAGACTTCTTCAAATTTAATAAATACCAGACTATTTTCTATAGTGATTTACCAGTTTATGTTCCTACTAGAGTGTAAAAATAAGTTGCTTCACTTAGTCATAAACATTTAATGACAGTATTTATCAGTGATAACAAAAACAAATTATCTATTATTTTCCAATTTGATGGTTGCAGATGACATTGTGTTGTGAATATTATTTGTCTTTGCCTGATTATCAATGAGCAGAAATGCCTTTTGATGATTACTGGCCATTTGAGTTTCTTCTTTAAAATTCTTGTCTTGGGTTCACTTTTATACTAGGTTATTTGTCTTATTGTTTTTTAAAGAGTTTTCTAAAACATACTTTAAATATTCCCTTTCTTCAGTTGTATTTTGTTACAAATATATTTAAGGTGGTTTTGACTTAACTTTTCAGATACCCTATAAATCAATCTTCTTATCTAGTTTCTACATTTTCCTAGGTATTCTGCAATATAAAATGTCTTATTTCTGTTCTTGCCAAATGCTGGCTTAGGACAGCTTTAAGCATTCTTTGGTTTTCTATGCAAGGTACTCATTATCCATCCAAATTTTAAACTCCAAAATTTTGTTGTTGTGTCCTTTCCTGTTTTTTGTGGGTTTTGATTTATGTTTTTCTAGTATCTTTACTGTAATCTCAATGGACTTTTGGTTAATGGACGAAAACAAAGTGTGTCTTTATTGTTATACCAGGCTTAACTAGAAAAGATTTTCAGTATTTGATATGGGAATTTAAAAAGTAAGTAAAACACTCATAATTATTTTGAAGCTCTGGTGAACAAAAAAACCATCTGCTTATATTTGTTTAACTGGACTCTTTCAGCAGTTTTATTTGATAGTCTTGTGTTTCCAGGATACTTTCACATATGTGCTCTTATTCTGCCCTCAAATGTATTATATACAACCGGTCTTACTAGATCCATCACATATGAAAGGGTACCACAGTTCAGAGGTCTAAATTAGCTTGATCAGGAATACCACTAGAGAGATAAAACAAGAAATTAAACCATGTTTTTCAGAATCCACCTGCAGCCTCCTCTACTACAGAAAAATAAACCCAATTACCTAAAATAGGCACTTAACTCAATAGACTTAAAACAATAAATCATCTGGGAGCTATTTTAATTCAGAACAGGAAGAATGTAGAAAATGCTGCATGTTTGACATTAATGCAGGACATATTGAACAATGCATTTTCTGGTTTCTCTAATAAAAGGAAAACATGCTCTTGAGCATTGCATTTAATTTTTGATGCAGTTTGTTCCAAGTCTTTTGAGAAAAATTTACTAATCCTTAGGGTTGGAACAAATGTTTCTAGATAATCCTGACTTGAGCCTTATAGAATTGAATTCAGTTTCTGACATATAGATTTTGCTACTGCAAATTGATTTTCAATTATTACTGAAATTTTTGTGTGAAAGAGATGATATAAACAATATCTATTATAAAGGTAACTGGTAACATTTTGTTGACTTCTGAGATGAAATACAATGGGAAAATGCTATTGCTTTCGAACAATCACCTCTTTCCAAAATGAAAACATCACAGTTTTCTTAGAGTCATGGGATTGCTCAAGATTTGCACTAGCAGGTAGCCTGGGTGGCTCAGTGGTTTCGCACAGCCTTCAGCCCAGGATGTGATCCTGTAGACCGAGGATCGAGTCCCATGTCAGGCTTCTTGCAAGGAGCCTGCTTCTCCCTCTGCCTGTGTCTCTGCCTCTCTCTCTCTCTCTCTCTCTCTCTCTCTCTCTCTCTCATTCCCTATGCCTTCCATGAATAAATAAATAAAATCTTAAAAAAAAATTGCACTAGCCATTTCAGAGGCTCTGACATGCTTTTCCCTTTTGTGCTTTGATTTTTGTATTACCAACTACAATGATTCATGGTGAATTCATGATGAATGAAATGTAAACAAAATAATATGTTATTAAATTTCTTTGAATAACAGCATCTGTAGTTTGCACTTCCTGAGTGTACATGGACTTTTCCTTAGTAACAAATATGTGTAGTTTGTAATTACTTTGTAATATATCTGATGCATTTTGAAGTTGACTTCATATTTACATGTATTTTTTTATATTCACAAGAAGCTCTTACACAAGTAGGGTTACCTAATGTATATCTCTGGGAGTGTACAACTTGAGCATGGGATGTGGGATGAAGAGTACTTTCCGTAAGAGTTTTGGAGAACAAATGGGAGCAAGCCCATTTGCTTCCTGGCAGAAGAATATGAGGCAAAGGGTCCCAGACAAAGGAGAGTCCAGGATGATGCAACCACCAATGAAAGTAATACTAGTGCAAAAAGAGGAATTTGTACTTGGAAGAAAAGACAATGACTATGGAATAGTAAAACTGAGGATGAGATGAAGTTATAAAGTCAAGGCTTACAGACATATCATTAAGGACAATGAAGATTCTCCTGAGCAGTATCTTGTTCAGAAGACATGAGAGATCCATGAAAGGACTGGAAACTGAGAAGTTGCCTGATTAGACATTTGCATTTTTAAAAGATTTTATGTTTGTAATTCAGAAAAATAACATAAGCATCAGGGGACAGGATAAATCAGGTTTTGTTTTTTTGTTTTTTTTGTTTTTTTTTTTTTATGTGGGACACCATGTGATCAGTGTGGTTATGGACATTGAAACATGGAATAATAACAGAATAAACCAAATAGAGACCAAGGGAGGTGGAAAGACTTAGAGGCTGCGTAAGTTTCAGAAGTAATAGGAGGGCATTTTAAAAGAACAAAATAGCTCACTTAATGTGGAAGACAGAAGTAAAGGAAGAAATCAGTTTCCTGGGTTAGAAGACTGGAGTATGACAGTACCATGGAAGGAGACAGGCTCTGTGGAAAGATGGGTGTGTTTGGGGTGGGCAAAGGCTAACTTCCAATTTCAACATGTTGATTTTGAAGACTACACAGAGGAAACATATGGTAGGATGTTGTATATGTTCGAATTCAAGAAAAACTGTAGCCTAGAGATGTAAAATCAGTGACTGATTCTTGATTGGATATGGCAAAATAGGCTCTGGACTTGAAAGCACTGGTATAGTGAGAAGAGAGTTCCCAAGGGGAATAGCATAGAGTGATTTGGAAAAAAAAAAAGTTGACTAAATATTTTGATGTAGAAGACCCTAAGTTACATCAAAAGAGAATATATTATTTTCAAAAAATGCAATTTGTTTCTCATTGTGCATTGATAAAGTATATATCTTAGCTAGACATTAAAATCCTGTATAATCTGGCCTCACTTGCTTTGTAAGAATGAAGTAAAGAGGACGAAACTCATGGAAGGAGGAGACAGAGGAAGAAGAAGAGCAAGAGGGAGAGAAAGAATGTTAAGCGGTTGAATTCAGTGATTTGTGGAAATTACACGCTGAGAGTTGGAGAGCTTGACTTGGCTATCCGTCACTTGGGAGGAAAAATAACTATTGGGGAGAAATACATTAGATGAAAGAATCTTCACCCTGGCTCTTGTCAGGGCAGTGCTGTGAACAGCCTTTGGGTGGGAAAGTAGTGCAACAAAGCCAGAGGGAAAATGAGACAGCACCAAGAGTTGACCCTGAAGTCAACGGATTGTTAACAACCACATAGTAGCTAATAGAACGTTATCGTCCATTATAGCATCTGTCTTCAGTACTCTAACACTGTATTTTATCCAGAGAGCTGGGATGTATAGGGGTATCTGAGGCAAATCTGTAAAGCCAAATCATCCTAGTGTGATCTATATCTGCTGGGTTACCTGTTTATAAAGACACAGCACTCTAATTCTGCTCCTACCATCTGACTACTCTGGGAATTCCACTGGGGAAATGTTCTAACCTCCTGACTTTGGTGGATGCCCCCTTTACTACATAAGTGGAGCTTGAACACAGATCTTTTCTCTCAAACACCACTGCAAGGCACAGCCGAAATCATATTGAAACATTTAGGAAGACTACTAATGGCTTAAGGAAAGTAGAAAGAGATTACACTTAGTGTAATTTGGCTGCTTTTGAGGATCATAGTTCCAGCCTCTTTCTCAAGGAGTTTTTAACTCTCTGCTTCCAGATTCAACTGGCCAGATACCTTGGCCAGTTATTCTACCTCCCTTTTGATGAGACTCACTTCACCTGCAGCTATTGATTTTCTAGTTTTAAATTTTGACAAATATCTATATTATCATAATGTCAACTATATTAATTGAAAAACAATTTCTCTTTTACTGTTGCTTCTGAGTATTCAAAAATATAATTTCTCAGAAATGTGGGTCTTCCTATTTTTACAAATGTCCTATAGAAAAGAGTTAAGTATTAACAATTTATCCTCAGAGATTTATTTAACTTTCAAAGTGTTGCTACTTATGTGCTCTTATAATAGCAGATTATTGCAGTTGTAGTTTAAAATTCAAAAGAGCAAACTGACAAGATTAAGACTTCAAAATTATCACTTATATTGAATTCTACCTTTTCAAGATGAATGTATCTTTACAATTGTATCCTTTAGCAATACAAACTATTGAACTGAAAGATGTAAATTTGTGAGTTTGAGCTACCTTTTGTGTTTGCTTTTTCCCATTTTCTTCCCCCCCCCCCATTTTAATGTTCTCCTTGATCTCAGAGAACCTGATAAAAAAAGACTCTTCTTTGAGCTTTATATCACCATGGGCTGGCTGAATATGCTTGAAATGTGGCCACATTAAAATGTGGTCAAAAATTAACAGGAAATTACTTTTTGTTTTTCGTATACAAGCTTAAAATTGTTAAGGAGAATAAAATATTACTCTCCTGCTATTCAGATGCCTTACCGTGGTTGGTGTGACATGATGAACAATTATGAAGAACTTTGCACGTGAACACGTTCTGTTCCAGTATCAGGTTCACAGACCCTAGAACAGTACTGGGTTCTTAGTGGGCACTCAAATATTTGGTGATGTGTAAATAGATATAGTCTTATGAAATATATAAACTTATACCAACAGTTAGAAATAGTATGTGTTTTGGCCATCTTAAAAAGTATGGCTATAAATCAGAGGATAAACTTTGATCTTATGAATATTTCTCTAGCATTCTTATCAAAGAATAAGTCATTCCTTATTTACAGGTTTTTGAATTTGCCTTAAGATTATTTCATGTGTGTCTGAAATTAAGAAAACAAAAAAACCCAAAACCCGTAGAAACTAACCTTTTTACTCCACAAGGAAAAAAAAATTAAAGAAATACTGGAACTTTGAGTCAGGTGTTTTTAATAATTAGAATAGAACAGAGAGCTGCATTCTGCAGTGATGAACTTCACAAAAATAGCTTTGTTTTCTGAAAGGAGTACAGATGGCTTAATATTGCTGTATTTATTTACGTGAAGTCAGTGTAATGTAAATATTAGTCTCCATGCCCAACCAGGGACTCTGATTCACTTTGCTCTAGCAAATTCTCTACTTGGAAAGGTAAACATTTTATATCACAGTGCAGTCAGTGATAGTAATGAGATATTAGAAAACTGTTGTATGTATAGAAAACATTTTGCAGCCTAGTGATTTATTCAAAGCAAAGACCAAGAAAAGCATGCTAGTCAAAATCACCCAAAAGTCCTTTTGTGCTGTATTGCTGATGTTTTTTCTCTTGTGTCTGATCTTTGTTCTCATCTCTAGATAGAGTCTTTTAAACTGGAAAATGTACAATTGACTTAGTATTGCTTAATTTAACTAAGTGAAGTAATTAAACTTATATGATAGTTTTCATGCCCAGCCAGGCACACCTGTCCAGCTCGTACTGGCTTATTATCTTCCAGCCAGTCAGCAGGGTATGTCACCCATTTAATTAAGTCCTCTCTGAATGATTTCATCAACAGTTACACAAGTAACTCTTGCTATGCAGGTACTGTGCATGTTTGTTATATTTATGCCGAAATATTTATTTTTCCTTGGGTAATCCTAAATAGCATTGCATTTTTAAATTTGGTTCCTGTTTGTTTGATGTTAGTATGTAGAAATGAAGTTGAATTTCATATTTTGACCTTGTATCCTGTAAGTTTACTAACCATTAGTAATAGATCTTTTGAGAAACTCTTTGGGATTTCCTATATAGACAGTTATGTAGTCTGCAAATAGAGACAGTTTTACTTTTTCCCCTCCAATATTTAGACTGGCTAGAATTTAAACTATGTGAAAGAAGAAAGAAAGAAAGAAAGAAAGAAAGAAAGAAAGAAAGAAAGGAAAGAAAGAAAGAAGGAAGGAAGGAAGGAAGGAAGGAAGGACTGTAATGAAGACATACATAAAATACAAGACTACCCGCAATAAGACGAACCATAACCATCAAACATCCCCCATTGACTCAAAAAAGACCAACAAAAGAAAAAGAAAAAGAAAAAGAAAAAGAAAAAGAAAGAACAAACTGCTATCTTGAATGGAATTATTACAGCAGGCTTTATTGTCTTCTCAATATGGGGGGGAACATGCTACCTTTTCACTATTAAGTCTGATGTTAGCTGTGGTTTGGAGGTTTATTATTGATTAAAAATTATTTATTTATCTATTTATCTATTTATTTATGAGTGAGCACTAGTTGGTGGGGAGGGGCAGAAGGAAAGGGAGAAGCAGACTCCTTGCTAACAGGAAGCACCAATGTGGGCTTGATCCCAGGGTCCTGGGATCATGACCTGACTTGAAAGCACAGGCTTAACCAACTGAGCCATCTAAGTGCCCCTGGGTTTTGTTATTGTTGTTGTTAATGAGTCTTTTTATTTGTTTTGTGAGAGTGGCTGTTGAATTTTATCGAATTATTCTTCATCTATTAATGTGAGTTTCCTTCTTTAAAAACAGTGGATAACACTGACTGACATTCAAAGATTGAACTAGCCTTGTATACCTGGAACCATTGTTTGATTTGGTTTCCTAATTTATTTTTGAGGTTTCTTACCTCTAAGTATATAAGAGAAATATCCTTCTTTAGTATTCTTCTCTGTATGTGTTGTCCTTGTCTGCTTTGGGCATCACTTGATACTGGATTCATAAAACGAGTTGAAAAATGCTCCCTCCTCCCCCTCTATTATTTTCCCAAAAATGTTATATATAAAATGGTCTCAATTCCTCTTTAAATATTTGGCAAAAGTCTTCAGTAGCCATCTCAGCCTAGAGATTACTTTTCAGAAGATTTTAATACAAATGTAAATTATTTAATCGTATTAGACAATTTGTTTTATCTTTTTTTTCTTTTCTTCCAAGTTTAATGGTCTGTTGTCCACAGGAAATGATTCCATTTCTCAGATTGGTGAATTCAAAATGGAAAGTTTTTTTATAGTAGCCCCTTATGATGATTTCAATGACTGCAGGAGCTTTTTTGATATTCTCTATTTCATTCCATACATTTGAGATGTGTATTTTCAGTGTTTTTATCTTTGTCACTCTTGATAAAGACTTAATATTTTATTTTGTTTTTAAGAACCAGATTTTACCTTGCTAATTTTTACTAAAGGATGCATTGACCTACATTCTTATATTTATCTTCTTTTGGCTTACTTTAGATTTATTTTGCTCCTTTTCTAGTTTTTTGATGTGGGAACTTGGATTATTGATTTGAGATATTCAGTCTTTCCTAACATAGGCATTTAAGTGCTATAAATTTCGCTTTCAGAACTGCTTTGTGTGTATGCAATAACTTCTGATGTTGTATTTTCATTTTCAATAAATTTACTGAATTTTTAAATCTCCTTTGATACTTTCTCTTAGGACCAAGGAATATTTATAATTTTGTGTTTAATTTCTACATTGTTGAAGATTTTTCTCTTGTCATAAAATTTGTTAACGTTTGTTTCATGATCCAAAATGCAATCTGTCTTAATGATTGTTCCACAGACACATGAAGAGAACATATATTCTAACTTTGCTAGGTGGAATGCTCTATAAAATCCATTAGATCTTTTTAGTTGATGGTGCTGTTAATTTCTGTATCTTTGTTGATTTTTTAGCCAATATAAACTGTTGAGACTGGAGTGCTTAAGGCCTCAACTAAAACTGTAGGGTTGTCTATTTCTTCTTTCAAGATCTCTTGGCTTTTGTTACATGTATTTTCAAGTATTATTTAAAAGATAAAAGTTAGGGTTGCTATATATTCATTCTTGGTCAATTAATGTTTTTTATTAAAATAAGATTTAAATAAATAAATAAATAAATAAATAAATAAATAAATAAATATGTATTTATTTATTTAGGGGAGAGAGAGAGTGGGGAAGTGTACAGGGAGAGAGAGAATCCCAAGCAGACTTCCCACTCAGCACAGAGTCTGGGGTGGGACTCAATCCTAGGACCCCTGAAATCATGACCTGAGGCAAAATCAAGAGTCCCTGCTTACCCAACTGAGCCACCCAGGAGTCGCTTTTTCACTTAATGTTTTTATCATTATACAGTATTGCTCTTTGTCCCTAGTAATTTCTTTGCCCTAAAAACTATTTTATCTGAAATTAATGTAGCTATTTCTGCTTTAAAAAAAAAAAAAAAGAAAGAGAGAGAGAGAGAGCAGCACAGGTAGTCCAGCAGTCAGCAGTTTGTGCCACCTTCAGCCCAGGGTATGATCCTGGAGACCTGGGGACTGAGTCCCGCAAAGGGATCCCTGCATGGAGCCTGCTTCTCCGTCTGCCTGTGTCTCTGCCTCTCTCTGTTGTGTGTCTCTCATGAATAAATAAAAATAAAATATTTATAAATAAATAAACAAACAAATAATTTATTGTTTATTATTATAAAATAATAAATCTTTTATTTATTTATTGATGACACAGAGAGAAAGAGGCAGAGACATAGGCAGAGGGAGAAGCAGGCTCCCTGCAGGAAGCCTGATGTGGGACTCGATCCCCAGACATGGGATCATGCCCTGAGCCAAAGGCAGATGCTCAACCGCGGAGCCACCCAAGCATCCCTATTCCTGCTTATTTTGCTTAATATTTAAATTTTATGTTTTCCCATTCTTTTAACATATATCATTATGTTTGAACTAAGCTTCTTTTGGAAAGGTTATAGTTCTGTTGGGATCTTTAATCCATCAACCGGTTTCTTTTAATTGGAATATTTTGATCATTTCCATTTAAATAAATGACGTTAGAGCATAAGTCGGCCATTTTATTTGTTTTATTATATTCTTCATGTTTCTCATTTCTGTTTTTTTTTTTTTTTAATTTTATTTTCCTCTGATTGGTTACTTGAACAGTTTTAGAATTCCATTTTGAGGGACGCCTGGGTGGCTTAATGGTTGAGTGCCTGCCTTCAGCCCAGGGGATCATCCTGGCATCCAGGATCTGGTCCCACATCGGGCTCCCTGCATGGAGTCTGCTTCTCTCTCTGCCTTTGTCTCTGCCTCTCTCTCTCTCTCTGTGTCTCTCATGAATAAGTAAATAAATAAAATCTTAAAAAACAAAAATAAAAAGAATTCCATTTTGAGGGACACCTTGGTGTCTTAGTTGATTAAGCAGCCAACTTTTGGTTTAGGGTCAGGTGGTGATCTCAGGGTCCTGGGATTGGTCCCATATGGGGCTCCATGCTCAGTGGAAGTCAGCTTGAGGATTCTCTCTTCCTCTTTCTCTGCCCTTCCCCCAGCACACGCTTATGTTCTCTCACTCTCTTTCTCTAAAATAAATAAATAAATCATAAAAAAATCCACTTTGATTCGATTTTGATTTATTCATGTATTTGACTACATTACTATTTAAATTTTCCTTGGTAGTTGTTCTAGTGTTATAATATAGTTATGCAACTTATCACAGACTACTGGTATCAATATTTATCACTCTAAACAAAGTATCAAAACTTTATGGTTATCTTATAAAACTGAAAATCTATATTCATTAAACAACTTCTCATTCTCCCTATCCTCAGACTGCCTACTACCAGTCTACTCTCTGTCTCTGTGATTTTGACAATTCTAAGTACCTCATATAAGTGAAATAATACTATATTTATATTTTTGTGACACATTTATTTCATTTAGCATAATGTCTTCAAGGTTCCTCAAAGCTGTAGCATATTCCAAAATTTTCTTCCTTTTTAAGGACAAATAAAATTTTAATATATATATATATATATATATATATATATCGCATTTTTTATACCCATTCATCTATTGGTGGACACTTAGATTTCCTCCATGTTTTAGCAATTCTGAATAATAGTGCTATGAACATGGATGTACAAATACATCTTGAAGATTCTTCTTTCCCAGTTTTTTTTATGTATCTCTAGAAGTGGAATTTCTGGGATGGTAATTCTATCTGTATTATTTGAAGAATCACCATACTGTTTTCCACAGCATCTATACCACTTTACATTCATACCAACAATGTACAGATAGTCCAGCTGTTTCACATCCTGTTATTTTCAGTTTTATTTATTATTGTTTTTTAATACCAGTCATCCTGACAGGTGTGAGGTTGTATCTATTTGAAGTTTTGATTTGCATTTCCCTGGTTAGTGATGTTGAATATCTTTTCATGGGCATATTGTTCATTTGTGTATCTTCTTTGAAGAAATATGTTTTCAGTGTCTTTGCCCATTTTTCGATCAGGTTGTTTTGTTTTGTTTTGTTTTGTTTTTTTGTTCTCTGTGTATTCTGGATATTAATCCATTATCAGAAACATGGTTTGCAAATATTTTTCTTTCATTATATGGGTAATCTTTTTACTCTCTCAATAGTGTCATTTGATGAACAAATTATTTTTAATTTTAATGAAGTCCAATCTGCCTACTTTTTTTTCTTTTGACTATGCATTGGGAATCATATCCAAGGAATCATTGCAAAATCCAGAGTTGGGAAGCTCTTGCCTTATGTCTTCTAAGAATTTTGTACATTTTAGGTCTTCCATTTGAGTCTTTGATCAATTTTGAGATTTTTTTTTATTGTATCAGGAAAGGGTCTGAATTCATACTTTTGCATGTGAATATCTAGTGTTTTCAACATCATTTGTTGTCAGGCTGTTCATCCATTGAATAATTTTGTCACTTTGTCAAAAATCATTTGACCATGCATGTGAGACTTTCTTGCTGGTCTTCCTATCCCACTCCATCGATCTATCTATCTATCTGACTTTCTGCAAGTACTACACAGATTGTTTTGATTACTGAAATTTTCAGTAAATATTAAAATAAAGACCTGTGTGAGTCTTTTAGCTTTTTTTTTCAAGGTTTTTTTTTTTAACTAGTTGGGATACGTTCAGATTCTATATAAATATTGGGATGTAATTTTTTGTTTTTGTCAAAAAATTCCATTGGGTATTTTGATAGGGATTGTATTGAAGCTTTAGATGATGATGAGTATTATTGACATCAATATTAAATCCTCCAATTCATGAATATGGGATGAGTGTCTGTGTATTTATATTATCCTCAATTTCTTTCAACAATGTTTTGTAGGGTTCATCATACAAGCCTTTAATTTCATGATTAAGTTAATTTGCAAGTATTTTATCCTTTTTGATGTTATTGTAAATGGAATTGCTCTTGTAGTTTTCTATTCAGATTGTTCATTGTTAGTGTATAGAAATGCAACTTATTTTTGTCTTTTTCTTTTGTATCCTGCTAATTTACTAACTTGATTTATTAGTTTTAACAATATTTTTGCATGTGGAAACTTTAGGGTTTTTACATATAAGATCTTATAATCTGCAAACGGAATTAATTTTACTTCTTCCTTTCCAATTTAGACACCTTTATTTCTTTTACTTACCTAATTTCTCTGGCTGGAACATTCAAGACTACATTGAATAGAATTGGTGAAAGCAGACATCCTTGCCTCCTTCCTGGTCTTACAGGAAAAACTTTCAGTCTTTCAACATTAAGTATTAATTTTGTTATGGGAATATGTAGATTTTAATTTATTGAGACATTGTTCATCTATTTGAGCTTGCTGAGTAGTTCTATCAAGAAAAAAGTGTTGAATCTTGTTGAATGCTTGTTCTGTACCAATTGAGACGATCATGTGGTTCTTACCCCCTTTATTTTGATAACATAATATATTACATCAACTGATTTTATTTTAGGATTTTATTTATTGATTTGAGAGAGAGAGAGAGAGAGAGAGCACAAGCAGGGGGAGTAGCAGGCAGATGGAGAGGGAGAAGCAGGCTCTTCTTGGAGCAGGGAGCCTGATGTGAGACTTGATTCTAGGACCCTGGGATCATGACCTGAGCCAAAGGTAGGTGCTTAACCAACTGAAGCCACCCGAGCGCCCACATCAACTGATTTTTACATGTTAAGCCATCTTTGCATTCCACAGATAATCTCCACTTGGTCATGGTGTAAAATCCTTTTAATATGCTGCTGAATTTGGTTTGCCAAAATTTTGTTGAGGATTTTTAACTAATTGTTCCTAAGTGATATTGATCTATAGTTTTTTTAAGATTTATTTATTTATTCATGCAAGACAGAGAGAGGCAGAGACACAGGCAAAGGGAGAAGCAGACTCCATGCAGGGAGCCTGACATGGGACTCCATCCGAGGTCTCCAGGATCACGCCCTGGGCTGAAGGTGGCACTAAACTGCTGGGCCACTGGGGCTGCCCTTGCTTTTGATTTTAATGTTACATTAATAAAATAATCACCAACATCTATGTCAAAGAGCTTACTGCTTACTTTTTCTTATAGAATTGTTATGGTTACAAATCTTCTTGGCTTCCTTGTCATAAAATAGTTGACTGTATATGTGTGGGTTTATTTCTGAGTTTTTTATTCTGTTCCATTGATCTCTTTTTTATAACTATGCCATACAGTTTTTAAATACTGTAGCTACTTAATACAGTTTGAAATCAGGGAGTGTGATGATTTTAGGTTCTATATTTCCTAGTGATTTGGTCTTAGTTTTTTGTTTCTAGGAATTTGTCCATTTCATCTGGACTATTCAATATTTTGACATATAATTCTTTATAGTACTCTCATAATCTTTTTAAGTTCTATTGATTTGGCCGTAATGTCTCCACTTTCATTTATGAATTTATGAATTTGGGTCTTCTTTCATTTTCTTTTCTTTTCTTTTCTTTTCTTTCTTTTTTTTTTTTTTTTTTGTACCTGTAGCTAAAATTCTAAAATTTTGTCAATTCTCTTGATCTTTTTAAATAATTTTTGGTTTCATTGATTTTCTCTATTGTTTTTCTAATATCTATTTTTTAGAAGATTTTATTTATTTATTTTGGGGGAGATTGAGGGAGAGAATCTCAAGTAGACTCACCACTGAACATTAGGCCTGACTTGGGAGCCCAATATTACAACCCTGAGCTCATGACCTGAGCTAAAATCAAGAGTTGGCTCTCCTAATCAACTGAGTACCCAGATGTCCCTCTAATATCTATTTTGATTATCTCTGGCATAATCTTTATTACTTCCTTCTCTCTTCCAGCTTTGGAGTTATTTTGCCATCTTCCCTCCATGTCCTTAAGTTGTCATGTTAGGCTGTTGATTTGAGATCATTCTTGTTTTTAATGTAAGAGTTTCCATCTATTGATTTCCTCCTTAGCATTATTTTTTCTGTGTCCCATGTTTTGGTGGGTTGTGTTTTGTTTTCAGTTAACTCTATGTATTTCCTAATATCTCTTGTGATTTTTTTGAACTATAACTTGTTTAAGATGTGTTGTTTACTTTCTGTACTTTTTTGGTCTGATTTTCTATCCATTATTCAGAGTGGAGCAGTGAAGTCCGCAACTATTATATACCTGTGTACATCTCCCTTCTGTCAGTTTTTGCTTTATATATTTTGATAATCTGTTACTAGATGCACAAATATTTATAATTATTTTATCTTCTTCATGTATTACACATTTTATTAGTATACATTGTGACTCTCTGTCTCTTATAAACATTTTTGATTTAAAGTCTATTTTACCTGATAATTGTATAGCCACCATTACACTTGTTTGGTTACTATTTGCATGGAATAAATTTTTCCATTTAATTTCTTTGTGTCTTTTCATACAAGATGAATATCTGGTAGATAGCACATAGTAGAATTATAAGATTTATCCACTCTGCCAATCTCTGCCTTTTGTTTTTAGAGTTAAATTCACTTATACTTAAAGTAATCACTGATAAGGGACTTAATTCTGTCATTTTTCTATTTATTTTCTTTACCTCATAGGTTTTTGTTCTTTATTTACTACCTTCTTTTCTATTTAGTTGATACTTTGTAGTGAAATGTTTAAATTCTCATTTCCTTTTATGTATATTCTATTGCTAATTTATTCATGGTTACTATGGGGATCACATTTAACATTCTAAAATTATAACACTCTAATTTAAATTTATATTAACCTAACTTTAATAATATACAAAAATCCTGCTTCTTTATACTTCTATCTATATTGTTTTCGGATGTTGATGTCACAAAATTACATCTTTATATATTCTATGCCCCCAAATATGAACTAATAATTCTTTTAAATGTATTAGTCTCTTAAACTAGGTCGAAAACCAAATGTGGAGTTATAAACCAAACTTATAATAATACTAGCTTTAGATTAATAATTTAAAAAATATGTTAATCTCTTAAATTATGTAGAAGACAAAAGGTTGGAATGCCTGTGTGACTCAGTCAGTTATATGTCTTCTTTCAATGAAGGTCATGATGTTTGGCTCCTGTGATTGACTGTCGTGTCAGGCTCCCTGCTCAGTAGGGAGTCTGTTACTCTCTCTCCCTTTGCCCCTCTCCTCCTACTTGTGTTCTCTCTCTCTCTCAAATAAACAATTTTTTTAAAGGTAGCATTATAGTTACAATAATACTAGTTTTTTTTTTAAGTTGCCAATGTATTACCTTTCTTGAGAATTGTTTTTTTTTTTTAAGATTTTATTTATTTATTCATGAGAGGCAGAGAGAGAGAGAGGCAGAGACACAGGTGGAAGGAGAAGCAGGCTCCGGCAGGGAGCCTGACATGGAACTCTATCCTGGGTCTCCAGGATCACACCCTGGGCCGAAGGTGGCGATAAACCGCTGAGCCACCCGGGCTGCCTGAGAATTGCTTTTATATCTCCAAATTACTGTGGAATATTCTTTCATTTCACCCAGCAGGACTCACTTGAGCATTGTTTGTAGGGCTGGTTTAGTCTAATGAAGTCTCTTAGCTTTTGTTTTATAAAAATGTTCTAATATCCCCCTCACTGTTGAAGGGACGTTTTGCCAGATATAGGTATCTTGGTTGACAGTTTGTTTTGTTTTGTTTTCCAGTTGCACTTTGAATATATTGCCTAGTGCTTTCTGACCTCCACAGTTTCTGATGAGATAACTGCTGATAATCTTATTGAGGGTCAATTGTTTATTAAGTACCAATTTTCTCTTGCTGCATTCAAGTTTTTCTCTTTGTCTTTGGCTTTTATTAATTTAACTAAAATTGGCTTGGTGTGGGTATCTTTATGTTCATTTAGTTTGGAGTTCTTTGAGCTTTTTTGATGGATGTATTAATGTTCATGAAACTTAAGATATTTCAGCAATTATTTCTTCCAAAGTTCTTTTTGCCTCTTTCTCTTTGTTTCTGCCTTTTGGAACTTCTACCATGTGCATGCCTGTTTTCTAGATCATGTCCCATAAGCCCCTTAGGCTCCATTTACCTTCCTTCAACATTTTTTTTTTCTTTCTGCACCTTGGACTTAATACTTTCCATTGCCTTCTCTTTTTAAGCTTTCTCTTTATTAATATTTTCCTTTTTTTATACATCAACTTCCTGAATGTTTATATGGTTGACTGTGAGTCAGATTAGCACATTTGGTGACTTCTCAAATGTCAAGGGGCTCAGATAGAACAATTAGTTCCACCTCTGTGTGAGCTGTCATCGTTTAGTAGGCTCTTCTGGGCTTGTTTTTGTCACTGGAAAGGTTCTGAAAGAACGTGGAAATATGAAGAGTTTCTTGAGCCCTGGTTCCAGTACTAGCACATATTTCCTTCCCATGGAACCACTGATCAAGCCCAACATAGATTTAAGTGATAAGGAACTAGACATTCTTACTGGGAGAGGCTGTGGGCCAGTTGCAAAGGGTTTGAGACCAGAAAGAGTTAAGAATTATAACCCTTTTTACAATCCCTGTCATGGTTTTGAAAGATGTAATTTTTTCCCTGTCCCTATTATCCTAAGCTGACTGGACAAATCAACTCATTGCCTTGGCACAGTGATATTATAAAATGTATTTTAAAATGCAAGCCAAGAAAACATCACCGAGTCACTATCTTTTGATAAGTATTATGAAAGTAATTAAGTAAAAATTATTTTGGCTTTCCTTTTTAATTTTTTTTAATCTTGGCATTCTTGAAGCAAAACTCTAAAGTGTCATTAATAATATTCATAGTGTGGAATGCTTTCTACTAGCCTGCAACTTGAATGTAAATCCTGACTCCTAAGTTTACAGCACACTGCAGTATGCATGTTTTTAACTACTGCTGGCAAGTTTAATTTGAGGTTGTCATTCTCTTACAACATACTTCATTTTATAACAAAAGACTCATGTTTGGAGAACACAAAATGTCTTTTGTTAACTAACAGGGTGCTGGAGTGAGTTTGGGCAAGAAGAAAGCTTACTGCAGTTCTGTGGACATCAATTGTAGCAGAGTTTTTTTGTTTTGTTTTGTTTTGTGTTTGTAACATCAAAGCTGATAGCATTTTTCAAATAGTGACAGATATTCCATTTTAAGAGCTCTGACTTGTGAAATTCTTATTGTTTATTAAATGGAAAAAAAAGGTTCCTTTGAAAACACATCAAAATTTACTCTCCAGTCAAATAATGATGCTTAGTGTTACAAGTCTATGAAGAAACCCTATGTTGAAACCCAACTAGTATTTGGTAAATGTCAGACCTCATTAAATAACATTTGCTTAAAATGTCTATATAGATGAATAATATTGCAAAATACTTTAGATTTCATCTATTTAATTTTCTTTCTTTGACTTTTTAATACTTATGTCTGAATTTGTTTTCTTCAATGGTATTTGTGTTACAGTGTTTTCAGTGAAGAACATTTTATTTTATTTTATGAAAATCCAGCATAGGGCATACAGGTAATATATTCATATCTATATTAAGTGACATACCTTGAATGTGTTTTTTAATGTCATGAGTATTCTCTTAAATTTCTCATTTAAAATATTTTCTATTGCATTCTTTTTTTTTTTTTTCTATTGCATTCTTAAATCAAAAAATAGAGTTGGATTTCTGGTTCTAAAGAAACTGGAGTATAGTAAGTTTTGTTTATTTCTTCCACTTAAGTAGCACTTAAGATGCTGGACATCATATATAAAACATGCATGTTATAACCTAGAAAGGTAGATCAGTGAATTTAGAACCCGAGGTTCCCCTCCATACCCACAGAAAGCAGGTGTGGAGCCTCCTGAGTGATGACAGCGCACTCTTCTCTAAGAAATTCTCCTACTCTTACACCTCAACAGGGACCTGTGCAACAAGGACAGGCCCCTCTTTTGTTTCATTTGTTTGTGTTTAATTGGAGAGGTTTTGGTTATATTTATTATATCTGAAATAAAACCCATGGAATACATCTTATAGGAAAAAAGAAAGGCAGAAAATGGGATCAGGTTAAATAGTTCATGGAAAACATTTAAAGCAACAACAAAAACTTAAATTTTATGTACCTTGAGATACAATGTTAAGAATTGTACTGCAATTGGTATTATTTTCACTTAATACATAATTCTCAGTCATCAAATTTATGAAATAAAAACTAACCCTAATCACACGTGCGCAAGGTTTCCCAAGGCTGCGATCATGTGTTAACTGGAGTGTGTTCTGATCCCAGGCTCAAGGTCTTTTTCCAAATCCATATATAAGTCATTGGCAGAATCCAGTTTTTTCTGTTTCTAAGATTGATTTCCCTATTTTTATGTTGCATGTCAGCCAGCAGTTGCTCTGAGCTCCTACTAGCAGCTTTCTGAAGGTCTTAGGTATATGGTCTTCCCCTAGCAAGGCAGCTTTACTTCTTCAAAGTCAGGAGGAAACTTCTTCCCAGTTTGAATCTCTGACCCTTTGTAGGACCTTTCTTCCCTTGGCCAAGTCTAGCTACCCAATATAATCTCCCTCAGACTGGTTAACTCAAAGTTCGCTTATTTGGGAGTTTATGGCTAGAAAATTCCTTTGCCTTTGCCTTTGTCATCTAATGGAAACTCATCACAGAAGTGAAATATATCGTGGTCATGAGCTCAACTCATAATCATGGGATCATGGGGAAGGGATCATACATGGTCTAGGCCAGGGTATGGGAATCTAGGAGCCAGCCCAGAATTATTCCTACCATGTTTCAGAAGCTTATATCCTCATTTAGGGTTCTCAACATGGCTAAGGTTCAGATTTCTCTGTGGAACCTATAAAAAGTCATATATTCATATTCAGAAGCCTCTGTATAAATCTAAATCAGATTCAGAATGGGATGTATCTATTGAATCAGGTATGTATCTTTGACAAGCTATGCAAGCAATTTCTATGCAGCCAGCTGTGTGCTTCTGGAACTTCTGATAACCACTGCTCTATTAAATATGATATTTTACCTGCTTATCGTTTTAATAAAGTATTAGAACATTTTGAAAAGTATGATTGAGTTTGTGAGAGGACAAATAACATAAATGGGGTCATTAACAATGAAGTGCCAAAGGCAGAAACATCATTCTAGCCTTTGCAATTAGCAATCTGTTGCCAGGCTTTGATGTATAGAGGCCAACCCCCTCTCCCTCAGTATAAAACTGAGTTAATGGCTATGTCTCATTAAAAATAAAGGCATCAAATCAATAGTCTATTCCTCACAAGGAGTGCTTTTAAATATTATCAGTAATTTAAATGTGGAGTCTAATTCTAAAGGCTGTGGTATAGGCAGCTTATATCTAAATGCCAACTACTGGTAGATACAATTTTGGGCAGGTTATCAAATATGCTTTTGTACTTTTTTTTTATAAGCCAATTTTCCCAAAGTGTGTTCTGCAGAACTCAATCTTATGAAATTAGCCATTTGGGAAATACTCATCATGTATTTTTCCTCTTGATAATTCACAAAGTTTTGAGTTACTCCTAGAAATTCACAAAGAAACGTGTTTAAAAACGAATATAATATAAACATACATGGGGTGCATGTTTTCTTTGTGGATACAGTAAATAAATTTCAGTAGATAGATTATATTGCTTTAACTTTGTATACTCATAGGGACTTTTCATTTTTGCTTTCTGTATCCAGACTATTCTCCAGAATGTTGGGATTGCCAGAGAAGTGACCTCTGAAAAAGGAAAATATTGCTCTACCTAAATTCAAGTAAGACCATTATTTTTCAATGAGTCATTGTGAGTTAAATTGAGTGAATTTAATTTAAATCATTTACTTATGATTTAATGAAATTTAAATCATTAAATTAAATTAATGAAAAATAATCATTTTTCTACATTTCTATTACAAATTATTTTTTTCAATATTAAACTTTATTAAAGCTTTTTGCTCTAGGACAGTACCAAAAAACATAGTTTTTAAAATTTCCTGGTGTGGGGAGGGGAGCAATACTCCAAAACACATGTCAACATTCAGTAGTTAGACTGCATTTGGACGTGTCCTTACACCATAAGTATTTAAACAATTGTATTAAATTTGTGTTGTTCCTTTAATGAACATCCTACAGAGGAAAGAGCAGTATGTTAGTTTTTCTAAAGCTTACTTTATGACATCAGTCCTCATCAAGGAGAGAATTGATATCATACACTTCTGTGAACTATGTGGTCCTGGAGAAAGAGTAAATATGTGACTATACAAGGGAGGCCTTGGCAATGTTTTAAAATGCTTCACAACACTAGAACATAAGGAACTATCACATTCTCTGTTGTTTATTCAGATAACAGATGATAAAGTGCAATGAAAATTAGTAAAGTAAATCAAATATGCCTTCAGAAAGAGAGCTTGAATCAGCATAGGCAAAGCAGGTGCAAGATGAGTATAAGTCTCTGACTTAGGCACCAAGACAAATATTACCTTTGACGGGATTCATACTCTATTTGCTAGGAATAGCAGAGCCTGGTCACCAAAGTTTAGGATCAAAGTCACCAAATCTATTTTCATAATAAATTTTCACAGTATTTTTGAGTTCTTAATTCTGTCATTCAAGGACTTATGTAATGGTTTTAGTGAGAATGATGAAACTCATCATCTGTTAAGTTTAAAGGAACATTAACATTTAAAAGTGTGTTGTGTACATATTGTTATATTAAATTACACTTAAAGGTAATATGATAATGGGAGGAATTCTTGAGTATATATCTGTGCTATGAAAATCATAGAGTTCTAGGACTAGATGCATCCATGCAGATGGCCTATTAATGGATTTCCCAGACAGGTTTCTTGAGGAGTATGGCAAGGTTCAGAACCACTTAGGATTCTAAGCAACTAGATCTAAAGTTGTTCTGGTTACTCAGTATTCTAAATATTTAATCAATAAATATTGTTATTTAACAAATATTTTTTGTTATTTAACAAATGTTGTTATTTAACAATAAATATTTAGAATGGAAGCCATATAGTGCTATATTAATCATAGTAGCACTCAGCTAGAGATGGATTCTAATAGATCCATTATTCCTTCCTTATTGAATCCTGATCCCCAACCACCTGAATGCAGGTAGTTTTTGGCCTTATGCTAAAACACAAATAATTTTCATCATTGGAATAAACTTAGAAAATTCTAAAGCACATTTTCCAAGGAAGCAAAAATAACACATTCCAATGCATCACAAAATTATTATCCAAGGTTTTCAAGTGATTTTTCATCACTGGAGCATTTTTATAGTTAGACCCTTTCTTCAAATAAAATATCAGAGAGAAGTCCAAAAGATAAAAGAGAGGGGTAAAAAATGTTTTTGAAACAGGAGTGCATGTTCTAGAACTACTTGGCTTCTCTACCTCTGCCTTTTCTTACCTCTGCATCCATTCCTCATTCCCCAAAACCCTACAAACCTGACAGACATTAATATTTCCTGGAAGCTATGATTCTTTGTCTTCTCAGTCCTTGATTTTGAAGCTCATGTGAAATTATTAACTTAAACAGAGATAGAAAATGAAACATAGAAGTGGAAATTACCAGAATTATGTATACTGTGCTAGCCAGAAATGGAAAAGTGATTGCTTTGCAAGAGAGATCATTTATTACCAACTTAGGTTTCCCAGTGTCAGGTGTTGCCCTGTGTGCTTTCACTTCACCATTGTACAAAGCTCATTCTACATGATTTCAAAATATCCTACATGTAAATCCTGTCAGAAGTCCAAGAGAAGTACATATTTATGAATGAAAACAGGGAGAAAGACAGTCATAAGAAGAATAATGGAAATTCATTTGAGGATAGCTATTCCCATCCTCAAAGCACCTCACAAAGAATAGTTAATATTTTATTTTAAAAACTATCTCTAGATGCATTCAAACATGTCTTTACCTTCTTAGATATATATTTTTGCCTCCCATATTTGTTTGTTTGTTTTAGTTTAACATACTCTATTGACAAACAACATGTCTGAATTGGTATTGCTTTTTTAAAAGATTTTATTTATTTATTTGAGAGAAAGAGAGAGAAAGCGGGAGAGCACAAGTGAGGAGGAGGGGCAGAGGGAGACGAGAAACAGACTCCTCACTGAGCGGGGAGCCTGACATAGGGCTTGATCCCAGGACCCTGGGATCATGACCTGAGATGAAGGCAGACACCCAACTGACTAAGCCATCCAGGTGCCCCTGAATTGATATTGTTTTGAGACAGGTTGAATAAAGAGGAGAAATACTAAACGTGCTCAAATAACACATAGCCTACCCATGTTGCCTATTTTCTGATATTTTGTACATATGGAATATTTCAAAAACTACATGTCTCTGCACATACTGTTACTGAATTCCTTATAGGCTCTGATCTGACCTGTAGAATTTTACTTGTGCCTCCTATGTTTTATTTATGCTATTTTTGTCCACATTTAAAGCTAAACTGCCTTAGAATGTTTGGATGGAAAATAGCCTCATGAGCAAGAGCAAACTGAATGTCCCCTGGGTGAGCAGCTGTCCCAGCTTGATCACCTGCCCCTACTTTGCTGGCTACTCTCTCTACTTGGCTAGAGGAATTTTCCTAAGCTTTCTTCTTATTGGCAGAATAAGATTACTATAATATAAACACTTAATATTTGAATAAAGTGTTTATAATATAAACACTTAATTTTATGCTCTTACTGCTTCTCTGAACTTTCAGGATGTTTGAGTCATCTGATATTGTACTTTGATTGGTGTTCCTGTGGTCTGTTCCTTTGTGTTACACACTGCATCTGCCACTAGGATGCAACTTCTATTGGCCCATTTTCCACCAGGATTGTTATTCAAATTCCCAGTCCTTTCAGGACATTTGTGGGTTTTGTCATTGGCTTCAATGGTAAAACGTCTCTATTTTTGGTTTTGCTGGCTCTATTGTCTGTCCTGTGTAAAGCGACACAATTATCAAAAGCAAAGAAGCTTAGCCGTGAGCACGGAACTTGTTTCATATTCTAGGCAACCTAATGTTTTTTGACTGAGCCCCATTCCCCATCTAACCTGAAATTTGACTGAATAAGTTGCCTGTGGGAGGTGTAGCTCCTGGCCATGGTACAAAGAGGGGTGCAAAGAGCAATGTTGTTCCCTGCTGACTTGTGTTTTGGTTTTTGCTTATTTTCTGTTTTCATGAGAGTTTGAGGAGAAAACTATAGTTTCTCTTTGTGACCCCAGATCTACCATCATGCCAAGATGTATAGGGTTCCAATAAATATTTCAGAAAAATTAATAAATTGATGAAAATATTTTTGGAGTTGCATTCTGTGCATTTTATTTTTAAAAAAAGATTTATATATTTATTTTAGAGTAAGAGATAGAGTATACATGAGCGGGGATAGAGGCAGAGGGAGAGAGAGAGAGAATCTCAAGCAAACTCCCTGCTGAGCTTGAAGCCCAACACTGGCTTGAGCTCATGATCCTGAGATCATGATCTGTGCCATAACCACGAGTTGGCCACTTAACTTACTGAGCCACCCAGGCACTCCTGCATTCTGTGCATTTTAGACATTCGCCCACAGTTGAGAAAATCTGGCATACACACACACACACACACACACACACACATTTACTGATTGCTCTCCTTTCCATTTCCCAGTCAGAGTAAATTTTGGCAGCTCTTTGTATTGCTTTCCTTTATGGACATATTAATGTAGATTGCTTTAGTCTTGATAAATCCATTCCAGTTTCCTCTATTCTGGAAAATTCACTGAAGAGAAGGCTGGATAATTCTGGCTGAATGAAAACTATTGGCAGCCTCTCAGGGCTCAAAGTATGTTCTTTATTCATATATTCATGTATCTGTGTCCTGGCTGTGAAGAAGATTCACAAGAAAATCTTTAGGTTACCATCATATACCTTTGGTAAAAAGGAAACAAAAACAAATAGTTCTAAAGAAATCTCATAAATATTATTGCTTTAAATTTTGGACAATGTACCATAGCTACAGAGAAGAATTGGAGAAATTCCTGGAGTATGGCAACTGAGATGATGGAAGTGTACAATGTCCTCATGAGAGAATGGACCTAGTTCATATGCTGTCCACATCTTCTCAGTCTTGCCCAGTTTTTCAACTTTAGTCGCTTTCCTTGCTTTGTGGCTGGAATATTCCCAGTTATCACTTACACCATTCCCATGGATATAAAGCCTCTGTTGCAGTCAGTGACTTATTTCCTGCCTTCCCTGACAGTCTCTTCTACTGCTATACAAAGTGCCTGTCTTTAGCATAGCCTCTATTTTTCCCAGAAAGGAGAAAGTACAATACCTAGAGGACTTGATCCAACCCAACTGGACCCATGGAGTCTCTGATTCCCCAGAGTCTGCTCAAAGATACTGGTTGTGCTAAGAAGTAGAAGGGATTACAAGTTCACTAGGCAAATATGTACCAATGAAGCAGGATCAGGGATGACTTTGTGGGAGAGAGAAATATGCACTCTGAGGGGGCCCTGCACACAGAGGAGCCCCACATTTGATTTTATTTCCATTAAGTTTCACTGTGTGCTAAAGTCATATTTTTTTTTCAATGACAGAGTGTCATGTATCTATTATTAGAGTATCATGCAGAGGAGTTTCACCACCCAAAAGTATTCCCTGTGCTTGGCCTGTTTAGCCCTCTTCCTTCCATTCTAAATTCCTGGGAACCTTTTGTTTTGTTTTGTTTTGTTTTGTTTTTAATCATCTGTAGAGTTTTGCCTTTCCCCAAATGTTATGTAACAGGAATCATACAGTGTGTAGTCTTTTCATCCTGGCTTCTTTCACTTGACAATATGCATTTAAGAGTCATCATGATTTTTTTTTTTTGGCTTTGTTGGTACTTTTTATCTGAATAATATGCCACTTTATAGAGGTACTAGTTTGTTTATTCAACTTACCTACTGAAGGAAATTATGAAGAAAGCCTTTATAAAACTTCCTGTGAAGGTTTAAATACGTTCTTGAATCAGTTGGCTGAGTATCTAGTAATGCGACTGCTGTATCTTTTTTATTTTTTTTTTATTTTTTTTTTTATTTTTTTTTTTTTTTGCGACTGCTGTATCTTATGGTAACAATATAGATAGTCTTGTAAAAACCTATGAATCTTTTACCATTTTGCATTCCTCTTAGCAATGAAGGAGAACTACTGTTGCTCCACATCCTTGCCAGCAAATGATATGATCAGTTTTAATATTTTATGTCTTTTTTTTTTGGTACACCTAGATGGCTCAGTTGGTTAAACATGTGCCTTCTGCTCAGGTAATGATCTCAGGGTACTGAGATTGAGCCCTGCATCATGCTCCCTGCTCTGCAGGGAATCTGCTTCTCTCCTCCCTCTCCCTCAGTGCACATTGTCTCTTTCTCTCTAAAATAAATAAGTAAAACCATTGAGAAAACAAAATAAAATTTTGTTTTTTAAAAAATATTTAGGGCAGCCCCGGTGGCACAGTGGATTAGCGCCGCACGCAGCCTGGGGTGTGATCCTGGAGACCCGTGATCGAGTCCCACGTCAGGCTCTCTGTATGGTGCCCGCTTCTCCCTCTGCCTGTGTCTCTGCCTCTCTCTCTCTCTCTCTCTGTCTCTCTCTATGAATAAATGAATAAAATCTTTAAAAAAAATAACTTTTAGAGTATCTTTTTAGAAATTAGGAGCCAAGACATTAGCATATTTTTAAAATATACTCTTATAGTAAGTAGAGACTTTTCCCCCTCAAAACAACAAAGTTTATTAACATAGGATCAAGCAAATGTACATCATGAAGGATATTTGGTGGGGGACATAGGCATTAAAGAATTAATAACAAGATAAAGTAGCTATAAATTCAAAATGAATTAAAGACCTAACGGTGAGACTTGAAACCATAAAAATCCTAGAGAAGAACACACAAAGTAACCTCTTTGATATTGGCCGTAGCAACTTCTTTCCAAATATGTCTTCTGAGGCAAGGGAAACAAAAGCAAAAACAAACCATTGGGACTTCATTAAATTAAAAAGCTGTACATTGAGGAAAGCAGTCAACAAAATAAAAGGCAATCTGTGGAATGGGAGAAGATATTTGCAAATGACATACCTGATAAAGGGTGAGTATCCAAAATATATAAAGAACTTACAAAACTCGACATGCAAAAAAAACAAGTAATCCAATTAAAAATAGGCAGAAGAATGGACATTTCTCCAAAGAAGACATACAGATGGCCAACAGATATATGAAAAAATGTTCAACATCACTGATCATCAGGGAAAACAAATCCAAAACTACAATGAGATATCACCTCATACCTGCTAGATCATCAGGGAAATACAAATCAAAACTACAATGAGATATCACCTCATACCTGCTAGAGTGGCTAAAATCAACAACACAAAAAATAATAGGTGTTGGCAAGGATGTGGAGAAAGGAGAACCCTCTTGCACTATTGGTAGAAATGCAAACTGGTGTGGCCACTCTGGAAAACAGGATGGTGGTTCTTCAAAAAGTTAAAAATAAAACTACTCTATGATCTAGCAATTGCACTACTAGGTATTTACCTAAAGAATACAGAAATACTAATTCAAAGAGATACATGCACTCTAATGTTTATACCAGCATTATCTGCAATTGCCAAAGTATGGAAAGACCTCAAGTGTCCATCAACTGATGGATAAAGAAGAAATAGTATATATATACATATATATGAAAAACTCAGGCATCAAAAAATGAATGGAATCTTGCCATTTGCAATGGCATGGATTGAGCCTAGAGGAAATCAGTCAGAAAGAAAATAATTATACAATTTCACTCATATGTGGAATTTAAACAAATAACCAAAGAGTAGAAAAAAAAAAAAAAGAAGTGGAGGCAAACCAACAAAGAGACTCTTAATGTTAGAGAGCAAACTGATAGCCACCAGAGGGGAGGAGCGTTGAGGGATGGGTTAAATAATATTAAGGAGTACACTTGTGATGAGCAGAGGGTGTTGTATGCAAGTGTTGAATTGCTAAATCATATACTGAAACTAACAATAACATCTGTATGTTAACTAACTGGAATTTAAATAAAAGCTTTAAAAAAGAAATTCAAAATAATAAATCTATGTATCATAAACAGAAAAAAGTAATTATAATTAGTTGGAAGTTCTATCAAGGAAATGCTAAGTAGCTATGGGAGAAAACAAATGAGATTTCTTATTCTACCCCTTCCGTTCTTGCCTCTCCTCCCCCTTGTTTTCCTCCCTTTCCTCCCCCTCCCTCTTCATTCTCCAACTGAAAACTGTAAGGACATTTTAGGGGGTTACTTAACATTTAAAAGTTTTGGAATAAACAAATCAGAAAATGCAGTTAAAAGCAACACAAATTAATGCATAAATGAACAGATACAATATGAAGCCTCTTCATCAGCTCATAGTGTCTCTACCTAGTCAGTACTTTGTCAACAACATCCTCTACCTCTCAGCAAAATGTAGGCATATAATTGGACATTTTTTACTCTTGAAACACCAGTTATTCATAACATCTGCAACCATCCATTATTCCTGTCTTTTCACCCATTTTCTGCTGATTATTTTTGTTCTCCCTATCTTGATCTCTTTTTGTTTTATACTTAAATCTCATCTTTCTTCAATGCTGTTAACTCTGTATGTACTAATTCTTTACAGGAATATCCTTTCCTCTAGTAAAAGTCTTTTTATCATATAAGAACCAAACACACACACACACACACACACACACACACACACAGAACCAAACCCAAATCCTACCACCTTCTACAAATTTTGCAGGTACTTCAATCCTAATTGATTATTCTTTCTCTATACATATATGATGACATTTTAGACTATCTTTGTCTGTTTTCCCTACCAAATTGTGAACTCTTAAAGAGAATGGATTTACTCTATTGCTAATACTTGGTCAATCCTGCTCATTTCATCTAGCCCGTCGGAACCAGGAGTCTCCAGTCTCTGTTGCTGGAAACTGCCCTGGGCATGATTTCCAATTAACTAAATCTGGCTCAGATTCCATATCCCTACATATCTTCCAGTCTCCAAACTCATTTTTTTCATACCTTGCGCCTGTTAGAAACTGCATCTGGCTGTTTGGACTTGATCTTTGTGTTTGATTTTTCTAATGGACTTTAACATAAATGTGACCCCTGGTTCTTTTAATTATCTTGATATAATTCCAACATTCTTGCCTTTGCACAAACTAAAGCTCCAGTAACAAACATTTGGCCAACATTTTCATGATTCCAGCTCCATAAATAGGAAGAGAGGGAGGCATAGAATTCAGAAGGTACTATTTGCACATTGTACATTCTCTTTATTTTTTTAATTGAATTGAGTTTAACTGGTATTTACAACATTCATTGATTCAACAAGTTAACATTTTGAGTATTTAAGGAAGAAAATAACACTAGTATAATGGATAATGGCTAACAGGTTTTTAATTTCTTTTTAAATGACTATGATTGCTTGTGTAAGTATAAAAATGCTTAAAGGTGAGAATATGCAAAATTCCATATGTAAGATTTCTTGGTGATGGATAATACTCAGTGATGGATATATAAAAAATGAGGTGCTTTTGAATTATATTACCTTTTAGTGTTTTAGAAGTCCATTTAGGATGTTTCCACATACTATTTTTTGAATAATACTGCAGGAAGATAAACATTTTGAGAAGAAGCCATTTGGCCAAATGAAGAAACAGTTTGTTTTATATGAATGTCATGACACAATACAAGAACTATTAGGCTATTTAAAAACCAACCCAAATTTTCGAAATTATCCTACACCTGTATGTAATTCCTGAACTCTGTGGAGCAAAAGGGTAAAATCTGAATAAGAACATAAGATTAGGGGATCTCTGGGTGGCTCAGCGGTTTGGTGCCTGCCTTCAGCCCAGGGTGTGATCCTGGAGTCCCAGGATCAAGTCCCACATCAGGCTCCCTGCATGAAACCTGTTTCTTCTCCCTCTGCCTGTGCCTCTGCCTCTCTCTGTGTCATGAATAAATAAATAAAATATTTTTAAAAAGAACATAAGATTATTTTCTAAAGTTAGATCAAAATTAACAAACCCTAAAAAAAAACCCTAAAAAAATAGAAATAAAATAAAATAAATTAACAAACCCTTTACTTTAAAAAGAGAATGACATTTACAAAGTGGGAATCCTGGTCTAAATTCTTATGTATTGAAGAGACAGAGAGAAATGAATATATAATAATAACCTGTCATTTGTATAGTATTTCACATCTTTTGTTGTGATTTTTTTTAAATTTCAGTGTAGCATCTAGCTTTTGATATATGGATGGTGGGTTCTATTATTGCCAATTGCATTTCTCCTAATTTGTATATTGTTATAATGGCAGATCAAGAATTGCCTCCTTGGAATTCAGTGAACTGATCCTTTTTTTTTTTTTTTTTCACTACATGGCCCAACTCAATTTATTAGTTCAGAGTATAAAGAATCTAAGGAATGAGTCTTCAGTTAAGTAATTAATAATTAATGAAGATGAAATGAAGAGATATATAAAATATGGATAGATGTTACTAAATGAAAATTATTTTACCATTATATCTACGGATGACCCAATGTATTAGTGATAATAATAGCCCCAATCATAACAAGAAGCATTTTTCAAGAAAAAAAAAAAAAGGAGAGTGTGTGTGTGCATCCATGCATCTGTGTGTCTGTGTATCAGACATCTCTTGAGAATTACTCTGCATTCTCTTAGTTTCACCAATCTCTTGGATCACTTATTCCAATTTTATCACTCCTACAGTGGTCAGTTCTACCTGGTTTTGAAATACTTTATGCAGGCCCACATCACCAGTTCCTCATCTTATTTCTATATCTCATACCCCTCAGCTATTTTCCCCTCCTTGGAAATTTCTGATTAAGGTGAGACATCAAGAAACCCAGAAACACTATGGAAAGATAAATCTGTGTTCACTGGAAACCAGAGTCAGTGGATGGCTTCTTTTCTCCTCTTTCCTCAGGGGCACTGCCCTGAGAAACTGAACATTTGCAGGAGCTTTATATGAAGTGGTGGCCACCTCTGAACGACTTCCTTTCATCCTTTCATCCCATAAGGTTGTAACCTCTAATCTGACCCAGTCTGCCATGCTTTCTGATCTCCTGAAACTTCCAACTATTGTCTCTCCTATTCACCTTTATCATTAGCAAAAGCTTAATCTCTTCAAGTGACATGAATACTCCTTTTACCATCTTGCTCTAATTTAAATTTGGACATCCCCTAGGGACAATACTTTCTCTCCAGGCTTCTCAAATGTGGTTGCCTTTTGTACAACTCATGAACCACTAGATCTAGAGGTGGGCATGTGTTCACTTTGCCCCTCTTTGCTTACTGCTTATCTAATTCGTCTATTCTTTTTGTTCTCGTAGACTACTGCTCTTTTGCAACGCATTCCATCAGATTTTTTTGCTCATATATAGGATGGCATCATCTACAGAAACATGGACATTCTTGCTCATTTCCTAAAGATGTTAGCATCTGTCTAGAGGTGTTTTTCTACACTACTTATGCAGTTATTATGCTTCAGCATTTATGTAGGAGATTAAAAGCTCTAAACTTTCGGGTCTATACCCTTTGAGTTGTTTGTCCTTTCATAACCATTTCAGTTAATTTCCTAAACTATATTATTGCCTTTCAGAAGTATCTCCAAAGTCTGTTTTTTGGCTCTATGTGCTATATTTATAGTTCCCTTACTTTGGTTATTCTACATCAGAGCTCATGGAGAACTTTTAATCCATTAATGCTTTACCCTCTTCACCATTTATAACCAGTTATGTCTTCATGCCCTTCTTATATAACTCAGATTCCATAATGCATCAGTATATTACTATCATACATACATTTTCTTGCCTTTCTTTCCTTTTCTAATATTTACCTGGAAAAACCTTAACCAAAGTTAAAACATATTTCTATCTCCTTGTCCAAGTAGCAGAATCAAGGAAAATATACAATTATTCTGATAAATCCATTTCTAATTTTTTTTAAAAATTATGTATTTTTAAAAATTTATTCATGAGAGACACAGAGAAAGAGAGAAAGAGGCAGAGACACAGGCAGAGGGAGAAGCAGGCTCCATGCAGGGAGCCAGACATGGAACTCGATCTCAGGTCTCTAGGCCCGCCCTGGGCTGAAGGCGGTGCTAAACCGCTAAGCCCCGCGGGCTGCCCCATTTTAAATTTTTGATCCCAAACCTCAATCAGGTCATCACTATTACTTGTTAGTAATCATTTATCTTAGTTGGCTATTTATATCTTCATCATCGCCAAAACTTTCAGCAATCCTCCCTTCTCCATCATTTATATCATGCTTTTACTTTACTACAACAGAAACAGTAGAAGCAAGTTACTTTGTCTATTTATGAGGAAATCTATTAAACTACCTGCATTCCGGGGAACCCGAGTGGCTCAGCGGTTTAGCGCCGCCTTCAGCCCAGGGCCTGATCCTGGAGACCGAGGATCAAGTCCCACATCAGGCTCCCTGCATGGAGCCTGCTTCTCCCTCTGCCTATGTCTCTCCCTCTCTCTCTCTCTCTCTCTCTCTCTCTCTCTCTCTGTGTGTGTGTGTGTCTCATGAATGAATAAATAAAATCTTAAAAAAAAAAAACTACCTGCATTCCTATACAGACCTCTCCTGTTACTGTGAGAATGGAATGTATATATACTCCTATCTTAGCCAAAAACTCTTCACTTTCTTATTAGATTCCATCTTTCTTCACCCCACTTAAGGACTTTCCTCCTGAAACTGTAACTTATCTATCCTGGTATCATCATCAATTTGTCTCTTTCTGTTCTATTCTTTATTTCCATCAGAAACATGGTTATGTCTTAAAATTAAAAATAAAATCCTTCCTTTAATTCCACTTATTCCTCTAGCTCAGTCTGAAATTTCTGTTTTCTTCAATGTCAGACTCCTCAAGGTAGCTGTAAATATTCCATGTTTCCAAATATTCACATCTTAGTAATTCCTGAAACTGTTACTCACTTGTTCACTCCTGAAACACAGTTTCACTGAAAACCCTTCTTATTGAGGTGACCAGTGATTGTTTAATATATATTTTTGCCTTTTAGTCTCCATTTAAAAATATCCTCCTTCATATCCCATTAACTCAATACTATTTATATTGCCTTTAAAAGTTGTTTAAACAATACATATTGGAGATCCAAGGGCCAAAAAAAAATGGTTATGATTGCTGTATTATTTTGAAAAAATTATTAAAATGTTCCCATCTCAGATTTAAGTATCCTTTTCATGGAATTTATGAATCATTTTTTCATTGCAGTTATTTTCTCTTATGAGGTTCAAACTTTTACCAATATTTTAAAATCATGATTGTTCATTTTTAGCAAAACAAAGAAAAATTTGAAAATTTTTTATTCATGTGGTTACTTTGTGACATTAATTTCTCTGAGGATGATCACTGGCTTTCATAAAGTAATGAAGTTCTAGAGTATGCAACCATTTGCAGGTTGGTGCACTGGGTGGTTCAGTCAGTTAGGTGACTGACTCTTGGTTTTGGCTCAGGTCATGATCTCAGGGTTGTGAGATGGGGATGCCTGACTCAGTGTTCCATGCCTCGGGCATAGTCTGCTTGAGATTCTCTCCCTGCCCCTCCCCTGTTTGTGCTCTCTCTCTCTCTTTCTCTTAAGTAAATAAAATCTTAAGGAGATACTTGCATGCTGTGTTAAAAAGTTGTATCTCTAAATTTAGATTGTAGAGGTCAAAAGTTGATGCCATCATTCACCACCTGTGAGACCTTTGACAGTTTCTTAAACTCTCAATCTCAGTTCCCACATAGATAATAGTGTTATGGAGGAAATAAATGGATAATACATATGAAGTGCTTAATATCATATCTATCAAATAAGCAAATAATGTTAGGAAATGAATTTCAAATGCAAAATCCTTATCTCACTTTAAAGTTTATAAATAACTTTTAGAGTGCTGTATTTAAAATTTTATTTATCTTTTGCAGTAGCCTTGTTAAAAGGATCATTTTATAGCTGATAAAAAATAAGAAACATCAAATTATATAATTCATTTTGGTATAAACTCAGAATGCAATTGTTACACAGAATTCATAAGTTTAGATCATTTGCTATGAAATGAGCTCTATGGTCAAAAAGAATGCTGAATAATACCATGATGTTTGAGAAGGCATTTTATAAGTTCACGAATGGTAAATTGACAAAAGCACCATATTCAGGGAAGGTAAATTGGTATGTATTCCACAAAGAACCCAATGCTGCCCCTTCCATAATGGCAGCAATCCAATCTAAGCAATCTGCCACCAGGCAGCTGGCTGATCATAGCAGGATATGGAGCCATATTAGCAGTAGTTGTATCCAGTTTAGCCTGGAACAGTGGAACCCCATGTTGGTTAGCTCACGCATACCCTCCATCACTGTCACCATGGCCATTTTGTTCACCAACTCTGGGGAAAGAGGCTGACTGATATCAATAGAATGGGTCATCCTATCCTTTTTTAAATGACCTCTGCTGAGGTCACTTGTTGGAAATCATTTGCATATCTTCACATACTATGCCGATCTGGGTTGGACTACCCACATTCCTCTTTCCTAGACTCCCTTATCGCCAATATTCCTGTCATACTTCTTCAAATTCTTAACCATTCACTCAAGCCATTAGCCCAGGTCACAAAGCAGTCAGAGCATAAATCGTCTCTTCTTCCAGGCAGAGTGAACAGCCAGGTAGTTATATTGACCCAAATTCTGCCAACAGGTAGTATTTTACCTCATAATTTTCTTTAGGACTGTCCTGGAGTGAGGCTATAGTGCCCCATCTGTCCACCTGTAGGTGGTGCCTGTAATATCACAAAGCTACATCTGTATACTAAGCCTGAGTTTTTTCATTATCAGCCAACTAGTCAAAGGAACTCCTAAGGCCAAGGCCATAGATGCAGGCTGGGAGAGGGAATGCAGTGTACCATGATGGGGCCCATGGGCATGCAGATCCACTTCTTTATGCTATCTCAAAGCTATGTCCTTGGAACAACTCCCATTGTGGGAATGGTGGAAAGTGCATTCCAAGAACAGAGAAGAAGGTGAGGAGCTTCCAATAGCACAAGTTCAGCTTGCAGGCAGGTCAACTAGCCCTCATGTACTCCAACACCCAGGTACACTATAAGACCATGCAAGAATGTTTGTGTTAATTCTTCTTGCATCTAGTTACTTTGTGACATTTACACAGCAGAATCAAATATTTAACATATTTTAGAACAGGAACAATTTTGAGTAAGTATGAATATTGAATATTCTAGTCATAAAGTACATTATATTTACAAAAAAAAGTATAAAAATAAAAAAGAGAAATGATCTTAAGTTGGTTTTGGTAGTAGATCTAAGGATTGGGATCCTCATCCTAGATTCTAATCTACATTAAATTCTAGTCTAAGTCAATTTGCCTCTAGAGCATGTTTGATTGGAGGTTATTTTGTGAACAATAGGGAAAGATTTGATCATGTTATGGGTGTTTCGGATTTTGTATTTGAAAATTAAGTTATCCATAACAGTTATTTGGTAGCTTTCATTCATTCATCCATTCTGCAAGTATGTGTTAAATACCCACCAGGTATACTAGGTTCTCCATTAACACCAGGTATTCAAACATGAATAAGATGTAAATCACTGCCTTTATGGAGCTTGCAGACTAGTGATTTTAACTAAGTATTTACAGAGGAAGGCCAGCTTCCTGATTCTGATTTTTCCTAGAACCATTTTATGTTTCATTGTATAAGATGACATATCTAGTGCAAAATTCAGGTGTTAACTGTGTTTTACAGTCTTCACCTTCCTAGATTGAGGAGACCAGTCAGAACAAAGAAGAGTAAGATGCATGTTGTATCTTTTCTGCTCTTAGATTTACAATCTACATTAATTTTTATTCAATGTGTCAAATTAAAAAATAAAATGAAGGGCACCCCAGGTGGCTCAGCAGTTTAGTGCCACTTTGAGCCCAGGGTGTTGTCCTGGAGACCCGGGATTGAGTCCCATGTCAGGCTCCCTGCATGGAATGGAGCCTGCTTCTCCCTCTGCCTGTTTGTGCCTCTCTGTGTGTGTGTGTGTCTCTCATTAATAAATAAATTAACTCTTTAAAAAATAAATAAATAAATAAAATGAAGTAATACTTTCAGTTATCTTTAAAACATATAGTCTTATGTCACAAACTCAAACCCATCCTACCTGCTCTACTAAATTAAGGGGTATGGAATATTTTTCCATCTCTTCATGTCTTCCTCAATTTCTTTCAGAAGTGTTCTATAGTTTTTAGGGTATAGATCCTTTACCTCTTTGGTTAGGTTTATTCCTAGGTATCTTATGCTTTTGGGTGCAATTGTAAATGGGATTGACTCCTTAATTTCTCTTTCTTCAGTCTCATTGTTAGTGAAAGATGAATGGATAAAGAAGATGTAGTTTATGTATACAATGGAATATTACTCAGCCATTAGAAATGACAAATACCCACCATTTGCTTCAACGTGGATGGAACTGGAGGGTATTATGCTGAGTGAAATGAGTCAATCGGAGAAGGACAAACATTATATGTTCTCATTCATTTGGGGGATATAAATAATAGTGAAAAGGAATATAAGGGAAGGGAGAAGAAATGGGTCGGAAATATCAGAAAGGGAGACAGAACACAAAGACTCCTAACTCTGGGAAATGAACTAGGGGTTGTGGAAGGGGAGGAGGGCGGGGGGTGGGGTGGAGGTGAATGGGTAACGGCACTGAGGGGGGCACTTGACGGGATGAGCACTGGGTGTTATTCTGTATGTTGGCAAATTGAACACCAATAAAAAATAAATTTATTATTAAAAAGATAGCAAATAAAAAATAAATTAAGGGGTAATAGTGATGTACAATTAAAATTAAAGACATACTGATTTAAGCTGGCTATCAATAACATCAGCAACATTAGTAAGGGTATGACTATTTCCTTTTTTTTTAAGACTTTATTTATTCATGAGACACACACAGAGAGAGAGAGACAGAGACAGAGACAGAGGGAGAAGCAGGCTTCATGCAGGAAGTCTGATGTGGGACTCGATCCCAAGTCCTGGGATTATGCCCTGAGCCAAAGGCAGACGCTCTACCAATGAGCCACCCAAGCATCCCGGGTATGACTATTTCCAATCGGTTTGAAGTGCATAGCTACAGTTTTGATTTAAAAATTTTCTGTTTGAGAAAAGAAATAGAGAACTGGCTATAACTGACTAGCAGGTCATAAATCAAATGGATGTTCTTTTCCATTTGAAAACCTGAGAAAGGTATAGTTACGGCAAGTACTCATTTCCTTTATTTGCCAGTGCCTTTTAAAGGTGTATTATTTCAATGAAGTTTCTTTCACACTCTTATAGAAGATTTGTAAGCCATTTTAATGCTTCCAGTTGATAAACATGGCAAGATTCTGCACACATCACCGAAGTGATATTCTTGGTCATTTGGGGCAATAGCTATTATTAGCCAGGCAGTATATAACAGGCTCCAAGTGATGAAGCAGCCACCTGTTCACTCTTTCAGTAGATAAAGCAAGGTGGCTAGAATATCTGTAGGAAAAAGGTGCAATGACAAGATAATAAGACTAAATTGGGCTGAGATGGAATGGTGCAATTACACTAAAAACAGCTTGTTTTTCGTTGCCAATAAGCCATGCTGAGTTAGAGTATTTTCTAGATAGGCAGCTTATTTTTCTGTTACTACTCTTGTTTTCAGTTTTTTACCACTTTGATATTTCCTGTTTTCATTTGTCTTGCCACATAACAAAATAGTTATTTCTTTGAAAGCTCACAGGTTTATGGGACTTTTTGTCAAAAGCATTAGGGGATTTTATATTATATATTAGACTGTGATTTTTTCAGGGGACAAGATTTCTCTGATGTCAAATAAGCTGCATTATATGTAGCTGTTTGTTGATGGTAAGAAGACCAAGGTTTTATTCTAAGAATTATTTTTGTTCTCATTTTTATTTCACTGGAATCAACATTGTAGGACAAAGGGAAAAGAATGCTTTGTAAATTTTTATTAATTTTGAAACAGTGAGTTCCTGGCATAGGTTGTTCTAGTATGCCAGATCAATCAGTATTACTCAGTTTATTCACAAGAGCAATTTGAGATAGCTTGGCAAATCACCTACTCCGCTGTCTTTGGTTAATTAGCTGCAGATGATATTGACAAAGCCAGATCTTAAATGTAGAATTATGTGGGGAAACCATTCTTTAGGTGAGATGAGTGATACAAATTACTATTAAAGTTTGTCCTTTCAATAAATTAGTATATTATGACAGGACAATAAATTAAAAAAAAACACAGTATTTCCACATTTTGCTGCATCATTTTACCTTCCAGTGATACTGGATTAATGAAGCAAGAGAAGCCGTGGAGGTGGCTAAGTGTGCACAATTTGTTCAGAGCTAGCAGTCTAGACCAGGTCATGGAGAGCCTGACAGAAAGTATGATTGTCACACAGAGCATAGCAGAAAATTGCAAAAAAAGGTTTTGTTTGTGCTAGGAAACCATATTCTACTGGCCTGGGATACAGGAATCTGGCTCAACTATCCATCTACTTTGCCAATTTGAGAAATTATCTTCCTTTCTTTGGGCCTTGGTTATATCATCTGTAAGATAAAGAAGTTAGTCCCATTCCATTGTTAGGTTCTAATTACACTTAGCCCAAGGATTAAGGTGTGCTGCCTACAGGCATAGGCATGGGAGTGCCTCTGACAGAAATATATACATTTAATTATGTCTTCCTCTGTACCGTGTTCACTTGCTTTGTTTATTTACCATATTAACAAAACAGCTAAATTTGTACTATGTCTCATATACCTATAAGCAGGTAAAGTGAGCAATGAATGCAAAATTAGTTAATCTATTTTAAAACAGAGCTTCATTTTAATATTTAAAAAAATACTAAGATGTCGGTTTTAATTAGGAGACTTTCCCTATGGTTTCAATTTATCCTTTGTCATTTGAAAGCTCATTTTTTTTTTTTTTCTCAAATATAGATTCTATTAGGACAATGACATTATTTTAAGTGCTTTGGTACTTAAAGGCTTTGGTACAAAAGGCTTGACTTTGGTCAAGCCTTTGAGTACTCTATCTTCCTACTTCAAATATAAAGATAAAAACCCCTCAGTCAAGACATACATCAGTATAATTTATTAAAAAAGACAACTGTTCTAATTTCAGTGCTGTTGGGGTTTAGAAATAATTATCTTTTTTTCTAAGCTACAACATAAAATCCTAAGTTTCTATGAGTTGAATCTGTAAGATAGGATTCTAAAGTCTTTAGTAACAAAAATATATAAATTATTATAATTATCTTTTATGAATGCAGTTTACTAGTTGCTTTCCATATGATATATCATTTGATCATCTGAAGATGAACAAGATGGCACAAATGAAAGTCTGAGAAAAGATTGCATAGCCTTTTGGAAAATAGACCACAGTCCAATAAATGAGCAAGATCTGTTTTCAGATGGACTTTTATGCCTTTGATGTTTAATTAAATGCAGAAATGGCTTAAGAGAATTATAAAGCGTGACAAAGAATATTACCCAAAAGCATCTAGAAACTTTATTTTACACTTCTGTCCTAATTAAATATGGTTACAAGTGTCTTAATTACATATGGTTATAAGTTAGACTTGTCTAACTTCTATTGAGTTAGAAAAAAAAAAGAACATTGTTTACACTGAGATGGGACAAATATCACACCACGAACCAAAATTTGTTAGTTTCTCTCAGCAAAGAGATAGTACCAGAAACCAATTTGGTGCTTTAAATTTTGACAATCTATTTAACTGAAGTCTATTTTTGGAGAATACCCTCATTATAATCTACTTTGTCTCTTCCCTTAAGATTATTCATTGAATACCTATTACTGTTAAATTTGTTGCTTGAATTTAGATGATGAGCGAAAAGATGTGCTATAGGCTATTCTTTATGAGATTAAAAAGAAAATGCTATTTATTTTAATGTGAAAAAAGGTAATGAAAATCTTGCTGTTGACTTTAAAACAGTATTTATTTCTAAAATATAGGTCAGATTCCAATTTGATAAATCCCTCAAGAGGTATCCATGAAATTTCCAGAATAAGGAAATTTTATTTAGAAAAAAACAGATTCAGCATGCTGAAGACATAAATATTTGAATCTTTGGTTTGCATTCCTTTATTATTTTATATGACCTTCTTAATAACAGTAAGTTTCTGTTGCTGCCACGGCAGTAAAATTTTGTCTATACTTTTATTTTAGGACTTTGTTTTGTTACCCATTGCTATGTAATAAATAAGCACAAATTTCATGGCTTAAAAAAGCACATATTGATTATCTCACAGTTTCAGGAGGTGGGGAATCTGACAAAGCTTGGTCCACCTGCTTCAGAGTTATCACAAGGCTTGGGTTTCAGTGTTGACCAGGGCAAGTGTCCTGTCTAAAGCTCTCAGCCTTGTCCCTGAGCTCCTTTGTTTCTAAGTTATTCACTCAGGACCTTTCTCTTTGAACAAATTAGATAAACTTAAGAAGGGATTAACTAATTTAAGACACTTAAAAGTATAAGTAAGAAAGACAAAGGGAATTCATTACACTGCAGATGATTGATATTGGAAATATTTTGACAGAATGTAGAGGTGGCCCTGGTGAACTGCATACATTACAGCTGTTTAAGGAAAACAGCAAACAGCAAAATGTAGGAAATAATGCAAAAGTGTTTATTGTGGGGTAATTTGTTGCATTCCATAACTTCAAAAATGCTGTTAGCTTTAATAGTTTTGGTGTTCGGACTGAGATTTTCCACTGGTCTGTCAGAAACTCCATGTTCTAAAGCCATCATGAAGTCTTGATATCGTCATCCCTTCAGATCAACTAAGAGGATCAACGCCTATAACATTATTTAGGGTTTCTAATAATGATAGTCAGTATTTTTAAGAGTTCAATCCTACCAATATCACAGCTATAATCTCAACATCTTTTGCAGAGTGTGTGTGTGGGTGTGTGGGTGGTGGGGTGGGGTTTGGCCTATACTATCTCTGTTTATTACAGCTACTCATTCTTGGAGCCATTGTGTGTGGGTGCAATCTGAGATACTTTGTTGGTTGAAAATTTCTCCTTTTTAAATGCATGCCACTATACTTTTGAACCCAAACCTTTCCTCTCTTTTCTCAATCTAACACATTTAAAACAATAAAAATAACAAGTGGTGACATGGGAAGTTGAAGGGTGGAAATTTCATATGGATAGAGTGATACTAAGGACCAATAAACTCAGTCTATTTGAAAATGTAAAAGGACTTAGAGGAATGCACGATGGCAACACAATGCCCTGGGCTGCTGTGGATTGATGTCATGACCACCTATACATTCAGCAATTCCAGATGGCAGCAGAAAGTTATCACGGCACCACGGTGATTCATTCTTCTCTGAAAGTGGCATGCTACTAAGTTAACCTTCTGAATTACCCTTGTGCATCCAGAATCTATTGAATCTATACCACATATTTTTCAGTTTTATGCTTAAAAAGTTTTAACTCCATAAAAACTTTACTCCAAAACAGGGTCAGATCCCACCTATGTCAGGAAAATGGGCTAATCATTTTCCAAAATATGTACAGATATTTGATAAAATTTTATTACCTAATAGTGTGTTAACATTGTTTATGATCTTCTTCACACTTGTTTTCTCTTTGAACTTTAGCAACCTACAATGTCATTTAAAGGACAGCACGCAAACATCAAAGTGTAAGAATGTGTTTCTGTGTGATACAAGGTCATGTCATTATTCAGATCTAGGATGAGTCTCCTCTAGCAAGAATCATATAATACTGTATGTGTCTGTGTGTGTGTCTGTCCATATCAGTGTCCTCAAATGTGTTTATATGGAACGGGAGAACAAGTAACAGTGAGGGTTGTGTTAGCTCACGAGTCAAAATTAGGCAAAGACTGCGCAGAGTGAAAGGAAGGTTTTAATTTGCTACTGTTCAAAGATGACCTGAGGGGTATTAGACATTTTGACTTTACGTGAGCAAAAATTGATTCTAGTCCGGCACTACCCAACCGGAAGTGGCTGGAAGCACTCCACCAACAAGAATTAGGGGAGAATTTTTATAGAAGAGGCAGAAGCAAGACAAGGAAACTATTTGGTTCTAACTTAAGCAGTTGCTTTATTTGGGAAAATCTAGCTAGGTGATCATGATTGTCCTTACCTTTTGATTTTGTAAGCTTGAAGTGTTAGGAGGTTAGGCTTTGGTTAGCTTAAGTAGGCTGCTAAGACATTAATTTAAAAATTAATTTAACATTTCTCATAATAGGGGTTTGATTTTCTTTTTTTATGATTCTCTGGACAATATCTGTAGTCCAGAGAGGCAGTTGATCATTAATTATTTTGAGCACATTGAGTATGGCAGCCATGAGAAAATATTTTAAATTATAAAAACTTTCTTAATGTTTTATGAAAAGGTCACTTTTAGTTATGTTTTTCTCCTATTTTATAATATTATTTTATATTATTATTGTAATATTATTTTTGCTTTAGGATGGAGAATCAATATAAAGACAATGAGAAATAGGTTGAGGCCAAATAACGCAAAATAAATTATGTAGTTTCATCCTGACTGCAAGTGGGGATAAGCTATTCTTGGATACCAAAATGATGCAAATTAGAATTTTAAAAATAAATACCTTAGAGGTTAAATGTTTCCATTGCCAAAGAACTTGCTGTAATATCCTCTGTTTTCCTAAGGTGATACAATGTGTTATTTTTAATTATTTGAACAAAGATTTTAGAATCTAGAAGCATATAAAATATGATTAATGTTAGATGTCAATTAAAATTAATACCAATAAATTTTATTCTATTAATAATAAATACTATCAAAAATGAGAAGAAAACTATCATTTTCAGAAAACACTGTTTGAAGACCTCTGTTATGTTAACATACTTGTAGAATTGGAAAAAATGTTTCCCTCCAGTGATAATCTTAGTTCTAAGGAGAATAACACCATATGTAAAATAGAACTTTTCCTAAGCTGGATATCTAAATCATGGCTTTGCTTTAAGATCATATTAATGTAGTTCTTGGTGATTATAGAAATTGAAAACACCAGGCAGTCTTTTTTTAATAAATATTTTATTTATTTATTCATGAGAGACATAAGCAGAAGGAGAAGCAGGCTCCCTGCGAGGGGCCTGATGTGGGACTTCATCCCAGGACCTCGGGATCATGCCCTGAGCCATAAGACAGATTCTCAACCACTGATCCACCCAGGCGTCCTGAGAAAGGCTTTTTTATTGACATATAGTATTGTGTAAGTGTAAGGTGAATACTATGATAATTTAATATATTTATATATTACAATATGATCACAAATGTGTCATAAGCTAACACAGCCATTGCATTACATAATTATTATTTTTTTCTGTTGTGAGAAGATTTAAGACCTAGTGTCTTATAACTTTGGAATATACGATACAGTATTGCTAAATATAAACCCAACACTGTGCATTATATCTCTGGAATTTATTCGTCTTCTAACTGCAGGTTTGTACACTTTTGTCAGTATCTCCCCATTCTCACACAACCAGCCCCTCGTAACCACCGTTGCACTATTTCTGAGTTTAGCTTTTTTAAGATTTCATTCATAAGTAATAGCATACAGAATTTGTCTTTCTCTGATTTACCTCACTTAGCATAATGTCCTCATGGAACATCCATTTTGTTGTAAATGACAGAATTCGTTTATTTCTCATTGGTGAATAAATATTGCATTGTATTTATAAAAATCATCTTCTTTATCCATTCATCCATTGACAGACACTTGGATTGTTTCCATATCATCAGTATTGTAAATAATGCTTCAGTGAACATAGGATATCTTGTTATCCATTTACATTTCCTTTGGATATATACTCAAAGTGGGATTGCTGGATAACTGTTTTCTGTAGTGGCTGCACCAATTTACATTCCCATCAACAGTGCAGAAGTTTTTCCTTCTCTCCACATCCTCGCGAACATGTGTTATCTCTTCTTTTTGCTAATAGCCATTCTAACCGGTATGAGGTGATATCTTATTGTGTTTTTGTATTTGCATTTCTCTGATAATTAATTACTCTGAGCCCCTTTGCGTGTACCTATTGGCCATTTCTCTATGCTTTAGAAAAAAGTCTCTTCAGTTTCTCTGCCCACTTTTAATCGGACTGTTTTTTCCCCCTTGAATTTGTATGCATCATTTTTACATTTTGGATCTTAAACTCTTATCCAATGCATGATTTGCTAACATTTGCTTCTATTCCATAGGACGTCTTTTCATTTTGTTGTTTCCTTTGCTGTGCAGAAGATTTTTAGTTTGAAGTAGTCCCCAACTACTGTTCCTGTTTATTTTTGTTTTTGTTGTTTGTGCATTTGATGTCATATAAAAACTATTGTTGCCAAAACCAATAAGGAGTATTTTCTGTATGTGTTCATTTAGGAGATTTGTGGCTACAGGTCTGCTATTTAAGTCTTAAATCAATTTCAAGTTAATCTGTGTGAGTGGTGTAAGATTGAGTCCATTTTCTCTTTTTCACGTGCAGTTATCCAGTTTGCCCAACATCATTTATTAAAGGGACTGTCCTTTTCCGATTGAATATTTTGGCTCCATTGTGAAATATTAGTTGACCATATAGGTGGGTTTTCCCCCCTTGAGCTTTTTATTCTATTCTGTTGATTTATGTGTCTGTTTTTATGCCAGTGTCATACTTTTTGATGACTGTCTAGTTTCAACTCAGAAAGTGTGATGCTTCTAGCTTTCTTCCTTGAGAGCCTTTTAGCTATTTGGGATCTTTTGTGGTTCTATACCATTTTAGCATTTTTTTTCTACTGCTTTGAAAAAAAATAGCTTTGGAATTTTCATAGGGATTGCATCGACTCTACAAATGGATTTGGCAAGCATGGACATTTTAACAATTTTTGTGAGCTACAAACATAGGATATATTCCCATTGGTTAATGTTCTCTTTAATCTTTTTCTATGAGTCTTGCAGCTTTCACTGTACACCTCTTTCAGTTTCTTGGTTAAGTTTATTTCTGAAGATTTTATTGATTTTGGTACTACTGTAAATTATGGTGAACATTTCTTTTTCAAATATTTTATTGGTAGTGTGTGGAAAGCCAACTAATTTCTGTATGTTGATTTTATTTACTGCAATTGACTGAATTTATAGATTAATTCCATTTTTTTTGTCTTTTGGGGTTCTTTTTGTTTGTTTGTTTTTTTGTGAATCTTTAGAATTTCATAAGTATAGCATCTTATTTGCTAATAAAGACGGTTTTACTCCTTCCTTTCTGATTTGGATGCCTTTTATGTCTTTATCTTGCCTGACTGCTCTAGCTAGGACTTCCAGTACTATGCTGAATAAGAGCAGTGTTAGCATCCTCATCTTGTTCTTGACCTTGGAAGGAGAGCTTTCAACCCTTCACCATTGAGTAAGATAGCTGTGATTTTGTAAAAAAAATGGCCTTTATTATGTTGAAGTTTGTTCCTTCTTTACCTTATTTGTTGAGAGTTTTTATCATGAAAGGATGTTGTGTTTTATCAAACGGCCTTCCTGAAGTAAGGTTGAAGTCCAATATTTCCTTGTTGGTTTTCTGTCTGGATGAGCTGTGCATTGTGGAAAGTGTGTTATTGAAATCCCCTTCTATTATTATTTTGTCTATTTCTCCTTCCAATTATGTTAATATTTGCTTAATATATGTAGGTATTTCAACATATTTAGTTATATATATTTGTAATTGCCATATCTTCTTGATGAGTTGACCCTTTTATCATTCATTATATAATGACCTTTGTCTTGTTACATTTTTGGCTTGAAATCTATTTTGTCTGAAATTAGTATAGCTATATTCACTTTTTCTTTTGGTTTCTTCTTGCATGGAGTGTCTTTTTGCATCCTTTCACTTTAAGCCTACCTGTGTCCCTAAATTTGAAGTGAGTCTTTTTTAGCAGCATGTGATTGGGTCTTGTTTGTTTTTTTTTTTTTTTAATCAGTGATTCTGTGTCTTTTGATTATAGAATTCAATCAAATTACATTTAGAGTAATAATGGATATGGAAGGACTTATTAGTACCATGTTATTAATTATTTTAGGATGTTTTGTTGTTCACTTGTTCTTTTTTTTCCTCATAATGCCTACCTTTGTGATTTTGTGATTTTACACAAGAGTAATTGCAATTAACTATAAATAAAATTGACTTAACAATTGAGGAGCAGATAGATACATCTCTGTATCTATCTATATATGTGTTATATATATAACACATATCTATCTATATAAAGAGATAAACTATATATCTATATATAGATATATACATATATATCTATATATGTGTGTTTTATATATACAAAATGTACTTATAAAAATATAACCATCATTTTTGCTAAAGTAGCCTTTCTGCTAATTTCTGCTCTTTTAAAACAGCATAGTAGAATCTTTAAAATCTTTCAAATAGGATCTCTCTCTCTCTCTTTCTCTCTCTTTGCTACTTATATATGCATGCATCAAGCATTTTCACATCTACTTGCCAGGTATGATCCCAAAATCTTTTTTCTTTCTTCTTTTTTTTTAAATTTTTATTTATTCATGATAGTCACAGAGAGAGAGAGAGAGGCAAAGACATAGGCAGAGGGAGAAGCAGGCTCCATGCACCGGGGGCCCGACGTGGGATTCGATCCCGAGTCTCCAGGATCGCGCCCTGGGCCCAAAGGCAGGCGGCAAACCGCTGCGCCACCCAGGGATCCTTTTTCCTTCCTCTTTATTCTCTTCTATGTTGAATGAAATTTTTTAAAAAAGATATTTTGATCCAAATTAGCCAAAACAGATAATTGTTAGTTTCTTCAACAAGCCAGACCTGGAGTAAAGAGGAAGTAGAGTAGAGATAGCTCAAATAGGAAGAAAAGAGCTTGAAAGTCGCTTCTATAATAGTGCTAAAGAATGATTATGATGATTCCTATCTTTACCATCATGATAATACTTTCCTAAACAGTTTTGCATTCTGGTTTCATAAGTTGTCTCATTAGACCTTCATAAGAACCCCATATCCTTGTTAATTCTATGAACATTGTATAGTTCAACAACTAGATATTTAGTTAGCTATAAAATGGCAAATCAAGTTTCTGTCCTGGCCTTCTGTTTCAGTGTCCTTTCTTTGACACTAAATCAAAACCTCTTGTGAATATTGGTCACCTCAGCTACGGTGTTCTAAGATTTTACAGAGGTGATTTATCAGGAGAATTTCACCAAGTACAGCAGTCTTAAATAATAAGGAATTAGGAAAAAAGAGTAATTTTTGTATTGAGCTCAGGAAACTCATGAAATTAACTCTAGTTAAACCACTTCCATATACTTAAATGGATATGGATCTGCAATCAAATTATTGATATTAATATTGTCTCTCAAAATATAAGTGGACTAGACTTTTTTAAAATTAATGTTTTAATAAAATATATTTATTGGTAAGTTCTGAGTATTTAGGAAGAATCTTCTCATGCTTTGTGTACACATACATTTGGTTAGAGATGGATTTATTATCTGATTTACATTTTTTCATTATGCCTTCACTATTAAGAATTTTTGAAATTGGGATCCCTGGGTGGCGCAGTGGTTTGGCGTCTGCCTTTGGCCCAGGGGCGATCCTGGAGACCCGGGATCGAATCCCACATCGGGCTCCCGGTGCATGGAGCCTGCTTCTCCCTCTACCTGTGTCTCTGCCTCTCTCTCTCTCTCTCTCTGTGTGACTATCATAAATAAATAAAGAAAAAAGTATAAAAAAAAGAATTTTTGAAATTTAATAATGTGCTAATTTAAAAATCTGCAGGAAGCATGTAGATAACCTTATTCAGTGGAACTATGAGAGGCAAGCAGGTGAGGCAAGTATTATTTTTGTAATTCCAATTTTACTTGTCATTGAAATTTTCTTCTGATGTATGCAAATCATTTTACTAAATTATTTTTCCATCTCTTTCAATACCATGGAATAAATGTGAAATAAGTATACTATTATCTGATTTACTTCAAATTGAAATTCAATGTATTTTCATCATTTATAGACACAGGTATTTCATTTCAATAGGATATATGTACTATACCTATAACATAAAACATAATGGGAAGTCAAAAAATTTCAATTATGAGAATTTTGATTCTTTGTAAGAGAACATCTTCATATTTTTTATCCAGGATCACATTTTCTTTGCCCTAAGGGTTGCACATACATAATTAGATTTTGTATTGCCAGATTAATCTTCAGGATGGTGGATGAAACTATCACTGTGGGGAATAAAAATATTCTATTTCATTATCCCCTATTATCTTTATTGTTTTATCTTTCACATTTAGGTTTCGATACATCTGGTTTCAGACTTTGAACATGGAATTATGTGGGGATACAGTTTTAACTTTTTCCCTAATAGTAGAACATTTCCTAAAACCATTTGCTAAAGAATCTATTTTCCCCACTGATTTTAATGGCATCTTTTCTGAATATTTAGTTGCCACTTACAAATTGCTCCATTTGAAATCTCCCCATGGTGTTCCTTGGGTGTATTACAGCCCTACCAGTACCACTGTATTAATTTTGTAGTTTTGTAGTATATCTGTACATTTGCTTACTTTTTAGAATAAACCATATACCTGATTGCAGCACACACCGCATAGCACTGCAGTGCGCTCCCCTGTTTACTGGCCAGTCCTCCTGTCAGTACCTGACTTTAGATGCTTACAGACTACTAGAGAGGAGCAATCCAGAAGGAAGTAATCTCCTACTTTTAATCTGCCCGCTATGAAGGTGAGAAGAAGAGGAAATTAATGCACTTTGGTAGCATCTAACACCTAAGAACTACTTAGTATCCTGAAAAGCATGCCATACTGTTGGCCTGAACAGCTACTGATGATTTCTCTGGAGATAAGACAGGCAATAATTGTGCTAGACAACAAGTAGAATGGCACAAGTAGAATCTCCAGTCAGCTGCAGGGCCCACTCTACCTCAAATCTGCAGGGGTTCTGCAGGTCCATGCCTTCTTCTTGCTTCCAGAGTTTCATAAGGCAAATCTGAGTGCAGTCCTGGACTTGGTAGTTGACTTTTGTGACAGATGACAGATATTAAGGAAGTTTTTATAACAGAAAAGACAAAATTATAGCCAGAAATAGTAACATCATGACTTTTACAGTAAGGCATCCATTTCTGCTTTTATACACTTTATCTTCTTTTAACTAATGATATGAAACTCTGTAGAGTTTTGTTTTAGGTTGAGAAGATAGTAAAAACAGCTATTCAGCTATTAATGTCATAATTCAAGGAATCAAAAGTTATTCTGTGATTTTCTGATATCATAACCAAGAGGAGGTTCAAATCTTTTAGCAAACTATAAATAGTATAGTGGTTTATGAAGTGATTTCAAAGCAAAACTACCCAAGTTAAAGTTTATTTCCAACACTTGCTTAATGGGACTCTGGCAAATTATTTTCATTTTTATGAAAATTTTATATAAAATACTTAATAGAGAAATCTATCACTGAATATGATGAGGATCATCTCACCTGGAAAATTGAAATCAAAAAGAACTTAATCACGCTTAAGTTTGGTATGCTCTCTCTGGGTGAAGGTAGGAAAAACACTTTTATTCAGTGTTTTTTCTATTAGTGTTAAAAAAACCCTCATTTTTATATATTTAATTAGGTAAAACTGTTGAAACACAATGGATCAAGACATAAACTTTAATGTGCTCCTAAAAAAGCAGGTCAACTAATTAGGAATTGAGCCAGCGATTCTGAGTAGCACAATTCTGAATTGGTCCAAGAAAACCAAACCGTGTTTGTGTTATGGATTCTGAGAAACTATTAAAGTAATGAATGCAGGTCACCAGCTGTATGTTGTAGTACATGGGTATCATGAGATGCTCTTCAATGTGTGGTGAGGATAGGGGGCTGGTCTGCCCAGCGGCCATTCCATTGCTCATGCAGTGTGCCTGTTATAATTACAGCAAAAGATGGAAAGCCATATAGAGTTCCCAAACCTCTTATTTGTGATTTAAATTTTATCAGTCCACTCATATTTATGGGGAACTTTGATTCTGAACTGAATGACACAGATAAAGAAACAAGATCTGGAGACTATTGTTTTGTTTGGCATAGATGTTAGCAAAAGACTGAGTAAATAATAGAATGATAGACAATCAACTATTCTTTTTTGGTTTAAGCAAATATGTCTACTTTATTCTTCCTGGTGGTTACTGCAGTGAATAATGTACACATATCATTATTTCCTGTCAGTCAGAAAAAGTGTTCATATTTATAAGTAGCTTCCTCATTCATCATCTATTTGACATGATTTTAAGCCTTAGAACTGAAAAAAAAAAAAAGAAGAAGGAAGGAAGGAAGGAAGGAAGGAAGGAAGGAAGGAAGGAAGGAAGAAAGAAAGAAAGAAAGAAAGAAAGAAAGAAAGAAAGAAAGAAAGAAAGAAAGAAAGAAAGAAAGAAAGAAAGAAAGAAGAAAGAGAAAGAAAGAAAGAAAAAAGAAAAGCCTTAGAACTTTCTCTAGTACCATGGGTTACATTGAGGTATGCTGATTAGAACACTTGAAGAAGACAAGTAGATGGAAACAATATATCAGTTCCTCAAGATAGAAACCAGAGTTTCAAAACAGTTAACATGTATTTTAAGGGCATAAACCCAAGGCCAGAAAATAAATAATTGGGATTAAAGTTTTCTCATTTCTATACCATTCCCAGAAATTTATGGGGCATTTTGTTAACTAGATGGCTGAGATTTCTTTTACCCAAGAAAATTGAAAATAAATGGGTTGCAGTTGTGCATAGAATGCAGAATGATTAGTCTAATTTTATGTTTTTGGATTAGGGGAGAAAAATGAGTGTTATTCAGATTAGGGTTGAACATCTGTGATGTTCATTTTATCCTTTTTACTGTGATTTTTAAATAGATTAATATTAAGAATGGTTTTAAATTTATAGAAATATTGAGACTATAGTTCAGAGTTCCCATGTATTCCCACACCCAATTATTAGTATATAATATGGTTAATTTGTTACCACTAATAAACCAATATTAATCCATTATTTTAACTGAATTCTGCTACTATGGACTATACAATATACTTATTCAGATTTATATTTTACATAATTTTCTTTATACATAATGTTTTTTTTCTCATCAAATGTGTCATATTAATTTTAGTCTTCATGCCTCCTTAAGCTCCTCTTGGCTGTAAGTTTCTTAGACTTCTCATGAATTTGATGACGTAGACAATTTTGAGGAATACTGGCCAGGTATCTCATAGAATGCCCCAAAGTTGGAAATTGATTTTTTTCTACTGATTACATGGGGTTATTAGGAGGAAGATGGAAAAATATAAATGCCATTTTTCATCACATCAAATGAAAGGCATATACCATCAACATGATTTATGATTCTTGGTGTTGATCTCGATCACCTGGCAAAAGCAGTTTCCCCACAGTAAAGTCACTTGTCCCCTCTCCACATTGTACTCTTGAGAAGGAACTTTGTATGTGCAGCCTGCACCATGAGTGTGAGAAGTTATACTACCTTTTATTTAGGGTAGAGCATCTACAAAATGTATTTGAATTTTTTTAGCAAGGAAATTTGTTTCTTCTCCCCATTTATTAATTTACTCAATCCTTTATGTGAGTATGGACTCATTTTTATTTTGTATTTTGGGTTTTAATTCAATAGTAATTTATTTATTTTTTTAGTTCAAATTATTTCACCTTCCACTATTGGGAGCTCTTTTCAGATGGCTTCTGTGCTTTTGACATACCCTCATGATGATGAGGCTTTTATTTTTGTTCTGTTTTTAAGGAACTTTGTTACTTTCTGATATCATAAGATACTCTAGGATCATCTTGTATATTCCTTGTCCAAATTCTGTTATTAGTCATTTCTCCAAGGAGAAATGGTTCCTAATATTTATTTATTTTTTGGGGGGGGAGGTCTTTCTTTTTTTATAATAAATTTATTTTTTATTGGTGTTCAATTTGCCAACATACAGAATAACACCCAGTGCTCAACCCGTCAAGTGCCCCCCCTCAGTGCCCGTCACCCATTCACCCCCACCCTCCACCCTCCTCCCCTTCCACCACCACTAGTTCGTTTCCCAGAGTCAGGAGTCTTTATGTTCTGTCTCCCTTTCTGATATTTCCTACCCATTTCTTCTCCCTTCCCTTATATTCACTTTCACTATTATTTATATTCCCCAAATGAATGAGACCATATAATGTTTGTCCTTCTACGATGGACTTACTTCACTCAGCATAATACCCTCCAGTTCCATCCACGTGGAAGCAAATGGTGGGTATTTGTCATTTCTAATGAATGAGTAATATTCCATTGTATACATAGACCACATCTTCTTTATCCATTCATCTTTCAATGGACACCGAGGCTTTTTCCACAGTTTGGCTATTGTGGACATTGCTGCTAGAAACATCGGGGTGCAGGTGTCCCGGCGTTTCATTGCACCTGAATCTTTGGGGTAAATCCCCAGCAGTGCAATTGCTGGGTCATAGGGCAGGTCTATTTTTAACTCTTTGAGGAACCTCCACACAGTTTTCCAGAGTGGCTGCACCAGTTCACATTCCCACCAACAGTGTGAGAGGGTTCCCCTTTCTCCACATCCTCTCCAACATTTGTGGTTTCCTGCCTTGTTAATTTTCCCCATCTCACTGGTGTGAGGTGGTATCTCATGGTGGTTTTGATTTGTATTTCCCTGATGGCAAGTGATGCTCTCATTCAGAATGGAAGGATAGATAAAGAGCTTCCAAGACAGGCAGGAACTGAAAGAATATGTGACCTCCAAACCAGCTCTGCAAGAAATTTTAAGGGGGACTCTCAAAATTCCCCTTTAAGAAGAAGTCCAGTGGAACAATCCACAAAAACAAGGACTGAATAGATATCATGATGACACTAAACTCATAGCTGTCAATAGTAACTCTGAACGTGAACGGGCTTAATGACCCCATCAAAAGGCGCAGGGTTTCAGACTGGATAAAAAAGCAGGACCCATCTATTTGCTGTCTACAAGAGACTCATTTTAGACAGAAGGACACCTACAGCCTTAAATAAAAGGTTGGAGAACCATTTGCCATTCAAATGGTCCTCAAAAGAAAGCAGGGGTAGCCATCCTTAAGCCATCCTTAAACTAAAATTTACCCCGAAGACTGTAGTGAGAGATGAAGAGGGACACTATCATACTTAAAGGATCTATCCAACAAGAGGACTTAACAATCCTCAATATATATGCCCCGAATGTGGGAGCTGCCAAATATAGCAATCAATTAATAACCAAAGTGAAGACATACTTAGATAATAATACACTTATACTTGGTGACTTCAATCTAGTGTTTTCTACACTCGATAGGTCTTCTAAACACAACATCTCCAAAGAAACAAGAGCTTTAAATGATACACTGGACCAGATGGATTTCACAGATATCTACAGAACTTTACATCCAAACTCAGCTGAATACACATTCTTCTCAGGTTCCTAATATTTATTGGAGAATGGTATTAGAAACCAGTGCCTGGGGGATCCCTGGGTGGCTCAGCGGTTTAGCGCCTCTCTTCTGCCCAGGATGTGATCCTGGAGACCTAGGATCGACTCCTATATCGGGCTCCCTGCATGCAGCCTGTTTCTCTCACTGTCTGTGTCTGTGTCTTTGTCTCTGTCTCTTTCATGAATAAATAAAATTTTTTAAAAAAGAAAAAAGAAACAAGAAACCGGCGCCTGAGTGCTATGTATGCTCATTGCTGCCTTTAGGTAAGCTCTCAGCTGACAGAGCAAATAAATATATGTGTGCATACTAACCCTGGCGTGAACATGTATCTGTTCTATATTATCTGTATCTAGTATACACTTGTGTCTGTACCAGTATCTATTAAGGTAAATGTGAGTGGATACTAATTATTCCAACTCTCAAACTATTGCCACATAGATCATTTTAGCTTTCTCCCTTGATTATTTGTAAATTCTCACTCCAAATGTTGAAAATTTGCCTCCTACCATCAGACATACATTTACTGAAATATTCAATTTCAGAATAGCAATGTCAGGATTCTTTATCTATATTCCCATGCAAAAAACCTTTATCAACGAAAGCTACAGTGCTTATGTGCAGTTCCTTTTACCTGTAGCCTTGTAGATGCTACTCCTTTCCAAAGTTACATGTTACCTTTTGTCCCCAAGCCTGTCAATAAAGTTCCTTAATATATATTCATAGTACAGTTAGAGTCTTGACACAGTCCCAATTCCTCCTTGGGATCCCCTAAGCTACTAACTTACTATTATTTGTTTTTAGTCTGTATGCAGTAAGTTTCATTCTTTGTTCGGAAAGTTCTGTGGTTGTTAAATGGATACTATCACACAGAATGGTTTTAGTGGCCTAGTTTGTACCCTCCTGCCTTTTCTCCGTCTCCCTTGTATTACAGACCTTTTTTAAATCTAACTGTATCTTTGCCTTCTCCAAAATGTGATATAATTGTAAACTTGCAGTATATACTCTTTTCACACTGGTCTCTTTCACTTAGCATATGCTATTGTTTTCTTGCTGTCTTTTTATGGCTTAATAGTCCATTTCTTTTTGTTGGTAAATTTTGTTTTATTGTACATATGAACTACAATTTGTAATTCATTTACTTATCGAAGGACATCATGATTGCTTCCACATTTTGGCAATTACGAATGAGTTGTTATAGACATGTTGTGTGCACCATTATCTGTGGAAATAAGTTTTCAAATCAAATGAGTAAATACTAGACTAAATTTAGCTTTAGAAGAAACGTCCAAACTGTCTTCCAAAGTGGCTGTACCATTTTGCATATCCACTGGCAATCAAGGAGACGGTACAGTTTTTGTTGTTCTGCATCCTTGCCAGCAATTGCTATTGTCCATTTTGAGATGTGAGCCATTACAATACATGTGTAATAGTAACTGTGTTTAATTTGCAATTTTCTGCTGACAAATGATGTTCAGTAACTTTTCATATGTTTTTTAGCCATCTCTATGTCTTCTTTTGTATATGTTCAGGTCCTTTGCTTATTATTTCACTAGGTTATTTGTTTCTTTACTGTAGAGTTTTAAGGAGAGTCTATATTTTGTGTCCAAAAGCACATATATAGGTTTTCCATTTTTCCCCCCAGTCTCTGGCTTGTATCTCCATTCTCTTAACAGTGTCTTCTGTAGGGCAGAAATATTAATTTTATGTAAAGGTCTAATTTATCAATTTCTTTTAATTCCATGTTTACACTTTTAGTGTTACACCTAAAATCTCATCATGGACCCTAAGGTCACAAGGATTTTCTCTATATTTTCTTGTAGAAAATTTATAGATTTGAATTTTACATTTAGGTGTATATTTTACCTCAATTTACTTTTTATGAAATACAATGCATCTTTCTAGTTTTTTGTTTGTTTATTTGTTTTGTTTTGTTACATGGATATTATAATGTACCAACATCATTTGTTGGGAGAACTATCATTTCTTCTTCAAATTGCTTTTGCTTCTTTGCCAGAGATTCATTGACTGTATTTTTTGGGTTATTTTTGAGCTCCATATCTAGTCTATTGATCTATGTGTCTATTTATTTACCAGTACCACACTGTCCTGTTTACTGTAGCATTATATTAAATCTTGATATCTGTTAATGTAAATCTTCCAACTTTTCTCTTCTTTTACAGTCTTCTGCTGCTTACTATATAAATAGATCTTTTTTCCATATACATTTTTATAATCAGTTTGTTACTATATACAAAGTAGGCTCCTCAAATATTAAATAGGATTGCATTGAATCTATAAATAAATATGGAAGGATGCACATCTTAGCAATACTGAATCTTCTAATCTTTGAACACAGAGTTTTGCAGATTCTCACAAGTAGATCAGTATATTTTTGTCAGAATTATACCTTTCTAGTTCATTTTGGGGTGATTTTTTAAATGGTTATTTTTTTATTTTAAATTTTAGTTGTTCATTGCTAATATATAACAAAGCAATTGGTTTTTGTATATCAACTTTGTATCCTATGACATTGTATTTCTCACTTATTTGTTCTAGGAGACTTTTAAAAACACAACTCTGGTCAATTATTGTTCAACATTTGCTACATAAATAACCATATCATCTGCAAATAAAAATATTATAAAAATAATCATATCTGCAAATAAACTCATCTGCAAATAAAATTGAAAGTCGTTTTTTCTTTGTAATCTTTAATCTTTAATTTCCTTTTCTTGTCTTACTGCACTAGCTAATACTTCCATTACGAGGTTAAACCAACAGTGGTGGGAGAGAAGATCACTGCTTTTTCCCATAGTGGAGGGGATCTAATTTCTCATCTTAAGTATGCTTAAGTATTTATCTCCTTTGGGTAAATACCAAAGAATATAATTGCTGGATCTTATGATAAGAATTGTTTAATTTTTAAAGAAAGCCCCAAACCATCTTTGAAAGTGACTGTACCATTTTGAATTTCCACCAGCTATGAATGAAAGCTCCTGTTGCTCCACATCCTTGCCAACATTTGATATGGTCAATGTTCTGGGTTTTGGCTATTCTAATGAGATAAGTAGTGCTATCTGATTTTAATTCGCATTTTTCTGATTTATTTCTGTTTTTAATTTAATTGGTGTATTTAAGTCATTCAATTAAATATGTTAATTAAAATAATCCATTTTCAAATTCAAAGTGACTATTGACAGTTGAATTAACATCTACTGTGCATACACATGTTTACTATTCACTGATCTTATGATTTTTTTCTTTTTCTTTCCCTCTTTTTCTACCTCTGTGGTTTTAGTCAAGAGAAGGCATGCATCCTGGATCTGTAGTTTGATGCGCCATCATTTTGGAAAGTCCTCAGCTACTATTACTTAAAATACTTCTGCATCATCTCTCTTTTCTTATACATACGATACATCTTCAGAATTATCTCAAATTTCTTGCATATTTTGTTCTTCTATTCTTTTTTTTTCCTTTGTATTTCAGTTTGGGAAGTTGACATATTGATATATCTCCAAGCTCATGTATTCTTTCCTTAACCGTGTCTAGGCTTCTGATAAGCCCACCGAAAGCACTCTCCATTCTCATTACAGATCTTTTGGTTTGAGCATTTCTTTTAGATTCTTTCTTATACTCTCTGTCTTTCTGCTTGCCTTGCCTATCTGTTCCTACAAGCTCTCTGCTTTGTCCAATAGAGTCCATTTATGGCTCCAGCAGCCTTTCCTTCATTTAAGGTGATCTCAGCTCTTTCTTTGTATTCACCTATCTCTCCAGTTTCAGGTTGGCAGTTTGCTTTCAGACCTTGCTTCTCTAAGGCTTTCAGTTTTTTCAGGTTTTTTTTTTTTTCTTATTTTAAAGAAAGAAATGCCTGCTTCCAAGCTCTTTGTTCATCAGAACTGAAACAGGAAGACTACCATTTTTAAAGTACCAGTATTCAGACAGTTTTACACATGGAAAATCACACATGGATTTTTTATGATTTTACCCTCTGTGCAGAAAATCAGGCAGTAAGTAGGAAATGTATACCTTTTATTTATTTATTTACTCACTTATTTTAAAGTATAGTTGACATACAATGTTACGTTACTTTCAGGTATTCAACAATTTTATAGATTAGGCAACTCTCACCACAGTAAATGCAGTTGCTGACTATCACCTCTAATATAAAGACAAATTATTGACTGTATTTCTTATGCTGTACTTTTCATTCCTGTGACATATTTATTTTATGACTGAAATTTTGTACCTCTTAGTCCCTTTAATGTATTTCACCCAACCCCTCACCACCCTCCCCAGTGTCAATCACCAGTTTGTTCTCTGTATTTGTGAGTCTGTTCTGTTTTGTTTGTTCACTTACGAATTTTAGACTCCGAAGATGAGTGAAATCATTTGGCATTTGTCTTTCTCTATATGACTTATTTCGCTTAGCATAATACCCTCCAGGTCCATCTGTGTATGTCTTTTATTTATTTTTTAAATTTTTATTTATTTATGATAGTCACAGAGAGAGAGAGAGACAGAGAGACAGAGAGACAGAGACACAGGCAGAGGGAGAAGCAGGCTCCATGCACTGGGAGCCTGATGTGGGATTTGATCCCGGGTCTCCAGGATCGTGCCCTGGGCCAAAGGCAGGCACCAAACCACTGCGCCACCCAGGGATCCCTGTGTATGTCTTTTAGTTGGTCATTCCAAATGGTTCTTGGGACCATAGAGGAAGATTGCAAAAGTTCATCCATTGTACTATCTTCCCATGCTATTCGGTTATTTAAAAAAAGCACATGCATTTGCAATAAAATCTGATTATACTTGTAGTGAGGAATAATGTAACACTTTTCATTTAAAAAATAAAAATTTATAAAAGGAACGTAAGATGCCTTGAAATAGCTAGACAATACCAATGCAATTTTTATAGTAAATATATAATTTTTAAACCTAATAATTTTGTTGTTATTGATGAGCTCTGCAAAGGACATCCTTGCCTCAGAGACCTTTCAGTTTTATAAGGTTACGAAAAATACACAGTGGTATTTGCTGAAAAAAAAATTTAATGGATACATTTTGTGTACAGAGAATTTAATCTAAATTCAATAGTTTACTAATTCATTAAAACAGGAACAGAAATGTTTGATTTCCTCAAGTTAGGGTGGCTGCTACAGCCTAGCTGTCTATCTTGCAACCTTTGAAGTATATCTGCAAATGAGATTTATTTTCTTAAAGTGAAGAACTTTTAAATTTTTAATATTTTAAATTACCTTTACTATACCTACATCTGTTGTCTTCACTATACCTACATCTGTACTAGGTACGTTTTTGTTGCCTAGTGAATGTGGTACTGAAATGGATAAAATCAATACTGAATTATCTGAGCATGAATTGTGCTCACGGTGGATTTTCCTGACAGTGTTTTTTTGTCTTGTTCTTGCCAGTCAAAATTTTTTTGGTCTAGATATCTTCGAATAAACTACAAATTTTATTCCTGTAAATAGTAACCTAGAATTGGCATAAATGCAAAAATAAAACTTTGAAAATCAATTTAATTAATTGTAAGATGAAATAGAAATACTTTAATGGTAGCTCCCATCATTGCTAAATAGAGTTAGACAGTGATTAAACAATAGAGTGATTTTCACCATTTTGTTTGTTACACTCAAGGATTTCTTCAGATATCTCAAAGGAATATTGTAATAATACCAACAAATTTATTAAAAAAAGATTAGTTACATGGTACTTTAGCTCTTAAAAGTATCACGGTGTAAAATGAACACAACTAGAAGACAGTCTTTTTAAAATATATATATTTATTTTAGAAAGACAGAGAGAGATTGAATGAGGAGAAGAGCAGAGGGAGAGAGAGAGAAAGAGAGAATCTCAAGCAGACTCCCCACTAAGCCCAGCCTGTCAAGGGGTTTAGTCTCAGAACCCTGATATGATCTGTGCTGAAGTCAAGGGTTGAACACTTAACTAATTGATTTACTCAGGCCCCACCCTTTTCATTTTTTAAAATATTTTATTTTTAAGTAATCTTCATTCCCAACATGGGAACTTGAACTTACAACCCTGAGGATCAAGAGTCACATGCTCCACTGACTGAGCCAGCGAGGTGTCCCCAGAAGCTAGTCTTAAAAGTACATAATCACTAATTAACTTTACTCTTTAGATATGTTGTGAATCTTTTCAGATACTGTCTGTTGTATAAGACTCCTGCAATGACTGAAATTCACACATGGATAATTTATGATTGATTTTTTTCAAGACTAGCATTTTAAAGTCATTGTTGTTTAACAATACAAGAGGGGAAACAGAGTGTTATAAAATCAGACCAAAGAAATGTAACATAATGCAAATTAGGATAAAATATGTTGACTATAAAAAAACTACGAACAAGGGATCTTTTTATCACATAGTGATATTGAGATACATTTATAACATTGTACAGAAATCTGGAGCTTTATTGTTTAGTACTCATATCAGGAGAATATAAGAAATCTGTTCTACTTAATATGGAAACATTTAAAGTATGCATTTTAAACATATGCCATCTGTTGGGCACCTGGGTGGCTCAGTCGATAAGCATCCAAGTCTTGATTTCAGCTCAAGTCATGATCTCAGGGTTGTGACACAGATGGAGGCCTGCTTAAGATTCTCTCCTCTCCCTCTCCCTCCATCGCTACTTCACCTTTCTCTCTATCCCTCTATAAAATAAATAAATATATATATATATTATATATATGTTATCTGCATTGTTATTATTTGAAAATGATTACTATAGATAGAAATATTAATAGAAATGTAGAATAGTAATAGAAAGCCATTTCTAACATTTAAATTGATTTTTATCAGATCTTTATTATCAGAGTATATTTCATTTTCTCCATGTAATTATATTCAGTTAACAATAATGAATATGTAAAAAAATATAATGACTATGTTTCATACTTACTTTGTGCCAGGCATTGTGTTAATTCTTTAATGTCTTGACTCTTTTAATCCTGATAACACTATGTAGTCAGTAATCTTTTCTTCTAATTCACCTTGAAGTAACAGATGTATTACATTCAGAGCTAGAATTCCAAGCCAAGCAATGTGATTTCAGAACTTGAATGTGTTACTACTTCTCCATTAAGAGAATTTTAAGAAAAAAAAAGAGAATTTTAAGAGAAAAAATAGAGAATTTTGAGAGAAATGAAATAATTATCAAAAAATAAGCTATAAGATTCTACCTCTGATACTTAAAAATATATATATATATTATTTATTTATTCATGAGAGACACAAAGAGAGAGGCAGAGACATAGGCTTTCTGTGGAGAGCCTGATGTGGGATTCCCTCCCAGGATGCAGGAATCACAACCTGAGCCAAAGGCAGGTGTTCAACCACTGAGCCACCCAGGGATCCCACCTCTGACCCTTTTTAAAAGAGAGATATAAAGTATTTATAAAAAGCATTTTATTTTTATTGGAAATGCTACAATTACAAATATAAAAAATCATTTTGTTTTAATAGGATGAAAGAATATGACATTAGATAATGTCAGGCACCGAGCTTCAGAATTTACTTTCCTGTTATCCAGTGTCTTCCAGTACATGAGTCAACCTCTGTAAATAAGGTCAACAAGGTTTCCCCTCTCAAAATACCCACAGTTCAAAAGGAGAGCTAAATGAGTAAAAAATAAATGGCAAACTGGATATGTGCTCTTCATTAAACTGAATTTTCTCAGGGATTTCAATAATAGTTTTTACAGAATAAAATGTATGAAAATATAATCCAACACACTGAAAGAAGTCTAGAAATTTCACACCTGTCACTTAAAAGCAATAGTTTCTCTCTTATTTTCTCCATCAGCACACTTATATACAAACAGTAATTTTTTGAACATTGTCTATTTTAACTTCCATTGTGATAATAAAGAAAGTCATTCAAACAAAGCAGCTCTGTTGCCTGGGCAACACTCTTCTTTCCTATATTCATCTGGTTCCAGATAGGAACCATTTTAGCCATCAGTAAAGACATGCAGATTATATTCCCTTCATAATGAATGACAGGGATTCTATCCAACCTGAATAATGAAATTCACCTGTAGGAGAAATACCTCTCTATAAAATAACATGAAATTTAGTGTTGAGATGCAGGATTACATGGAAGCTATAACATAATCGCTCTATACCTGTTAGACTTCCATTAGGCAAACATTGTCTACACTGTGTGTGATACAGATAAAAATAAACACAATTCTTGCCCTCCAAGAATTCATGGGTTAGTAGGAAAGACATATGAGCAAACAAAAACTGAAGTGACAACAAAAACCCCAAACCAAATACTTTAGCATAAGAAAAATAGTATTTTGTTTTTCTACTACAATGTGTCACAGGGATATGAGATAGTTAATTCACATTGTGTCAAATGGTCTATTCACCAAGGCTCTGTCTATATACTCAGTAGCAGAAAAATTCAAATTCCAAATGTGCTATTGAATGGAGCAAATCAGATACCGTTTGTCCATGTGGCAGTGTGATTGGCAGGAATTCAAAAGTAACATTCACTTCCTTTGAGCAGCTGTGTTTTAAGATCAGGCTGACCAATGTGAATGGAAGTTTTGGTTGGAATGTTTTTCAGAGCTGTTCTATCAAAGAATATGTGGATGCAGTTACAGCACAATTTAGGTGTGCCTGTGCAATGGTGAGCATTTCTGTGATGCTTCCCCCAGTAACCTCCACCTAGAAACATCTTTTCTTATGCCTCTAAACTACTTAACAATTTGCCTGTCCTGGTTATAGGGCGATTGACATACATACCCTTGTGTCTTTAAAGTATACATTTATGCATCCATATAGCATTCAAATGTTCTAAAAAAATTTTAGGAGATTATGAGTGTGATTAAATTTATTCCAGATGACCATTCACATATTATTTGCCACAGAGTAATAAGAATCAACAACAAAATTCTTATGAGCAATATCTAGTCAGGTTGCAAAATTGAATTAGTGATCAGTCTTTTTTTTAAGATGTATTGATTTATTTGAGAGGGAGAGAGAGAGAAAGAGAGCAGGGGTAAGGGGCAGAAGGAGAGAGAAAGAGAGTCTTAGGCAGACTCCTGCACTGAGTGCAGAGTCCAACACTGGGCTTATTCTCACAACCCCAAGATCAAGACCTCAAATTCACGTTCTGAGCCAAAACCAAGAGTCCACTGCTCAACTATTGTGCCAATCAGATGCCCCAAATTAGTTATCAGCCTTAATTAAAATACCTTATTTATGGAAAAATATATTGGCAAATCCATTGACAAACATTAACTGTAAAAACAAAAGTTTTTTGTTGTTATTGTTTTATTTTGTTTTATATTTTTTTAATTTTTATTTATTTATGATAGTCACACAGAGAGAGAGAGAGTGGGGGGGGGGGGGGCGGGGGAGAAGCAGGCTCCATGCACCGGGAGCCCAACGCGGGATTCGATCCCGGGTCTCCAGGACCGCGCCCTGGGCCAAAGGCAGGCGCCAAACCGCGGCGCCACCCAGGGATCCCCTTATTTTGTTTTTTAAAGAAAGAGAGATTCTATCTCCATCAGGAGCATAGCTCAGATGTGTCTTCCTTTCAGACAAATGTCTACTTCTTTGGTGCTGTCAGAAGCCTGGGGCATCTGTCATTCTATGGATTGTTTTAGATGAGGAAGCTTATTTCACTAGTTGGTCTTCTTTTTTATCTTTTCATGTAGGTGCCTTCCAAAGCTGTAAAAGTTGAGAGCAATTTAAAATCCCCTCCTTAGATTTATTGATCTGTTTTTATTTTAGATTTCTTAGCATTTATTGTGACTCAACATGTTTTAGCACTTTATTATATATTTTTTTTTTCTCAACTGTTTTTCAAATATGGAACTCCTATCCCTCCACTAGGACTATATTGATGAAGGAAAATATGTGCTACTTATTTGTAAGTAATAATACATATACTTACATATATATATATATAGTATATATACTATTTTCAGTTTTTTATAAGACTCTGATGAAAGGAAAATAAGAAAATTCAATAAAGTCACATCTTAGAGTGGTGATTGCCTTGGGAGAAGGTAGTTGCTCTGATCTATGATATCTACTTATCTGAAATTACTTTGAAAAAATCTGTTTCAGATTTTATCTGAATTGGTGCTTACTAGCCTATTATTAAAATGATTAATTTAGGACAGATGAAATAATTACAGCCTCTTTTAAATTGAAGTACAATTACCATGCAGTGTTAATTTTTATTTCAGATATTCAATATAATGATTCAAAAATTCTATACATTTCATAGTACTCATCAAGATAAGGATAATCTTAATCTCTTTTATCTATTTCTTCCATCTTCCTACCCACATCCCTTCTGGTAACCATTAGTGTGTTACAACTCTTTTAAAAAAATTTTGAAAGAATTTGGGTGTGAGGATGATCTAGCTGCAGTGTTTATCCCACTGATTGCCAGGGTTGATTTGGTTGCTCTGGCTGGCTAGGCCAGTCCCCTTACCCTCTCACTGCACCGTAGACATTAGTAGAACAATGGGGGTTGTCAAACTTCCAAACATCCAAATGAAGTGCTGTGTGTGGCAGTCTGCCTTTCTAAACAAACAAACAAACAAAAAATTGTATATTCATCAATCGTGATATTTGAATGTTAGAAAAGGAATCTTGGAATTATTTTAATAAGAACAAGAAAGTTGTTAAAATTGTATGTCAACAATAAATTGGAAAATATAATTTAATGAATGTTTTTAGAGAATATTAGATGTATTTATCCCAGAATACATGTCAGAAGAACATTTGGAATACCATTATTACAAGGTTTGTTGGGACAGAGATTAGTCAATACATCAGGTATTCTGTTAATATGTAGCAGAAATAGAAAATTTATTTATTGAATTTGGGGGGAAAAACAGGTAAAGGGCAATTGCAGAAAAAAATATTTTTAAAGCTTATTATTATTAAATGGAATAAATATGCTGACACCAAAAGGAAGTTGAATATTAAGGCTGTGATTCAACCTGGTCCAGATATATTAATTTAATAAAAAGAAACTTTATCATGATATGAATGTTTACATACTTAAATGTTACTGATTTAAATATGATTGGTATATTGATAAATATAACATTTCATGTTGCTGATGTATACTCATATGTAGGAAATATCTAATAAAATGGCTATGATGAGAGTTGTATTAATGGGAGTAGAAGTAGACTTTTTAAAGCCACTAGAAAGATGGTCCAGAGGGCTAAGGAATGTTCCATCTGTTATATGTCTAAATCAATTTTTAAAATGCTATTTCCTGACCTTGGTAATTGCTCACTTGTATTGTAATTCAACACCTTCATATTATGTAATAATGTTCTTACCTCATTCCATAAAATGAAAATAAATCAACAGTAGATTTAATAGAAAAAAATCAAATGGAAGCACACAGGGCCAACTCTATATACAATTTAATTCTAAAATATAGAATGGACTTATGATAAAGCCACTTACATTTAATGTCCTTTACATTCTACAAAACACTATTTTCATGTCTAATAAAAATATACTCATCATGACAACTCTACAAATTTTGAGAGTAAGAAAGATTACTCGATTTTCAAATGGCCCTGAGAGTTATTAGGAAAGCTATTCAAACCCTGTTACTCTGATGTCTGTTCTTCGTTGTTATGGTGTCATTATCAGGAAGAGTCGATGGACTTGAAGATGATGGAAAGACTAGAGACTGAATTCCACGGAGATCCATTGGGAAAAAAAATAAAAGGGCACATCGGCTCAGTTGGGGGTTTTGATTCCTTTTCTTAATTTTGTGTTGTCAGCAACTTCTGCTTTGGTAATAAAATCAAGTATAACAGAAATAACCTATCATGTCAGACCTTGAGATAGGACATCATCATGTATGTTCACAAATGCTGAAATATTATTCTCTGCTGTATTATTATTCTCTGCTATGAAATTTGAGTATGTGGCTTTGTTCATTTTCTCATGGTAGTAAAAATTTGGACTCTTAATACAAATACTATTTTATAAAATAAGAACAGAATTTACATGTTTAATGCAATCCCTATCAAAATAGCATGGACTTTCTTCAGAGAGTTAGAACAAATTATTTTAAGATTTGTGTGGAATCAGAAAAGACCCCGAATAGCCAGGGGAATTTTAAAAAAGAAAACCGTATCTGGGGGCATCACAATGCCAGATTTCAGGTTGTACTACAAAGCTGTGGTCATCAAGACAGTGTGGTATTGGCACAAAAACAGACACATAGATCAGTGGAACAGAATAGAGAATCCAGAAGTTGACCTTGAACTTTATGGTCAACTAATATTCGATAAAGGAGGAAAGACACTCCACTGGAAGAAAGACAGTCTCTTCAATAAATGGTGCTGGGAAAATTGGACATCCACATGCAGAAGAATGAAACTAGACCACTCTCTTGCACCAGACACAAAGATAAACTCAAAATGGATGAAAGATCTAAATGTGAGACAAGATTCCATCAAAATCCTAGAGAAGAACACAGGCAACACCCTTTTTGAACTCGGCCACAGTAACTTCTTGCAAGATACATCCACAAAGGCAAAAGAAACAAAAGCAAAAATGAACTATTGGGACTTCATCAAGATAAGAAGCTTTTGCACAGCAAAGGATACAGTCAACAAAACTCAAAGACAACCTACAGAATGGGAGAAGATATTTGCAAATGACGTATCAGATAAAGGGCTAGTTTACAAGATCTATAAAGAACTTATTCAACTCAACACCAAAGAAACAAACAATCCAATCATGAAATGGACAAAAGACATGAAGAGAAATCTCACAGAGGAAGACATAGACATGGCCAACATGCATATGAGAAAATGCTCTGCATCACTCGCCATCAGGGAAATACAAATCAAAACCACAATGAGATACCACCTCACACCAGTGAGGATGGGGAAAATTAACAAGGCAGGAAACCACAAATGTTGGAGAGGATGCGGAGAAAAGGGAACCCTCTTACACTGTTGGTGGGAATGTGAACTGGTGCAGCCACTCTGGAAAACTGTGTGGAGGTTCCTCAAAGAGTCAAAAATAGACCTGCCCTATGACCCAGCAATTGCACTGTTGGGGATTTACCCCAAAGATACAAATGCAATGAAATGCCGGGACACCTGCACCCCGTTGTTTATAGCAGCAATGGCCACGATAGCCAAACTGTGGAAGGACCCTCGGTGTCCATCGAAAGATGAATGGATAAAGAAGATGTGGTGTATGTATACAATGGAATATTACTCAGCTATTAGAAATGACAAATACCCACCATTTGCTTCGACGTGGATAGAACTGGAGGGTATTATGCTGAGTGAAGTAAGTCAATCAGAGAAGGACAAACATTGTATGTTCTCATTCATTTGGGGAATATAAATAATAGTGAAAGGGAATATAAGGGAAGGGAGAAGAAATGTGTGGGAAATATCAGAAAGGGAGACAGAACGTAAAGACTGCTAACTCTGGGAAACGAACTAGGGGTGGTAGAAGGGGAGGAGGGCGGGGGGTGGGAGTGAATGGGTGACGGGCACTGGGGATTATTCTGTATGTTAGTAAATTGAACACCAATAAAAAGTAAAAAAATTAAAAAAAGAACAGTATTTTCTGTTTAGCAGCATGAACAGTATACTTACTACATCCTCTATGGCATATAAAGGGTTTAAGGAGGATAAACAGGAATTACAGTATCAAAAGTATGAAAAATGTTTAGATTTGTGTGCAATGTTTTTTTTGCTTCTAGACACCCTCAACTATTCCAGATATTTATGGTGAAAAGAACTGTAAATATTCACACACAAAAAAGATTTCATTCATACTCAACTATATTATACTGCAGTATATAAGAATACTTCTTGGTTTTTATTTGTGTGTGTGTGTGTGTGTGTGTGTGTGTGTGTGGTCGTTATATATTCAGATGTATTTAATAGTTGTAAGTACCTGTGTTATATATTCTTAGAAATAAAAAGAGCTATTCATCTTTAGAAGTATAAGAACTTGTAAACTACTTGACAGTCACAATTACATTGTTCCTATACTTTCCTTGCAATATAGGGGATTAGAGTGAAGGTTTCAATTCAACAAAAGCTATTTTGCTTGAAATAATACTTTACCATCATAATAATATGTTTTAGTTATGGAAATTTTAAAAATACAGGACTAATGTTAAAGAGCGACAATATTCCAACATATATACAGCAGACTAATTTCCTGAATAAACTTTGCAATACGTTATGTATAAAAAATTAGGTACAGGGATGGGGGTACCTGGTGGCTCAGCAGTTGGGCGTCTGCCTTCAGCTCAAGTAGTGATCCCCGGATCAGGGATAGAGTCCTGCATTGGGCTCCCTGCAAGGTGCTTACTTCTCCCCCCATCTATGTCTCAGCCTTTCTCTCTCTCAGTCTGTGTCTGTCATGAATAAATAAATAAATACTTTTTAAAAATTATTTACATATACCCGCTTTATGTGCACATTTGATTGGGCAAGAGAGTGAGAGAAATACCAAAGCCTGAAACAGCAAATTGGAAGGGAATAAAGCACCAAACCTGAGGGCTGTGTGAGAGCACTTGATCCTCAGTGGACAGAATGTTTCCATTTGATGGGATTCATGACCAAGAAAGGAGAAAATGCCCAGTCCTGCACAAGATGGGAAATCATTAAGAGAATCTCTTACAAAAACAGACTCCAGAAGGTAATTTTGCCAAGAAAGGGACAAGTTGTAAAAAGAAGAAAGGTGCTCAAAGGATAAGACGAAGGGAAAACTTTTATGCTTTATGTAGAAGGAGGAAAAACAGCTTTAACAAAGAATTTCTGATGACAATCTGGTTATATCTTTTAGATTAGAATCCAGTCTACTGCTATAGCCCTCAAAGGACATAAACCAGGGATTTACTTTAAGAAAGTCCCAATTGATGACCCATCCAGGTACATGATGGAATAAATAAAGGGAGTCCACTTTAAATCAAAGCTTCACAAATCCCACAAATAAAATTTGATTGATTATGATCTCATAATCCTCAATAACATAAGCTTTAAAATATGTAAAAGCAAAAGTGAATAAACTACAAGGAAGAATTGACAAATCTATAGATCTTTGGGAAGATTTTAATAGTTTTATCTTCAAAATTGATAATATATATATATATATAGTTTTTTACACTATATATATATATGTAGTTTTTTTAATTAATTTTTTATTTTAATTCCAGTATAGTTAACAATGTTAGATTAGTTTCAGATGTACAATACAGCAGTTCAACAGTTCTGTACATTACTTAGTACTCATTAAGATAAATGTACTCAATCTCCTTTACATATTTCACCCATTCCCCCCATCTCCCTTCTGGTTAATTATCAATTTACTCATTATAGTTAAGAATCTGTATCTTGGTTTCTCTCTCTCTCTCTCTCTCTCTTTCATTTGTTCTGTTTCTTAATTTCCAGATATGAGTGAAATCATATGGTATTTGTCTCTGACTGACTTCCTTTACTAGCAAAATGTATATAAGATTTGAAGCACATAAATTACAAGGTGAAAATGAAGGACATTTAGAGATTTCTGCTCTATAGGAATATATGTCCTAAAAATCATGCTGTGCTGTAAAAATATACACAAAAAACAGCAAGGCTTCTGAGAAAAAGAGGATTGGAGAAGACGGTATACAACTATGTGGCTTTGTAAAAATCTCACAAAACAAAAAATAAGTAATTAAGACTTCAGCGGATAATTTGGACTGCCCATACAGATGTATTAGTGTCAACAGATGCTGCCACAGTGGTTACTAAAAATGTACCAAAACAGTAGAGTGGTAATGATGGCAAAACTTTATTGGGACCATGGCTGGTGGGTGCTGAGACAAGACAGATGGAAAGGAGCGTAAGCCAGTGTGATCTTGTTAGGATGATCACAGGTGGCAGGATGATGACCAACAGCCACGCAGAGCAGGAGTGAGGAGTGTGCTTCTCTAGGATGCAGCCCGGAATGCCGGTTTCTAGGGTGGGGCTGTTCCCATCATCCTCAGGTAGATGCTGAAGTGCTTTTCCTGCTGGTATAGCACCAATGTTGAACATTTTTTCCGTTTCTTCATAAAGATCATAATTCTGCTTTCTCTTATCTAGCATGTGCTGTAGATGAATGAATCAACACAATTTTCACTCTATTCCAGAATAATTCCCCTATTAATGTATCACATGTGAGTGAATTTGCTTTAAAGAAACACATGTTAAAAAAAATAAACATTTTGTGTTCTAATAGGCTGCAGAGAGAACCTTGCATCGGGTTACTGGACAAAACATCCTCCTTTCAAATCAAGTCCATAAAGCAAGTTTGGGTATCACATAGACTATATTCTCTGAGTAGAGCACAATTAAGTTAGCACAACTAAGTAAACAATAACAAAAGAGAGTCATTAAAACTTCCATATATTTGGAAATGAAAATCTTGGTGATTAAATATAATCTCCTAAGTACCTCATACTTCAAGAAGAAATCATAGTGGAAATGCTTACAAATATATACAAGATGGTAATATAGAAATGACTAAATATAAGAATTTGTACACAGAGAACATTACAATCCTTAATGCATTTATTGGTAAAAAAAAATCCAAGACTAAAGATTATCTTAAATATTAAGAAAGTGCAATAAGAAAGAAATAAAAATGAGAATTACAGTGGAAAGCAGGACTCAATAGAGATCAATGAAGCTGAAGTGTCAAAAACAAAAGCTTAGAAAAGCAAAAGATTAAAAAAATTACAAACAATTCTTAATACAGGCTTTCCACTTCTGCAATCCCTGCTTACCACACACACACACACACACCAAAAAAAACTTAGGAGTTATATGAACATATATACTCAAAGGCAGCAAGAGAGAGCTAACGAGACCAAGTAGGATTCATCCCCGGGACACAAGGCTGGTTCAACACTCGTAAAACAATCAATGTGATTCATCATATCAGCAAGAGAAAAACCAAGAACCGTATGATCCTCTCATTAGATGCAGAGAAAGCATTTGACAAAATAGGGCCTCCATTCCTGATCAAAACTCTTCAGAGTGGAGGGATAGAGGGAACATTCCTCAACACCTTAAAAGCCATCTACAAAAAGCCCACAGCAAATATCATTCTCAATGGGGAAGCACTGGGAGCCTTTCCCCTAAGATCAAGAACAAGACAGGGATGTCCCACTCTCACCACTGCTATTCAACATAATACTGGAAGTCCTAGCCTCAGCAATCAGACAACAAAAAGACATTAAAGGCATTCAAATTGGCAAAGAAGAAGTCAAACTCTCCCTCTTCGCCGATGACATGATACTCTACATAGAAAACCCAAAAGCCTCCACCCCAAGATTGCTAGAACTCATACAGCAGTTTGGCAGCATGGCAGGATACAAAATCAATGCCCAGAAATCAGTTGCATTTCTATACACTAACAATGAGACTGAAGAAAGAGAAATCAAGGAGTCAATCCCATTTACAATTGCACCCAAAAGCATAAGATCCCTAGGAATAAACCTAACCAAAGAGGTAAAGGATCTATACACTAAAAACTATAGAACACTTCTGAAAGAAATTGAGGAAGACACAAAGAGATGGAAAAATATTCCATGCTCATGGATTGGCAGAATTAATATTGTGAAAATGTCAATGTTACTCAGGGTAATTTACACATTTAATGCAATCCCTATCAAAATACCATGGACTTTCTTCAGAGAGTTAGAACAAATCATCTTAAGATTTGTGTGGAATCAGAAAAGACCCCGAATAGCCAGGGGAATTTTAAAAAAGAAAACCATATCTGGGGGCATCACAATGCCAGATTTCAGGTTGTACTACAAAGCTGTGGTCATCAAGACACTGTGGTACTGGCACAAAAACAGATACACAGATCAATGGAACAGAATAGAGAACCCAGAAGTGGACCCTCAACTTTATGGTCAACTAATATTCGATAAAGGAGGAAAGACTATCCACTGGAAGAAAGACAGTCTCTTCAATAAATGGTGCTGGGAAAATTGGACATCCACATGCAGAAGAATGAAACTAGACCACTCTCTTGCACCATACACAAAGATAAACTCAAAATGGATGAAAGATCTAAATGTGAGACAAGAGTCCATCAAAATCCTAGAGGAGAACACAGGCAACACCCTTTTTGAACTCAGCCACAGTAACTTCTTGCAAGATACATCCACGAAGGCAAAAGAAACAAAAGCAAAAATGAACTAATGGGACTTCCTCAAGATAAGAAGCTTTTGCACAGCAAAGGATACAGTCAACAAAACTCAAAGACAACCTACAGAATGGGAGAAGATACTTACCAATGACGTATCAGAGAAAGGGCTAGTTTCCCAGATCTGTAAAGAACTTATTAAACTCAACAGCAAAGAAACAAACAATCCAATCATGAAATGGGCAAAAGACATGAAGAGAAATCTGAGAAATCTCACAGAGGAAGACACAGACATGGCCAATAGGCACATGAGAAAATGCTCCGCATCACTTGCCATCAGGGAAATACAAATCAAAACCACAATGAGATCCCACCTCACACCAGTGAGAATGGGGAAAATTAACAAGGCAGGAAACCACAAATGTTGGAGAGGATGCGGAGAAAAGGGAACCCTCTTGCACTGTTGGTGGGAATGTGAACTGGTGCAGCCACTCTGGAAAACTGTGTGGAGGTTCCTCAAAGAGTTAAAAATAGACCTGCCCTACGACCCAGCAGTTGCACTGTTGGGGATTTACCCCAAAGATACAGATGCAGTGAAACGCCGGGACACCTGCACCCCGATGTTTCTAGCAGCAATGTCCACAGTAGCCGAACTGTGGAAGGAGCCTTGGTGTCCATCGAAAGATGAATGGATAAAGAAGATGTGGTCTATGTATACAATGGAATATTATGGGATCCCTGGGTGGCGCAGTGGTTTGGCGCCTGCCTTTGGCCCGGGGCGCGATCCTGGAGACCCGGGATCGAGTCCAACGTCTGGCTCCCGGGGCATGGAGCCTGCTTCTCTCTCTGCCTGTGTCTCTGTGCCTCTCTCTCTCTCTGTGACTATCATAAATAAATAAAAATTTTAAAAAATGGAATATTCCTCAGCCATTAGAAATGACAAATACCCACCATTTGCTTCAACGTGGATGGAACTGGAGGGTATTATGCTGAGTGAAGTAAGTCAGTCGGAGAAGGACAAACATTATATGTTCTCATTCATTTGGGGAATATAAATAATAGTGAAAGGGAATATAAGGGAAGGGAGAAGAAATGTGTGGGAAATATCAGAAAGGGAGACAGAACATAAAGACTCCTAAGTCTGGAAAACGAACTAGGGGTGGTGGAAGGGGAGGAGGGTGGAGGGTGGGGGTGAATGGGTGACGGGCACTGAGGGGGGCACTTGACGGGATGAGCACTGGGTGTTGTTCTGTATGTTGGCAAATTGAACACCAATAAAAAATGAATTTAATATTAAAAAAAAGAAAGATCTGGTATAGAATAGCGTCCAGCCATGTGTGCTGTGTGCTTGGCCCACTCTTCCTCTGTATTTTCCAATTTGGAAGGAATCTGACAGGTTTGTGGCACTGTGGGAATAGTAATTTGAAACTAGGGTTTACCGAATGTTGGGATTTTGAAAAGCCACATGTTAAGAGTGAGAATAAACCTGAAGTAGACTAGAGGGTTCCTCACTAGGAACTGCTGCTCAGCCTCACGTGATCCCCAATGCCAAAATTACCTTAAATGGTCCTGGAGTGCTAGTGTCTCCAGGTACGGACAGAAGCTAGTCTGGGGGTAAATAACATCATCCTAGACTGTCAATTAAATATCCTTTTCAAATACAATGTTCTGCGTGCAATAAAAATTAATCACCAACAGGAGGAGGAGGCCAGAAAACATGATTGAAAATTGCAGAAACAGAAAGAAGTCAACAGAAGCTTCAGTAATTGGAGCTCTCAGAAGCAGACCCCTTAAACTCTTAATACATTTGAAAATTTATATAAACTTGCAAAATTCCTGAAATAGTTTTTCAAGGCCAGTTTGAAACAAAACAGACAAGTGAACAAAGATTTCAAAGAGATATCAGAGTGTGGCAATGAAAAAAATGACTGGCTAGTGGGTACAGGTTTCTTTTGAGGGTAACAAAAATGTTCTGCAATTAGATACCAGTGATAGGTAAACATTGTGAATACACTGAAAGCCATTGAACTGCATAACTTTAAAAGAATAAAAATGTCAACTATTTTTCCAGAGGCAGAATAGTTTCATATGCTAGTTTCACCAGGTATTCAGGAAACAAACTATTCAATCTTTTCTCCCCCAGCTTTATTGTTGAAATATAACATTGTATAAGTTTAAGGTATACAATATGATGATTTTTTGATCCATGTGTATACTGTAGAATGATTGCCACCGGAAGATCAATGAATATCACCTCATGTCATTACTATCTTTTTCTTCATAGAGCATTTAAGATTTACTCCCTTAAGAACTTTCAAATATACAATAAAGTATTGCTACTTATTGTCACCATGCTATACACTAGATCCCCTAAACTTATTTCTCTTATGTTGGAAATTTGTACCCTTTGACCCACATCTCCTCATTTCCCCCATATCTTAGCCACTGGCAACCACCAATCTACTCTTTGTTTCTAAAAGATCAACTTTTTTAGATTGCACATATAAGTGAGATCAAACATTTGTCTTTTTGTCTGACTCATTTGATTAACATAATTTCCTTTATGTTCATCCATGTTACAAATGACAGATTTTCCTCCTTTTTAATGGCTGAAAGATTCTATTTTACACACACATGCACACACACACAGAGATTTAGGTTATTTCTATGTCTTAGTTATTATAGATGTTGCAGTGAATAAGAAATATTATTTCTTTATTTTGACTAATCGCTCTACCTAGGATTTTCAGTAATATGTTGAATAGGAATGGTGAGGGTCTTGCTCCTGATCTTTTCCTGATCATCTGATCTTAAAGGAAAAGGTGTCAACTTTTCACCATTGGCTATGATGTTACTTTTCCACTTGCCATATATAGCTTATTACATTGAGATATGTTTCTTCTACACACTCTTTGTTGTTAGTTTTTATCATGAAAGGATATTGAATTTTGTTAAAAGGCTTTTTTTGCATTTATTGAGATAGTCATATATCTTTATTTTCATTTTATCAATAAGAAGTATCACTTTTATTGATTCAATAAGTTGAACCATTGCTGTATTTCAGAGATAAATCCCACTTGATCATGGTGTATAATTCTTTTTACATCCTGCTGAATTCAATTTACTAGCATTCTGTTGAGGGTGTTTTCATTTATATTCATGATGGATATCAACCAATAGCTTTCTTTTTTGTAGTGTTCTTATCTAGCTTTTGTATCAGAATAATGATGTCCTCCTTGTTGAATGAGTTTGGGAGTAGCCCATCCTCTTCAATTTTTAGAAGAATTTTAGAAGTCTTGGTACTAATTATTCTTTAATTATTTTTTAGAATTCACCTTGAAGCCATCTGCTGCTTTCCTTCTCTTTTTGATTACTGATTCAGTCTTTTTTGCTTTTTATTGATCTGTTCAGATTTTCTATTTCTTCATTATTCAGTGTTGGTAAGTTGTATGTTCTAGGAATTCATCTATTTCTTATAGGTTTTTCAATTTGTTGGCTTATTTGTATGTTCACTATATATTATGATCTTTTGTATTTCTGTGGTATCTTGTAATGTTCCCTTTTTCATTTCTAATTGTATTTGACTCATCTCTCTTTTTTTCTTGGTAGGTCTTGTTAAAGGTTTCTCAATTTCATTTGTTTCCTAAAAAAAACACTGAGTTTTGTTGATCTTTTTATTATTTCTTTTCTCTAGTTCATTTATTTTTCTTTCTCTGTTATCTCCTATTTTTGCTTAATCTTCTTTTTCTAGTTTCTTGAGATATAAAGTAAGATTGTTTATTTGTGATCTTTCTTTTTACTCAATGTAGGCATTTTTCAACATAAACTCTCCTCTTAGAACTGCTTTAGCTGTACCCCATAAATATTAGTATATTAGGTTTTCATTTTCATTTGTTTCAAGATATTTTTTGACTTGCTTTTTGATTTCTTTTTTACACCAATTGGTTATTTTGGGGTGCATTGTTTAATTTCCACATATTTGTGAATTTGCCAGCTTTCATCCCAGCTTTTCTTGATTTCTGGTTTTAAACTATTGTAGTAAAAAAAAAAAAAAAGATACTTTTTTTTTTTTTTTTTAAAAAGATACTTTTGATGACATAACATATGATCTGTCATGGAGAAGGTTCTCTGTGTTCCTGAGAAGAACATGTATCTGCTGCTTTTTGATGGAATGTTTGATATCCATTACATTTTCTGATGTAGAATGTATTTCATTGCTAAAATTTCCTTACTAATCTTCTGTCTGGATGAAGTATTTGATGTTGAAAGTGGGGTTTGGAGTCCCCTACTAATATTGGACTATTGTCGATTTCTCATTTCAGTTCTACTAATATTTGCTTAATATATTAGGTGCTCCAGGGATGCCTGGGTGGTTCAGCAGTTGAGTGTCTGCCTTCAGCTCAGGGCATAATCCCAGAGTTCCAGGATGGAGTCCCACATTGGGCTCTCTGCATGGAGCCTGCTTCTCCCTCTGCCTGTGTCTCTGCCTCTCTATGTCTCTCATGAATAAATAAATATAAAAATATATATTAGGTGCTCCAATGTTGGATGCGTAAATATTTATAATGGGTATATGCTCTTGATGAGTTTACTCCTTTATCATTATATAATGACCTTCTTTGTCTCTTGTTTTTCTATTTTTAGCTTAAAGTCTATATTGTTTAATGTAAGTACAGCTTCCCCTGCTCTCTTTTCCCATCCCTTCTCTTTGAGTCTGTGTGTGCCCTTGAAGCTGAAATCAATCAGTCTCTTGTAGACAGCATATAGGTAGGTCTTGTTTTTTATCCATTCAGCCACTCTGAAGGTGTAGAGGACAGCTGCAAGCACGTGCAGTGGTGCAGGCCAGGCCAGTAAGAGAAGTCAGGGCTGGATCTGGGCCCACAGGCAGCCATGGAGACCTTGACTGTTATAGTGCACTTGTGTGGCTGCAGGGGCTAACTGCAGACACATACACAATGGTGAATAGTAGCCATGGGGAGATTTATCTCTTTGATTTTATTACTAACCTGTATTTTTCTATTGCTTTTTTTTTTTTTTCTATTGGAGACTTAACCTAGCAGTTTTAATTTTTTTTTTAATTTTATTTATTTATGATAGTCACAGAGAGAGAGAAAGAGGCAGAGACACAGGCAGAGGGAGAAGCAGGCTCCATGCACCGGGAGCTGATGTGGAATTCAATCCCAGGTCTCCAGGATCGCGCCCTGGGCCAAAGGCAGGCGCCAAACCACTGCGCCACCCAGGGATCCCCAACCTAGCAGTTTTAATTCTCTCCCTGATGATTCTGAAATCTATACCATATCTGATTCTAGATGTAATGCTTGGTTTGTCTCTTGACAGATTTGTTTTGTCCTATTAAGATTTTATTTTTTGGGATCCCTGGGTGGCGCAGTGGTTTGGCGCCTGCCTTTGGCCCAGGGCGCGATCCTGGAGACCCGGGATCGAATCCCACGTCGGGCTCCCGGTGCATGGAGCCTGCTTCTCCCTCTGCCTATGTCTCTGCCTCTCTCTCTTTCTATCTCTGTGACTATCATAAATAAATAAAAATTAAAAAAAAAAGATTTTATTTTTTTAGGGACGTCTGGGTGGCTCAGTGGTTGAGCATCTGCCTTTGGCTCAGAGAGTGATTTTGGAGTCCTGGGATCAAGTCCCATGTTGGGCTCCCTGCAGGGAGCCTGCTTCTCCCTCTGCCTATGTCTTTGCCTCTCTCTCTCTCTCTCTCTCTCTCTGTCTGTCTGTCTCCCATGAATAAATAAATAAAATCTTTAAAAAAAAGATTTTTTAGAGCAGTTTTATTTCATAGCAAAACTGAGAGGAAGATAAAGAGGTCCACATACCCCCAGACCTATACTGACATAAACTCTCCCATTATTAACACCCCTACCAGAGTTGGTACATTTGTTACAACTGATGAACTTATATTGACACATCGTAATTACCCAATGTCTATTGTTTACCCTAAATTTCACTCTTGTAGTTGAACATTCTATGGGTTTGGTCATGCATCATGTTTCATTTTGTATTTTTTAAATTTTATTTATGTTTATGTTATTGCTTACAATATTTGTTGAAAGCTGTACATATTCTATTTGATAATAAGAATTGAGGGTGAATTGGCCTTAATTGTTAATATATTTATTATGTACTCCTGCTCAGAGAGAATTTGTGTCTAGCAGCTCTTTCAAGTGTAATCTACTGTGACTTTACTGGAGTCCTGTTGGTGCATTGATAAGGTAGCAGGAATGAGAAAAAGTCTGCAATATAATGATGAAACCTCATTCCTTTAGTGGGTCTTTGTTTCTGGGCTGTGACCTTCACAAGGTTTTCTCAAAGGTATAAGCTTATTTCCTCCTTAGGAACAGGAGGATTAAAGTAAGCTGGAGTGGGAGAAATACCATTTCCCAGGTATAGTAAGACTCTAAAGAGTTAGTTTTTGGCAATGATTATTCTTCCTCTCCCCCTGCCAATGGGAGATCTTTCTCAGATCTTCACCATCAGTACCTTAGAGGTGAAACCAGGCAACTATAAAGACCTCCTCTAAGACTTGCAGCACTTTGAATTTGTCCCTATCATATTTAGGATTATTTGTTCTAGCTCTGTGAAAAATGCTGCTGGTATTTTGATAGGGATTACATTAAATGCACCCCAATGTTTATAGCAGCATTATCTATAATAGACAAATTATAGAAACAGCCCAAGTGTCAATCAAATGATGAATGTATAAAGAAGATGTGGTATTACAGAGAAAGAGAGAGAGAGAGAGAGAGCACTTACTGTGATGAGCTTTGGGTGATACATGGAATTGTTAAGTCACTATATTGTACACCTTGGGACACCTGGGTGGGTCAGTTGGTTAGGCATCTGCCTTTGGGTCCAGTCCTTATCCCAGAGTCCTGGGACTGAGCATCACATTAGGCTCCCTCGCTCATTGAGGAGTCTGCTTCTCCCTCTCCCTCTGCCTGAGCCCCTCCCTCTCTGCTTGTGCTCTGTCTCTTGCTTTCTCTCTCAAATAAATAAATAAAATCTTAAAATAAAAAGAAATCTAAAACACTTCAAGAGAAATAACAAATGCTTTAGCTGTTCTAATTTGTAGCCTTGACATAGCCAAAAAATGTCACCAAACTTAAATGCAATAAGGGGGAAAAAAAGAAAAAAGCAATAAAACATCCAAGAAGTGTGGGACAGTTTCAAAAGATATCACATATACAAGCTTGAAATATTTGCAGGAGAAAGAGCAGAATAAAGGAAATATTGGAAGTAATAATAATTGAGAAGCTTCTGAAAGTAATGACAGATACCAAAGCATAATTCCAGGGTGAACAGGCAACACCAAGCATCATAAACACCAAAATTATCTATACCTACTAATATTACATTTAATGTAGAAAACCAAAGGAAAAGAGAAAATCTTGAAGTTAGCTAGAGGAAGAAACACCTTACTATTAGAGGCTTGGAAATAAAAATTACAGAAAACTTTTCATCAGAAATCATGCAAGCAAGAAGAGAAAAGAGTGAAATATTTTAAATATTTAAGGGATAGTTTCTACCAACTTAGAATTCTATATGTAACAAAAATATTCTTCAAAAGTATAAGAGAAATACTGACTTCCTTGGACAATCCCAAATTAAGGGAATTCATTATCAGCAGACATGTTCTGGAATAAATGTTAGAAGAATTTCTTCAGGGAGAAGGAAAATGATATATAGCACAGAAACTCAGATCTGCATAAAAATGAAAAGCACAAGAGAAAGAATAAATGAAGATACAACAAATAATTTATTTTTCTTATTCTTAATTGAAAACATAACTACTCAAAGTATTAATAGAACAATTCACAAGGTGATTATGTCATATAGATAGGTTGAATGTTTTCAAAATGCCATAATGGATGTAGGGGAGGAATTGGGTATAGTCTCTTCAAGGTATGTTTATGGCAAGTGAAACAATATAGTGTTATTTGAAGATGGACTTAGATTAGTTAGAATTATACATTGCAAATACTAAGACAATTACTGAATTTAAAATGTATAATAAATATGCTTAGAAGGTGGATAAAAATGGAACTATATAAAGGTCAATTCAAATCAGAGAAGGTCGAAAGAAAATAAAATAAAAATAAGTTGGGGGATCCCTGGCTGGCGCAGTGGTTTAGCGCCTGCCCTTGGCCCAGGGCGCCGATCCTGGAGACCCGGGATCGAGTCCCACGTCAGGCTCCCGGTGCATGGAGCCTGCTTCTCCCTCTGCCTATGTCTCTGCCTCTCTCTCTCTCTCTTTGTGTGTGACTATCATAAATTAAAAAAATAAAAATAAAAAAAAAATAAGTTGGATTCGCGCTCCCATCCCCGCAGCCCCCTCCTTGGAGCCGCCCCCGAGCCCCTCCGAGCTGCTCCCGGGACACGCAGCCCCCTCCGTATCAAAACCACAGTGAGATCCCACCTCACACCAGTGAGAATGGGGAAAATTAACAAGACAGGAAACCACAAATGTTGGAGAGGATGCGGAGAAAGGGGAACCCTCTTACACTGTTGGTGGGAATGTGAACTGGTGCAGCCACTCTGGAGAACTGTGTGGAGGTTCCTCAAAGAGTTAAAAATAGATCTGCCCTATGATCCAGCAATTGCACTGCTGGGAATTTACCCCAAAGATACAGATGCAATGAAACACCGGGACACCTGCACCCCGATGTTTCTAGCAGCAATGTCCACAATAGCCGAACTGTGGAAGGAGCCTTGGTGTCCCTCGAAAGATGAATGGATAAAGAAGCTGTGGTCTATGTATACAATGGAATATTCCTCAGCCATTAGAAATGATGAATACTCAACATTTGCTTTGTCGTGGATGGAACTGGAGGGTATTATGCTGAGTGAAGTAAGTCAATCGGAGAAGGACAGCGTATGTTCTCATTCATTTGGTGAATATAAATAATAGTGAAAGGGAATATAAGGGAAGGGAGAAGAAATGTGTGGGAAATATGAGAAAGGGAGACAGAACATAAAGACTCCTAACTCTGGGAAACGAACTAGGGGTGGTGGAAGGGGAGGAGGGTGGGGGGGGTGAATGGGTGACGGGCACTGAGGAGGGCACTTGACGGGATGAGCACTGGGTATTATTCTGTATGTTGGTAAATTGAACACCAATTAAAAATAAATTTATTTTAAAAAATAAATAAATAATAATAAAATAAAATAAAATATGATTGTAAAAAATAAGTACAAAAATTGAAAATAGATGAACATGGCAAAGATCAATCTAATAATTATTTTGCATACCAATTATCTAAATACATCAGTTAAAGACAGAGCTTTAGAATGGGGGAGAAAAATAAGACCAACCAAATGTTGTTGTGTTGTATACCAGGAAACATTTTAAGTGCAAATAATCTGATAGGTTAAACTAAAAGTATGGAGCAAGATATATTCACATGAAGAAGAAGAAAGCTGGAGTAGTTATATAAATGTTAGGAAAAAAGACTCTTCCAAACAAGATAGATTGACAGAAATGATAGTTTTATACAAAGACCTTGAAATCTTCTAACATCTACACAACTAACAAGAGTGTCAAAATATGTAAGGCAAATATTGATGATCCTAAAAGAAAAAAATACACAAAAGTATGCACTTGATTGGAGACTTCATTACCCTTCTTTCAGATCAAAGAGGGAAATACTCACTATAGTTGATCTAAAAAGTGCTATAAATCAACTTTTTCTAATTGATATTTTAAAAATTATTTATCCAGTGATAGAATAAATATTCTTCTCATGATCACATGGAAAATTCACCAAGATAGGTCAAATTATGGACAATAAAATACATATGAACACATTTTAAAGAATAAAACTCATACAAAGTATGTTTTCAGAATATGATGAAATTAAGCTAGAATAACAGAAAGATAATTGGAACCCCTCCCATCAATTATTTGATGATTAAATTACATACCTCTAAATACCACTTGGATCAAAGAAGTCTTAACAGTAATTTAAAAATATTTTTAGTTAAATAAAAATGAAAATATAACTTATCAAAAAGTAGAATGTGTCAATGTAGAATGAGCTACAGCATCAAACATCAAACAATGTATACGCACACACATGTATATATGATACAGAAAAATTGATGAAAACAGATCTATTTCTTAGAAAAGATCATTAAAACTGACAAATTTTCTCTCTTTTTTTTCTTGAGATTTATTTCTTAGAACCAGGACCACTGGCAGTATTTCTCACATTCTGGGTTCTTTTTTCCAATTGCATTACCATGGAGTAGTTTAATATATGTATGTTTCTCTGCTCCCTATATATTTCCTGCAAATCTTTAATTAGAGCTATGGGCTTGATAAGATTCAAGTTTCATTATTTTTGTTAAGAATATGTAATTAGTGTTGTTAGGTACTTTGGTCAGAAGCTGCATGTCTAGTGTTCTGTCTTTTTAGGAAGCCAGCCATCTCTGGTTTACTACATCCATCTTTTCATTAGATGTTGAAAATGATCGTAATTTAATACCTAGAATATATTTGTAATAGAAAACTTCCTTTCATCAACTATTTAGTTACCCTGAGAAAGAATCTATATGGAAAAGACAGGACAAATGATAGATTGGTTTTCTTTATTTTGAAATAATGATTTTTTTCCCCAAAGCATTCTACAGAGAGGCAAAGGGGAATATTATTTTTTGGTCTTTCTTTAAATTAATATGTTATACACATTTAATCTTATGACTGTGAATATTTTTATTGATTCTTATCTCAACTTTGACCAATAGGAACATCTTAAATTGTTTTGAGTCCATATAATACACCATTAGTATGTTTGATAGTGTTAATAGTCTATTATAACAAGATTTTTCAAGTTTACATATTTCCTTCCCTGGAATTAGCTAAACTTTTAAGAAAATATCTAGAGACAAAAACTCTGGGCACTGTGACTACTCACTGATACTCATATAGTCAAGGTTTCTTAGGCTTTCAGTAGAAAGATACAATTTTTCTTTCTCCAAGGTAAGCTATATCATGGGATCATATTTCTGATTAAAGTCTCGGAGTTATTACTGAACTCTGGACTTGCATTTATTTCTCCCTCCCACACTGAAAACTCCTGGTTCCTACAGAATCAGGATCCTAATTTATTTTATTCCACAATACACAAAATGTGAGAACCATAATACCATCTTCCTAAAAAATAATACTGAACACTTTGCTACTATTTTGCAGTTCCAGTCTTTCCTTTCTACATAATAACCTCTAATAATATATGATAAGTTTTGTATTTTAAGGCTACTTAAAATAATTTCTCTCTGTGGGATTTTACTACTCTGGATAGATAGGTTTCATTTGTTTCACTTACTTTCAATTTTTGGAATTGTCTTTTAAAAATGTTTTATTTATTTATTCATGAGAGAGACAGAGAGAGAGGCAGAGACATAGGCAGAGGGAGAAGCAGGCTCCTTGCAGGGAGCCCAATGTAGGACTCTATTTTTTCATATTTAATATTTACATGGCTTCAGTTTCAAATGTACAAGCCAATATATAATCATAGTGTTATAATAACCTCATGTAATCATAGAATCTTAGCTTTTTTCTCTCCAACATTAGGGTTTTTTTGCTTGTTTCCAGTGTAGCTTTCTAATGTTAAAACAGAAAATACTATGCATATACTATATACAGATAAATGGTAGCATATGGTGTATATTTTCTTCATTTTTACCCCCCCCCACCAAATCCTCAAAGCTACTTCGTAGCAGTACATGGATATATTAGGTTGCATAATGAAAGGTTATTTCTGTTTCTTTGGCTTAAAATATCGGTGTCTTTCACTTACTTTTACATAGAGCTGTTGTTCTTTTACAATTAATTATTTAGAATCTTGATATATTAGTGATACTGTAATTGTAATATAAGTTGCAAATATGTGCCAAAAACACTTTCAAGCTTTTCATTTATGTTCTAATGGTTTTTGCTGGGACAGAGTGTTTCATTTTATTATTCTTGTGTAGTGAAATAATCAGCCTTTTATTTTATTCTTTTTATTTTATTTCTGTATTTTGAGTCACAGGAAGGGAAGATTTTTTTCACTCGAAGACAAAAATAATTGAAATAGTATTTGTGTTTTAAAATTACATATAAATATCTCATATATTGTGGTTTTTTCCTGGAGTACGGTTTAGGGTAATAAATCCAATTTGAGGGCAGCCCCGGTGGCTCAGCGGTTTAGCACCGCCTGCAGCCCGGGGCGTGATCCTGGAGACCTGGGATCAATTGAGTCCCATGTCAGGCTCCCTGCATGGGGCCTGCTTCTCCCTCTGCCTGTGTCACTGCCTCTCTCTCTCTCTCTCTCTCTCTCTCTCTCTCTGTATGTGTTTGTGTGTGTGTGTGTGTGTGTGTGTGTGCCTCTCATGAATAAATAAATAAAATCTTAAAAATAAATAAATAAATCCAATTTGAACTTTCTGCATCTACTTATGTAATTATTGCCCAAGCTACTTATTAGAAAGATCACCTCTTCCACTGATTGAGATACTAATGCCTTATTTAAAGCAATCAAACTTTAATTTGCAGTAGGGAGTATTTCTTTTTCCTTAATAAATTTATTTTTAATTGGTGTTCAATTTGCCAACATACAGAATAACACCCAGTGCTCATCCTGTCCAGTGCCCCCCCAGTGCCCATCACCCAGTCACCCCCACCCCCCGCCCTCCTCCCCTTCCACCACCCCTAGTTCGTTTCCCAGAGTTAGGAGTCTTTCATGTTCTGTCTCCCTTTCTGATATTTCCTACCCATTTCTTCTCCCTTCCCTTCTATTCCCTTTCACTATTGTTTATATTCCCCAAATGAATGAGACCATATAATGTTTGTCCTTCTCCAATTGACTTACTTCACTCAGCATAATACCTTCCAGTTCCATCCATGTTGAAGCAAATGGTGGGTATTTGTTGTTTCTAATGGCTGAGGAATATTCCATTGTATACATAAACCAAATCTTCTTTATCCATTCATCTTTCGATGGACACCGAGGCTCCTTCCACAGTTTGATGATTGTGGACATTGCTGCTAGAAACATCGGGGTGCAGGTGTCCCGGCGTTTCATTGCATCTCTATCTTTTTTTTTTTTTTTTTTGCATCTGTATCTTTGGGGAAAATACCCAGCAGTGCAATTGCTGGGTCGTAGGGCAGGTCTATTTTTAACTCTTTGAGGAACCTCCACACAGTTTTCCAGAGAGGCTGCACCAGTTCACATTCCCACCAACAGTGCAAGAGGGTTCCCTTTTCTCCACATCCTCTCCAACATTTGTGGTTTCCTGCCTTGTGAATTTTCCCCATTCTCACTGGTGTGAGGTGGTATCTCATGGTGGTTTGGATTTGTATTTCCCTGATGGCGAGTGATGCAGAGCATTTTCTCATGTGCATGTTGGCCATGTCTATGTCTTCCTCTGTGAGATTTCTCTTCATGTCTTTGGCCCATTTCATGATTGGATTGTTTGTTTCTTTGGTGTTGAGTTTAATAAGTTCTTTACAGATCTGGGAAACCAGCCCTTTATCTGATACGTCATTTGCAAATATCTTCTCCCATTCTGTAGGTTGTCTTTTAGTTTTGTTGACTGTATCCTTTGCTGTGCAAAAGCTTCTTATCTTGATGAAGTCCCAATAGTTCATTTTTGCTTTTGTTTCTTTTGCCTTCGTGGATGTATCTTGCAAGAAGTTACTGTGGCTGAGTTCAAACAGAGTGTTGCCTGTGTTCTGCTCTAGGATTTTGATGGAATCTTGTCTCACATTTAGATCTTTCATCCATTTTGAGTTTATCTTTGTGTATGGTGAAAGAGAGTGGTCTAGTTTCATTCTTCTGCATGTGGATGTCCAATGTTCCCAGCACCATTTATTGAAGAGACTGTCTTTCTTAAAAGCCATTACGAAAAGCCCACAGCAAATATCATTCTCAATGGGGAAGCACTGGGAGCCTTTCCCCTAAGATCAGGAACAAGACAGGGATGTCCACTCTCACCACTGCTATTCAACATAGTACTGGAAGTCCTAGCCTCAGCAATCAGACAACAAAAAGACATTAAAGGCATTCAAATTGGCAAAGAAGAAGTCAAACTCTCCTCTTCGCCGATGACATGATGCTCTACATAGAAAACCCAGAAGCCTCCACCCCAAGATTGCTAGAACTCATACAGCAATTTGGCAGCGTGGCAGGATACAAAATCAATGCCCAAAAATCAATGGCATTTCTATATACTAACAATGAGACTGAAGAAAGGAAATCAAGGAGTCAATCCCATTTACAATTGCACCCAAAAGCATAAGATCCCTAGGAATAAACCTAACCAAAGAGGTAAAGGATCTATACACTAAAAACTATAGAACACTTCTGAAAGAAATTGAGGAAGACACAAAGAGATGGAAAAATACTCCATGCTCGTGGATTGGCAGAATTAATATTGTGAAAATGTCAATGTTACCCAGGGCAATGTACACGTTTAATGCAATCCCTATCAAAATACCATGGACTTTCTTCAGAGAGTTAGAACAAATTATTTTAAGATTTGTGTGGAATCAGAAAAGACCCCGAATAGCCAGGAGAATTTTAAAAAAGAAAACCATAGCTGGGGGCATCACAATGCCAGATTTCAGGTTGTACTACAAAGCTGTGATCATCAAGACAGTGTGGTACTGGCACAAAAACAGACACATAGATCAGTGGAACAGAATAGAGAACCCAGAAGTGGACCCTGAACTTTGTGGTCAACTAATATTCGATAAAGGAGGAAAGACTATCCATTGGAAGAAAGACAGTCTGATTTTTATTTCAATCTGTTTGTTTTTTTTGCCTATTCGTGTATCAGAACTACACAGCTTTAATTTAAAATTTTTGTAATAGGTTATAATGTCCTAATTACTTGTCTTTTCCAGAATTTTCCTCTCTATTTTTGCCTCTTATATCTTCCAAATGAATTTAGAATTTATTTTTCTAGACCAAGAAAAAATAACTTCAAAACATTTCATGGTGTGTTTTATTAAATTTATGAATTGACTTCAGGAATTTCAATATCCTAGAATAGATTTCAAAATAGATTTTCAATAGATTGTCTAATAATTTCAAAAGATTTGGAATAATGTTGTCTTCCTACCTTTCTACCAAGAATATATGATTTTTGTACAAGGCTGATTTCATGTCTTCCAGAAGTGTTTCTTCATATAGATGTTAATATTTTATACTTGTTTTACTGTTGTTTTTTGTATTTTTGTTTTGTTTTGGTTTTTTTTGGCCTTGAATTAGTACTTTGCATTACTTCTTTTTTTTTTTAACTTTACATTACTTCTTCACAGTGTTTCTTTTTTTTTTTTTTAAGATTTTATTTATTCATGAAAGAGAGAGAGAGAGAGAGGCAGAGACACAGGCAGAGGGAGAAGCAGGCTCCATGCTGAGAGCCTGATGTGGGACTTGATCCCGGGACTCCAGGATCACGCCCTGGGCCGAAGGCAGACGCTAAACCGCTGAGCCACCCAGGGATCCCCTTCACAGTGTTTCTGTTTGTTTATATTCAACTATTGATTTTTGTATGTTGGTGTTCTCACCTCCCGTCTTGCTTAATTCTCTTACTAGAATAAAATTTCCCATTTTTCCTTTGACTCTTTGTTCCCATTGTCAACTTTTCCATTGATTCTTTCCATTATTCTAGATATGTTATGTGCATTTCCCTTTATAATTTGTATGCCTCTTAATTGCTGTGTCTTGTCCAACTCCAGTTGTTCTTACTTTATAGCAGTGTTGATATGGGTGTCTTTATTATCCTTTTGACTCTAGCATGAGAATATCCAGTGTTTCCTGTTCAAGGAAGATGATAGATATATCTCTACGTGTACCATGCAGTTGCTATATTAACATTTGAATCTTGATAAATCTCTACTTGTGGATGTGATAACATGAATTCTTCCTTAAATATATAAAAATGGCAGATTACATTAAAGCACTTTATAATTTTAAAACAATCTCAATTCCATAAACTCCAAATGTTGATCTTGTGGAAGTATTTAGTATGCTTAAACTTTGTAAGAATGTTTGCTTAAATTAAATGATTCTTTAGTGTTCTTCTCTGTGCAATTTGTTAGACTGGTAGATCTCTATTATCTTATTTAACAGAATGGAATGGAAATGGAAATTCTCCTCCATTTTTTATGCTCAAGAACAGTTTTAATAACATTCATATCTGATTTTAGATGTTTAGTGCGAGTCTATTGTGAAACTATCTGAATTTACTGCTTATACGGAAACTTGTCAACTACTTCTCTTATTTCTTCTATGATACTTAAGTTCTGTTTAGTTTCTGTATATACCAGTTTTATCATGATTTGTTATAGTCTCTTTAATTTTTTTTTTTACTTCATCTAGGTTTAAAATGTATTTCTTAGGAATCTAAGGTTTTTAAAATTTCCTCTCTTAATATTCTTTTTTTTTAAATTTCCAATTAAATCAGTTGAGCTTTCTCTCTCTTTTCTATTAGATTGGTTAGATCTTTTCCTATTTTATTGATTTAATTAGTGAATCCATTTTTTGATTTATATATTAGTTCCAATATTTTTGTTTTTTAAACCTTTTTTCTTTCTGGCTTAAATTTATTAATTCCATTCCTCTGCTTTTTTAAAAATCTTATTTTACTTATTTTTTCTTTAGTAGTATTTAATTAATTATTTTCATTTTTAAAGGCACCAGTACATAATTTCCTCCTCAAGTCTCCTTTAGCTGTTTCCTACACAGTCTGAAATACTATGTAATATACCATTATTTTAAAATTATTCTTTCATTTCATTTTGCATTTCTATTTAATCTGAAGTTATGGAATAAAACCATTTAGTTTTGTGTTTGTGGTATTTTTACCTAACTTATTGCAATAACATTAAAATTGTGTTGTTAGCATTATTTGTATTTTTTCACAATTATTGAGATCTTTTTTGTGACAAGACACAGACAATTTTGCCAAGGTTCTATGTGTACTTATTTTTCTTTTAGGATTTTATTTATTTATTCATGAGAGACAGAGAGAGAAGCAGAGACATAGGCAGAGGGAGAAGCAGACTCCATGCAGGGAGCCTGATGTGGGACTCTATCCGGGGACTCCAGGATCACGCCCTGGGCAGAAGGCAGGTACTCAACTGCTGAGCCACCCAGGTATCCCTCTATGTGTACTTAAAATGAAGAGAATATTGTAAGTCATCAGGCCTTGGTCAAAGCTAAAGCCTGCAAAGTCCATCTTTAGCAGCTGTTAATCTTTTCATACTGTGAGGATGCTAAACTGTAAGGTGAGGAACAGCTGATAATTCAATTTCTCGTACTCTCAGCACTATTAGAATAGTTTTTATTTCGTTAATCCACCCAGTCCTGCAGAGCTGCTGACACCACCCAGGTATTGCTACTGAGTGCAGTTAGGCTCCTATGGAAATATTTTGGGTTTGTGAAGATACTTTGTCAATATTATTCTAGATATTGTCCATGGTTTTATTCATTCGTTTGTTTGTTTGTTTCACATGACTTGCTTTGCTGTTTAATTTTATTTCAAGGCTTGAGAGAGGGTTAAAGACTGGAAAGTATATGTGAATCCATTAATATCTTGACCAGATCTTGATCTTAGTCATTTAATTTGATATTTTGAATAGTTAGAATAGCATCAAGTTAAAAAGTCCCAATCTCTCCCTTTAGGAACAAGAGCAACCTTGACTTCTATTACAACTTGAAATTATATATTATAATTTATAAGTAATTATTGTATTTTGTCTTCTACTACTGGGTATAAAGCCGTAGGAATAACTGTAGGAATAGTCAATACTAAGGGTATTGACCAGGGTTAATGGAAAAGCAAGGTGAAGACTTTCAAGATTTGCAGAGGGCAGTCATAAATATGTCTGCTAGACTTTTGCAGAAGATATGCCCAAGTCCAGGTGTTTCCAATCTGGAAGACAAGTGAACAACAGTGAGAGAGAATGACAAATTCATGATTTTGAAGTATGGACAAAGTTTGTGTACTGTTTATTTTAACAATGAGCCAAAGCATTTTAATTTTACTATGCTGGGTTTGTAATTTTAATTTCAGCATAAGGTGATGATAGTTTGAACTGCTTTTACAAATGCTGAAAGTCACACTTCTCATTCTGATAATGTTTGTGGAATAAATGAGATTTACATAGTTAGAAGAATTAAAATTCCAGTGAGTTCCTTTTAGTTAATACCTGAAATAATTTAAATTTTATGAACCATCATTAATCTTTCATTCTACTTTTGTTTTGTGATTTTGTTTAACAAATTTGTTTCAAAATCTTACATTTGATATTTCATCCCAAAAGAATTCTCATCTGTGGTAAGCAGAGAAAACTGGAAACAAGCCGCGAAGATACTCTTGCTTATAATAGAACAGAATCAAGTTTAATTCTCAAAATTGTCTCAACTGATGGGTTAGCAATATATTTTCTTTATATTTAAGTCTATTATTCACAAGTGAAATAATTTATAATATAGTGCTTAAACAAACAAAAAGTTTAGATCTCAATAATTTTGATTACCAATTTTTTAAATAGAACTCCTTCTCACTAATGAAGGATTCATATTCTGAACTTATATTTTTTTAACTTCAAGCAAGTGATACACACTTTTCCATTTTACTTTTTCTAGCAATGAAGGATGAAAAGAGAAAAAAGAAAGAAGGTTGCTTTCTTTAATGAATTAGTCTTGGTAGAATCAAGAAATATCGACTTTAAAAAGCCATCCCAAAATTCATGAAAGCATAGGATAATTTTCTCTTTTACTGGAAAGTTGGAATAAAAAAAAGACTGTGCCACATAGGTGTGGATAAGGACTAATAGTAGAGTAAAAAGGTATTATACACTTGAAATTTAAAAGATAGATCGGTGTATATGCTTTGTGTTTTTATTTTACAGAGTATTTTCACAGACTTATGTGTGTTTTCTTTTAACATTCTCTACTTTCTAGCTTTAGATTCATGTGAATCTCTGTGTTATATTTAAGGCTTAAAATCCAGGAAGGAGGGCAGAGAGCATGAGAGAGAACAGCTTGGCATCAGAATTACAATTTGGGAGAGACAAATTCAGACTGCATGGGATTAGATGAGGTGACAGAAAAGTCTTGAATGAAGGAAGGAGAATCGGTATTTTTGTTGTATCATAATCTAAATTGAATTTTAGCCTCTGATTTGCAGCAGTGACCAAGATGAAGCTGTGTGACAATCCTGTAATTATGTATAAAGCTGGAGTAAGGGGACAGGGGATTTAGGTGGTTTACACACCAATGTCCAAGTAAGTAGGCTGGCAATATGTGAGGAATCCCTTCAAGCCCTGGAGTACAGCTCTTGGGTTAAGCGGACAGAATTTAGATCTCAGGGAGAGAAAAAAAAGCAAGATGGATGCCACAATCCTAAGAGGAGTTGCAGGGATGCCTGGGTGGCTCAGTGGTTTAGGGCCTGCCTTCAAGCGTGATCCTGGAGTCCCGGAATTGAGTCCCACATTAGGCTCCCTGCGTGGAGCCTGCTTCTCCCTCTGCCTGTGTCTCTGCCTCTTTCTCTCTCTGTGTGTGTCTCTCATGAATAAATAAATAAAATCTTAAAAAAAAAAAGAGGAGTTGCAATGATAGTTACCACAAAGTGTACTGAGAAACAAGAACTAATGTACAACATTGCAGATGAGCAGGGGAAATGACTTGAGCCATGGGAAATGACAGACTTCTAAATTATGTGATGAGCTTTGTTATGAGAACAGAAGTAGCATGGGGTTTTTATACACCTGGAACCAAGAAGCAATAGGGATCTCACTGGACAAAGCTAACATACAAACCTTAAGTCATCTGAGCAAGGAGTATTCAGGGAGAGTCCTGTGGTCCTGAGGTCCTCGGTGCAAATATAAACCTTACTACTTAGTGATGAAGCCATGGACTGAAGCTCATAATCAGGTGGCCTAGACTGATCTGTAATCCATCTGCCTTACAGTTGTTGAAAATAAAGGCAGAAAGAGGTAAGTGTGCTTGGGTGTGAGGTTGAGGGTAGCAGAGGACTCTTCTTATCACTGCTACTTAATTAAACAAGGCATTTATTATCATCTCAAAACTTTATTTGAGAAATAGCTTGAAGAAGTTGAGATGCAAGGTGAAATGTATGGCATGTGGTAGCACCAGGCATTTTTCTAACATGTTACATCCCAAAGTCATTCTACTTATGCTCATTTGTTTTTATTAATTACTACTGGTGTTATTGTTTAGTGTTAATTCTTGATCAGTTTTTAAAAGTAGGTCTCCCTCCATCTCTTTTGCAAAAGCACATTCCTTTTTTTCTTTTCTCTCTCTCTTTTTTTCTTTTTTTAGTAAAAACCCTATTTAAAAATGGAGTAAAGGAAGAGTTAAATGATTTCCTTAGTGATGGACAAATGACACAAGCATTCATAGGTTGCTTAATACATACTCAGAGAGGATTCACATCCAGAGGAGCCCAAGCATCACATTCTTTATGGGGATTGACACTTGAATTTTCTAGCCTAAATTATTCTTTCCTAAGGGGACTGGTGCAGTTAAATGTGAGAGCTAGTTTATCTTTACTTGATGGATCTGAATTCCTTTTACAAAACCTACAGTGACAAAGTGAAATTGTGTTTGATTGAGAATAGTTAGAAGCTGAAGCAGCAGAGCCTTTACAAAGAATGCAGAGCAGTTTCAGATTTTCAAAGGAACTTCAAGTCAGAATTTTGAACTTCAAGTGATATCGAAAAGTAAAATGCCACTGGAAGCACCAATGGCAGAAATACATTTTTTAAAAAGCCGGTGGTTATTTTTTAACATGAATTTTTCTTTCACATTTACTCTATTGGTGTGTATGTTTGGTTTATCATAAGACAATCTCCTCTAAATCTTTGAGCAAGGCTGATGCTCGAAGATATATCCTATTTGTTCTGTAGTTCCTTATACCATTTGGTATATTGACATGAACCTTCTAGGAATACATATACTCCACTTTGTGAGGTTGGTCAGTGTATAGACATTGTACTTCCAATAAACCTTTTGTATACCTATACTGCAGTGTATACAATCTTTAATTGTTTAGAGAAAACAGATAACGATGTCTGCTTATAGAATAGTACTGCATAAAAGTCATAGAATTTACTTTGACTCTTGCAAGACTTACTATCACTATAGAGATCAATGGGCTTGTCTACTGTTTCTACTGAAGTGTTGGACTCATTAATTAAATGTTGACTTACATAGAATTAAATTCTACTTTTGATAGTAAAAGATTAACATATATATATGAATTAGCATTCTGTTCAACAAAAAATACATCTATAAATATTAAGTAATTGACAGATAATGAAATGTGTACCAGATAAGTCAGTGTTGAACTGTTATCTTCACATATATTTTAAAAACCAGCATGACAATTATTTAGTTTCAGTGTTGTGACAGTTTGGTAAAAAACTGTAACAACGGTCTTTGATATTTCAGTCTTTATAAGCAATTTCAACTATCACGTAGGGTTTCATATTAGTACAATTCTTATGAGTCTGTGGATATTTTTGCATGCTTTATTTATGAGTATTTTTGTCCTGTCTTCCTTTTTATGTCTACTGCACCAATACTAGAAATCAAATCTCCGAGGATCTGAATGGATTTTAGAATGCAAATATCCAACTGAGGTTTTACCAATCCTATGCCATTTTTATTATATTATTGACCAACCACTGTTGAGCATTTTCAGGGATAGTGAATACCAGATTTAGCACAGCATTTCTTGGGACTACTCTCTAAGAGAAGAGAAGCCATGCATTTTAAGGTATTTGTCTTCAGGCCAGATGTCAGTGGAAAACTTCCATTCCTTTCTGTTTTTCTGTGTTATGCCAAAGGCATACATTCAGATCACAAGCTTTAGAAGGTTAGATTGGAAACTTGAACTCTGGCAGGTTTCTTCTTTTTTTTTCAGAATCACAAATACACAGTGCAAGAATCTATGGATATGAAAAATGGATACATTACCGGATGCTTCCTTTTTCTTACTGAGATAAACTTGAAGGGGTCTCAGAAGAGTGAAGAACTAGATTTGGTGGCAATGAGCTGATTTTCAGGGTCAAGAGGGAGGCTTTTGGGAAGTGGGGAGGTTTGTGTTATGATGTAGTCACTTATTTCCACATTCTGCTTTCCACTACCAACAAACTACTCAGTGTCAAGGCAGCAGGCCTATATCCTCTTAATATGCTCAATATTGTTTCATGTTTTTCTCTTAAAATAGAAAAGTTATAGACTTCAGAACTAAGTCCATTTAATTCTAAAATGTAACTCCTCAAGTACATTTTTCAGTTTTAGATGAAACATGCTGAATCTTCTGTGTTTCCTTTGGGAATACTATAGGCATTTTAAATTTCAATATGAAAGGCAGGCCCTCTGAAGCTGGGAGCTGTGTTAACACACCAGACATTCTCAGGGGCTTCATCCTATGTATCTACGGCATACACAAACATGCATATTTATCAGTCCTTTGCTAATACAAGCTCACATAATGAATGGCCAGTTCAATGTTGAGACATACATGTCTCTCCTTTTTTTTTTTTTTTTTTTTTTAAGAAAAACCGGTAGCTTCAAATATGCTTGGTGATCACAGAATGGATGGTAGACTACTATTTCTGGCATATAAGCCTATAAGCTTAACTCACAGAGAGAACGGGTTAGAAACAGACATTCTACAAACCTAGAGCTTATTTTCCTTTGAAAAATTGTACTCTGACATTTAAACTGTTATGGTTTGGATAAACCTGAGCAAATGGGGTTTTTCCAATTCTTTTCCATTTTCATTCTTCAAACAAAGTCTTTAAGTCTTCTTGGCTTGATCAGAGCAACTGTAATTCTCTTTTTTTTATAATAAATTTATTTTTTATTGGTGTTTAATTTGCCAACTTACAGAACAACACCCAGTGCTCATCCCCTCAAGTGGTCAAGTGCCCCCCTCAGTGCCCGCCGTCCACCCACCTCCACCCTCTGCCCCCCCTCCCCCTCCACCACCCCTAGCTCTTTTCCCAGAGTTAGGAGTCTTTATGTTCTGTCTCTGATATTTCCCACACACTTCTTCTCCCGTCCCTTATATTCCCTTTCACTATTATTTATATTCCCCAAATGAATGAGAACATATAATGTTTGTCCTTCTCCGATTGACTTACTTCACTCAGCATAATACCCTCCAGTTCCATCCACGTTGAAGCAAATGGTGGGTATTTGTCGTTTCTAATGGCTGAGGAATATTCCATTGTATACATAGACCAAATCTTCTTTATCCATTCATCGTTTGATGGACACCGAGGCTCCTTCCACAGTTTGGCTATTGGGACATCGCTGCTAGAAACATCGGGGTGCAGGTGTCCCGGCGTTTCATTGCATCTGAATCTTTGGGGTAAATCCCCAGCAGTGCAATTGCTGGGTCGTAGGGCAGGTCTATTTTTAACTCTTTGAGGAACCTCCACACAGTTTTCCAGAGTGGCTGCACCAGCTCACATTCCCACCAACAGTGTAAGAGGGTTCCCTTTTCTCTGCATCCTCTCCAACATTTGTGGTTTCCTGCCTTGTTAATGTTCCCCATTCTCACTGGTGTGAAGTGGTATCTCATTGTGGTTTGGATTTGTATTTCCCTGATGGCGAGTGATGCAGAGCATTTTCTCATGTGCGTATTGGCCATGTCTATGTCTTCCTCTGTGAGATTTCTCTTCATGTCTTTCGCCCATTTCATGATTGGATTGTTTGATTCTTTGGTGTTGAGATGAATAAGTTCTTTATAGATCTTGGAAACTAGCCCTTTATCTGATACGTCATTGGCAAATATCTTCTCCCATTCTGTAGGTTGTCTTTGAGTTTTGTTGACTGTATCCTTTGCTGTGCAAAAGCTTCTTATCTTGATGAAGTCCCAAGTTCATTTTTGCTTTTGCCTTCGTGGATGTATCTTGCAAGAAGTTACTGTGGCCAAGTTCAAAAAGGGTGTTGCCTGTGTTCTCCTCTAGGATTTTGATGGACTCTTGTCTCACATTTAGATCTTTCATCCATTTTGAGTTTATCTTCGTGTATGGTGCAAGAGAGTGGTCTAGTTTCATTCTTCTGCATGTGGATGTCCAATTTTCCCAGCACCATTTATTGAAGAGACTGTCTTTCTTCCACTGGATAGTCTTTCCTCCTTTATCGAATATTAGTCGACCATAAAGTTCAGGGTCCACTTCTGGGTTCTCTATTCTGTTCCATTGATCTATGTGTCTGTTTTTGTGCCAGTACCACACTGTCTTGATGACCACAGCTTTGTAGTACAACCTGAAATCTGGCATTGTGATGCCCCCAGTTCTGGTTTTCTTTTTTAAAATTCCCCTGGCTATTCGGGGTCTTTTCTGATTCTCAAAGTGCCTAGGAATATTTTCAGTGCATGCATATGGAGCAAAAAACATGTTTTATACACTGGTTTAACCTGACTGTCTTCCTTCCCCCAAATGGCCTAACAAGTCAGCACACCAGACTGTGACTCCAGAATCTTTCCTGGGGCCACTCTCTCACTCCTGAGAGCAGTAATCTGGGGTTTTCAGAGTCTCGTTTTTTGCCTGATTTGAGGCAGAATGCCAGACCACAGACCCTGGTTTTAGCTGCTCTTTTGAGCTTGATGGCTAAATAAAGGCAACACTAGATGTAGAATCTTCTGTTCACTATAACCTGGGGCTTTTCATTTATCCATCTGCCCTCAAGTTTCAAAAGGTAAGACCAGAGGGATGAGAGCACCCTCCTCTTTTGGATATTATGAAATGCATACAAATAAATTTGGAAACTAAATACTGTGTGAACTATTAAGTATTATAGCAATGATCCATGTAACTTGTCTTCTTTCTTTGTTTATTTTTTTAAAGATTTTATTCATTTATTCATGACAGACACAGAGAGAGGCAGAGACCTAGGCAGAGAGAGAAGCAGGGTCTCCCTGGGGAGCCTAATACAGAACTTGACCCAAGGACTCTGGGATCGTGATCTGAGCCAAAGGCAGATGCTGAACCACTGAGCCACCCAGGCGCCCCTTGTATAACTTATCTTTAAATTGGGAGAATGCTACACAATTGCAGTCTTAAAGCCAGGATCAGTATGATAGCTTGCTGAAGTCCTTACAAATTGAGTAATTTAAGAAAGAGAGTGAAAATCATTAAATATTTCTTATTAAAATGTATTAAAATGATTAATGCATAGAAATAACTTACACCTGATATTAGATGCATTAATTAGTAACTATTTAAACTGAATAATTAGGGATTATATGATCTTTCAAAACTGATACAAAACATAACATCTTTGTTCTTCATTCTCTGCATTAGTTTGCTAGGGCTATAGTCACAAAGTATTCCCAATTGAGTTGCTTACCCAACAGAAAAGTATTGTCTCAGAGCTCTGGAGACTACAAGTCCAAGATCAAGGTATTGATAAAGTTGGTTCCTTTTGGGGGCTGTGAGGGAAACTGTTCCAGGGCTCTCTCCTTGACTTGTAAATTATTGTCTTTATGTCACATCTTCCCTCTATGTATGTCTGCTTCTGCATCCAAATTCTCCTTTTTATGAGGACACCAGTTATAGTGAATTAGGGTCCATCCTATTGACCTCTTCTTTTAACTTGATTACCTTTATAAAGACCCTATCTCCAAATAAAGTCACATTCTGTGGTACTGGGTGCTAGACCTTCAACATCTATATTTCACCCTATCACATACTCTCTGTTGAAGAGGATAGCCCTCAAATCAAAGCTCCTTCTTTGCTAGTTATACAGCCCTGCCCTCTTGACTTATCAAATAATATTGACAACTCTTTACCAGAATGCCTTTATTAAGGTTTGACTTTCAGCTCTTCTCCAGTCATGCTCTTAGACACAATTCCCCCAAGGACAAATATGCCGTTATTTATCTCTGCATTTCCAAATGTTGATTTCTTTTTTCCCAAAAGCTTTTTCTCTGCTTGTCACCTTCATAAACTTCTCCCCATCTTACTGGACTCGTCAGATTGTCAATTCTCCTGTAAAGCTCCTTAAATTTTTACCCTATTCTTGACAACAGTAAATTCTACAGAACCTCCTTGGCCTGCCTGCTCTTTATAATGCATTTATGTTCTTTGAAATGAAAAACCCTTTTTTATTTATCTATATCTAGATATTTCCAAGGCCCAACATAAAAGTAAGGTATGTAAAATACAGCAACCACTCAGTTTGGGTTAAAACAAATAAAGAGTGAATGGCTGGAAATGAAAATAATGGTACATTGTTCATACTATCAGTAAGTCCTTAGATTTATTTGCTACTTATCATGTGCTATATATGCATTAATTGTTTTACAAATTCTATTCTCATTTTACAAATAGAAATATGATACAAGGAGCATCTAGGTGGTTCAGAGGTTGAGCATCTCCCTTTGGCTCAGGTTGTGACCCTGGAGTCCTGGGATCTAGTCCTGCATCAGGATCCCCACAGGAAGCTTGCTTCTTCCTCTGCCTATGTTTCTGCTTCTGGCTGTGTGTCTCTCATGAATAAATAAATAAAATCTTTAAAAAAAGAAATATCATACAATGTAGTTAAATAACCTGTCTCAGTTTATAGTCATTAAATGGGGATACCAGGATTAGAACCATGGTGATGAGCTTCAAAGACTGTATTCTCAACTAATACAGAATATTGTCTAGCAAAGAATATAATCGTTGAGAGATCTTTGTGTTAGATGATGTCGTTTGTTTTGCAGAACCTCCTTTCACTTAAGTTAGCCTGGGTTGTAATTATCATGGAAACTCCTTGGTGATTTCTTGCACCTTCTCTCTTACTTGAGTCTTAGATTCCCTTTCAGTAACGTCAAGATTAAAAAGATGTGTGGAAGGACAAACTGGGTATTCCTATTCTGCAGGATTTTTGCTGCTGGGTAATTGATGGTCTCTTTCATTTTTACGGTTTTGCTCTGAACATTTTTGTTATCTAGCAATTCTCATTAAGTTCATCTCAATCTGAATCATAACCTTTCTGATAATATTCATCTTTGTGGCTTTATTTTCTATAGTTTATTCAGTGTAATTTCTGTCCTTTTTAATTGACCCTTTTAGATCTGAGCTCACCACAGAGCAGAGAGCAATCTTTGCATCTGTAATTAGTCTTTAGAAACCCTTAGTTTTCTTTCTCATCAGGGTCATTTGTAATTATAATGTCAGACTTGTATATTTAGAATGGGGAATAGGTGTTTATCACATTTAGCCATGATTATTATTCTTACCACTTAACAAGTTTCCTTGCCTCTAAAACCTTCTTTCTCTCTAATTCATTTTATAAATATGTCAAATTTCTATTGTTTTGAACTAAATTCTAAAGGATATCATCACACTTTGTAACCTTCACTGTCATCACATGTATTAGCTAGGACAGCTGTAACACATTACCACAAATTGGACGGCTTACGCAGCAAAATTTATGTCCTCATACTTATGCGTATGGGTAAATCCCCAGCAGTAAATCTGGGTAAATCCCCAGACCTGCCCTATGACCCAGCAATTGCTGGGTCATAGGGCAGGTCTGTTTTTAGCTCTTTGAGGAACCTCCACACAGTTTTCCAGAGTGGCTGCACCAGTTCACATTCCCACCAACAATGCAAGAGTGTTCCCCTTCTCCACATCCTCTCCAACATTTGTTGTTTCCTGCCTTGTTAATTTTCCCCATTCTCACTGGTAATTTTCCCCATATCTCATTGTGGTTTTGATTTGTAATTCCCTGATGGCCAGTGATGTGGAGCATTTTTCATGTGTCTGTAGGCCATGTGTAGGTCTTCTTTGGAGAAGTGTCTGTTCATATCTTCTGCCTGTTTCTTGACTGAATTCTTTGGGTTTTTTTAGATGTTGAGTTTTATAAGTTCTTTATAGATCTTGGATACTAACCCTTTATCTGATAAAAACTTTTATTTTATTTTTTTTAATTCTCAATTGAATTAACAGGTAATAGTCTGTTCAAAATAATTATAGTAGCAGTATATTCAGTGGATATAGGTAATGGATATGTAAAATGAAGACAACAAGGACAGACGGGATCAAAGTGATGAATTAGAAATACTCTCTTACAAGGTACTTCTACTACTCATAAAAAAGTGTAGAATTGTTTGAAGGTAGAATTTGTTACATGCAAATATATAATGCCAACCTAGGACAACTAATAATAATAAAAAGATGTATAATTGATATGCTAAAAAGGAGAAAAAATGGAATCATATAAATATTCAATTAAAATCAAGATAGCAAAAAAATAAAGAACAGAAGATAAAAATGAAAACAAAGAACAAGGGCCCCAGATAACATGATACTCAATGGTGAAAAGCTAAAAGCCTTCCCCGTAAGATCAGGAATAAGACAAGGATGTCCTTTCATTATTTTTATTCAGTATACTAGTGGTAGAAGTCTTAGCCACAGGAATTAGGAAATAAAAAATACTGAAGTCACAAGGAAGAAATAAAACTGTCTTTATTTACAGATGACATAATATTATACAAATGAAAAATTCACACGAATCTGTTAGAATAAAGGAATTGAGAAAAATTTGAAAATATAAAAAATATACAAAAATCAATTATATTTCTATGCTCTAATAACAAAGTATCAGAAATAGAAATTCAAAAATAATTTCATGTATTATTACATCATAAAGATTAAGATATCTAGGAATATATTTAATTAAGGAGGTGAAGAATCTCTACACCAAAGCTTTTAAAATATTGGTAAAAGAGGGATCCCTGGGTGGCACAGCGGTTTGGCGCCTGCCTTTGGCCCAGGGCGTGATCCTGGAGACCCGGGATCGAATCCCACGTCGGGCTCCCGGTGCATGGAGCCTGCTTCTCCCTCTGCCTGTGTCTCTGCCTCTCTCTCTCTCTCTCTCTCTCTGTGACTATCATAAATAAATAAATAAATAAATAAATAAATAAATAAATAAATATTTTTAAAAAATAAAAAATAAAAATAAAATAAAATATTGGTAAAAGAAATCAAAGAAGACGCAATAAGTAGAAAAATATCTTGTGTTTATGAACTGGAACAACCAAGATTGTTAGAAAGTCCATCCATCCAGCTCAAAGCAGTTTGTGGATTCAATGCAATCAGTATCAAATTTCAAATGACATTTTTCATAGAACTAGAACAAACAACCTTAAAATTCTATGGAACAACAAAAGACCATAAATAGTCAAAGTGGTCCTAAGAAAGAAAAACAAAGCTGGAAACATCATGTTTCCTGATGTCAAACTATATTACAAAACTATAGTAATCAAAATACTATGGTATTGCACAAAAACAAACACATAGAATAGGGATCCCAGAAATAAATCCTTGTGTACATAATCGATTAATTTATGACAAAAGAGCTAAAATATAAACGGGGAAGTATAGTCTCATCAATAAATGGTGTTGGGAAAACTGGACAGGCCACATGCGAAGTAATGAAACTAGACCCCTATCTTAAACCATAGACAAATTTAACCAAAAATAGAAACAGCAAAACAAAACTATGGATCAAGGGCAGCAAATGAAAAGCAATAACATATATAAATATATTTATATAACATATATAAATCTAAAAACATCAATAATCATTTTAAACATCAATGTTCCAAATATTCCAATTAAAATGTAGAGACTGTTGGACTGGATCCAAAAACAAGCTTCAACTGTATACAGTATAAGAAGCCCACTTTAAATATAGAGGCACAATAGAATACATATAAAGGGATGAAAAAATGTACAATTCTAACACTACTCAAAAGAAGCTGAATTCATTTTTTGTAGTTTTTGTACTAAGCAAACTGTAGAGCAAGGAAATTATCAAGGATATAGAAAGGTATTACATAGTCCTAAAGGGTTCAGTTCTCCAAAAAGATTTAATAATTCTTACCATATATGCATCTAATAAGAGATTATCAAATTACATGAGATAAAAATTCATAGAACTGCAAGGAAAATTAGATGAATCAACTATTATAGTTGGAGACTTTAACACCCCTCTATCAACAATAGACTGACCTAATAGGCAAAATCAGTAGGACAGTTGAATTCAACACCACTGTCAGTCAAATGAATATACTTGACATTTGTGGAATACTTTACCCAAAACGGCAGAATACAAATTCTTCTGAAGTTCACATGGAACACTCACCAAGAAAAAACACAATCTTGGCAAAAAAAAAAAAAAAAGAAAACAAAACACTTTAATGACTTTAGAGAACTACAAATCTATAATGTCTGCTGCAAACCACAATAGAATTAAAATGGATATCTATTAATCTATTAGATAAATATAGATTTAAAAAAATCCCCAAATACTTGAAGGTTAAAAAATATTTTTCTAAATAACACCATTAGTCAAAGATGAAATCTTAATGATTTTAAATTATTAATCTTTAATCTTAATAATATTAAAAATATTTTAACTAAATGAACATACAATTTCTTAAATCTTATGGGATGCAGTTAAAGCATGTCTTAGAGAAATTTATGTTAAATGCACATATTAGAAAAAAAGAAAGATATAAAATCAATTAAGTACGACCTTAGAAAACTAGAAAAGGAAGAGCAAATTAAATCCAATATAAGTAGAAGAAAAAATGATTAATAAATATAGCAGAAATCAATGAAATATAAAACAGGAAATCAATAGAGAAAAGCAATGCAACAGAAAGTTGGTTTTCTGAAAATATCAATAAAATCAATAAACCTCCAGCCAACCTAACTACAAAAAGAGAGATGATATACATTGCTAATGTCAGAAATGAAAAGAAGCTATTATTAGTGATCCTATTAAAAGGATAGTAAAGTTAATATTATGATCAACTCTAAGTCCACAAATTTGGTAACAGAGATGAACAATAATTTCTAGACAATATGAATATGCTTATATATATATAAGGAAATTATTAATAACTTTCCAAAAAAGAATGCACTAGGTCCAGATGAGCTCACTAGTTAATTCTATCAAACTTTAAAAAGAAAATTATACCAATTCTAAAAATATTTCCCAGAAGATAGAAGCAAAGGGAATACATCCACACTCGTTCTATGAGACAAGGGTTGCCCCAATACTAAAACCATACAAAGACATTAGAAAAAAGAAGAAAACTATAGACCAATATCTGTCATGGATATAAATGCATAAATCCTGAAATTGTTAGCAAATTGAAAATAACAATGAAAATAAATACAATTATAAATCAATGATGAAGCAGAAATTTTCCTAAGTATGCAAGGCTGGGTATTTAAAACCCAGTTATATAATCCCTCACATCAATAAGTCATGGAAGAAAAATCTCATGATTATAAATTAATAGATTCAGAAAAAGTATTTGACAAATTTCAGCACTCATTCGTGATAAAAACTCTCAGGAAAGTGGGAATAGAGGTCAACTCCTCAATTTGCTTAAGAACTTTTACAAAACCCTGCAGATAATTATACTTAATGAGGAGAAACTTGATCCATTTCCAGTAAGATGAAGAACAAGGCATATATGTTTTTTCTCACTACTCCTATTCAGTATCATACTGAAAGTTCTAAATAACACAATAAGTCAAGAAAAGGCATAAAAAGTATACAGATAGGGAATGAAGAAATAAGACTGGCTTTGTTCATAGATGACATGATTACCTATGTAGAATGTCCCAAAGCATCAGTAAAAAAAAAAACTCCTGGAACTAATTAATGATAACAGCGATGTTGCACAGTAAAAGGCTAATATGCAAAAGTAAATTGTTTTCCTATATACCAGCAATGAACAATTGAAATTGAAATAAAAAATACAAACCATTTTTTAAAAGATTTTATTTATTCATTCATGAAAGACACACACACACAGAGGCAGAGACACAGGCAGAGGGAGAAGCAGGCTCCATGCAGGGAGCCTGATGCAGGACTCCATCCCAGGACCCTGGGATCATGCCCTGAGCCAAAGACAGACTCTTAATTGCTGAGCCACCCAGGCATCCCTACAATACCATTTATATTAGCACCAAAAATTAAAAATATTTATATATAAATCTAACAAAATTTGTACAGGATATATATGAGGGAAATTAGAAAAATTGATTAAGTGAAATTAAAGAACAAAATAATAGAGAAATATGTTTATGGATAGGAAGACTATGTTGTTAAGATATTAATCACTCCTAACTTGATTTATAGATTCAAAGCTATCCCAATCAAACTCTAGCAAGATCAGTGGGAGGAACAGAGGGATGATACGTCAGGTAACAAGAATTTTTAGAGTAGGGAAACTATTCTCTATGATACTTATATTGTATATGTTTGTTATGCATTTGTCAAACCCTATAGAATGTATAACAGAAAGTGAATCCTAATGTTAATGACGGACTTTAGTTGATAATGACCTGTCAGTACTGGTTCACTGATGTAACAAATGTACCACAAAGATCCAGGATGTTAAAGGCAAGGAGGTTATATGTTTTGGGGGAGGAAATATGTGGAAACTCTCTGTGCTTTCTGCTCAGTTTTGCTGCAAACCTAAAAATGCTCTACAAAGTAAAATTTATTATTTTTTTAAATAAAAATAACTACTAAAGTTAGATCTTCAAGCTAAAAAGCAAATAATCCCAGACAGTAATTCAAATCCATATAAAAGAAAATCGAACAGCACTGAAAAAGATAATCAGTTAGGTAATTATGAAATGCAGTATTATTGCAAATTTATTCCTTTTCTTTTTATAACTGATTTAAAAATAAACTGCATGACACAGCATGTATATAATTGCATTGTTGAGCCTATAACAACAGAAATGTTTGAGTGCAATAGTACAAAAAATTGGGATGGTAATAAGGAAGTATTATAGTAAGCAAATGATATCAGAGGGTATTAAAATTCACAAAAAGAAGAATGAGAAAGGTAAAAAAGAAGTTTAATATTACAAACTCTAAACATATATACTTGGTGTTCTTCCCTTAGCATCTTTTCTCCCTGAGCATTTATAAATTTGTACAAAGTAATTTTTTAAAAAATGTATTATTTGGTTTGTAATATAGAGAGATATCACATGTATAACGGTAACTTCAAAATAAAAAGAAGGATGGTAAATAGGAAAAACATTCCTGGATTTCTTATTTTCTCTGGTATTCACATCAAACATTTCTGTTAACAGATGTGTGGTGTTTTTCCCCCTGACAGAACAAATCTCTGGTAGCAGTTGGGTGACCTACAATATAACTCAATCCTGACAACTACCTGGAGACATATCAGACCCCATATGTTAAGGGCTCAATTCCATGAATCAGCCCCTACTTCAGATACCGATCTGAAATCCAGATTGGAGTTTGAACTCAATCTCAATCTCTTGTCCCCTCCCCAGAGGTTGTGGGTGGAACTGAAAATTTCAACCCTCTAATTATGTGGTTGGTTCTCTGGGAATCAGCCCCCATCCATAAAGCCTTTCTGAAAGTCATCTTATTAATATAAACTCAGAAGTTGTTGAAGGGGCTTGTTATGAATAATAAGAAATCTTTCACTTATGAAATTCTAAGAATCTGGGGACTCCTGTGGTAGAGACAGGGACAAGGAATAAATATATATTTATTATAAGTCGCAATGTCACAAAGAGAACTGGGTTATATAAAAATATAATTTCTTTATCTCACTGGAATTTGGTTAATATAAATGTGGTATAGTTAGTTAACATGTATGTTATAAGCTCTAGAGTAAACATTGAGAAAAGTGGTCAACAGATATAATTAAAATAACTAGAAGAATTAAAATGTTATAATAGAAAATAACACTTAATCTAAATGAATGGAAAAAAGAAAAGAAGACAAAACCAGATAGGAGATATATAAAGACAAATGCAAAACGTCAGATGTAAATCCCACTACATCAATGATATTATTAAATATAAATGGGTTAAACAATCTAATCAAAATAGAGAGATAGTAAAATTGGATCAAAACAGCTTAGATTCAAAGATATATGTAAATTGAATGTAGAAGGACAGAAAAAAGTATATGACATCAACAACAATCATAAGGCATGGCTATACTACTAATATCATGCAAAACGCTTTAAGATAATCATTTTCACTACCAACAAAAGATGTTTTATCCTGAGTTTATAATACTTCAAGAAGAAATAATAGTTATAACAAATATGTGTACCTAACAAGAGAAACACATGAAGTAAAACTGATAGATTTAAATGAAGTAATAGATAATGCAAAACAGTAGTTGGTGACATTGGTACCACACTTTCAGTATTGGATAGGACAAGAAGCAAGAGCACAAGGATATAAAGTCAGAACAACACTATAAGTTAAACCTAACAGGAAGGTGTAGAACCACCCTACAAGAATGGAATAAGCACACATGGAACATTTACAGGATAGGTTAAATGCTAAGCCGTAAAAGAAGCTTCAATCAATTTGAATACAATGGAATTAAATTTTAAAAAGAATAAAGAGAGAGTTTGGAAAATTATAAATATATGAATATCAAACATGTCCATATAATCAACACATCAAAAAAAAAGAGGTTACAATGGAAATTAGAAAATACTTGGAAAAGAATTAAGAATACAATATACCAAAACCTATGAAGTAAGCTAAAGTGATGTTTACAAGTGATGTTACAATATAGCTATAAATGCATATATTAAACAGATAAAGATCTCAAATAATATAACTTCCATCCTAAAAAACTAAAAAAATAAGGCAAAGTGATTCTAAAGAAAGCAAAAGAAAGGGAACTATAAAATAAAATTATATATATACAGAAAAGAAGAAGAATAAGGAAAATCAATGAAAAAAACCTCAATTCTTTGAAAAGATCCACAAAATTATAAAATCAATAATTAGACTGACAAAATAAGAAAGGTTCAAATTACTAAAATCAGAAATTAAGAAAAGGACATCAGTACTGAGCTGACAAAAATGAAAAGGAATACAAAGGAAACTATGAACAATTTCATACTTACAGATTGATAAATTCAATGGATAAATTCCTAGAAGGAAGCAAAATACCACACTTACTCATTTTAAAAAAAATATTAGAACAGACCTATAAACATTAACGAGATTAAATTGGTAATTCAAAAGTTCCTGAGAGGGGTGCCTGGGTGGCTCAGTTGGTTAAGTATCTGCCTTCAGCTCAGGTCATGATTCTGGGGCCCTAAGATAGAGTCCTGTGTTGGGCTCCCTGCTTCTCCCTCTCATCCCTACTTGTGCTTTCTTTCTCTCTCTTTTTCAAATAAATAAAATCTTAAGAAAAAAACAAAACAAAACAAAGGAAGTTCCTTAGAAATAAAAACCCCAGGATCAAATAGCTTTACTGATAAATTCTATCAAACATTTAAGAATTAATACCAGCCTTTCATATATAATTCTAAAAATTTTAAAAAGAGTCAATACTTCCTAACTCATCCTCTGTGGCAAATATTACCATAATGTAAAAATGCATATATATGCAACAATTTCCAAAAGCACTAAAAAAGTAAACCTAACAACACATAAAAACATTATACACCAAACCTTGTGATTTGTATCACTAGAATGAAAAGATAGCTTAACGTCAAAATCAATTAATGTAAAATACTGTTATTAAAGTAAGGTAAAATGTGATTATCTCAGTATTGCAGGAAAAATCCTAGGCAAAATATAACACCATTTCATAATAAAAATACTCAACAAAGTAGAAAGAAGGCAACTCCCTCAATCTGATAAAGAGCAGCTTTGAAAAACCTACAGCAGGCAGCATTCTTAGTAATTAAAGAATAAATGCTTTCTTGATAAGTTCTGAAACAAGAATACCTGTTTTTGCCATTTTTATTCATCTGTGATAGGAAGTTCTAGTAGCACAATTGGGCAATAAAATGAAATAACAGACATCCATATTGGAAGAAACAAATAAAAACTACATTTATTTGTAAATGGCATGGTCTTCTAGGTATAAAATTCTATAAAATGCAAAAAATAGAGCTGATAAAAAAGTTTAACAGAATTGCAACTACAATAACAGGTAAAATGAGTTGTATTTTTGTAAACTAGCAAGTTTTTAAAAGAAATCAAGTGAAGAATTCCTTTTGCACTAATTTTGCATGTAATAAAACAAATTTATTTAGAATAAATTTTTGTTTTTTTAAAGATTTTATTTATTCTTGAGAGACACACAGAGAGAGGCAGAGACATAGGCAGAGGGAGAAGCAGGCTCCCTGTGGGAAGCCTGATATGGGACTCGATCCCAGGACCCCGGGATCACAGCCTGAGCCAAAGTCAGACGCTCAACCACTGAGCCACCCAGGTGCCCCTATTTAGAATAAATTTAACAAAGACAGAATGAAAATGCACATTCTATATGTATGTGAAGTGCATTTTCATTTCATTTCACATTACAATAGGTAATGTGAACATTACAACATTATTGTAGGAACTTAAAGAGCTAAATAATCAGAAAGATATTCCATTTTCACTGATTGTAAAACAATATTAAGAAAATTATTCTTTACAAATTGATTCATAGATTATGTGCAATCCCCGTCAACACTGCAATTGGATTTCTTGGAAAAACTGATGAGAAACTGGTTCTAATATTTATATAGAATTTCCAAGGACTAAGGTTATTAAATCCAATCTTGAAGTAGAAGAATAAAGTTAAACTCACATATCCAGATTTCAATACGCACTTCAAAGCTACAGTAACCAGAATTGTGATGGGGCCATAATAAAAGGCACAAAAAAAGAATATAATTAAGATTCCAGAAATAAACCTTAGAGTTATGACAAATTGATTTTCAACAAAAATGGTAAGAGGATTGAGTAGGAAAGGTAGTCTTTTCAACAACTTGCAGTGGGACAACTGGATGTACACAGAGAAAATAACCAAATATAACTTCATCACACCATAAACAATAGTTAGCTTCAAGTGGATTATATGTCTAAACATATAAACTAAAACTATAAAAGTCTTAGACTAGAAAACTGAAATAAGTCTTCATGAAATTTGGTTAGGCAGTGGTTACTTATGATAGGAAACAAAAGCTCACATAACAAACAAAAAGTATATAACTTAGTAAAATTAATAAAATTTTGATGCTACATATGATGCCACCAAGAATTAGACAAAAGATTTCACAGAATGAGACAAAAGATTTCAAATCATGTCTGATAAAAAAATTGTATTCAGAACGTATAGAAACTCTTATATTTCAGCAATAAACATTTTTTAAAGATTGTATTTATTTATTCATGAGAGACACACAAAGAGAGAGAGACACACACAGAGACATAGGCAGAGGGAGAAGAAGGCTCCATGCAGGGAGCCTGATGTGGGACTTGATTCTGGGTCTTCAGGATTACGTGTTAGGCTGAAGGTGGTGCTAAACTGCTGGGCCATCTGGGCTACCCTATATCTCAATAATAAAAATACAACCCAATTGAAAAATGAGTAAAGCATATAAATAAACGTTTGTCCAATGATGGTATGCAATTGGCCAATCAATGTTAAAAACACACTTAACATTATTAGGGAAATTAAAGTCAAACCACAAGGAGATATAGTTTCCTCCCCCACTAAGATTGCTGTAATAAAAAAGACAGAAAATATCTAGTGCTGGATATGAAGATTGGAAGGAACTGGAATGCATATGCATTGCTGGTGAGAATATAAAATAGTATAGTCACATGGAAAGACAACTTGGCAGTCCCTAAAAATGTTAAACACTAAATTACTATATGCAATATTCAAAAATCAAACTGTGTAATCTGCCATATTAATGGGCTAAAGAAGAAAATATATAGTCCCATCAATTGATACAGAAACCATACTTGACAAAATCCAACACTTATTCATGACAGAACTCTCAACAATATAAGAATAAATGGAAAGAAACCAACTCCTGTTGAGAGAGAACATCCATAAAAACCACACAGCTAACCTCATATTTACAGAGGTGGAATGAATGCTTTCCTCCTACTTTATGAATAAGGCAAGTATACCCACTCTCATACTTACTCCACACAGTATGAGAAAGTAAGTGTCATATGTGGTGGAAATGAAGAAATAGAAACTATCCCTACTTGCCAACGACATAACTGTAAAAAAAAAAAAAAAATCAAAATAAATCTACAAAAATCTCTTAGAAATAATGTTTGAGTTTAGGAAGATTATAGAATACAAGATCAAAACAGAAAATTCATTTGCATTTTTGTATACTAACAATAATCATGAGGAAGCAAAAATTTTAAAACAATACAATCAAAATCTTGACAAACAAAAGTAAATATTTTGTTTAAAAATTAATAAAATTTTTAGGATCCATATGCTGGAAATCAGAAAATTTTGCTGATTCCAATCAAAGAAGCCTTATATATATATGGAGAGAAATAATGTATTCAAGGACTCATGGACTCCATGATCTTAGAAGACTCATCGTAGTGAAGAGGCTAGCTCTCAGCAATATTGACTGTAGATTTAATGTGATATTCATCAAAATACTAACAACTTTTTATAGACATAGATGAGAATATTCTAATATTCTAAAACAAAGATGCTGGTGTTAGAATAGTAAAAGTAATCATAAAATGCATGAGCGTTTCAATTCCTTCACATCTTCATAGTCAGCTCTGTGCTTTTGTAGATGCTCTATATCCAGATGAGTTAGATTCTATTCTTAAAAGTTGAAAGTTTTTATCAGTTATGATATTGTACTAGTTTTCTAATGTGTTACTATTGAAGTGTATAAAAGGTACATAGGATTTCTCTGTGTTAACTCTGACAAGTGTATGTCAATCGAAAATTCACTCAAAAATTTTTTTGAGAAGAAAATAAATTACATGCAGGAAAAAATACATTTGAATATCCTCCATGATGTTCTTAAAATATGCTGCTCATATTTATTTATAAAGTTCTGTGCTATAAATACATATAATATGTATGTGCAAAGTTTTAGTGTTTTGTATATATAATAGCTTCCGTGTTGCAAAACAGAATCTGAAACAGACAGAAGAGGAAGAGAAAGAGGAAGAACACATACATATATAGTTGTTGCCTTCAAGGATTCTGTAAGGTGGTAGAGAATGAGACATATAGAAATGACTGTGGCACAAGGCAGTCTGTGGTAAGCTACATAAAAGACACACACGCAGAGCGCCTGGGTAGCTCAGTCTGTTAAACATCTGCCTTTGGCTCAGGTCATGATCCCAAGGTCCTAGGATTCAGCCTCACTTCAGCTCCCTGCTCCTCGGGGAGCCTTCTTCTCCCTCTCCCTCTGCCTGCCACTCCCTCTGATTGTGCTTTCTCTGTCAAATAAATAAATAAAATCTTTTTAAAAAGACATACATGAATCTACCATGTGAGCAGAGAAGAGAGATAGTAATGCTTTTTTTGGATAAGACCATGAAACACAGGCCTTTTGTGGTAATCTTTAAGGATAAAATGATATTTATAAACATACATTAGTAGTAGGGGTAAAATAAGGGTGATAGAAATAGCTTAAAGAAGGATATAAAAGCATGAAACATGAGATGATAAAATATAATCAGTCGATCTCTTCCAAATCAAGAACTATATGTGATGATGTTATTAGGAAAAATATCAGAGCCAGATTTTAGAAGGCTTTGAATGTCAGGTTAAGAATTTTATCTTTGAAAAAAAAAAAAAAAAGAATTTTATCTTTGTCTTATAGGTTGTTAGAGTCATCAAAGGTGTTTCAATAAGGCTACATCGATATAAATTAGGCAATCTGATTTAAAAAAAACATGCATATGTGAAAACTTTCAATTTTATCATAAATAAAAATCAAACAAAATAAAACAAGAAATATGAAAAAAAAAGTTATTTTAACAAATAACTCTGTTATCTTGTGAATTAAATTCCAAAAGCCTTTTATAATGGGAGAATAGAGAAGTCTTCTGTAATTAGGCTGTTGAAATATTCCAGGCCAGAGGAAATGAGATTTGCATGGTCTTTAAAAAACTGAATTGAAGGGACTCCTGTGTAGCTCAGCACTGAGTGTCTGCCTTCAGCTAGGGCGTAATCCCAGGATCTGGGATCAAGTCCAACATTGGGCTCCTTGCAGGGAGCCTGCTTCTCCCGCTGCCCATGTCTCTGCCTCTCTTTGTGTGTCTCTCATGAGTAAATAAATAAAATCTTAAAAAAAAAAAAAAAACTGAGCTGAAGAAACTGTGAAAGGTGAAATGCAATGGGATCACCTATGTCAAAATGTTTAAAAATGGAGCTCAGAAGCCATCGAAGAGGTGGACCTTCTGCACATCCTCACTACTGGAACCGTGCATGAACTTTTGAACTCAGCCAAACTACAGATGCTTCAAGGACTCTGCCCAAAAAACCTGCAACTTACTATAGTAACAAACTTTTGCATAGTGATAACCCTAAGACCCAATTAGTCTTCTGCTGCCAACACCAACCAGAATTTCTTTGTAAACAACATATACAAGTGTTTCCTTTTGTCTTTAAAAACCCCTAAGGCCAAATAAATGTTTTTGTTTCATTTCAGTTCTTCTCTCAGTCAAGATGGATTCAAGAGCCCTCTGTCCTATAAGCTCAATGAGGGAAGGACCCATAGTCTCTGTCCAAGACTTTAGGCTTAGCACTTTTCATTGTGATTGGAATGCAACAGATTGATATATATTTTATTTATTTATTATTTTTAAAAATATTTATTTATTTGTTTATTTATTTATTTGTGAGAGAGTATGAGCAGGGGGAGGGGCAGAGAGACAGAGAGAGAGAACTGCAAGTAGACTCCCCACTGAGTACAGAGCCTGTCTTGGAGCTTGATCTCATCATCTGAGATTATGAACTGAGCCCAAATTAAGAGCCAGGTGCTTAACTAACAGCCACCTGGGCACCCCTCAATATGCATTTCAAATGAATTATGAATGCTTACATACATTAAATAGAATCACTAGGCTTAGTGTATAATGATTTTGTGTGTCAAAGAGAAAGAGAAGACACAAAAGTAAAGCTGTTGAGGCACTGGTGTCTGTGCCCTGGGAGTTAGGAGGCTATCACAGCTCAGCTGTTTGCAGTGCCTTTGGGCATAGCTGGAGTAAGGTGAAAGTTACTCTGAATATGTTCTTCCTGTCTCTGTTATTGCTACTTAGAAACACTCAGTCAAAGTCAGAGAAATAGATGGCCCTGGTTATTTTTTCTGAGGGAGAACATGAGATATTATGTACCAAATTGAAATCAACGAGTGCTTTGAGATTGGATGATTAAATGGAATAACAATATCCCTGGCAAACATGATTTGAGGTAAGATTATGGAAACATATGAGAATTGGAAAGTATTAAAAATGTGTTCGTTTTGGTATTTCATCCCTAACCCTTTCTGAAGATCCATTATTATGCCAACAAACTAAGAATAATGATGGCGACATTTACTGAACAAGTACAAATAGTATAACTTTCCATTTTAATACACCATCTTTCTCATGTTTACAGGGAATGCAGAATTTTTTTATGTCCAAATTTATAATGTTTTTTTTTCAACTCTTTTTAAAATAACAAATACTTCCTTTTGTCATGCACGTAAAGTCTGAAGGCCTAGGAAGCTTTCTGGTAGTCAATAGGCAGTGACATCATTTTAATCAGTTCTAGAAGAACTGTTTCTATTACTGATTATATTTACAGGGGTTTGTTTTATACCTAGATAGATTTCTTATAGCAATTTGCTTTCCAGGAATTAAATTGCAGGGTAAAAATTTAAGGTATAATTCAGTTTTCTTTCATCAGGATGATTCAACTGAACTTAATTAGGAAGTTAGTCCGCATATTTGTGCTTGAGTTTACTTTCTAAACATTTTGACCCTGAAAATACTATAGTTAAAATTCCTTGGGGAGCCACTTGTGTTTAAGTTATATATATACTAGGTATATACTAGGCATACTCAACTATAATATTATACATCTGTCAATTAATTGCTGTTTGTTTTAGCTTTCTCAAATGTTTACTTACCTAGTTTGCACTATATTTCCCTGAATTCTCCTTCTATATATTTCTGATTTAGGGTGGGCAGCAAAGAATACCCTTATGCAATATTCTAGGGGCAAAGATGAAACAATGACTACTGTGTTGTTTGCTTCCCTGCTGGATGATCATGCTGGACTGAATTAGTGGCCAGGCTTACAACTGCCATCTTCCCCTGAATCCTTTAGCATTTTTGTTTCCTTGCCAGGTGTGTATACTTAGCCCCAAGGCAAAGAGCCCCAACTTCTGCAAGGCCTCCATACCATTAAGATTATATAACATAAAATTGACACAAGTTTCCGCCCTTCCTGTGGACATCAGCTCACACTTGACAGTTACAGCTTCTCTTAGTTTCCCTTACTTTCCGTCCGTCATTCCCTCTCACTGTCTGTCTTGTAGACTTTAACTGCCAACACCAGATACAAAGACAAGAGCCTTGGGACTTAACTGGTAAAGTGATTATGTACACTATGTGTCATTTAGGCTAGACAACTGGTAATTCCATATATTTAAAAATTTTTAATGTTTATGCAAATTTTCCACAATGAGAACTGAGAAATTGTCTCAAATTCTTCTTGGAATGAGGTAAAATTTGCATCAATATGGAAGATGATTAGTATTTGGAAGTTGAGAATAGTTCTAGGATATTTTCAATGAATAATTCTCAAGGTGGTCATATTATGTTAGGTTGTTGAGGGAAATAAAAGCAGCATTTAGAATGCAGGTGCTTATTTTCACACAAAGAACTTTATGCACATACTTAATCCAACAAAGTTCAAGTGGTTTCTGAAGAACAGGTCTAATAGAAGCTCTGCATGCAACAGCATATCTGATCATTGTTTCATTCCTTCACTCCTCATTTCACATATTTACATTTACATGGTACCCACTGTGTGCCAGGCACTGTCCTAGGTGCTGATATACATTAAGGACAAAGCAAAAAAATAATGCCACCCTCTTGGACTTAGACTCAGGAAAGAGGGAAAAACAACTATAACTGTAATAAAAAAAATGATAACATAGTATGTTAAATTATATTAAGTTTTATAGAGAAAATTGAAATATAGATCAGTGTTATGAGGTTAGAAAGTACTGAAAGAGGGTAGATGCACATTTTAATTTCAAACAGAAAGGTCAGTGTGGGTCTCCTGGAACTGACATTTAAACAAAAACTTGAAGAAAGTGAGAGGATTAGCAACATCAATGAATATTTTATATCCTGGGAACAGCCATGCCAAGGCCTTACAGTGAGTTCATGTTTGATATGGCTGAGACATGGCAAGGAAGCCAGAATGGTTGGATTGAAGGGAGAAAGGAAAAGAAGATGAGAAAGGAAGTCAGAGATTTAATGGGGAAGTACCAGGAAGAGTATTACCTGAGGACTAGGCATCTTCTATTAGGGACTGGGCTTATAGTGGAGTAAGGTGGCAACCATCTTTGGGTTTGAATGGAGAACTGACATGGTCAGATCAAAACATTTTAAGAAATGCATTCTACCTGGTGCAGGAAAAATTGACATTAGTGGGTAAAGTCAAGTCCTAAAGACCAGTAAAAGGCATATAGTACCTATGTGAACATTATGATGGTTCCTGATGACGGAGATAGCAGAGGAGATGGTGGGAAGAAGAGGTTAGTATATGAATGTACTTTACAATAGAGCCAACAGCATTCCTGATGTAAAGTTGACGGAGACAAGTCATGGATGACTCCATAGCTTTAGCCCTGCAAATCAGGAAGGACTAAGTTGCTATCTGGGGAGATAAGGAAGGCTCTGAGTGTCCTATTTTGGCAGTAATATCAGGTGTTTATTTTTTGATGGGTTGAATTGAAAATGCTATTAGATATCCAAAGTAAGGTTTCTAATAGGAGTGAAATATAATTTTTCAAAGAGTACTAATAATTTTGAATAACTGCCCATTGGAGAATCAAAATACAAAGAGGTTCTGAAAATTCTTAGATAAAAAGCCTTTTAGATTTTGTTTAAGGAAAAGTGTCTATAAATTGCCAAAGCATAGGTAGATAATACCTATTCATGAAATTGTTCCATGGAACAATTGGCAAGTGATGATAACTAATACCACATATGATATATATATGATAAGCCAAGCAAATTTAGGAAAACCCAGATTTACAAAATTAATACTGAATCGTTATATGTTGGAAAGTATTATTTAAAGAATTCACATGTCCTTAACAAGTAAGTCCAGTTAGTGTTTAGCATTCTTTTAGCCCAATGAGCTATGTGGTTATACCCAGTCCTAGAACCTTTTTTCAGACACAGGAGAATCATATGTAGTTTTGAGAGAAAAACCATGAGATAAAATAATTTTATATGTAACATTAGGTAGATTCACATGATTTTAATTTTTGAATGGAATTGAAAATGAAACTGAGTAATAGATATTTTAAAATGGAATTTAAAACAGCATTAAATAATTATGAGATATGGGCCTATGTTGATATAAGTAGTTTTTGTACTTAGTAGTTTAGTATTTTTTGTCCAGAGGTATATATATTTTATAAACTTTTCCTAAATCCTATTTCAGAATTATATAGTTAATGCATCAGGAAAATACTAAACATTTCTGTAAAATGATCCTGTTTTTAGTCTTATTGATGGTTATGGAAGACACCTCATCAGGACCTATCTTAATTAGCAAAAATTAACTTTATGAATTATTCTTTCTCCAAAATTTAAAAGTATGATTTTATACACAATTGAGTGTAATATTTTCCAAAGACAAGGTATTCCTCTAGCTGACAACTTAGTCATTTCTACCCATTCACTCCTTGAAATTGCAGTTTTATTTTATTGGTTTTGCACTTTGTCTCTTCTTGTTGACTTTGACCTTATAATGTATTTTCTGTTTCACTAAAATCATGATAATGAGATCTGCCTAATTGAAATGGAAATCTCCTCAGAACTCCCCGTGATTGAATTTATTGTGACCCATAAATAAGAATTATTTAATATAAACAAACTTTGCATGTTGATTCATAGTTAAATGCTAGGGCTGTTAATGGGTTACTTATTTGTCCAATAAACTCAGTTATATAAAACCTTCTGGGGAAACATCAGTGGACTCTAAATCAATAATCTCAAGCTTGAAGAAAGGGAGAAAAAATAAGAAAGAAAAAATGAATAGAGAAAAATGTAGAACTTTTTAGACCTGTGTTGAATAAAATTGTTACGTAGCTAGGGAAACAAATGGCAGGCACCTCTCCATTAGCTACATGTTTCAGGTAAAATAAATATGCTTTATTTTTAATCTTTAATCTCTATTAGAGCAGTTTTAGGTTATTAGACTGCCATTTTCTGCTACAGAAATTCAAGGAGTATTTGTAACATTGTTGAAGTCTTATGGATCATTCTTATTCTTACAATGTTATTGCTATAAAAGCTAACATGGTTTACATCATAATTTATAATACAGTATGAGTTAAGGACATGAGAGAGTACTTTCAAGCATTCTTACATATCTGTTCTTCATATAATTGTTTAACCACTATTTACTGGAAGCTTAATGGATGCATAAAAACCATGCATGTTTCCTTAGCTAAATAATCTGTAATCTAACTGAGAGTCATATTTGGTAAGATTAGTAAGAGTGTGTATAAAGCAAATTAAAAAGCTCCAAAAAAAAATCTATGAAATCAGATGGTACTAAGAAAACTCTTTAAAGATGCTGTGATTTCAGTATGTTATTCCTACTTCTTTGGTTCTAAAAGAAAAAAAAATGAGAAAAGCATTATAAAATTTTGAGTTACTATTTTAAAGATCAACATAATGAATTTTACCAAAATGTTTTTCTACTTATTCAGATTAATGGGATGAATCAATAGATCAAAATGTATTGACTATGATTGGTTTGCCATTTTAATCACCTTTGTTCATGCTTTTCATATATACATATTTGTGTTTGTTTTGAAAGGTTATCATAAAAGATGCAATCATGAAGTTTTGAATATTCCATTTATTTAATGCAAATTCATGTTTTACTGTGTCATCACAACTTTCAAAGTCCTTTGACAGTAGTTCTCTGTTTATATGGATTCAGTGCTCACAACTTTTTAGTACCTTAAGAAGGTTTTTTTACTCCTGAGAACTTTATTTTGACTCAGTTCTCAATTGAAAACTTTGAATTGTCAAGCAACTTCTTCAAGGTCACATGATTTCTGTATTTCCCAATCTTTTTTGGTTGAGAAAGTTTGTAGTTTCCTTGATGTATATGTATGATAACTTGGGTTGCATATATTTTTGTTTTTAATAAACTTGCTTTTTTAGAACAGTTGCAGACTTAGAAAAACTTCAGATACAGTATAGAGTTCTCAGAGCATCCCCTGTTATTAATAGCACCATTAGCATGATGCACTTGTTAGAATTAATGAACTAATATTGATATATCAGTATAAGCAGAGTCTGTAGTTATTTAGATTTCCTTAGTTTTAACCTAATGCCCTGTACTGTTCCATGATCCTCTCTAGGATACCACATGGCTATATTCATCATGTTTCTTAAGCTCCTCTTGGCTGGGACAGTTTCATAGACATTCCTTATCTTTGATGGCCTTGAAGTTTGAGGAGTACTGGTCAGGTGTTTAGTAGAAGCCTCTCTACTGGAACTTGTTCGATGTTTTGTTCATGAAGAGAATAGGTGTATAGGTTTTTGCAAAGAAGACAACAGAGGTAAATGCTTTTTTCATTACATCCGATCAAACACATGTATTATCAAATGACTTATCACTCTGGTGGGTTATAATATATTGAATTTGTTATTTTATTGCTCATAGTGTTCCAGTGTTGACCACTGGGAACTCCTTTAGTTGACTCCTGTGTCCCTTTGGTATCCCTCCATCCAGTGTATGTGTGTGTGCACGCGTGCGTGCATTTTAGCACTTCCTTACTTTCTCCACTATAAGATTCTCTGGTCTCATCTTGTATATTTCTTCCCCCAATCCTATAATCAGCCATTCTCCAAGGAGCCCTGGTTCATTTTATTGGAGAATGGTATTAGAAAATGAGGTCTGAACATTAAGTTTGTTCATGGCTACTAGATGTCATTTCATTTGGTCTTTTCAGTAACAGTAAAAGGATTGTATTCATATACAATAGCTCATATTATCTGTATTTGTATGGAGCTAAATGAGATCTTAAGATGTCTCCACTTCTATTCTGTTACTACATGAATATCTGTAGCCTCTAGTCACCTTGTTATATGTAAATCCTCTCTCCCAGAGTAAGATCTGTCCCCTACCATTTTCTGACTTATTCAATTCTTATATACATTCACAGCAGTATCAGAATTGTTAAGCATCACCCCTGGGGCAAACATCAATGATTGCACCATACTGCTTATGTGCAGGTCCTTTTGCATCTTAAGCTTTTAGTTGAAGACACTCCACTGGCATCCAAAGTTTTTTAAACCTGCAACTTTTTCCCTACAATCTTCAGTGACATCATTGTCATGTTTTGGATCTCATCCTAGTTTCTCCTGACCACTAAGATGATTTTAAAACATTTTTGTACATTAAAATTCACTCTTTGTGTTTGTCAGTAAAGAATGTGGCCTCATTCTAAGAGGAGTCTGGCCTTTTTCCAGTCTTCTGATAGGTAACCTCTAAACCCTTGGAATATTCTGAGTGATAGGAATATCTTTGTTATCAATGACAAACCCCTTTGAGCACAGCTGATAGTTTATACTAAGAAGATAACTACTCAGTGCTGCCTGCTACTACACTCAACATTCTTAGGATGGGAAGTGCCAGAAAGGCCAATCATATGATTTGTTGTGGGCTTTGGGTAACACAATATCAGGTCAACCTAGATTCTAGGCTCAATTGTAGACAATCAACCAATCATGCTTAGGTAAGGAAGCCTGTGGACACTGAAGTACAGGTGAGATGCCCAGGGTGGCAATACTCTATGCTGTTTGTCACACATCAATACCGAGAGAGAAATACATTCTGAAAACAATGCAAGCTTCATATTTGGAACTTCTGAGTCTTTGCCCTACGTGTCTCTTTCCTTGGCTGATTTTAATGTATCCTTTCTCTTTAATAAGTGTATTTATAAATACAATGGGTCTCAGTGACATATGTGTAACTTGCTAACAATTTTTGAGAAAGTCATTTTGGAAACCCCGAATGTAGTTGGTATCAGACATGAGAGTGGTCTTATGTGGAAACTGTGCCTTCAAACTTGATATGTGGACCCTAACCTCTTGCAGTTGGGGCCAAAAATCTTTGGTAGACTTGGCAACCTGGAAGGGTGTGCCCTGACATCACAGTTTTTCCAACTTGGGGAAATGTTCTACCGTTCTGTGAATTTCGACAAATGCAAATGCATAGAATCATATATCCATCATTATCATATCATAGAGAGTAGTTTTGCTGTCCTAAAATATCCTTTGTGCTTTACCTATTGGTAACTTGCCCCTCTGAGCAAATCCCTGGAAATCTCTGATCTTTTTACTGTCTCTATAGATTTTGTCTTTTCTGGAATGAAGAAGTTCAGAAAACAATCCACAAAAACAAGGACTGAATAGATATCATGATGACACTAAACTCATAGCTGTCAATAGTAACTCTGAACGTGAACGGGCTTAATGACCCCATCAAAAGGCGCAGGGTGTCAGACTGGATAAAAAAGCAGGACCCATCTATTTGCTGTCTACAAGAGACTCATTTTAGACAGAATGACACCTACAGCCTGAAAATAAAAGGTTGGAGAACCATTCAAATGGTCCTCAAAAGAAAGCAGGGGTAGCCATCTTTATATCAGATAAACTAAAATTTACCCGAAGACTGTAGTGAGAGATGAAGAGGGACACTATATCATACTTAAAGGATCTATCCAACAAGAGGACTTAACCTTCCTCAATATATATGCCCCGAATGTGGGAGCTGCCAAATATATAAATCAATTAATAACCAAAGTGAAGAATTACTTAGATAACAATACACTTATACTTGGTGACTTCAATCTAGCTCTTTCTATACCCGATAGGTCTTCTAAACACATCATCTCCAAAGAAACGAGAGCTTTAAATTATACGCTGGACCAGGTGGATTTCACAGATATCGATAGAACTTTACATCCAAACTCAACTGAATACACATTCTTCTATTTCTGGCAATTATGAATTAAAAAATACCTGTTTCTGGCAAATATGCCATAAATATTTGCATTCAATTTTTTGCATAAACATAAGTTTTCAACTCAAGTGGATTAATTGCTCAGTCATGATAAGACTAAGACTTAGTAAGGAACTGTCAAACTGTCTTTTCAGGTTTTTTTTTTTTTTTTTTTGTGTGTGTGTGTGTGTGTGTGTGTGTGTTGGTCATTCTAATAGGTGTGTGGTAGTATCTGATTATTGTTTTAGTTTGTAATTGCCTAATGAAAAATTATGTTTAAAATATTTGCATATTTCTCTTTATTTTTATTATGAATGGGTGCTGTATTTTGTCCATTGTTATTTCTAAAGATTTTATTTATTTATTTATTTGAGTAAGAAGGAGAGAGAGAGAGAGTGGAGGGAGGGACAGAGGGAGAAGGAGAAAGAGAATCTAAAGCAGATTCCCTTCTGAGTGCAGAAGCTGATGTGGGGCTTGATTCATGACCCTGAGATCATGACTTAAGCTGAAGTCAACTGATTGAGTCACTCAGGCATCCCTGTCCACTGTTATTTCTGAATCTTAATGTGATCATATGGTTGTTCTTTAGTGTGTTGATATGATGCAATTTTATTAATTTTTTTGAAGGTTGAAGAAGCCTTAGTTATTTAAAGAATAATAAAACATAACTTAGTTTTGTTAAGAAGCCTTCGTTAGTTAAGTGTCTTTTAGCTCAGGTCCTGATCTCTGGGTCCTGGAATTGAGTCCCCTTTGGGGGCTTCCTGCTCAGTGGGGAGTCTGTTTCTCTCCCTCTCTCTCTACTGCTCCTTTCTGCTTGTTCTCTCTCTGTATCTCAAAAAATAAATAAATAAAATCTTTTTTACAAAGTTTCTTTATTATGTTTATTTGTCTCATTAATAACATGGTTCTTATATTCTGTTGGTTTTCTACTTCAACATTATGTTTGTGTAATTGCCAGGTTCTTTAACTCACCTTGTTAGCCTTCTGTTCAGTACTTTCTTTTGTTTTGATACAGTATGACAGATTTCTCAGTTCTTTTCACACTCTATACATGACTTCCTTTCCCTCTATCTGACTCGTACCTGAAAGCCTGTGCTGTGCTCTTTTCTATTTATTTTTACATACCTTGAAGAAATGATTGAGTGGGGGCAGTAGAATGGGGGATCCAAGTGGAAGTGACCACATAAAAGCATATTGTCTTTGGTAGAATGCCAGATCTTAACTTTCCTTCTGGTATTGTATTTTTAAAGTGCTCCTGCTAGTATTTTTTCAACATATATGGAGTCTATGTCTGCTTCAATGTGACAAATAACTTGAGTTTTGATTTTCTAACTTTGCTTAATGTCGGTGTGTATTATAAGAACCTTTGCCTCTATAATCATTCTTGGTATTTTTAATCTCTAATTTACCATTTTCTCTCCACCAGTAACTTCCTTTACACTTCCATAAAAAATAAGAAAATATAGTAATAGCCACCAATTCTGTTCTCTTGAGATTTGGAGTATTAGAAGTAATTCCCTACATTGCTACCATACACCTCTATCAAAATTGTAGAGGAAGTGCTAGGATCTGAGCTGAGCTCGGTGTCTGCTTAGTCCCCCAATTTATTTTTTCCTTTTTTATTAATTTCTAATGTTAATTGCATTGTGTTAATTCTGACATCTGGGTTGGGCTGGGGAGTTTTGGGCTTTTTTTAAAAAAAAAGATTTTATTTATTTATTTATTCATGAGAGACACACAGAGAGAGGCAGAGACATGGCAGAGGGAAAAGCAGGCTTCTTCTGGGGAACCCAACGCTGGACTCAATTCCAGGACCCTGGGATCACGCCCTGAGCCAAAGGTAGATGCTCAACCACTGAGGTACTCAGGCATTGCTTTGCTGTTATTTTTAAATAAATTTATAGCTCTTTTTTTAAAAATAAAAAATAAAATAAAAATAAAATAAATAAATAAATTTTTATTTTTAATAAATTTAGTTAATTTATAATTGATGAAGAAAGTTTGCAATGCAATTATAACCTATTATTTTAATAAGGAACCATCAGTTTATTTTCAAGCTATATACTATTAGGCTTCTGTCCATTACTCAGCTGCATACAGCTCTAATTGAGGTCATCAATGATTTCTTCCTTACCAAATCCAATCACCTGTTTTCAGAGCTAATTTTATCACATCCTACTCAAGCATTTAATATAATCGATTTATTTTCTGTCCAGAAAATCTCTTCTTTCTCATCAGTTAACTCATTCTCTCCTACCTTGTTCTAATCTACTTATCTCTCCTTCCAATTATATTAACATGCATTTCTTCCTCTGACTTCTATTGAAACATGGTTTTCCTCTTAGTTCTTTCTGTCCCTAAATAATCACTTCCATGCATACTGTCTCAGACATGTGTCACGTTAAAGTTTCTCTCTGAAAATCTAAGCCTACTGTCCACTTCCAATGAAAGATACCATATGGGACCTTATTGTTGTATTTTTACCCTTTTATTGCTCTCCCCCTGTTTTTTGTTTGTTTGTTTGTTTCATTTTTGTTTTCTGTGTGTGTGTGTGTGCTTGTGTGTGTGCATGTGTATTGGTCTTTATGAATGAAGCTATTCCACCAAGCACTCTGAAAGGTGAATTTATTCCATCTCACCCTTGTGTAAAATAATGCCAGTCACTGACTGCAGAACAGCACATAGTCCAGAAGACTGGCTTGGGCTCATTTTTCCTAGCAAGGACAGAGATGCCATAGTCTAGGTATTGAGTGTCTCCACTTACAAAACAATGCCAAACAACTTTAACCATGAGATTCATTACAAATCTGTGGTCAGTTGCCTCCTTTCTGCTTCTGCCCAAGTTTATAAAATCTTCATTTAACTTGTCTTTGGGCTTCCAGAATCATCACCATTTGATTCATCTTCTACATTGCTTGAATGATATTTTTAACACATACTCCTGAGCATACTATCTTGCCTAAATACTTAACTAACCTCCTACCATTATAACCTGATTCCAGACTCTATCAAAGACTTTAAAAACTCCTGTTCTCCCCACTAATCTTTTATTCCTCATTGCCTGCTACAGGCCTGCAACAACAAAATTCTGCAGGAAATTCAAAAAATCATTTCATGCAAACTTCTGTTATGCTCATTGGTGCTCCCAATATCTGCTGGATTCTTTCTACTCCTCTATGTCCATGTGGCTGTCCCTTGTTTATTATGTTGCCAGTCTCATTGTGCATGTCATCTCTATACTGCTTTTTCTGACAGCCTGCCTGTTACCCACTTTCTCCTTTGCCCCCCTCCCAGTGTGGTATTTATATTATGGACCTTCAAGAGCTGTAAACCCCTTTAGGAAAACAGAAAGATGTACTTGTTTACTTATATAATTTTCTTTCTAGTATTTAAATGAGTGGCAGTCATACAGTAAGACAGAATGGAATATTAATGAATAAAGTATATATTCTAAGCTCTGAATAAATATTCTTTTTTAAATAGTAACAATTTGGGTTTCTCAAAGAAACTAAGATTGCACATGCCTAGATTTGTCATATTATCTAAATACAAAGCACCTCACATTTTGAATTGGTTTAGAAAAAGAGAAAAATAACCTAGTCAAGTAACAAGAAATATTTTCCATAGGTCTAAATGGTATGCTGTTAATTTATTGATTTAATAGGCTTAAATATATTAGTCAGTGATGTACACTGTTTCCCCGTACTGAAAGGCATATCTTCTATAATAGGGAAATCTACTTCTTTATACAGCCTTTGAGAGCAAAGAAAATCGTTGGTTTTTCCCTCACAAACCAGAGACTTTACCTGGTAGGTACTCACTGAATTAAATTGCTCATTTCAAGACAATACAACTGTCTGGGGACTCAAAGGTTCAGAAACATTGAAGATTTTAAGAGATAAGTTTTGCTGTAGAGTTAAAAAAATATTGTTTAAGGTCTTCTGGATAATAAAAGATAGGATAAACAATGACTCAAGTTATACAATGAAATGACATTGAAATATCGGGCTATTTTTGTCATATCACAAGTTAATGTACTTAACACTTTAGTCTTATGCCAAAGGGGATAATTTATCTTTTAATTACTACCCAAGTATCACATGTTATAGGTTGCTAACATCAATTTGCATTGTCTCTTCTTTTTAAATTAAGCATGGAAATTTTACCCTTCTCTTGTCAAAGGAACAAGATAAGGTTCAATCTATTTAATAGGAAAATACAGAGTTCAAGAATGTGACCAACTGAAAAATAGAATTTGATTCTGGTGCTGTTCTAAATTTCACTTTGGAAGATTTTTTGAGAGGGGCAAAATTGTAAAATTCATCATTTAGATTTATGATAATTAAAATATAATAAGCCTAGCTAAATGATTCCTATATAAATATCTCAGTCTTTTGTTCTATGGGATGTGGAAAATAAAGTGACATAAAACCTACTTGTGCTGTTATGTTTATGGGGATCCAGGTAAAACTGTGTCTTCAATAGATAATACATCAAGTTTACTGAATCTTACAGCATTGTCGCCTAAGTTATCATTGACTAGCATGTACAAGTCTTTAATTCATGAATGCTTCAGTGCCCATGACTCCTCTGTAGAGCAATAAAACATAACAGCCTCAGAAAGTGCAGATGTGCAGTCAGTGGCTAAAGTTGATGTGTTTCCTCTTCTACTTTGGTTATGGTGAGATATTGTGCACCATTAAATATTTTCTGTACATCATTGCATCACTGATACCCCTGAAGTTATTTAATATTTATTTATTTGGACTTAAATAAATATGAAACTAGAATGTAAACTATGCCTGATAGGAAACTTTGTCTGTTTTGTACTTTGCTGTATTCTCAGTGACTCTAATAGCAGAATAATGAATAGTCATTGAACAAATATTGACTGAAAGGAGAGGCCAAATAGATTTACCGTGGTTACAGTCAGGATTGGTACCAGAAAAAAACTAGTGGAATTCATTGAGCATTCGCCTTCCCATGAGATATGTACGCTTCTTCCTTTTTTATAGAAAAGGAATACATAGTATATACATCTAGTGAGTTTGGGATTCCTCCAAATGTACTCAGAAATTTAGATGACTGTGAACATTAATCCTGTAGAGTGTGTGTGCATGCAGGTGGTGTGATTAAGATCCCTTCAAACTTGTAGCATTTTTTAGTCATTTCACTGGTTGTAGAACCCCTCGGTGTTTAGTGTACACTTTGACCTCTCACAAAGGGAAGCTTTCTACCTCAGATGAGGTTGAGGACCTTCTCTGACATATTCTCTCAACCTCATGTCCCTCTAACCTCTCCTGTGCCAAGGTTTTTCCAAATCCTGCTTATTTTAGGCATCTGGAATTACTCTAATAAACAAATCATCCAATATGCTTTGTGAGTTATTAAATTATATTTCCTTAGTCATCACAGCTTTTTAAAAATGTACCCTAATTCAGATTTCAAAATGCCATTTTGAATACCAAATGTTTCTCAAGAGAGGATTTTTCTTTTTGCTTCCTTGTAATCAAAAGAATTGTAGGGTGACTTATAACAATGTTAAATGCAGTATTTTCCAAATGATGTTAGGTTATTGCAGGAAAACCATTGTTTGGATTCCTGGGGCTATAGAAAAGTTACTGGCTAACTGTGCAATTTTTATTTTCCAGAAAATTTAGAGTTGCAGTTTTCAATTTTTATTTATTTATTTTTATTTATGATAGTCACAGAGAGAGAGAGAGAGGCAGAGACATAGGCAGAGGGAGAAGCAGGCTCCATGCACCGGGAGCCTGACGTGGGATTCGATCCGGGTCTCCAGGATCGTGCCCTGGGCCAAAGGCAGGCGCCAAACCGCTGCGCCACCCAGGGATCCTGAGTTGCAGTTTTCGAAGATATATAAAGTTCTTTCAAGTTCTAATATCCTGTGTCCCTAAAAATAACCATATTAGCACATATATTACTCTATTGCTTTTATTTGTTTACATGTTTGTCTATTCTTTTTGCTCTCCTTGAGATCAAGATCTAGGAAGTTCATTCATTCACTCATCTATTAATTTCTGCATGTGTGCACTCATTCAAGTAATAACTAGTGAATGTTTGCAATGCATTCCTCCAGACTCTGAGGTTTGAGGAGAGAACAAAAGGTCCAACTATCTTTCCTCAGGTGTCTTACATACTAGAGATAGAGAGATAGAGAGACAGACATACATGTAAATATATAATAAAGTAACAGGACTAACAGGACTATGAAGGATAAACAGAGTAAAGGATAGAGTATGCATGGTACTGTTTTTAAAAGTGTGGTCAGTGAAGACCTTTCTGAGACATGTGATTTGAGCAGAGACCTGAATCAAACAGGGGAGCAAACCTTGTCAAGATATGCGAGAAAAGTTTACCAGGTAGAAAGAAAATCTTGTATATATATCATGTGGTAGAAAGTTTGCCTTGTGGTTTGAGGATCAAGGATATGATGAATGAAAAGTGAAGTAGTAGAAATGGCATTGGAGAAGATGCAGGGCCAGATTGTGGAAGGCCTTCTAGAGTATGCTAAGGATTTGGAATCTTATTGTGTGTGTGGTGGAGAGGCAATGCAGGTTTTGAACAAGATGTAACACAATAGAATGGCTGATTTTCATTTTGTTTTGTTTAATTACTCTGGTTATTGTGTGAAGAATAGGCTGTAAAAATGGAAGAAAGGAATCAGAGAGACCAGAGGGAGAATAATAGAATAATCCAAGGGATAGTTGCTTGTGTGCTAGACCACAGTGTTAGGAATAAAGTTAAATAGAAGGCATAGTTAGGATATATTTTGAAGATTAAAAAGATAAGATTTGTTGGTAGGTTGGATCTAAGAAGTGAGAGAAGGGGAGGCATCAAGATGACCCCTAGGGTTTTGGACTGGTCAATGACAGAGACATTTGTTGAACTGGAGAAAGATGCACGGCAGAAAGCAGAATGGGGGATGTTTTATGTTGTTTTGACTGCTCAGTTTGAAATGCCTATTACATAAGCAATCAAAATAGGTGGTTAACCTGAGTCTGGAGTTCATGGCAGAAATTGATCCCAGGCATACAAATGTGGGAGATGCTGGTGAATGTAGATGGCATCTAAAACTGTGGACATGGTTGATATCGTTCAAGGAGTAATGTTGACAGGAGAGGAGCAGAGGGTCAGGGAAAGAGTGAAGGAGAGTGGTTACCAGATTAGGAAAGTAGAAGGGAGATTCCAGGATGATGTAATATAACAGTTGTAGTTGAGAACAGGACCCTTTTGAAAACAGGACAGACCAGTTTGAGTAAACTATAGGAGGAACAGAGAGTGTGATATGAAATAAGCAGAAGGAAGGAAAAAGCAGGTGCTAAGTTGAGATGAGGCTGACTAGCCATGCTAGTCATTCTAGTCATGCTAATAACTGACTGAAGAATGTTTTCGCTGGCAATTACTAAAGTATTCAATTGTTTCTTCAAAATCTATCTAATTGAATTGTGAAGATTAGGTTAGAGAGCTAAAGAGAAAAGGCAGATAGACTGAGCATTCAAGAAGTGTAGATGAGAGGTGGTTGATCTTGGGCCCAGATAGTGAAGGTGGAAAGAGAGAACTGAATGTATTTGAAAGAAAATTAGAATATTTGGGTCAGGTTGCTAGTTTGAGTGCTTGGATGAAGTGTTAATATCTGTTGAAATGGAAACAACTCATACATGGAAAGGCACCACAAATTTGATGTGCTTCTTGTCAGGTGGATGTTTTGGTATTTGAGAGCAAAATTAGGATGCATGTTCTGATTTTTAGTCATCTACAACATACAGGTGGCAATTAAAGCCAAAAGAGTAAATGAGTTTCTCTATGAGTGAATGGAATAAGAGGAAGTAAGAAGCACTGGAGAAAAAGCCATGTCCACCAGCGTTAGAGACAGAGAACAAAAGTTGGAGAAGGAGCAGACAGAGATCTGAGATAAAACCCAGTGAATATAAATAATAGTGAAAGGGAACAGAAGGGAAGGGAGAAGAAATGGGTAGGAAATATCAGAAAGGGAGACAGAACATGAAGACTCCTAACTCTGGGAAAAGAACTAGAGGTGGTGGAAGGGGAGGAGGGCGGGGATGGGGGTGAATGGGTGACGGGCACTAAGGGGGGCACTTGACGGAAGGAGCACTGGGTGTTATTCTGTATGTTGGCAAATTGAACACCAATAAAAAATAAATTTATTATTTAAAAAATAAATAAAACCAAGTGGATTCTGACCACAGAAATCAAACAAACAAACGACATACAGGAGACACATCTTCAAGGCATTGACTGTAGGCAGTACCTGTGAGGTCCCAAAATTGTGCTCATACCAATTTGCTCTTAGAACCTCTTATGTATGAGAGTCTACTGTGCAGCCTATAAATTGATTGTGAAATTGGGACATCCAAGATGTTTTGTCAGTGTACTGGTTTGCTAGATCTATGGTAACAAAGTACCAAGACTGAGTAGGTTAAACATCGAAAAAAAAAAAAAAAAGTATTTCTCACAGTTCTGGAGGATAGAAGTCTGAAATGAAGGTGTGAATGGTGTTGATTTCTTTTGAGGCCTCTCTCCTTGGTTTGTAGATTACCCCCTTCTTTTCGTGTCCTCATAGTGTCTTGCCTCTGCTCTCATCTGTCTTTATCTCCTCTTTGTATAAAGATGCTAGTTGTATTGGATTAGGGTCCACCCTAATAAACCCTTTTTAAGTTAGTTACATATTTAAAGACCCTATCTCCAAATATATTCACATTCTGAGTGATTTCAATGTGGGGTTAAGATTTCAAAACATGAATTTTAGGGAAACATAATTTACCTCATCACAGTCAGATTACATAAAATCCAACATTTTTAGGAATTATGACTTGAAAAAAAACGTAAAGCTTCTTCAGAAGTAATTTGATATGTGGCATCATACAACTTCACTATTCCTAGAGAAAAACAAAACTATACTGCTATGTTAATGGTGAGAACATTTAATCAAGAAAAACTATGGCTTAATTAATGATACCTTAATTTAAGATCGACCATTAGGAAATGTGGAAGAATGGATCAAACTGTGGGAATAGGTGCCCATGGTATCTCCCCTTCTACCCCAAATCTATAAAATAATGAGAGAAAAATAACAGAATAAAACTTTAGTATAAAAGAAGCTAAGAACAAGTGAAAAAAAGTGAAAACGTCAGATCAATAAGTTAGATGATTCCACCTGTAATAACACATTAGTAATTACATTGGTAGAGTTCAGGTAGTGCTAATCCAGATTCAATAGATACAAGAAGCAGAAAGAGCCCAGGAGCTATTGAATAACCTTCAAGGAGCAGTGTTTAGTACAGGTAGTATGTTTAGCAACTGTGGAAAAGCAGAACGAATTGGGTGTATGTAAATATAATAAACATATATTCAGAGGAATGAACTCATGTGCTTATGGAGATTAGCAAATCTGAAACCTGCAGTTCAAGTGTGACGGCCATTAGACTGGAGACCCAGGAAAGAGCCTGAGTGGCAGTTCTAGTCCAAAGGCCATCTGCTAGCAGAATTCCTTCTTATTCGGAGAGGTCATTCTTCTGTTCTAGTCGCACCTTCAGCTTACTGGAGAAGGCACACCCACATTACACGGGGAGATCTGCTTGACTCAAAGTCCACTCATTTAAATGTTGATTTCATCCAAAACACTTTTCACAGAAATTTCAAGAATAATGTTTGACCACATATCTGATCATCATGGCCCGCTTGACCCATGTAATTAACCATCACAGCAATCTGTCTCTCCTATACCTTTGCTTACTAGTGGCAAGGCATAAATCAGGGAGGATGCAAGTGAGGCTGATACACGTCAGTGGTTCAGGTGGTCACTGCCCTGCTAAGATCTCCCCTGCCTCAGAGCTGGACAGTGGGCACTAAATCACTTCTTCCAAATGCATCATGTCCCTTCCCTTAGTAGCCAGGTGCTGAAGAAATGATAGCAATCAGGTAAATAAAATATTTTTATAAAAAGCATTTTGTACAGATCATATGTTCATGAATGTACTAGATTCTAAGAAAGAAACAATTTAAGACAGCTTCAACTTTCAGGGCATTTTGAAATGTTACAGAAAAAGCAAAGGCAATTAAAATCAAACCTAGCAATTAAAGTACATTTTTCAAGGCTATGATTTAAATACTAAATAATAATACAATTTTTTATGATAATCCGGCTCATGGTAAAAGAATGAAATACTAATAATGTTAACATTGGTAGGCAGTTGAGCAATGGAATTGATTCGTGCTTTCTACCTCCATTTCAAGCACTCATAAGATTCCCACACTCCTGCTCATTCAAAAAAATAATAATAACCCATATATATTTTTTATTGTTTATGTACTATACTAGCACACATACTATATGTGTATGTAGTGTTTACAGGTTACCTCAAAAGATTTATTTATTTGGGATGCCTGGCTGGCTCAGTCGGTTGAGCATCCTACTCTTGATTTTGGCTCAGGGCACGATTTTGTGGTTGTGGGATCAAGCCCTGGGTTGGGCTCTGAGCTCAGCATGGAGTATGCTTGAGATTCTCTCTACTTTTGTCCTTCCCCCACTCATTCTCTCTCTCTAAAATAAATGAATGAAATATTTAATTTTTTTCATTTGACATAATAGGTGGATAGTTTCCTTGATAAAAATTCCACTCTGAACCAGTATGTTATTGACAGGATTTGCAGTTTTAATTGAGAAGTAGTTTCCCAGCTGCCACCACAGATATATTGATCTGAATCACCTGCATTATCAAATCATAGATTCTTCATTTTTGTCATAGGTTAAAGGGAGAAAACAGTACTGCCAGTGACTATTGAGAAAATAACTTTTCAGAAGGTTAATTAATTTCATTCTGTGGATGTTCTTTAACTGCCACAGTCTTTGCATGGCTATTCAAATGGCAATTTAAAGAAAATTTAGAAACTGCAAGAATCGCATATACTCTTCAATAGAAAATAAAGCACTAAAGACATTAATATCTTTAGACAAATGTCTCCTGTTGAGTTTAAATCCATTCTAGAGATTTCGATTCCTGATTGTTAATAAAGAAACTCTCAATCTACAAATTACATCTAATGCATGTAGATCTTATGATGGGATTTGAGCAAGTGCATATATCATTAATATGATCTGAAGCAGGGAAAATTTGTTAAAGTGTTTGAGATTTCAAAATCTGAAGTTATTTAAGATTTAGTTTGCTCTCCTCCAGACCCAAGCACAGCACCATCTTTTGCAAACTAATTAAAGGAAAAAGCACTAGTAATGGAAAGTGTGTGTTACAGGCAGCAATTAAAACAAACTTTATGTCATGCTTGAGGAAATAAGCAATCCTGCATCTTAAACAGTACGTACAAGAAGTACTGCCTAAACACGTGCCCCAGATATCCCATAAATCCATCTCGAGATTTGTTCCTCAACTTGGACTCTGAGTTCCTTAAGAGCAGAGTACACTGTTATTTATACCTAATCATTAGTGTTTGACATAGCTCAGATGCCAAAACGTGCACTGTTCGGCAATGCATGTTTATAGTTTTCTACTTCATAGATGCAATATTTCATTAAATTAACATCAGAAATTGAATGGGAAGCTTTTGAACAATTCATTATTGAGCTTAGGAGCATTGCAGTAGCAGGAGCACAGAGCTACGGGAAAGAAGTGGTTGGTATACCTGGCTTTTTTGACAACAACTATTCAAGCAATAGCCAAGTGTCTGCTATGGGAGGACACTCTGCTAGACAAGGAGAAAGTGATTTTAAGTAAAATATTGCTTTTGTTGTCAAAACAGGGTTATGGAGTAGGGTTGGGGAAGGAAGAAGATCATTATCTTTTTCAAAAGCTACAACATCCCTAGCAAGGACCGGAATCCCCTACTTGTTGGCCAGCTTTATAGGTGCTCATGAATTTCACTCCCTTACTTTGGGTTCTTCTGACACATTGGCCATTTTTTCCATTCCTTTCCATCTCAAAGTCTATCCATATGGTTCCTTCTGCCTCACATATTTTTCACATCAACTTTTAAAGCTTCCTCAAGAGGACACTCCTTCTAGCTTCTTTTAAATGGTAGCTTCTTTTTTCAGGTCTCATTAAAAAAGTTATTTCCTTGAGGAAGTAGATAGTAATTCTAATTAGGAATTAGAAGTGAAATAGCATATGCCCTGTTACTCTTAATGCTTCTTACTGGGTTCATCCTCCTGTTCATTACCTCCTATGTTTTTCTTTCAGAGAAATCTGACAAAATTAACTATTCAAGTAAATAATTATGATATATTTATTAAATAATAAGTTCTAAGAAAGCAGAGATCAACTTATTATTCTTACATTTCTGCTATACTTACCATTTGATAAATGTGTAGGTGTGTATGCCTATACACGAGAGATCAGAGCATGATTAGGGCATGTATTAGTGTAAGTATGGTCACGCATACAGAAGTGCAGAGGAAAGGCATTTTCATCAGATTAGGCTATCAGAAAAGGCTCTTCAAGATAGGAGGTTTGGATAGGAGAGTAATCGTTTTGTATGTTCAGACAGTAGTTAACAGTTTTGTCTCTAGAATTACATTACCTGTGTTTGTCACTTTACTATGTAATATTTGCAAGTAATTTTTCTAAGCGTCAGTTTCTCTATCTGTAAAATGGAGGTAATAAATACACCTCATGCATTGAGTCGCTATGCATCATATTTATATACAAATGCAAACAACAAACTTACCTGAATCTGGTTTATTATAACAGCTAAATAACGGAGTAGGAGGGTGGTTCAGGCAAAGGAATTGGTATGAACAATGAAAGGATGAAAGCCAATAATTTATAAATCACATGATTTTTTTCACTAGCTCTAAATGAGATAGTTCAGTGAAAAGAGGAAGCATAGAATCAGTAGGAAAGCTTGCCCCTTGAACAGTGTGAATTATTTTTACTTTGTGTTTTGATGTTTCATTTTGCATGCAGTCACATTCAGCAATAAAAATATCAAAGTTTGCATAAATACAGAGTTATGTGGCCAATGCAGAGTAAACAAAGCTGTGAATTAGGTTTCAACAATTGGTTGAGAGGACATACTGAGAAGACATGTATTGAAGTCTATTATGTGTATAATATTCTTCTTTTTAAAATAATTTTGACTGTTCACATGAAGTGTTCTGGATCAAAGACAGATTTCTTATTACTTCAGAGTAAATAATAATTTGTTGACCTCTTTCCCCATGCCTTAATCTTTATCTTGTATCATGAAAGCCCAGGGGAATTTTCCTGCATGAACAGGAAAACTTCATAGGTGAAGGGTGAGGAAAATTTTATTTTTCTACTTATAAAGGGGAATGAAGCAGTCTTTTGCTACCTTCTTAAGTCTCCTCCAGGGAAATATAATGGACCTGAGTCTTAATTTCAACCTTTAGTAATGTAAATGAAGTCTCCCCAGGAGCCATGTAGCCTTATGTATCTGGACTTTTACAACCTAGAGATGTTTCCAAATCCCCAGGCTATCATTTCTCTTTGAAATATAAATTCCTAGAAAAAAACTTTCTCCAGTCTTCTGGTATTTTGGGGTGTATCTGGGAGCTAGTCTGGACTGTGACCATTTGTCCATCTCAGGGAGATAAGAGGAATTTTATTAGCCTTTTGGGTCAGAGAAATAAACCTGACAAATGACTTGGCATCTAATCCTCCTGTGAAGAGTGAAATGTTTTAAGGGAAATAAAGGCAAACATTTCCACATTTCCTATTTTACGTTGTATTCATTTCCACGTCCCAGAAGGCTAAGGTCTTGCATAAGCTCTGAGAATTCCAGGGAAGATTTATTTTCCACAAAGCCTTTATTCTTTTTTGTTTTGTTTTTGTTTTTTATCGAAGTATAATTAACATGTAAGTGTCATATTAATTTCAGGTGTACAGTATGATTCAGCAATCCTATACATTTCTCTGGCTCATCAAGATAAGTGTCCTCTTGATCCCCTTTATCTATCTCACCCATATCCCCCCCAACAACCATCTGTTTGTTCTCCGTATTTAAGAGCCTATATTTTCGTCTCTTTTTTTCTTTTTTCATTTGTTTGTTCCTTAAATCCCATATATGAGTGACATCATATGGTATTTGTCTTTCTCTGATTATTTCACTTAGCAGTATATCCTCTAGGTCCATCCATGTTGTTGCAGATAACAAGACTTCACACTTTCTTATGGCTGAGTAGTATTCTACTGTATATACACACACTTTCTTTATCCATTATTTAATTGGGTTGCTTTCATATCTTAGCTATAGTAAATAATGATGCAATATGCATAGGGGTGTATATATCTTTTCAAATTAGTGTTTTCATTTTCTTTGGGTAAATATCTAGTAGTGGAATTACTGGATCATATAATAATTCTATTCTTAAATTTTTAGGAAACTCCCTACTGTTTTCCACAGTGGCTGCCCCAATTTACATTCCTACCAACAGTGTAAAAGAGTTCCTTTTTCTCCACATCCTTGCCAATGCTTGTTATTTTTTATTATTTTAATTTTAGCCATTATGACAGGCATGAAGTGATATCTTTGTGGTAATCATCAACAAAACAAAAAGGCAACCTAATGAATGGGAGAAAATATTTACAAATGATATCTCCAGTAATGGGTTAATATTCAAAATGTATAAAGAACTTATAAAACTCAACAATTAAAAAGTAATCCAATTAAAAATGGGCAGAGGACCTAAATACATATTTTTTTCTGAAGAAATATACAGATGGCCAACAGACACATGGAAAGCCTTTATTCTTTGGCATTTTCATATTCTTTAAACATCGATCTCATAGCAAGAGTACCAACCTATAAGAACCAATAAGAAAATTTCTTATAAAGTATTGAAATCCAGGTAGGTTTAAATTCATTTATTGAAATGATCAAATTGTTCAAGTGTTCATTTGAAATTCATTTTTGAACATTTAAAACTCTTATGTGAAAGAAATGAAGAAACATAATTCAAAAGTCACAGCTAATATTATTTTAAGTCATATCAAATTTAAGTTGTTTCCTCCAGGAGCTGTTCACACATTGTTTTTAATGCCATAGTTAGAGATTTAAGAGTGATAGAGCACAGACAAATATTAAGACTTTTTACAGATTATTTGTAGATAAAAACTCAGGTATTATTTGGATATTAATTTCATTCTTAGGTAGAGTTAAGAACTTTCCTAAAGTTTCATCCTCATCCCAGAACTTGCTGGCATTTCTCTGTGTTTAGAGCATGTGTCTGAGGTGGTAGAAACCTGCATAAAAAACAGGTAATTCTAGTTGTTCATGTGCAAATTTTTCAACATTTACTAGTATTTCAATGACCACTTTTCACTTTTCTCCAATCCTCTACCTCCTCCTTCTTGTAATCCTATTACCATTATTATTATTTGAGATGAAGAAAGAGGAACTTGTTTGCTTGTTGGGTATGTACCATGAAATAGGCACTTGAGTAATCTCTCAAATCTTAACAGCCTTATAAATAATTGTTTGATAAAAAGATAAAGAGATATCATAAATTAGTGCAACAACAGATTAATATTCAATAGAAATACGTGAGCCACATGTGCAATTTTACATTTTCTAATAGTCACATTGGAAAGTAAAAAAAGTAGGTTAATTTAATGGTATTTTTAATTTAACTCAGGAAATCCAAAATATTATAAATCTCAAACCTCAAACACTTGAATCAAATGTCAGAAAGAAAAACTAATAAAATAACTATTTAAATGAAAAGAAATATTTAAATATTTAAATGAAGCACCCAGCATGTTACCATTTAAATTTTTGCACTGTAATTCAGGTTTCGATGATCATAAATGTACTTTTTAATCCCCACTACCTATTTCACCCATCCCCCTACGTATCTTCCGTCTAGTAGCCTTCAGTTTGTTTTCTATAGTTCACAGTCTGTTTCCTGGTTTCTCTCTCTTTTTTTTTTTTTCTCTCTGTTCATTTGTTTTCTGTCTTAAATTCCACACATGAATGAAATCATATGGTATTTGTCATTCTCTGATTGACTTACTTTGCTTAACATTATACTCTCTAGCTCCATCCATGTCATTGCAAATGGCAAAATTTCATTTTTTTTTATGGCTGAACAATATCCATTGTATAATGTACCACATTTTTTTTATCCATTCATTGACTGATGGGCACTCAGGCTGCTTCCATAATTTGGTTGTTGTAAGTAATGCTGCAATAAACATAGCAGTGCATATAACCCTTTGAATTAGTATTTTTGTGATCTTTAAGTTAATACCCAATAGTGTGATTACTGGATCATTGGGTAGGTCTATTTTTTACTTCTTAGGGAACCTCCATACTGTTTTCCATGTGGCTGTGCTAGTGTGCATTCCTACCAACAATGTACAAGAGTTCCTTTTTCTCCACGTTCTTCCGGCACCTGTTCTTTCCTGTATTTTTGATTTAAGTCATCTGACAGGTTTGAGGTGATATCACATTGTGGTTTTGATTTGCATTTCCCTGATACTAAGTGATGATGTTCATGTTTTCATATGCATGTTGGCCATCAGAATGTCTTCTTTGGAAAAATGTCTATACGTGTCATCTGTATGGCAGCCTATCTTTAAAACTAAGGTTAATATGACCACATCATTATGAGAATTCCATAATTGTGTTCTTCAAATTATATATTATAAAATATACTCTAAATGGTATAGTTTCCAGTAACTTATACAACAAATCACCTCAAAATTTAGGAGCTTAAAACAGTAATAATCATTCTGTGTGTGAAAAGGTTGATAGTGGAAAGCTCAGCTCAAGGAGTCTGCCATGGTTCTCTTATACTCCTTTAGATAATGACGACCCAAAACAGTAGTGTGGATCTCTTTCTTTTCATGCAATTAAGAGTCTACTCATGTAGTCTCTCCTCATGGGTTGGTTTAGGTACCTTGCTGTGAGGTGATTAGTCAGACACTCCATGGCTACTGGAGTTTTCAGAAGTATATATTCCAGGGAACAAAGTACAGGCTGCACTGCCTTTTATGACATAGCCTCAGAAATCAAATGGTGTTATTCCCACCATACTCTATTAGTCAAATGTCACAAAATCCTACCCAGTTGTAAAGAGAAGGGTCGTAGGCCTCACTGCTCAATGAGAAGATGAATAATTACACATTGCAAGAAGAGTATGTGAGATGAGAGTTTGAAAATACATCTTGCCATAGTATAATTTCAGAAATTTTGTCAAAAATTGTCCCTCCTTTTGCCTAATAGGATAGATAAATTTCTAGTGTTTGCTAGTTATTTCCTTAACTTAGATATATCTCTTCAGAAGTATTATTTTTCTTCATTTTCATTAGTGCATTCCTTAGTGTAGTAATTCAGAAAATGTGAATGAAAGAATTGCTTGATGTAACAGAGTCTAATAAAGAAAAATATTCTATTTTGTCTTCTTTATCTCAATTCATGGATAAATTCTTTTCTTTATTTTTGATGAAGGTATAATGAATGTCTCTGAATGTAAGAAGTATAATCCTAAAAAGGTAAAAAATAAATCTGATTTCAAAGAGTATTTTGGTGAATTAAACTTTCCTGGTAAATATTATTGCAAAATCAGAAATACAGATAGTTGGAGAACATCGAATCAGAAAGTATTTATGAACACATATTTCTGAAAATGTATACATACATAAACACAAGACACATATTTTCAGGTATACACTTCTTTAAGAGTGCAATGTGTCACTTGAAATTGATTTAAAAATTGAAATACTAATAATATCAATAATTGGGAAATTTCTCTTGGGTTATAAATCAAGTAATTCTGGAAAATCTTCCAATGGAAGAAAAATATAAAAAGAAAATATTGAAGAATTTAGATAGAGCTAAAAAAAATAATGAACAATTACTTCAGTAAAATCTGGAAGACAGTGAATACTTATATATACCTATGTAAAATTCCTCAGTAGTACTCACTGTTTCTTTGTATGAATTGGGTTACTAGTGTCATTTCCTATTAGCCTCAAATAATTATTTCAGTACCTTTAGTAAGGCTGGTATTAGCAATAAAATCTGTTTTTCTTTGTATTGCAATATCTTTGCTTTGCCTTTCTTTTGGAAGATCGTTTTGTTTGATATATAATTTTTAGTTGACATTTTAATTTTCATTCAACAGCTTGAAAATTCATTCCAACACCTCCCTCCCTCCCTTTCTTTTTCTTTCTTTTCTTTTTCTTTCTTCAGAGGGAGTTAGGGAGTCTTTTTCCGGGGGAGGAGGGATGGAGGGAGGGAGGGGGGACGGGGAGGAGGGCGGGGAGGGGCTTGCTTTTTTAGGGGGGGGGTTTGGAGTGATTCTTTTTTTCCTTCTTTTTTTTGAGGATTGGTCTTTCTTCTTTCTTTCGTTCGTCTTTCCTTCTTCTTCCTTCCTTCCTTCCTTCCTTCCTTCCTTCCTTCCTTCCTTCCTTCCTTCCTTCCTTCCTTCCTTCCTTCCTTTCTTTCCTTCCTTCCTTTCTTTCTTTTCTCTCTGAATTTCTAGGGGTTACCTGTAGATTGACCTTGGTTAGAGATTTGTCAAACGTTGTGCTTAAGCATACAAGGCTTTCCACCCCCCCCCCCAACAGAAGCCTTTATTCAGCCTCATTGTCAGCTCTGAGCCACAGCTATGGAGCAATCAATCTCCTAGCCCCACTGGCACTCAGGAAATGAGGTCAGCCCCTGTCCCCAGGGGCTAGAGCCTGAGGTATGGCCCATGGGCTGAGGCTGGTACTGTCCTAAGCAGTCCATTGACCCTGAAAGACAGTGCCATGCCATGGGTAACTCTCAGATGTCCTTTTCCATCCAGAATATGGGGCATCCTCTCAGGTCTTGGTACTGCATCTCCAGCAGACTTTGTGGACTGGGCCCTGCAAGAGGTGGGGTGAGGAGGTCAAGGGCTCAGGCAGGGGAGGGGGGTGGTGGCAACGATGGCCTCTTGTGGGCTCTTGGAGCAGTTTGGGCAGTTACATTAGTTACCTTGAAGGGTAACACTAAATATAGTGACACTTTGCAGATAGATCAGATCAGTGTAGGGGATTGGGAAACGCATTCAATGTTGAGGCAGTTGCAGCATGTCCTAGCTTTTATTTTCTACATCTGTTAGTTGCCCTTCTCAGGTGAAAAATCTGTTAGCTGAGGCTGTCTGCTGTCTCTTCTGAGATGCATAGCCTCTTAGACAAATAGGGATGCTGGGAGTTTCTCAAAGACCATTATGGTTGTTTTAACCCCCAGATCTCCCTGGTATCTTTCTAACTAGTCTGTTACTTGGCTTTCTCTGTTGTTTGCTATGGGGATCATGATAGCTTTTGCTAACACCTCTGGTTATGGATTTTTTTCATACTTCCCTCGGAATCAAGACCTCCATCTTCATGAAGTGAGGCTACCAATACTTATGATGTTCCCTACCCTGGTAGGACTAGGGTATCATGGAGCTGGATGGGCACTTAAGAGAAATTTCTGGTTAAACATGGCAAGCCCCAAAAGATTTTATGAAAGTTCAGCAAATTTCCTTTGCTGCATCTTAATATTGCAATAATGCAGCTTTTGAATTATGAATAAATGCATCTTAATCAGCTCTATGCTTTGGGTCAATTTCAAGAGTAAGAACTAATTTCTTCTGAAATTTTTTTTTCAGTTTTATCATTGTACTTTTAGAGATTTGCTGAAATATTTACTTCCAGAATAACTAAAATATACATTCCAGACTAGCTAAAAAATATTTGATTAATAAAATAATTAATAAATGTATTGATATGGCAAAAAAATGTCTTGAAATGGCTTATTTTTATTAACATGTTAAAAAGATTTAGTGTTGGGGCACCTGAGTGAATCAGCCAGTTAAGCATCCCACCCTTGATTTTGGCTCATGTCATGATCTCAGGGTCATGAGATCAAGCCCTGTGTCAGGCTCCATGCTGAGTGTGGAACCTGTTTAAGATTCTCTCCTCCTTTCCCGTTATCCTTCACCTGCTTATGCTTGCTCTCTCTCTCTCTCTCTCTGTCTCTCTCTCTGTCTCCAAAAAATTAAAAACAAAATAATAAAATAATTTAGTTTTAACACTTAAGCACATATTTGTCACCACTTTCAAAGTTCCTAATTGTTCTAGTAATATTTCCATGGTCTTCATGTGCAAACTTACTATTTTTATTAGACTCTCAAATGCTTAGTCAAATAGTTAGATATTCACCTCCTTATTCTAAACTATTTCTGAGTTTATAAAATTTTTATTTCCTCAAGAACTTATTTCTTTTTTTCCTTAAGTACTTATTTCTACATACAAGATGAAAATTTTTTCTAAGATGTAAGTCTTTTTTAATTGCAATTATAACACATTTCCTAGTACACATAAGAATATTAATGTAATTAATACTAATAACATTTTTCAGTTTATTAGTATTTGTTTCAAGGTTATATATCAAGTACATAAAGAAATGAATATGTTTTATAACATAGTCATGAATACTTAATACATATACTCTTAAAAATAAATAAGGTTAGGCCTCAAATTTTTTAATAGTGAAATGCACATAAATATAAAAGAACATAACCTATATGAAATGTATACTTTCATAAAATAATATAAATTCTCTGAGAATGTGGAAAAATATATCTTATTAGAAATGAAAATGTATATTTGTAGCATCTTCAAATAAAACACATTTAGAATATTTGTGTTTTGGTCTTCTGAAAAGGTCTTTGTATTTATTTATTTTTATCTTTAGTAACATAAAACAATTCTAATACTTTAATTTTTAGCTTGTGTAGTTTGTTTTGAATCTGATTGTAGGCCATAGGACATACTCTTTTGTGAATTGGACATAGAAAACAGAGTAAATTCAAAGTCAAGAGTTATCATTTCAAAGGCAAAACCCCACTTGATCTTCTTACTCTAAATTGCTACTTTAAAAAAGAACCTTATTTATTGTCCAAACTACTTTTCTCTAATGCTGTTAAGTGCAGTTGGATATTATGAGTTTACACCGGAGTTATGCCAAAACAGATGTGCTTGTGTTCTGCTTTGGCAGTCCAGCTTCTCCCTGTTTCTATCATGGCATTACAGCTTCTTTTGAATGAAATAATAATTTGGATAAACTATAATGCTGCACATTGTATCAATTGAGTTTTCTGCAGTGAAATAGATTGACATTGACCAATCAGTTCCCATATCTCATAAAGAAGAACCTTATGGAACACACTAGGGAGCAAGGGACAAAACCTGACTACCTATTAAGTAGCTGAGAGGATGGGGATAAAACAGTGAGAGAAAAATGGCATTTAGATAAATAATATTTAAAAAATATTTTATTAATACACATTATTTATTATAACCATTTTATAATGCAAAAATGCATGGAAGACATAAAGATTTTTCATATACTTCCTGCCTCACACAGGCATAGCTTTTGCATTATTAAGATCCCCTACCAAACTGATACATTGGTTACAAAGAATAAACCCACACTGACACATCAATATCACCAAAGTAGTGGTTTATGTTAGAGATGACTCTTGAAGTTGTACATTCTGTGAATTTGAACAATATATAATGACAATATAATGACATACATTCACCATGGTAGTATCATTCAGAGTATCATTCATTACCCTAAAAATTCATGCTATGCATATTCATTCCTTCCTTCCCCCAACCCTTGGCAATCACTGATCTTTTTACTGTTCACCATAGTTTGTCTTTTTCCAGAATGTCCTACAGAATCATGCAGTATGTAGACTTTTGGGATTGTCTCCTTTTACTTAGTTAAATGCATTTAGGGTTCCTTTGTGTTTTATAGCTCAATACCTCATTTCTATTTAGTATTGGATAACATTCCATTTTCTGGATACATAAGAGTTTATCCACTCATCTACTGAAATACATCCTGATTGCTTTCTAGTTTTTATTAGGAATAAAGCTGCTATAAACATCTGTATGTAAGTTTTTGTATGAAAATAAATTTTCAGCTCATTTGAGTAAATAACAAGGACCACAATAACTGGATTTTATTGTAAGAGTATGTTTATTTTTTATTTTTTAGGAGTATGTTTAATTTGCAAGAAACCATTAAACTATCTTCTGAAGTAGATGTACCATTTTGCATTTTGCATTTGCACCAAAAATGAATGCATCCTAACCAGCATCTGGTGTTGTCAGTGTTCCAAATTTTGGCCATTCTAGTAGGCATGTAGTGACATCTCATTGTTGCTTAGATTTGCATTTTCCTGATGTGGAGCATCTTTTCATATGGTTATTTGTCACCTGTAAATCTTCAGTGAAGTATCTGTTAGGAGCTTTGATCCATATTTTGGTCAACTTGCTTTCTTATTGCTGAGTTTTAAGAGTTCTTCTGGTATGTTCTATTTTATCAGTATGTATTTTGTAAGTATTTTCTCTGAGTCTGTGGTTTTTCTTTACATTTTCTTGACACTATCTTTTTTGTTTTTATCTTTTTTAGTAGCTTCACACCCAGCGGGGAGCACAATGTGGAGCTTGAATTCACAACCTGAGATTTAGACTTGAGCTGAGATCAAGAGGTGGTTGCTTGCTAACTGACTGAGCCACCCAGGCGCCCTGACAGTATCTGTCATAGAGCATACTTTTAAAAATTTTAATGAGGTCAAGTTTTCTCTTTCATTGATTATGCCTGTGGTATTACATCTAAAAAATATTGCCAAACCTAAAGTCATGTAGATTTAGTCCTATTTACCTATAGGTTATTATCTAGAAGTTTTACAGTAGATCCACAATTCATTTTGAGTTAATATTTTAGAAAAGTACAAAGTCTGTCTAGATTCATTGGTTTTGCATGTAAATGTCAGTTAATTACAGCACTGTTTATCAAAAACACTGTTGCATTGTTTTGCCTTTGTTCCTTTTACAAAGATTAATTGGCTATATTGGGGCACCTGGCTGGCTCAGTTGGCAAAGCATACTGCTCTTTATCTTAGGGTTGTGAGTTCAAGCCCCACATTAGGTGTGGAGCCTACTCAAAAACAAATAAAACAAAGATTAGTTGGCTATACTAATATGGGTGAGACTCTGAGCTTCATAGTCTGTTCCATATATTCATTTGTCTATTCTTTTGCCAATATCACATTGTCTTGATCTGTAGCTTGAAGTCAGGTAAAGTTGATCCCATCTTTGTACTTTTTTATCATTATCATGTAGCTATTCTGAATCTTTTGCTTGCACATACAAAATCTAGAATCATTTGTTCGATATCCACAAAATAATTTGCTGGGATTTTATTGGGATTGTTTTGAATCTATTGGTCAGGTTGAAAAGAACTGACACCCAGCAATATTGAGTCTTCCTATCCAAGAACATGGAATATCTCATTTCTGTATTTAGATAGTTCTTTCTTTTTTCTCATCAAAAGTTGTAGTTTTCCTCATATGGATCTTGAACTTTTTTTTTAGATTTATAACTATTTCATGTATGGGTGGTAATGTAAATCATAGTGTGTTTTAATTTCAAATTTTACTTGTTCATTGCTGGTATATAAAAAAGTGATTGACTTTTGTATTCTGCAACCTTACAATAATTACTTATTAGTTCCAAGAGTTTTTTTCTTGATTCTTTTAGGTTTTCTACATAGATGAGTATATCATCTGTAAACAAAGATAGTATTTTTTTCCTTCCAAATATGTATAATTTTTATTTCCTTTTCTTTTTTAAAATTCATATTCAATTTATTAAACTTGAAATCAACAGCAAAGTTTGTCAGAAGACTTTAAGCTCAACTTACAAATATTTGCTTACAAATCAAATAATTTTGTAATAAAATTTTAGAATATCTACCTTCACTTCTTGTTATGAATATCAATTTCTTTATAATTTTGACAGATTAAACTTCTCTAAATATTTCCCAAACATATGCAAGTTGTATTAAGTAATTTCCCTTAAACTTTTCAAATCATCATCACAAATTTGATTCAGTATATCAAAATTTTCAAGCATTTCACACACTAAACAAAGCAATGCGAACTTTACAGCAGTAATGACAAATCTTCCTTAGGTTATAAATACTTTTGCAAGCCTATTCTAAACATATCAGTTTACTAAATCAGATCCTTTTAAACTTTAGAGACTGTTTACAATCATTCTCTTAAATATGTCAAATTAAAATTATATTCCAAAAAAAATAATAATAAAAAATAAAATTATATTCCATCAGTGTCAAACATTATAAATTACAAGAATAACATTGTCTTCTTATGTTACGTAGGACTTCCAAAAATTCATACATTTTTTGACATTCTGTATAATGTTGAAAAGCACTGGTGAGAGATGTCATGTTTACCTTGTTTCTGTTTTTAGTCAGAAAGCTTCAAGTTTCTCACCAAGGAGTATAATATTTGCTATAGAGTTTTTTTTGTTTGTTTTATTTTAGGGGGAGTTTTATTTTTTTTTTAATCAAGTTGGGGGAGTTCCCTTCTATTCCTAGTTTATTGAGAGTTGTTGTCATGGGCGGGTGTTTGATTTTGTCACATGTTCTTTTTTGAGTCTATTGATATTATTAAGTGACTTTTCTTCCTTAAGCAATTGATTTGATGGATGACATTAAAGTGAGTTTTGAATATTGAACTAGCTTTGCATACCTGGGATAAATCATGCTTGGATATGATATATAATCCCTTGTATATATTGTTTCATTTGACTTGCTAATATTTTGTGGAGGAATTTTGCATCTATATTAATGAGATATACTGATCTATACTTTTCTGTTCTTGTAATATTTATCTGGTTTTGTTATTAGGGTAATACTTATGAAGTGATTTAGAATATTTTCCCTCTGTTTTTATCTTTAGAAAGAGATTATACAGAATTGTTATTTTTTTTTTCTTAAATGTTTTGTATAATTCACCAGTTGAACCCATCTGGGCCTGATGTTTCCTGCTTTGAATAGTTATAGATTATTGTTTCAATTTATTTAATAGTTTCAATTTATTTAATAGATACAGGCATAATCAGTTTGCCTATACCTTCTTTTGAGAAATTTTTTAAAGATTTTATTTATTTATTCATCAGAGACACAGAAAGAGACAGAGGGAGAGGGAGAAGCAGGCTTCCATGCAGGGAGCCCAATGTGGGACTCTAACCCAAGACTCTAGGATCATGTCCTGAGCCAAAGGCAGGCACTCAACCACTGAGCCACCCAGGCATCCCTTCTTTTGAGAATTCTAACAGATTATGTCTTTCAAGGAATTGATCTATTATCAGTTTTTTGAGCATAGAGTTGCTCATAATATTCCTTTATTATCCTTTCAGTATCTATGGAATCTGTAATGCTAACTCCTCTTTCATTTTCCATAGTAGTAAATTTTGTCCTCTATTTTTTCTTAGCCTATGTAGAACCTGATCAATTTTATGAATATTTTCACAGATAGCACTTGTTTTCATTTATTGTCTCAACTGATACACTGTTTTTAATATCACTGATTTCTATTCCAATTTTTTTTATAAGACTCCATGCACAATGTGGAGCCCAATGTGGGACTTGAACTCACAACCCTGAGATCAAGACCTGAGCTGAGATCGTAAGTCAGACACTTAACCAACTGAGCCATCCAGACACTCCTATTATAATTTTTTTTATCATTTCTTTTCTTCTAGTTTTATTTGGATTTCATTAACTTTTTTAAAGTTTCTTTTGAAGTTTAGATGACTGATTTTAGATCCTTCTTATTTCTAATGTATGCAATGATATAAGTTTACTTCCAAACACTGCTTTTGTTGAATCCCACAAATTTTAGTAAGTTGTGTTTTCATTTTCATTTAATTTAAGATATTGTAAAATTTCTCTTGAGATTTCTTTATAGACTCATATATCATTTATAAGCATACTGTTTAATCTTCAAATAATTTGAGTATTTTCCAGCTATATGTTATTTATTCTTAGTTTAATTATATTGTGGTTTGACAGCAGAAATTTAATGATTTCCATCCTTTTAAGATTTTTTTTTTTTAATGGTCCAGAATGTGGTCTGTCTTGATGAGTATTCTATGGAGCTTGAGGAGAAATGTGTATTTGACTATTGTGTATGAAATATCTTATAGATGTTCATTTTACCCAGTTGATTGATGGTATTGTTGAATTGAACTATTTCCTGACTGATTTTCAGCCTACTGAATCTGTCCATTTCTAATAAAGGGGTGCTGAAGTATTAAAGTATAATGGTGGGTTTTTCTAGTTTTCCTTGCAGTTCTATCAGTTTTTGATCTTGTATGTTGGGCCAGTATTTTAAAGCATGTTAAGAATTTAACATGTATTTTAATAACAGTATTTTAATACATGTTAAGAATTGTTAATTTTTCTTGGAGAATTGACCTACTTATTGTTATGTGATGCTCTTTATCCCTGATCATTTGACTTTTTCTGATGTCTGCTCTGTTCATTATTACTATAGCTATCCAACTTTCTTTTGATTAATGTTATCTGAGTATATCTTTCTCCATTTACTTTTTAATTTCTGTTTCCTTATTTATAAAATGATTCTATTGAAGATAATATATAATTTGGTTTTGTTTTTTGCTCTACTCTGACAATCTCTGACTTTTAATTGGTGCATTTAGATATTGACATTCAAAATGATGATTGATACAGTTGGATTAATATCTACCACATCTGTTACTTATATTTGTTGCCATTGCCACTGTTTTTTGTTCCTATTTTTGTCCTCTACATTTTTCTACCTTTTGTGATATTAATTAAGCACTTTTTAAGGTTCTCATTCCTTTCCTTTCTTATCATATCATTTCTACTTCTTTCTTGAAAAACTTTTTTTAGTAGTTGACCTAGAGTTTACAATATACACTTACAACAAATCCAGGTCCACTTACAAATAACACTATATTGCTTATCAGGTAGTTCAAGCACCTTATAATAACAACATAATCCTAATTTCTCCCTCACACCTCTTATATGATTGCTGTCATTCATTTCACTTATACATAAGCACAGATAAGAATAAGAGTTTTGCAGGGTACAGAATTCTCTCAACACTTGACATATTTTCTCTTGACACTTTAAATAGTTCACTCTCTTCTTACTTACATGATTTCTGAGGAGAATTCAGATGTAATTCTTATCTCTGCTCCTCCATAAGTAAGTTGGTTTTTCCTTCTAGTTTTTTGCAGGAGTCTTTCTTTATCTTTGATTTTTTTTATAGTTTGAAAGTGATATGCTTAGGTATAGTTTTTGTTTGGTTTTGGTTTTTGACTTTTAGGAAGGAGATGGGAACATTTATCCTGCATGGTGTTTTCTGAGCTTTTTAGATCTCTAGTTTGGTGTCGACTATAAGGTGGGAAAATTATGTTACTATCGTTTCAAATAGGTCTTCTATTCCTTTGTATCTTCTCCTTCTGACATTTCTATCATGCACATGTTACATCTTTTGTAGCTTTCTGAAGGTTTTTTGATATTCTTTTCTGCTTTATTTTCAATCTTTTGTTTTGTTTTGTTTTGTTTTTGCTCTTCATTTTGCTCTTCATTTCTTTAGGTTGCAATTGATATATCTACAAGGTTAGAGACATTCCTTATTTGTGTCCTATCTACTAATACGCCTGTCAAAGGCAGTCTTCATTTCTGTTATGGGATTTTTATCTCTAGGATTTCTTTTTGTTTTTTTTTTATCCTCATAGGATTTTCATCTCTCTGCTTACATGTCTGTTTTATCTGTAGAGCCCTCAGCACATGTATCAGAGTTGTTTTAAATTCCCAGTCTGACGACTCCAACATCCCTGCCGTAGCTGAGTCTGGTTTTGATGCTTGCTCTGGGTCTTCAAACTATGTTCTGTTTCCTGTTAGTATGTCTTCTAATTTTTAACTGCTACCTGGACATCATGTGCCAGATAAAAGGAGCAATTGTAAATAGGTCATTAGTAATACAACAGGTGTGAAGAGGATGTGTTCTACAGTACCATGATTAGATCTGTCTTTTAATTAATCTTCACTTCTGAATGTGAATTCTAAATGAATCTCAGCCACCATCACCCCTCCAACTTTAGATAGAACAGAAAGGTTAAAGGTCATTACAGCTGGGTATCTCCCTTCCTCCAGGTCAGTTAAGCTTTGATGAAAGCCCAGAAGGCTAAGGTCTGGTTAAATAGCTTTTCCTAAAGCCTGAGATTATTAAGAAGAAAACGGGTACAGAATGCTGTGACATATTTCAAAATGGTACCTTTTTTCTCCCTCTGTTAGAGGACAGGGGAATTTTTTCTGAGAAAACTGAAATAATTTCAAAATTACTCAAGGAAATGGAAAAGAAAAAGTACAAAAAGTTTGTATACCATTGGACTAGATTATTCAATAGAGCTAAGAACATTCCATCCCATTTACTTTATGTCTATTTTTTCTCATCTCTTTCACCCCCTCTCTTCCTTTCATACGTCCCTCTTGTCTTTCTCTCATATACACACACATTTCCCTCTACCTTATCTATGTCTATCATTATGAATTATAGCCTTAGCAGGATAAGGATACTCCTTATTTTTTAAATGCTTTATTATTCTGTAATATATCTTGTCAGGTACCAAGTTTGTAATGCCTGCTCTCTTTATATTTGTATTTCTCTGGCATCTTTGCTTACACTTGTTTCATAACCTTCCTATCTTTGTCTTTGTGTCTTTTAAATACAGGATAGAGTAGGCTTTTTTTTTTTTTTTTTTGTCAACTGGAAGTTAATTTTTTTTTTTTAGTTAAGTAAATGGCATCCATTTACCTTGCTGATATATTTGATCTGTTCAGTGTTTTGTTGTGCTTAGGTATATTCACATCTCTTTCATAAATATTCTGATATTATATAAATCCTCTCTTCATTTTCTTTCTCTTCCATTTTAAATATTTTTTTCATTAGGAAACTTTTTTATTTTGGTCTAATGGTTACTCATATTAATATCAATATATTTATATAATTTCCTTATTACTCTGGTCTGGTTTGTTATTTTCCTCTACCAGGAGCATTATTTAAACATCTTGTAACTTTTCCCACTCTAGCCTTTTCCTTCATCATCTGATCTGATACCTTTTACTCTTTAAATATTTATAAGACAATCAGTAAGCCAGTTTTGGTTTTCAATTGTTTTCCACATAAGCTCCTTGCACCCTTAGTTTTGACAATTGATCTATATCCATGTTTTCTGAAAATATAATTATGACATGCTATATTCTGTTCTATCATTTAATTGTGATCCAATGGCAAGTACAACTCGTGTGCACCATTATTTGTCTTGTCAGTGTCTCTCCTACCATTGTTTATCTGAAGATCTTTATCTAAGAGAGTCCTCAAGGAGTGCTCATGGAAACACTTTACTGGGCTGTTAGGTTCATGACTATTTTACATTCAAGTTAATTTGGCTCAATATAATGTTGTTAGCTCACATTTTCTTTTTGTGAATATCTTAAATATGTTACTTCACTTCCTACCAGCAGAAAGTACTGTGATTAAGAAATCTGAAGACAGTATTATCTTCTTTCCTTTATAGTTGACTAGCTCAATATTTTCTTAAGTGGTGAAATAATTCTTAAAAATCTCTTAAGTTACACTAAAATCTAGTATTTTTCTACAATATGTCTTGATGTTGGTCCTTTAGATTTAATTTTTACAGACTTTAGGCTATTTAAGTTTCAAATATTATCTGAGAAAAAATGGATATATATTTATTCTTTTCCTTGGTTTTCTCCTATGTAGAGTATTACCATATGTGTGTTAATTTTTTTTTCCTGTCTTAAATATGTTACTTTTTAAAATACTTTAAAAAATTCCTTTATTTTACTTTTTAAAAGAAGTTTTGGGTTAAATGTAAAAAATATGTTAAAATTCATGTAATAAAATTACAGTTTAATGAATTAAACATAATCAAGTAAATAGTATTTAGATAAGAAATGGAAAACTATCAAAACCCCAGTAGTTTCACATATCTTCATTTAATTGCTAACATCATGAAAGGTAACTGCCATCTTGACTTTTAATATCATACATGTATTTAAATTTTGTGTAAGGGATAAGTACAGTGTGTCCTTTTTTGTGTCTGGCCTTATTCACTGAGTTGTATTCATGTTGTTGTGTACAATTATTCATTAAATCTCTTTTATATATGTATTCCATTGAGTTAATATGTCATGATTTATTATTAATTATACAGCTAAATAAAATTTGGGCTCTATTATGGTCTTAGCTATTAATAAATAGTTCTGCTTTGACTATAAAGGCACCTGTCTTTCAGTGAATATATGTAAATATTCTTTTATGTATTTACCTACAAATGGGATTAGTGGATCTTAGAGAATAGATATGGCCAGTTTTGGTAGGTATTGCCAGTCCACCAGTGTTGAATAGGATATGTTAGTATTCTTCATCTATGTAAACAATTGAGATTGAGTGTCTTTTTTTTAAAGCTGTTCTGAAGGTGTTCCTTTATTTTTTAAAAATTTTTTAGCTGTATGTAGTATTGCATTATAGTCTTTTTTTCCCTTTCCTTTCCCATATTTTTTTATTAAAAAAAAGTTTCCAACTTCTATTTCTCTTAAGTCATTTTTCAATGGGTTTACTTTAGCTTTTTTTCTTACTAATTTTAGTTCTAAAAAATGTATTTGTTTTAGTTCTTTCCTGATTTATTATTTAGTTTCTTTTTTCTCCATTATTGATTTCTTCCATCATGTCCTTAATTTATTTTAGTTATTTTAAATAATTTGGTAATAGTTTTTATCTACTTGTGAGCATATCTTATTGTCTGTAAGGACTCTATTCTGTTCCTCATTATCTTATAGTAGCTCTGTGTGTAAGTAAGTTATGATTTGTTTCTTATTCTTATTTTTTTACAAAGCATTCTTTTTTTCTCCAAACTATTAGGAAGGAGATTATATAATTTTTACTCTTCTAAGTTTGTGGTTTTAGTAGTTCTTCAGTTGCCATATGAGTTCATGCTTTCTGAGCTGTTCTGGGTCTGCTTTTTCCTCCAAGTTAGCTGGATCTTCCCTTTTCTTTGCCACTACTTTCCCTGCCCTTTCAGCGAAGAATATATTACCAGAGGTTTCTCCTCAGTTCAGGGCTTTGTCCTGGACAATTTGAAGCATTGAAAGGAGTTACTGTCCTAGCCCCTATAGATCAGAGACCCCTTTCTACTCACCTCTTAATTGGAGAGTACAAAAAATCCTCCAAGCTTCAGCTGTTCTCAAATGGGCCTACTGTGTTCTCCAGATAGCTCCTGTTAACTATGAGTATTTCTTTTTTTTTTTTTTTTGGTTCTTTCATATCCACTAGAGGTTTCTTTATTTCTTTCTTCTTCTTTCCACACAGATAATATAGTGCCAGGACATATTATAACTGTTCTGTGGTTTTTCTCCAGGACTAAACACAGTTTAGGGTATATGAGGCTACTTCATATTTTTTTGTGTTGTCATTGTTATATATATATTATTAATATATTAATATGTTATCATTAATGTGTGGGTGTCAGTCACTTTGTTTTAGGGAGAATTTAAGAAGATCAGAATATTATGATACCACCTCTATCTTCCTTCTATTTTCTTTAAGATTTATATATTCCAAGATCTGCATCTTAAGCTGGATAGACTACACAAGTGTTAACTTCATTGTTCTTCAGTGTTTCAAAGGTTATACCTATTCATTCATGCATTTTAAATTCCTAGTAAACTAAAAATTACAATAATAATGTAAAGATGTATTTTATAAATGATATTTAGCTTTTTTGTTCTTGCTCATTTCTTGCTTTCATTTTCTGAGAAAATGTATTCCAGAACTATAGAATTACAGATACAGTGGTATGTTTTCTAAAAGATACATTTATTCATAAAGCAGGTTTTGTCTATTATAACTAGGAAGCAATAGTTTTGATATGCATGTCAAAGATGACTTGAAACAGCTTTTGCAAGAGAAAGCAAATGTTTCTTCATGAATTCTTGGCATTTATAATCATCAGGAAAGAACTCATAAAACTAGTTTTCTAAGGTTGTCTGGTGGTGTTAATGGCCCTTTACTGAGTTTAATTGAGCTTAAAATTCAAGAGGCAAACCACGTGCTTTTGGCTATTCTTGTATATGTTAAAGGGCAACTAGGCTTAAATTTCTTTTAAAACCTAGCTGTCATTTTCCAAATCAAAATTTCATGATTAAAAATGAGTGGTATATTTACCCTTGTTTCTCTCTTTTTAACTTTTAGGGATTAGTCTTTTTCTTTTAATCTTTTGAAGATTAAAAAAGTATGATTATTCCAAGAAAACAGGTCTAGTGCTTTTGATTTTTTATCCCCACATTGCTTGATGCAAAACTATTGCGGGGCAAATAAATGGATTTAGACACAGATCTTATTTCACTGCATTTAAGTTTAAATGAGATAAGTGGGAAATTTGATGTGCAACCTACTTCATTTATTTAAAACAGATTGATTATTTTTATCTTAGGTGAGCAATTTTGAATATCTACAAAAGTGGCAGGTGTCTGAGTTGTTGGAGTTGTTGGCTTAAAACTGCCACTCTTAATATGGCTGATATAAACACCTGAAAGAGAAAGTAGAGATGTAAGGCAAATGTCTACCTCATTTCTCTCCAATCATTTCTCTTCCAAAATGTACTAACTCCTTGGAGGAAAATCATTTTAATACTAAAGATGATAATAAAATGTTTTTCATTTCAATACCTTGAATATTTAAATTCTCAATCCACAAATTCCATTGGTCAGTAAACAAGAAATATTGAATTGAGACAGGTAACTGAAGAATGCGATCTTTTTGTTAATCTGTCATATTGATATTAAAAGTGAAAACTCAGTCTCTACAAATGTGAAAATAAGCAAGCAGTTGTCCATTTTATTTAATATATATTAATTAAACTTCATTGTCCTTATGTGCATATCCATTGAAATAAGCATTAATAAAAGATATACTTAAACTTGTAGTTCCAAATGAATGTTATCCTTCAAATTGGTCACATTGGAAAGGACTTTACTTATTACAATGATAGCATAATTGCTCAAGATACCTATTCTGTTTTGTTTTTGAACGTGTTACTCAGTTTGTACTCTAGTGTTATTAAATAAAATGGATTTTGTGAATTCATTGTAATGCACAGAATTTCCATTTTAAAGGATGAAGATTTGACATGGCCAAAGGAGAGTTGGAGAAATGCATTCTAAAAGCAGTTCTAAGAGAGAATTCAAGTCTTAACGAAAAATGGCAGTTGTATTTAAGTACTGTCTGAAATTGATATATAAAACTTATACTGGTTAAGTAATTTGCTTATTAGATAAAGGTATGAATATGACTCTAAAAATATGTTTATACATATATAAAGAGTACATGTGTTTATGTTGTATATTTCATAGATATATAATTGAATGATAGAATGTCATAGCCAACAAGGGGTCTTATAATCTGTGTCAATTCTCAATTGCTGCTGCTGTCTTTAAAAAAATGTCCAGAAAGTTTTATTTCCAGATTTCACAACTACTTAAGGCCAGAGCCAAAACAATGTCCTATCTTCTGATTCATTGTTTATTCACTAAGACATGCTTTTTAAAAAAAATATGAATTTTTACATGAACTCAAAATTATTGTACCTAACTTTTGTTTTTGAAAATGTATTTCTTTGATTTTGTAACTGGATAACAGGATAAGGCTGTGTTCTATTTCTTTATTCTTCCCCCACCCTATTCATCTAACCTGGCTAAGGGGTCTGGCTCTAGCCAGCTTGAGTAATTGCATATCTCAGCATTTATATCAGGGATTATAGGACCCCTGAGGTGAGCCACTTTAATAAAGGTTATGCTCCATTGTAACCATTGTAAAATCAGATCCAAGGTGCTTTTATAATCACAATTGATGTGGTTTGTGTTTATATGTGACATTTGACTGAAAACAAAATAAACCTTTTATTAGCATGAAATAGTTGAAAAAGTTACATTAAAAGTAGGTTGTATGTCTAGAGTTACAAATGACCTTTTATACATAAATGTCTTATTCTTAAAATATATCTTTTTAATATGTATAACGTGACTGGAAATACAAATAATTTAATCCATTGACCCGAAGTTTTAGAAATGCATTTCACAATTTTAAACTATTATCACCTACAACTGGGTCAATTCTGTCTCCATACACACACACACACACACACACACACACACAAACACACACGAAGTGAAAGTTACAAATAACGCATTTAAAAAAATAGATAGGAATTAGAAAAATGTATTAAGATTATTCTCAAAAATATTCTATAGAAATTGTATGAAAATATACTTTGTATAGTTTTTACTAACCCAAGAGTCATGTGAAGTAAGCTATAAAGGTAACCAAATAGTAGTCTTTGTAGTTAATTCACCTAGTTCAATTATTTGACATTTATGCATTATCTGATCTCCTCTGATCACCATGGAATCTTAATTATCCACATAAATGGGGAGGACTGGAAGAACAGATTCTCCCTAAGAACAATAACTAAAAGTAATGCAGATATGATTTGGAAATATATTTCATAGCAGTGTATGTATTTTATATGTCTTTATGTTTTTTCTGTCATTAAAATAGATAATAATCTAACTATATGACAATGGATAAGTTACTCATCTATTCTGGGTTTCACTCTGGTCCTCAATGTTCTTATCTTCAAAGTGTGAAAGTTTAAGTAATAAATCCAAAATTATTAGTGACAATATAATGTACCATTTCAGTGGTATTGTAAGAACTTAAACCAACAAATCCTTTTCAATTGTACTCACAGTTTCTGTTCAAATCCTTCCTAAATCTGTTTCCCAAAAAATGAATGTGTAGTTATCATTTTAAAACAATACAAATAGATACTCTAACCCACATATAGCTTATTTCTCTAATAATCTCAATTACATTCTTTCTTTTTATTTCTAAATATAAGGCAGATATTTAATAATCTTAAAAATATAAAATTTTTGTATAAAATGTCTAGAGCTTGCAGTAAAATATAATATCATCTATAATAGATTTCAAAATAAGTAAAATGAGTATCACTATATAATTAGAAATTAGAGAGGACCCCTGGGTGGCCCAGCGGTTTAGCGCCTGCCTTTGGCTCAGGGCGTGATCCTGGAGTTCCGGGATAGAGTTCTGCATTGGCCTCCCTGCATGGGGCCTGCTTCTCCCTCTGCCTGTCTCTCTCTCTCACTCTCTCTCTCTCTGTGTGTGTGTGTCTGTGTGTGTCTCTCATGAATAAATAAATAAAATCATAAAAAATTAGAAATTAGAGCTGTAATTAAAGCCAATGCTTCCACTGTCTCAAGGAAAGGAGAGGACACGGAGACAGAAGTTGCCTTCTACTTGCCAACCAAGGCTTTGAATTTTAAAAAAATACTCTGATAATGGAAAATGTTAAGCATATATAAAAATGTAGAAGATAGTATAATAAACAACCGCATACCTATCACTGAACCTCTATATAGCAAAATATGTTTTATCTTTTACCTCAACTCCCAACACTTTCTTTAGTTTACAACAAAAAATAGATGACATATAATTTCATCTGTAAAACTTTTCACTAGCTATCTGTAAAATAGAGGGCTTTTAAAACAAATATAATAAAACATAACCATCTTACCAGAAATTAACAATATCCAATCAATCAGGCTTCAAATCTGAGGAGTTTAAATTCTAATAATTATGAAAAGTCTGGAAGAAGGTGCCTTATGGGTACATAGAAGTAAACAGAGTTTTTATGAAGAAAGAATCCTCAAGGTACCTTTAGTGAAGGAGTAGACTTGAAAAACTACATACAGCAAAGGGAAGATATCCAGGCACTTAATTTATTACACTTGGGTCTGTGAGTGAAAATTGTCTTCTCCAATATTCACAACTATACATCTACCATTAAATAGCTTTGGGATTCATATTTACAAATTCCATATGATCTGGGAACATGCAGTAAACAAAATTACTGTCTAAAATCATTTGCACACTGAAAATACTGCTAGAAGGATTGATCTTTGATGGAGGACACACAAGATTCCTGTAGGTACAACCACCAGAACATGATTTCTCAATCCAAATTGCAAAACACACAAGGAAGCGTCCAGCATTAGTGTAGGGAATGTCAGAAAATACAGCAAACAACATAATATAACCAAAAGGTTTTATATCATCATAAGTTTCATCATGTCTAAGTTTAACAGATTCAGAATCTAAAATCAATATATATAAAATGATCAAATAAGAGGGATTTAGGGGTGCCTGGGTTGTTCACTGGTTGGGCACTTGCCTTCAGCTCAGGTCATGATCCCACGGTCCTAGAATTGAGCCACATCAGGTTCCTTGCTCATCAGGGAGCTCTTCCCTCTTCCTCTTACCCACCCAGAGAGCTCATGCTCTCTGACTCTCAAATGAATAAATAAAAAAATCTTAAAAAAGAGGGGTTTAAAATATAACAGGTTACTATAGAAAAATATACCAGTATAACTTAGAATAGAAATAAGCAGAAATTTTAAAAATGAAAAATTAGGGCAGCCTGGGTGGCTCAGTGGTTTAGCACTGCCTTCAGCCCAGAGTGTGATTCTGGAGACCTGGAATCAAGTCCCATGTCAGGCTCCTTGCATGGAGACTGCTTCTCCCTCTGCCTATGTCTCTCTATCTCTCTCATGAATAAATAAATAAAATCTTAAAAAAAATGAAAAAAATATTCTAACCATTGAAATTAATACCTCAATATATGTGGTAAATAACATAAAATGTAGTTTTTGCAATATAAGAGGTAATTAGAAAGTTGGAGTATAAAGTTGAACAAATTATACTGTGATTTAAAAGATGGGTAATGTGACAGAGGGGTTAGGAGAAATAATTAAGGAAAAATATGCCCAATATATATCATATAAGGATTCCAAAGAAGAAAATACAGAGAAAACAAGAAAGATATTTTTGAAGGTATAGGTATATTTGAAGTTTTAAAGGATTCCCCAATAAATGATAGTATTTTTAAAATCTGGCCCTAGACAACTTCACAATATAATTATTTAAGTAAAATATCACTTATATTATTAATAGAGAATATTTTGAATAATGTACCATAGTGAGAAACAAACTTAGGAATGAAACTTTAGAATTTAGCAGAAATACTGACTCATCAATGGTCAGTGTTTTACTAGGTAATATCATGAGGTAAAACTTGCAGAACGGAGGAACAGTAAGAAACTTCTGAAAAAAACAGTCAATAATAAGTCATGGCCAGGTAATCTTTCTATATTTATTTGTCAGGTAAGTAAATCATTCCACATCCTCTGAGGGTAAGTGAATTAAGGGATGAAGAAATACATAAAGCTATAAAGACTGAAGATATTTCATGTTTTTAAAAACTCAGATGATAGGAGATAAGGGCATTACAGAACTGATTAGATAGGACAAAACTACCAACTAGGATAACTACATAAAAATCTACACAAACACATGTTGCAGTGAAATTACAAAGAATCCAAAGCAAAAAGATGATCTGAAATGCATACAGAGAGGAAGAGCAAATTACATAAATAAAAAATAAATATTAGAATAACGTAGATTTCTCAGTAGCAAAACTGCAAGGCAGAACTCAATGACATAGTAACATATATATTTGAGATAAAATAACTGTGAACCTATTATTTTATACTTATCTAAACTACTATTCAAAAAACAAGGGCATGGGATATCTGGGTGGCTCAGTGGATGAGTGTCTGCCTGTGGCTCAGGTCATGATCCTGGGGTCCTGGGACTGAGTCCCACATTGTGCTCCCTGCAGGGAGACTGCTTCTTTCTCTGCATGTGTCTCTGCCTTTCTCTCTGTGTCTCTAATGAATAAATAGATAAAACCTTTAAAAACAAACAAATAAGAAACATCAAAAAAAAAGGGCATGATAAAAAATTTTTCAGAGAGCATACTTGAGAGTGTTTATCTGTTATACAGTTTCATCATAGAATTTTCTAGAGATGATTCATAGTGTATAGAAACATTGAACATTAAAACAAAAGACTGAGATGGAAAGATGAGTTATGTGTAGGTATTTAGATAAATTTGTAAGTGTAATATTGTCTGACTGAAACCATAGTGATATAATTTAGATCATATTAGAATAATATGCAAATAAAATGTCATGAAACAGACATAATGTAGCCCATGGTTGGTCAGGGAGATAGAGGCATTTATTGCCTAATATGCACATAAATATGTAAGCAGAAATAAAAAAAAACTAAAGTATAGATTGCAAAACAGCAGAAAAACTCAATTAACAATAAAAGAAAAAATTCAACTAAGGAAAAAAGAAAAAAAAACACTTGAATAAACCAAAAATAAAGCAGGAAAGTAACAACAACAACAAAACCAGGCTAAATCAAAAGTTCAATGTGATTTGTAACCAAATAATGTAGTGTATAATATTAAATGTGAATGAACTAAACATGCTGGTAAGAAGATCCTTATCTTCTGGTACAGTAATGTAGTAAATCAGTGTATTGCTTGTAAATACCTTTTCACTCCATTTACTGGGGTAATAAGAAATTTAAAAAATAGATAACCAATGTATTATATAACTAAGTAAAAATAGCAATGACATTGATAAGATTTTGACATATTTTCTCATAAATAACTTCCTATGGGTACTTTTAGGTTATAGTAACATACCTTTTCACACCAAAATATGCTTCTAGATTTTTTAAGTCTTTGTCAAAAAATAACTTTGTAACAATTTTTTTGTGGAAGTAACTATGCAACATGTAGTAGGACATAGGAAAAGATAAAACATTTTATTTGACTTTGTTTATTTTATTTCAGATTTATTTATTTTTATTTTAGAGAGGGAGAGAACACAAGTGCACACAAGCAGGAGGCAGGGGTACAGGATAAGGGAGAAGCAGACTCCCTGCTCAGCTGAGTTGGGACTTCATCTCACAAACTGGAGATCATGACCTGACACCCAGGAGTCAGATGTTTAACAACTGATCCACCCAGGTGGCTCAAGATAAAATTATTTCTTGCACTTAGGTATTTCATTTTTAGTATATTTCATTTATGTTTGTTATTACATTAATTTCTAAGTCTGTTTCTTATTTAATCTACATTGACTCAGTGAAAATTAATCATGTTCATGATTTGACTACATTAAAACTATTTATAGGACTGCACTTATCCATCATTTATCATATATCTTCCATATAAATATATTTTCTAATGGAAATCTATTTTATTCTTTTTTGTCTTTTCCCTCATTTCTCAAGGAGTAGCAGCCATTTTTTTCATATTTTTGCTCAGAATATATTTTACCTTTCTGTAGTATAATCCATATATTTATTTTGCATTTATGGTCTTTCTGTATTTTTAAAAGCACTTGTCCCTTTATTTCATCATCAAATGAAAAATGAAAAGTATCATATGACAGTTTGCAATAATTTATGTATTTCCTTTTCTTAATCTGTTCTCCAGTTTCATTAATTTTATTATTTCTTTGTTCATCCTAATTGTGTTTTCTTCACATTATGTATTTTCATTATTTTATTGACTTTTTTAAATAAAGATTTATCCACTCATTTTAGAGAGAGTGTGCATGCATGTGTTGGGAGAGGAGCATAGGGGGAGTAAGGGGGACAAGCAGATTCCTCATGGAGTGGTGAACGCTGATCTTGATTCCCGTACTTTGAGATCATGACCTGAGCTGAAAATAAGCAGGACTCTCAACCTACTCTGTGACTCAGACAACCCCTGATCTTTCTCAGTTATGGTCTTTTGAATCTTAAAAATGCCATTTCTGTACTTTTATTCAATATATGTATCTCTGTGTGTGTGTTAGGTTGATTAATGGGGTTAAATACTAACCAAAAATTTCATAGATTTTTTGAATATTGCAATATACCTAGTTAATCATAGCTAATAAAAATAAGAAATATATTTGAACCAAATGATGGTGTGTAATGTTCAAATGCAGATCTGCATAGATTCAATCTTCCATAACACATTTGGTGATGCATCCTCATTTCTAATTCTTGATGCATTAATGGCATAGAAATCACAAATTTATTTTGGTATATACTGATGTCTAAGCTGCAATAAGATGTCAGAAATGATGCTCTCAATTTTCAAAATTGTTTCCTAAACTAACGTACTAACGTACTACATACTTTTCATATGTGTGTTTATCAATGTGGATTCCAGCAACTACATTAGAAGTATGCCATTATAAGGGCTTATTTAGTTAGAATGTGATGGAAAGGCTACTTAGAAAAACCTTCTATTTTTCACCAAAATATGTAAAACGTATGCCAAATTCAATTTTAGTTACCTGTAGTCTAGTTTTAGATATTTAAGTTGTATAATTTCTTAATTGATATATACCTTATAGCAGCCTGGATTACAACTGGTTTTGATTATAGAAATTGCCCATTTCTTTCAAAAAAATTTTTTTAAAGATTTTATTTATTCATGAAAGACACAGAGAGATAGAGAGAGAGGCAGAGACACAGGCAGAGGGAGAAGAAGGCTCCATGTAGGGAGCCTGACGTGGGACTCGATCCCAGGTATCCAGGACCAGGCCCTAGGCTGAAGGCGACGCTAAACCGCTGAGCCACCTGGGCTGCCTATTTCTTTCAAAATTTTATGTTAAATGATAGCATTTTCAGGATAAACAGGGAAAAGGCACATGAAAATATAAAACCCACCTTTTAATGTTAGCTGCAATGTCCTGGTTTGAATCCGTACATCCACTATTACATTAATTGCTTTGTATGAAATTTTCAATTATAGAAAATATTTTATTTGTTGGTCACCAGGTATTTCTCTAGCTGGAGGAATTGTCATATAGGACAATAGAATTAAATTGTTAAATTGCACATTCTGAATTTATTTTATATTGTCAAAATTATAGAGAACAAGCTTGGAAGGAACTTTTAAAAATACATCTTTAGTTTGTAGATGCTTTAAAATGCTTTTATCATGGAAAAGAAGTAAACAAAGAATAGTATAGTGCAATAACAATGATCCATATCTTCTTTCATTTCCCCTCAATACCATTTTCTAAAGACATACTTAAAATTAAATTTGCACTTCCTCTCATTTCCACCTTTAATAATAGAGTATACATACCTAAAATACAAATACTCTTTTTCTGCATAACCAGCTTCCATTATCATTATTAGAAAAAATATATTGATAAAATTTTAATCAGTATTTAATCAGTATTTAATAAACAACCTTTTTTTTTTTCGGATTTTTTTTATTGTCTCCATGCCATCTAGAAAATTGGTTTCTCCAATTTAAGATCCAAACAATCTTTTTACATTGTTAAGGAAGCTCATTAGCCACTGGATCATTAGGCCTCTTCTATGGACAACTATATATTACACATGAGGTGAGCATTCCAATTCAAGTTCGATTACTGTGTTTTTACCTCTTTTTTTGAGTTTTTTCTCTTATAATGATGCAAACATCTTGGTTCTTTATCTCTCTGGTTCTTTGAACATTTTCCTTTTGATCACTTATTTTGACCAATCTGTGGCATGCTTTGGCATACTTTGTCTAGGCGTTGCTGTGTGTTTATGGTTTTTACCAAATTGAAAAATTTCCAGCCATTGTTTCTTCAAATATTTTTTTTTCTCTTCCTCTTCTACTCTAGACATTCTAATTATATTTTTAGTTGGCCAATTATAATGATTTGTTCATTTTTTGGAAAATATTTATTCTCTCTCTGTTTCATTTGCCTTCAAGTTCACTATTTCTTTTTCTCTGTAATGTTTAAAAAGCTATCAATCTTATTCAGTTATTTTTTAAATGTCAGATATTGTACTTTTCATAACTGGAAGTTGAATTTGGACTTATTTTCATATCTCCTATATTTCTACTTATCACTTTGAATTCATAAAATCTAGTTATAATTAATTGTTTATAATAATATAATTGACATAATGTCCTTGTCTTAATTCTAACATCTGTGTCATTTCTAAGTTAGTTTTGATTGATATCTTATCTTCTTATGATGTGTCAAATTGTCTTGCTTCTTTGCATGCCTCGTAGTTTTTTACTGGCTGTCAGACATGAATTTTACTTTACTGTGTGCTGTGTTCTATATTCCTATAAATATTACTATGCTCTATTCTGGAATGTAATTATTTAGAAGGAGTTTGATCCTTTTGGATTTTGCTTTCAGGTTTGTTAGACTAGACTAGGTTTATTTAGGTTGGACTAGAACACTGTTCAGACTAGGGCTAATTATACCTCATTGCTGAGTCATGCCCCGTCCAAGTAATTTACCCAATGCTCATGTAGTCTGGATGAAGGGAGAGGCACTCTTCTTGGCCAGTGTGACGATGGAGTACTATTTCACCTAAACTTTTTTGGTGCTTTATTCCTGGCCTTGAGTAATTTCTTCATATACATATGACCTTCCTGTCCTGTGGCTTGGAAATTCTCTCAAGCAGTCACATGCAGCAATCATAAGGGTCACTTCATTTTTTCCCCATTACTATGGATCATTGACTTTATTACCTGATGTCTATTATTTTGAAAACCATTGTTTCATATATTTACTTTTTATTGTTTTATGCAAGAGGGTAAATCCTATCTCTTACCCTGTCTTGGCCTAAATCATTAGTCTGAATAGCCAATTTTTATCTTGTATTATGATTAGTTCAATGATATGACAACTCTAATGTAAATCAGTCATATTTATTACACCATAGCTTAATTTAAGGTGATGTAATTGTTATGCAAAGGAGAGAATCAATGCAATAATTGAGCAATAAAATCTATATAAGTTGTTCACCTTCAGTTTTAGAAGATGATGTAAAGGGGGGTATCAAGGTTACTGGAGTGTCAGAAAGAGATGATTTTCAGTGGAAGGTGTTGAAACCCTTGTTAGGCATGTCTCACATCAAGTAACAAAGCAGAATCCATTTGAAGAAAACACACTGGGGGATGAAAATGGAGATCTGAATCACATGGAGTTTGGAACACTTTGCTATTTCCTGAAAATGCCTTATAATTTCTAAATCATGCTTTGCCTTATGTTGTCCTATCAATCTGGAATGATCTATGTCACCTGCCCCTTTATTCCACGTCAAACTTAGACAATTAAAAATGTCACTTGTTTATAAAAACTTTTGTAATCTGATTAAATGTAATTAGGTCCATTTCTGCTTTGGGCTTATACCTCTATTGAGTATTTTCAATTTATCTTGTATTGTAGGTATTGGTGAGCTTTATTGTCTCCTAGATGGTTATTATCTTGAAAGATAGATAGTACACTAGATTTTTTACATCCCTTATGGTAGTGGTTTTAATTGTAGTATTTTGATAAATTGACTACTTTGAATTCAGGTTTTGCAGTGTTTACTAAATGATTCATCAATAAAAATTTAACCAGTAGAGATTGTGAATGGTTTACCTCATTTAAAAAATGAGTTAAAAGTATTCAAGTTTAATGTTATTATAATACTCTTTTATGACATTATTTTTTATTTCTAACATGTGAGGTCAAAGAATAGGGCTGATTGATCACTAAGAGGACTGCCAGTTTAGCTTCAATATGTTATAGATGTGAGGCAGACAATGTGCAGTACCATTTAACTTCATTTCCCACTTATTCCCTATAGGAAAAAAAATGCCATTGCTTTTCAGTAGGTAACAGGAGATACATTACAAGTTGGTATAAATAATTATAATATTTTCTCTTACTTCATAAATATCTTAATATCATTCAGACTCTGTATGCATTTTATTGACATTTCCCACAAATTAGATAGTAAATAGTAGAACATATAAAAAATAATCAAATCAATTATCTTATGTAACATTGTTAGCAAATTGTTTAATGAAAATAAAAACAGTATTTAAGATATAGTAAACTAATGTTGTAGACAGTAAAAATAATGCAATAGAAAGTCACTGAATTTTGGATAGAAAATCAGAAAATTTGGAATTGTTTCAGAAAACAAAGTAGAAAACCTATAGCATTGGACTAAAATGTGGACTAGAGGAAATTATGTTAATGTAGTCATTCCAAGAATTTTTTTTCCTCTTGGATACTCACAGGGAAAATAGTTAACTTTCATTCAAAACTACCCAAAAAACAAACAAACAAACAAACAAACCAGAACAATAATACATCGAAGCTCAATAATACATCGAAGCTCATGGATTAATACCATGAATATCTGTATCCCAGTTAAACTCAACATTCACAGGAGTAAACTGGAAGTATACTGATGACAAGCATATTTCTACCTTTTGAATTTTAGTTGAAAAAATACTACCTGGAAATTCAGAAAAGTGAAAATAAATGTGGAAAGAAATCATTTAAAGGAAACAATATTACTCAAATGCTATCCCCATTTTTTTTTTTTTTGCTTAAAACCAAATTCAGTTGATTTTCAAGGAACCAAATTTTAAAATCATATGTTTTCCTTTAGATTTCAGGTGTTAGGGTTTATTTTCCTTATTTCATTATCTCAGATTGTATTTAATCTTCTTTTCCCTTAGTTTTGTAATTGCAAGTGATCACTTCAGAAACACATCATGGTCTAGTAGAATAGTACTTAAATCTATATTCTAGTTCTCTATAATTACCACCTAAACAATGCGTGTTAAGAAACTTTTGAACACTCTCTGAACCTCACTTCTTGCATCTGTTAGATGAAGTTAAGCCAGATGATCTTTAAAATTTGCTAGACTAGAGCTGTGATGTACTTTCTTTAAAACAATATATTACTTTTGGGAATTTTTCACCTACAATACACCACTGAACTATTCATGTCATAATATATATGTACGCGCTCTCCTAGCTTAAAGAATTCGGAAAACATGGTAGAATCTTGATGATGCCAGAATATGTCTATCAAGAACAGAAAATGCAGTTTATGGTCATTGAAAGTCTGGCACAAGCCCCAGCCTCTGCAATGACTCACCATGTGACCATGGTCAAGTGTATTTAATTTTGGACTAATTTTGCATGTTTCATTGTACATAAAGTAGCATGTTTGTTAGAAAGGAAAATCCGTGCCTTTGCTCATGTTACTATTAACAAAACCCTATAAAACATAATTAAGAACAATGTAAGGTATTGAAATTTTTTTATGTAATAAAGCTTGGTCATTATCTTGTATAGGAAATGCCTAAAAAATAGAATTTGCTAAGAGATTCTAAATAATTTTACTTTTCTTTCGTTATCTGTGTCCTCACAGTATCCTTGCTTGCTTAAAGTACCTCACTTAGCACCTGGGTTGTGATTACTTTAGGCCAGTTTGTCTTGTCACCGGACTTAAGGGCAGGGGACTCTTGTCCCATTTGTTTAGTCTGTACTTGGAACTGTTCCCAAGATGTACCAATACGATCTACAAATATGTGTAAAGAATATTTTAAGATATCTATATACTTTTGTCATTGTGGAATCCACTGGATACCATGCTTAACTGAATAAAGAGCATCATCAGTCTTTCTGTAACTTGAGAACGCATATTGATACATTCTTTGTGGTCTACATCTTGTTTACCTCCCTGGAGTTCCATCTGTTAAATTTACTTACTCATTTCCCTGGGAGAAAGAAGGATAATGTGTGATTCATTACCCTCTATCACCTCACAGCTCAGAACTAATCTCTCAATTACCCATAATACCAATGGCCCCGTGTGACTCCCGTAGTAATACTCTCTACTATTTATCTCAGAAGAATCTAACAGAGGACCCAGAAGTCTGCTGCCAATACTGCTGGGTAAATTTCCCTAAGTAGATTTAGGAAGCTGTCAGTCTTTCTTGTCAGTATATGAATTATGTCATCTGTGATAATCTAGATTTATAGACCCATGAATATCAGTTTTAAAATCCTGAAATTCATGTTATGTGTATGTTTGTGAATCACATATAAGAAAATATGTGCACATCCATCCAACTGGCAGCCTCATATCTTAATGCACTTCTTTTTAAAAGAACTTCTCAAAGTGCTATTATACATATTTTCTATTTTACTGTTCTAACTTCCTTTATAGACTGGAATATTCATATGAAAGGAATATTCTATATTTGGCTACTATTTGGTATATATATGTAGCTCATATAGGAAAGGCAAGACAAATGCTTCTTTTTTCCATTTATTAAAAGTTTTCAGAAAATGATTTGGTATTCTCAGTACAGATACATCCCAGGGACAATTAAAATTTTAAAAATTATCATAATAGCTTTATTCACAACAGCTAAGAAGTAGAAATAAGTCAAATGTCCATCAATAGAATGGTGAAATGAATTGTGTTGCATCCATATAGTGGAATATCATAAAGCATTCAAATAACTTGATTAGCAATAGCACAATAGCATGGTTAAATCTCAGAAATATAATGTTAAAAAAAGTCAGATAAAAGGTACATCGTATATATTTTCATTTGTGTAAGGTTAAAAGCAGATAAATTAATCTCTGTTAATAGCAGATTAATAATAACCCCTTGAGGCAGATAATTCTGAGTGGCCCGTGGAGTCTTCTCGAGTGTAGGAAGCTTCCTGTTTCCTCACCTGAATATTTCTCTGTCAAACTGTTCACTAACGGCTTTTGTACTAGAATGTAAAATATAACATAATTGTAAAATGTGGTTTAGTTCATGTCCTGGCGAGTAACGTGAACACACACATGCACTCTTACAATAGTTATTTTTATTGATTTCAAATTGTCTTTTATGAAGGTTTGTTCAAGTTGCTAATGTGTCTTTTTTTACCTTGATTTTTGTGCTTAAAATTATTATTTTTATTTTTTCAGTTCCTGTGTCTTTTTTACCCCTACATGGTAGTTTGTGATTCCTTCCTTGCTGTTTGATGTGATATTCCAGACACATCTTGAATGTTTCCTACCCGAAACCTGAAATAAACTGTTTCTGAAATAGTGCATCCTTTAAATAAGAAGTGATGTTTTTGGAATATCAGCTTATAATCTTGGAGTACTTATTTAAACTGGATTGATAATTATTTCAAAATTCCATTTAAAGATAGGAAATGTATTCTAATACAAAACCTCAGCATTAATTCATACAATATTTCGACTTCAAATTCAATACTAAGGATTTGTATTTAATCTCATATATATGTACCTCTTCTGTGACAAGAATCCTATTAGGTAAGCAATTCCTACTTTTTGCTACTATGGATAATGTTCTCATTACTTCTTTGATAATTGCCATGACTCTTCACTGCCAGAGTATGTAGTAATTATGAAAATCTCTCCTTTATAACCACTTGTAACTTTTTATATACTTAATGCTCACCAGTCCTCATACCAATGAATTTATAGTTGATTTTGTTATCTGAAGTTTTTTTTATAAAACATTGCTCAGAATGAATTCATCGACTTCTTTCACACTGGTATCTACCTATATACATGATATTTAAAAATAATTTGATAGAACATAAAATCCTTGGATGACTTATGTCTTTCTTTCCATAATTTGTTTTATGGAATGAGAATTTATTATACAAAGTTCTGTGTTGGGCTTCTTTATTTACCCCTTAAATACATATATTCTCTTTAAAATTTTGCCCAAGAACATGTTGGATATTTATTGTAGATAGAGTCACAGTCACTATACAAAATTTTATTTTTCCTCAGATTTTGGTTGTTACTTAATTCACATTTTCCCAATATTTGGTGATATTGTTCCATTCCTGTCTAATATCAGCATTCCTCATGCAGTCTTATGCCAATCTTACCATTTGCCTCTCTGTGAGTACTGTCCACTTTTGTTGTTATCATTTTTCTCTATGAAGCTTTTGTAATTTTTCTACATTTCTGTTCTGAACATTGACTATTGTCTATCTAGAAATTTTATATTTATCTTTCTGTAAGCTGATTAGCCTCTTGAATTCGAGTATTTCTATCTATTTCAGTGATAAATGCAGCAAATGTATATTGACCTTTCTGAATTGATTGACCTCATAATCCCAGATTTCTGCATAGCTCTTCTGTATTTGACTTTTAAAAAATCCATCTACTGGGATCCCTGGGTGGCGCAGCGGTTTAGCGCCTGCCTTTGGCCCAGGGCGCGATCCTGGAGACCCAGGATCAAATCCCACGTCAGGCTTCCGGTGCATGGAGCCTGCTTCTCCCTCTGCCTGTGTCTCTGCCTCTCTCTCTCTCACTGTGTGCCTATCATAAATAAATAAAAATTAAAAAAAATTAAAAAAAAATCCATCTACTTTTTTTCTGTGAAGCTCACATTTAAAATTTTCATGATTTCTGGATTAAAAAAAAAAAATCCACCATGGATATGGTGTTCTACTTCACTTCTTAGGGTATATTAATCATAGTTTTTTTTAAAAATCTTTTATTAACTCAGCTTCCTTCTTTTTAAGTTGTAGTTTATAAATTTGTAGGCTTTCCTACTTGTTATTGTACAACGTGTCAGCCATAAGAAACAGTATGGGAAATAGTGTCACAGGACCACTTAATCACTACCATGCTAAAGAAACGCCCAGAGGTAACTCTCTAAAATGCTCTATCTCTTTCTGCCTCCTGAATCTGGTATTTACAATTCCAAATGCATATTTTTACACATTTAATACTTTTAAGGAAATATTTTAAATTGTGATAAATTCTCCAAAAGCAAAAGTTTGGCATAAATCTTTAATCATAGGTAATCCATGGAGCTGCAAGCAGATTGTTCCTAAGACCCACAAGGGCTGAAGAATCTTTTTTATATTTAGCCTGGAAGATTTATGCAGTAGCTTGGAAAGATAGAATATAGTCTATCTTTAGTGTAGAGTCAGTTTTAAAACATCTTTTTTCTCATATGGCAAATTAACCACAATGGCTCAATGGTTTTATTTAGCCTGCTTCTATTTTATCTATGAAAAGAATAAATCTTAAAGATGTTTCTCAATACTGAAGTAAATCATATGTGGTATGTGATGCAATTAGATATAAAATTGCCTACATTGTCTACAGGTATTTTTAGACACAAAACTTCTAAAATTAGGACAATTTTTTAAATATTTTATTTATTTATTCATGAGAAACACAGAATGAGAGAGAGAGAGAGAGAGAGAGAGAGGCAAAGACGTAGGCAGAGGGAGAAGCAGGCTCCATGCAAGGAGCCTGACGTGGGACTCGATCCCAGGACTCCAGGATCACACCCTGGGCCAAAGGCAGGTACCAAACCACTGAACCACCTAGGGACCCAAGACTTAAGTTTTTGAGGCAGCTTTAATTTTATGGAAATATTGGGGGGAAAGTGCAGTGAGGCACATTTAACTCTCACCCCCATAGATTTATCTGTTATTAACATCTTGCATTAATGTGGCACATTTGCTAACAGTTGATGAACCAATATTACTATTAAGTAAAGCCCGCAGTTTGTGTTACAGTCTGTGTTTCAAGTTCTATGACTTAACAAAAGTATAATGTCATATATCCACATTACAGTATCATACGAAGTAGTTTCCCTGATCTAAAAATCCCGTGTTCCATGTGTTTGTACCTTCACTCCTCACTCTAAACCACTGGCAGCCACTTATGATCCTCTATATAGTCTTTCCTTTACAGAATGTGATATAGTTAGAATCATACAATATGTAGCCATTTTATACTGGATTCTTTCTTGTGGCAATATTTATTTAAGATTTCTCCTTAAATGACTTGAGAGCTCATTTTTATTTATTCCTAAATGATGTTCCATTGTCTGGATGTATCATAGTTTGTTTAACCATTCACTTATTGAATGACAACATAATGGATGCTTCTAATCTTTGGTAATTAAAAAATAAACCTACTAGTGTGCAGGGTTTTGTGCAGACCTAAATTTTCATTCAAGTAAATACCTAAAAGTGAGTTTGCTGAATCATGGTAAGACTACCTTTAGCTTTGTTAGAAATTCCTAAGCTGTTTTCCAAAGTAGCTGTACCACTGTACCATGTTACCTTCCCACTAAAAAGGTTGCTACACATCCTTGCCAATTTTTCATGTTGTCAGTTTTCTGGATTTTTCCCATTCTACTTACTGTGTAGTGGTATATCATTGTTTTGATTTGCAGTTTCCTAAAGCATGTTGAGCACCTTTTCATTACTTACCTGCCATCTGTGTATCTTACTTTGTGAGGAAGATCTGCTCACATCTTTTGCCCATTTTTTAGTTGGGTTATATGTTTTCCTATTGCTGAGGTTTAAGAGCTCTTTGTATCTTCTGGACAACAGTCCTTTATCAGCTAAATCTTTTATAAATTATTTTCTCCCAATCTGGCTCGTTTTCCCTTGTATTATAAGAGTATCTTTCACATAGCAATATTTTTAAAATTTTATAAAATCCAACTTATCCATTATTTCTTTCATAGATCATGCCCTTGGTGTTGTATATGAAAGGCTGTTGACAAACCCAAGGCCACCTAGATTTTCTCCCATATTATTTCTAGGAGTTTTATAGTTTTGCATTTCACATTTAGATCTGTGAGCCATTTTGAGTTAATTTTTTGTGAAGGTTTTAAAGTCACTGTCCAGATTAATTTTTTTGCATATAAATGTACAATTCTTCCACCACCATATGCTGAAAAGATGATCTTTTCTCAATTGTATTGTTTTTGCTTCTTTATAAAAGGTTAGTTGGCTATATTTATATGCATCTATTTGTAGGCTCTGTATTGTTTATTCTTTTGCCAATGCCATACTATCTTGATTACTGTAGCTTTTTAGTAAATCTTGAAATTGGAGAATGTTGGTCATCCAACTTGGTTCTTCTTCCTCAAATTAGATTAGTTATTCTGTATCTTTTGCCTCCCCATGAAACTTTAGAGTCAGTGTGTCAACATCTACAAAATAACTTACTAGGACTTTTTAAGTCTATAAAGTTAAATTAAAGTCTTAAGTTAAATCTATAAATCAATTTGGAAAAAAGCACCATATTGTAAGTACCAGTTCTTCTTATCCATAAACATGGAACATATTTTTTTTAATAATTTTCAATTTCTTTTATAAAAATTGTGTTTTCTTCTCATTGATCTCATACATATTTTATTAGGTTACTTAAGTATTTTGTGTTGTGGGTATTGACTATAAACGGTATTTTGTTTTTAATTTCAAATTCCACTTGGTGGAATTATTTTGGTATATAGGAAAGCAATTGATTTTTGTAAGTTGCAAGCTTGCTATATCATTTATCAGATCCAGTAGTTTTCAAATTAATTATTTCAGTTTTTCTACTTAGTCATCTGTGAACAAAAACAGTTTTATTTCTTCCTTTTCAATCTGTATACCCTTTACTTCCTTTTCTTGTTCCATTGCATTAATTAGGGTTTTCAGTACAATGTTTAAAAAGAGTGGTAAAAACGGACATGCGTTGTTGCTGATTTTAGCAGGAAAGCTCAGTTTCTCACCATTAGGAGTATGTTAACTGTGGATTTTTTGTAGATGTTCTTTGCCAAGTTTAGGAAGGTCTATTCCTATTACTGAAAGTTTTCATGATGAATAGTTGTTTAATTTTGTCAAATGCTTTTTGTCCACAGTGATGTGATCATGTGATTTTTCTTAAGACTTTCAATGTGATAGACTGAAATACTTGATTTTGAAATGCTAAACCAACCTTGGAGCCTATAGTAAATTCCACTTGGTCCTGGTGCATAATTCATTTTGTAAATTGTTAGATTCAATTCACTAATTTTTGCTAAAGCTTTTTGCATCTATACTTATGAGAGATATTAGTCTATAGTACCTTTGTATTATCTTTGTCTGGTTTTGATATTAGTGCTAATACTGGCCTCCAGATGAGTTACAAAGTATTCTCTCTGCTGTCTTCTGGAAAAGCATGCAGAGAACTAGTAAAATTTCCTACTTAAATGTTTGGTGGAATTCACCATGGAATCCATATGGGCCTGTTGCTTTCAATTTGGGAAGGTTTTAATTATTGTTTCTATTTCTTTATAGATATAGACCTAATTATTATATTATTATATTATCTATTTCTTCTTGTGTGGATTTTGGCAGATTCCTTTTTCAAAGAATTGATCCATTTCATATAGGCGATCAATTTTGTGAGATAGAGTTGTTCATAATATTCCTTTACTAACATTTTCATAACCATGGAATCTGTAGTGACAGTCCCACTATCATTTCTGAGAGTAGTAGACTGTATTTTCTCTTATCTTCTTAGCCTAGCTAAAAGCCTATCAATTTCATTGATCTTTCCAATTAACTAGTTTTGTTTTTATTGATCTATTGACTTTTTAAATTTTTCATTTCATTGACATCTCTATTTTTTCTATTCACTTTGAATTTAATTTGTTTCTTTTCTAGTTTCTTAAGATAGAAGCTTAGACTATTGATTTTTATCTTCTTTTCTAGTATGTGCTTTCAATTTTATGAATTTTTCTTTAAGTACTGCTATTGCTGAATCCCATAACTTCTGATTAGTTGTATTTTCATTTTAATTTAGTTTGCAATATTTTTTAAATTACTTGTTATTCTTTTTCTTTGACCCATATGTTATTTAAAAGTGTATTGTTGAATTTCCAAGTGTTTTAGGATTTTCCAGCTATCTTTCTATAATTGATTTTGTTTAGTTCTGTTGTATAAAGCATACACTGTATGGCATCTAGTCTTTTACAATGTTAAGGTATTTTTTATGACTCAAAATGTGGTGTTCTTGTGACTGTTTCCCATGAGCTTGAGAACTTGTATTCCGGTTGTGGGATGAAGTAGTCTGTAGATAATAATTATATCCAGTCCTTTAATTATGCTTTTGAGTTCAGTTATGTCCTTAGTGATTTTCTGCCTGCCAAATCTATTTTTCATAAAGGGTGTTAAAGTTTTTAATCACTATAATGGTTTAGTTTATTTCTCTTTGCATTTCTATGAATTTTTTCCCCATGTTTTTAATACTCTGTTGTTAGGTTAATAGGCATTAAGGACTGTGTGCTCTTAAGCACTTAATGTGCCTTAAGCATTATGTGCTCTTGGAGAACTGACTCTTTTGTCATTATGCCTGTCTTTATCGCTGATATTTTTTCTCACCTTGATGTCTGCCTTACCTAAAATTAATACAACTACTCCAGCTTTGATCAGTGTTCACATGATACCCCTTTTCTCATCCCTTTCTTTTTATATTGTATGTATCTTTGTATTTAAAATGAGTTTCTTATAAACAGCATTCAGTTAGGTCTTGTGTTTTATATACTCTGACAATTTTTATCTCTTAGTTGGTGTATTTAAATGATTGATATTATAATGATTATTGCTATACTTAGATTAATATCCATCATACTTTTTATTGTTTCATTCATTTATATTGTTCTTTGCTTCTATTTTGTTTTCCACTCTTTTTCTGCCTATTCTGGTTTTAATTAACATTTATATGGTTCCAGCTTTCCCTCATTCTTAACATATTAGTTATACTCATATATCAGTGATTATATATCAGTGATTATCTAGAGTTCACAGTAAAGATTTGCAGCTAATCCAAGTTCACTTCAAATAACTCTACTCCATTTACAGGTAGTACAAATAACTTAGAATAAATTATTCCTAATTCATCCATCACATTTTCTTAGCAGAGCACTGTTAAGAGTCACATTTTTGATAAGAGAGAACTATCTTTAGGAGAATAAAATATGATTAACATATTTAAATGCTGGCAAGTTACAGTGTGCCATGACTAAACAAAGAAAGAGTGTGAGATCCCCAGGGAGCAAACACTGAATGATCGCATGACAGGTCTTCTCCTATGGTCCTCAAAAATGGAGTGTTTCAAATAATTTTATAAGATTATATATTAAAAGTGAAAATTATTTCCTATGATATGTTCTTTCATAACAATAAAAATTTCTTACACAATTGGGAATTTTACTGAATAATTGTTTAGTAGGGTTAAAAAATGGCAGCAATATTATACTGTTATGTGATCTATATTTTCTTAGGTTTAAGGAAAAAAAAACTAGGAGCTTATGTGTAGGAAGGAAAAGCCAATTGGAAGACGGAAACAGAAATAATAAAATGAGAAAACTTTTAAAGTAATTTAATGTCTTGAAGGAGTCTATTCTGTTTCCTTGTTTTTATTTTCTAAAGGAAGAGGGTTATAATGTCAAGGGTAAAATCTATAAAAGAAAATAAATTTAAGATGAAAAAAAATCTGAAAGAAAGCTTGTAACTACAAGGGAACCAAGATGTTAGGTAGATAGATGGTAGATAGATGATAGATAGATAGATGATAGATAGATAGATAGATAGATAGATAGATAGATAGATAGATAGAATCAAGTGTCTGACTAAGATAAGGGCCCATTCACAATGATCATCCAGATATCTATTGGACTTCAGAATCTTTCAATTTAGGATTATATATATAACTAAAATTTCATAGTACTCTTTCTGTAGTTTTTAAGCTGAAATGTTAAAAATATAGATCAAATAATGAGTATATTTTGTATCATCAAATCCGTATCATCAATATTCACTTTAATGACATACTATTTAAGTGAAAATGTGAATTGAACAGGTTTGTCCTGTGAAACAAGTTATAGACATGAAGTATCATAAAACTGTCACATTATAAGAACTCAGTTATCTAATGAAAAAAGTTTTTCATCAATTCCATAAGAACTTAAAAATGCATACATATATGTATATATGTATTTACATGTATCCATGACTTAATGTGTTTATATTATTTAGATTATGTATATCATTATTTTATAGATTGAATCTTCTATAGATATTTTAGATATATTAATATAAATATATTTATATAGATTTGAATGATTTCACAACAGATGATGGAAAGTGATTTGAACTTACTAGGTTTACATATTATTTCAACCTTTTCCCCCAACCTCCTCTGAAACTGAATAGATTTGTTGAGAAACTCTAGGCAAGACTTCTAAATGTGGTAGATAGTGTATGCTAGATTCTTTCTGAAGAGCTTCACAAACATTACCTATTTAATCTTCAAGCTATTCTGTCAGGCAGGCATTATTTGCCCCGTTTTCCACAGAATAAGACTGAGTACAAACTAAGTACCCTTCTCAAGTTCACCTTTTTCTACATACTTTTAAAAGTAGCTGCTGTGAACCACGCTATGTTGAGGTTACAGCAGCAAAACTGTGGGATTGAGGCACTGTCTTCTGGCAAGATGAAAGTGGCTGGGATCTGATTTGGTTCAGAAGTCTGAAGAAGAATCACTAATAAAGTTGTATTAAGTTGAGGTCAAGGGATACTTGATTATGGAAGAAATAGCCCTGAATAAGAACTGAGCTTGGTATTTTTAGAAATTCAAGGAAGGCCAGCAGGACAGGAATACTCAACCAGGGAGAGAGATGCCACCATTGTGAATCAGATGATTCAGTCCTTGGAAGGAATATTGTGCATTTTCTTGTAAGTTTACAGGAATCCTGGGTGGCATTTAAGCACAGGCATGGCAAAGCAAATGTATCCTTTAACAGTGTTTGTGGCTAGTGGGTGCTTGTGGATAAAGAGCTGGGGAATGAATTAGAAGAGTTGTTCAAGAGAAAGATGGTGGTGGCTTGAATTTCCAGGGGAGCTGAAGAAAGATATAGTTGGGGCATAATTGACAGGATGTGGTAATAGATTCTATGTAGAAGGTGAAGAAAAAAAAAGATATCTCATCTTCTTTACGTCAAAGCTATGGCAGAAGCAACTGGGGAATGAAGGTGTCATGATTCCAAGTGGAGAAAACAGTAGAAAGAGTATTCAATTAAAATATTTTGATTTTTAGATTCTATCAGTTAACTAAGTCATGTCTAGAGTCAAGAGGAGAGATACAGATGGCAAGTTAAAAAAAAAAAAAAGGTAGGATCATTAGCAAATAAAATCACAGAGATGGACAAGGAATTCTGAGGCTACACTGCTAATTACTGCAGATCCACAATATAATTCTTGGCTTCCTTAACTCCCAAACATATGTTCTTAACCATTGAGCAATGGAGCCAGGAAGGCACACAGTTTTATGAAATCTGAAAAATTCCCCTAATTACTACATCCACTCTAATAAGCTACCATATTATAAGCATCATATGATGTTAATTACATAAATGTTTTTTAATCCTTTCCCTAATCTGCAAATGGCTGTTATTTTCATTTCATAAAAAGAAAACTCGAAGTTTAACTTGAAAGTTAAAAACTAAATTGTTTTTATAACCTTTCTCTACAAAGCTCCTTCTCGTGCTCCCATGATGCCCACCAGTTTAGAAAAAACAGTGTTCTTGGGAGAAAATGTTTTCCTTAGACTTGTGGTGGTGGTGGTAATGTGGAGGGTATGTATTCTTTTCATAATTAAGTTAATTGTAAAATAAATTCCACTGAGGTATAATCAAGTCTGTTCTGGCAATAAATGTTAAAATATATAGAATCATGCGTGGAAATATATAACAATATTTACTTAGTTGTATGATTCTCCTGTTGGAATCAGCTATTTTATCAAGATCTCACCTCTTCTACCATTAACGATGTATGTCACAGGTATATACCATGACTAGTCCACTAATGCAGCCGTCCGACTCTAAATTAGAATGGAAGCTTTGCCAGCAATTCATATCTGCCATCATCAGAACAGATTATATACCAGTCCCCTCAACACAAGAAAGTGTTCAGGTGCTTCTTTCATGTCAGGGTATTTGAGGCATTCAGTGATAAATGATGAGAATGTCACCAGGAAAGAGTTCAGCTACAGAATAGCACAGTTGGAGCAGTTGCTTTCTTTTGAAGTGTGATTACTTTCTTCTCTGAACCAAAGTAATCATTTGAGTAGACTCATTTTTTCCTTGGACTCAAGTAAATGTGTATCAATGTGTAGCCTAATAAAATTAGGTAAAATCTATTACATTTGAGGTCAACTAACAGTAGTTTGATGTGGCTTTAGATATATGAATATTGCCCCTAAAATAAATGAAAACGGTGGTAACAGCTTAAGCTTACAGAAACAATGATGAGAATAAAAATCATAAAAAAGGAAAGACAAAGAAAAAGCATTTTAAAAAGTCAATGCTGCATTGTAAAAAAAAAAAAAACTTGATATTCTTTTTTTTCCTTAAATATTTTATTTATTTGACAGAGAGAGATGGAGAGAGAGCAGAAGCAGGGGGAGCATCAGGCAGAGAGAGGGAGAAGCAGACTCTTCACAGAGCAGGGAGCCCAATTTGGGACTTGATCCCAAGACCCCAGGATCATGATCTGAGCTGAAGCAGATGCCAAATGCGTGAGCACCCAGGTGCCCCCAAAAAACTTAATATTCTAATGTTTCAGAGAATCTTTCATCCATTTTCCTAATACATAATTTGCAGAATGGCTGAACTAACTTTCCCCATAAGTTTGTGCATAACTATTTTGTTTAGGTATCAAACTATGATGTATTTTATTTTATTTTTTTTTAATTTTTATTTATTTATGATAGTCACACAGAGAGAGAGAGGCAGAGAGACACAGGCAGAGGGAGAAGCAGGCTCCATGCACCGGGAGCCCGATGTGGAACTCGATCCCGGGTCTTCAGGATCGCGCCCTGGGCCAAAGGCAGGCGCCAAACTGCTGCACCACCCAGGGATCCCTATGATATATTTTAAACAACTGGTTAGGGAACCCTGGGTGGCGCAGCGATTTAGTGCCTGCCTTTGGCCCAGGGCGCGATCCTGGAGACCCGGGATCGAATCCCATGTCAGGCTCCCGGTGCATGGAGCCTGCTTCTCCCTCTGCCTATGTCTCTGCCTCTCTCTCTCTCTCTTTCTCTGTGTGTGACTATCATAAATAATAAATAAAAATTAAAAAAAAAACAATGGTTAGTGTTGTGTACTTTGAGGAACATTTGAAAAGAAGATTTTATTTATTTGAGAGAGAAATAGAGAGAGCATGAGCAGTGGGGGATGGGCAGAAAGAGAAAGAGAAGCAGACCACCCCCCGCCCCTGCAGCAGGGAGCTGGATGTGGGGCTCGATTCCAGGACTCTGAGATCATGATGTGAGCCTAAGGCAGATACTTAACCACTCAACCACCTGAGCCACGCAGGTGCCTCTCAAGGCACATTTTAAAGCATGGAGGAGTGGGGAAGGGACAAGTTCTAGAGTCACACAGATGGCCTCAGGTCTGGCCCCACCTCTTCACAGCTAGGGCACCATCACTTAACCTTCTCCGTGCCTATGCTTCATTATCTACAAAGTGGGAACAGTAAAAGTGCCTACCACACAGTGTTGCTATATAGAGATTAAATGAATTAATATTTTTAATTAATATCATTCAATGCCATTTTAGTGTTTGCTTTGCCTTTACTGACATTTTCTAAATATATGAGGCTTATATTTTCCCCAAACATTTGTAGATATACTTACCCCATTTATTATTCAAGGTTTCATGGTATAACAGATATCACCATATAATACTTCAGCTTATATTTTCATTTCAAAGCCAGCTTTTGCCATTTTTTTGTGATGAACATGTGCTACTATGTACCATTACTATTGAGAACAATATTGTCACTACACACTGGAATTTATTCAGAGGTTTTTCTTCAACATGCTAGCCCATCCCCAGTGATTCTTTGAATTCATGCTGTCCCCTTTTCCCCAAATGATCTATTTCCATTTACTTTCTTGAAGAGATAGCACTCATTTATCAATGCTACTCCTTTTGTGGAATTTACTGTGCAAAGACAAGAAGCAAAATTAGTCCATTGGTCAGAAAATCGAGGAGAATCTCACAAAGCCTCCACCAATGCCACAAAAGGAGTGACAATGATAAATGAATGCTATCTCTCCAAGGAAGTAACCATTTATGCATCATTCTTTCATTTCAACAAACAAACATGATGTGGGTTTACCATGCTCATTGAATTTTGTCAAGGCTGGACGTGCACAGATGTAATCTCTGCCCTAAGAAAATGTCTCCCTACATTCTGAGGAAGCAGCCTACACCTATGGTTCATTTGGGATGTAGTATGCATACTATGCAATAATAATAATGATAGTTTTCTGCCTTATTATGTGGCAGGCCTAGCTATTCTACAAAAGAAGCTAAGGCGCTGAGCAGGTAAATTACTACATAAATTCATGACCCAAGGATTGGTAGAGATGCACTTTGAACCCAACCATCCTGGCTATTGAGTTTGTACTCTACCATTATATGTCTCATAGTATCAACATTATTAAAGAAATAGGTGTGTTTACTTTTTGTGTTTATTATGTGCCAGATAGTATAAATGTTGCTTTGGGAATAGGAACTCTTTTTTAATCTTCATAGCTTCTCTTTAGAAGAGGTATTGTTAGGCCCTTTTTATTCTTCGATTGTGTCAGATGAGAAAATTAAGAATTCAGACTGCTGGTTTTTGCTGTGATATACAAAGAGTTTAAAGGTTATTACTCCCTTTCTCACAGAAGAAAATGATGAAAAACAGTAAGTCAACAACTCTTCTTAGATGCATTAGAAAACTACTCACAGAGAAAAATGACACCCCTGAAGACCAGAGAGACAAGCATAGGTAGGGAGTCACAGCTTCCTGGGAGCATCAAACACCACTGGGCCCAGCAAATGGTAGAAGATGGTAAACTGTAATTGGCAATTTCTGGAAGTTCAGTGTGGGCTAGATTTAACTCCCATGAAATAAATACTCCTGGGGATCCAGCCTTAAGGGGCACTGAACATTCAGGTATCTTATCTCTAAGAGCCCCACCTGGTTCTCACAGTAATTATTACAGAAAAGTAAATACCCATCTGCTTCCTCCAGTACCAAGGGAAAATCAATTATTTTGAAATATACCAAGAGCATTCTTTTTTTTTTTTTTTTTTTTGTAATTAACAAAGATTTTAACTCAAGAAAAACACTTTAGAGTGCTGAAACAACCTGGGGAAAGGTAAATACTTGCCTCCAGACTTAAGTTTTCCTATCTCACCCAAGGGAAGGGAAGAAAGAATTGCTGAGAAACACTTATGAAGGTCACAGCCCAGACCACAGGACTGATACTTTTCAGAGGATCATGGACTATTTCCCTTTCTCTCACACCTTACCCCCATAACAGCCTCCAGTAAAAGAGCAGTGGAACACTCTCTTTAAAAGGAGTCTGTCTGGAAACTCAAAAATAACATGGGAGGTAAATACAAGGACACTAGAAGAAACTGAAACTTCAGGTAGACATAAAACCTTACACTAAAGTTCTTTTTTACCTACATATTGTGTCTGGTTTTGAACCAAAACTTTCAGGCATACTAAAAGACAAAAAACAAAATGCAAAACACAGTTTGAAAAGATAGAGCAAATAAAAGAATGAGAATTAGATATGACAATGATTTTGGAATTATCAGACTGGGAGTTAAAATAAGTGTAGTATGCTAAGGTATCTAATGGGAAAGGATGGACAGCATGTAATATCAAAAGCATAGATAGAAACTATAATAAAGAATCACTGGGTGGTGCAGCGGTTTGGTGCCTGCCTTTGGCCCAGGGCGCGATCCTGGAGACCCAGGATCGAATCCCACGTCGGGCTCCCGGTGCATGGAGCCTGCTTCTCCCTCTGCCTGTGTCTCTGCCTCTCTCTCTCTCTCTCTCTGTGTGACTACCATAAATAAAAAAAAATTAAAAAAAAAAAAAAAAAAAAAAAAAAAAAAAAAGAATCAAAAATAAATGCTAGAAATGAAAAACATTGCAATGGAAATGAAGAATGTCTTTGATGGGATTACCAGTGGCTAAATAGACCCAAAGAATGAACCAATGAACTTAAAGATATATCTTTGGGTATTTTCAAACTGAAAAATGAAAGTGAAAAAAGGCAGGGGCAGGGAAAAGTAAAAAAGAAACAGAGTATCCCAGAACACTGTAACAATTTCAGAAGATATAACATATATGTAATGGAAATACCAGAAGAAGACACAGAGAAAGGGACAGAAGAAATGTTGGAAGTAAATGATTGAAAATTTTCCAAAGTTAATGACAGACATAAACTACACATTCAAGAAGCTCAGAAAACATCAAAGAGAATAAATACTAAACAAAACAAAACAAAACTATACACCTAGGCCCATAACTATAAAAAAACAAAGACAAGTCAAAATCATGAAAGAAACCATAAGGAAAAACAAAATAAAACCAAAACAAATAAACAAAAACAAGTTTTTCAGAGAGAAGGAAAATTATATAGATCAGAAACTTGGATCTATATAAAGAAAGGAAGAATACTAAAAAAGGAATAAATGTAAATGGGTAAAATAATTTGTTTTCCTTACACTTAATTGATCTAACAGATATCTATTCAAAATATTAAAGGCAACTATATATTTGGTGATAATAGCTTATGGACCAGTGAAATGAATGACAATGCTATAAGAAATGAAAGGGAAGGAACTGGGAATATCTGTTGTAAGTTACCTGTATTACCCATGAAAATACATAATGTATTCCAGAGTAGATTAGTTGTAAATGTATATGGTAAACATTATGGCAACCTCTGAAATAATTAAAAAATAAAATAGTTATGCTAAGTGATAAGATATGCAATTGTATAAAATGCTTAATTGAAACCAAAGAAAACAGAAAAATAGGAGAAGGCAAAGAGGAAACAAAGAGCAGCAAATAGAAAACAGTTACAAATGTGGTAGATAATATCCAATTATGTGAGCAATGACTTCAAATGCAAGATGCAGCAGTTGAAAGGTAGAGCATCAAAGTGGGTAAAAAATCAAGAAAACCCAAGATATTTTGACAAAGTCTTAGAAAATAACCATACTCTTACCATACAATCCAGCAATAGTACTCTTCCAGTCTATCCAAATTAGTTGCAAACTTACTTCCACACAAAAATATGTAGACAAATGTTTGTATCAGCTTTATTCATAATTTCAAAAAAAACAGTGAGCAACCAAAATATCTTTCAAAAGAAAATGAGCAAACAAAATGTGATACATTCACAAAATGGGATACTATTCAGTGATAAAAAGACATGCGCTGTCAGGCCAAAGAAATACTTGGAGGAACTTCTAATGTGTGTTGCTAAGTGAAAATTCAGTCTGTAATGGAAACATACCATATGATTCCAAATGTAAAAACTATATAGACATTACAAAGTTCTGTGATATACAAGAGTTTGAGGAGAGGGAAGGAGGGATGAATAGGTGGAGCACAGGGGGTTTGTAGGGCAGTGAAACTATCCTGTATGACATGGCAGTGGTAAGTATATGACATACTGCATTTGTCACAACCCATAGACTCATACAACACAAAGAGCGAACCCTAACCTTGATATAAACTAAGGACTTTAGTTGATAATGTATTGATATAACATTGACTGTGACAAATAGGCCATACTAATACAGATTTAATAAGAGGAAATGCTGTGTATGATGAAGAGGGGGTATATTGAATCTCTCTGTACCTTGTCAAGTTTTCTGTCAACCTAAAGCCTACTATCTCTTAATCCCCTTCTCTATTTTGCCCATGTCCCTACTTACCTCTCCTCTAACAACCACCAGTGTGTTCTCTGTATTTAAGAGTGGTTGTATGGTTATATTTGTTTGTTCATTTGTTTTGTTTTTTAGATTCCACATGTAAGAGAAATCATGTAGTATTTGTTTTTCTCTATCTGACTTATTTCCCTTAGCACAACACTTCCTAGGTCCATCTTTGTTGCCACGAATGGAGTATATTATATATATATATATATATATATATATATATATATATATATATACCATTATTTGCACACACCCTTCAGACATCTTCTTTCTTTATTCATCTACTGATGGACATTTGGGTTGCTTACATATCTGGCATATTGTATATAACATTGCAATAAACATAGACCTGCATCTATCTTTTGGAATTAGTGTTTTCATTTTCTCTGGGTAAGTATCAGTAGTGGAATTACCAGATCATATAACATTTCTATTTTTAATTTTTTGAGGAACTTTCAGTTATAAAATAAATGTTAAGGAGATGAAAATTACATCATAGGGAATATAATCAACAAAATTGTGATAAAGTTGTATGGTGGCAGATGATGACTATACTTAATCATGGTGAGAACTGTACAGAATTGTTAATCAATATGTTATAAACATAAAACTATTATGCCATTGCATGTTGATTATACTTCAATAATAAATGCTGAAAAAAGGTCTATTAGTTTAAAAAGAAGATTCTTAAATTAACTTACATGTCCAGTATGTGGCAGAGCCATGATTCTGGCCCAATCCATCCTACTCAAATACTTCTATTTAAAAAAAAATTAACATGTCTTCTAGAATGACATTAAGCCACCTACTAAGGATGATGACTGCTTGGTTATTAGCACACAAGGAAAATACTAAACAGATAGTTATTAGAAGTATTATTTTTTTAAAAAAAGTATTGTTCTTAATATATGATTGACTAACAAAGTAATTTTGAGCAGCATTTACCTGTGTTTTGCCATAATTTTTGAATTGGGTATGTTTCACTCAAAGAACAAGAAGACACTTAGCCTTTTAGAATCTGTGATTCTATAATTAAAAGTATTTGTCCATGAAGGCCTTGAAACTATTTTATGTGGGGATCCCTGGATAGCTCAGTGGTTTAGCACCTGCCTTCGGCTCAGGTCATGATCCTCAAGTCCCAGAATCAAGTCCCACATCAGGCTCCCTGAATGGAGCCTGCTTCTCCCTCTGCCTGCGTCTCTCCCTCTGTCTCTCTCTCTGTATGTCTCTCATGAATAAATAAATAAAATCTTAAAAAAAAAACTATTTTATGTGTTTCTGGTAAATTTCTAGCATATGACTATAATCACACCATCTCTTTTGTCTTCATTAACTAAGAACAGATTTTTTTTCTAAGAGTTTAGCCAGTGTTTGTGTTAGCATATCCCACTGGGCCTTTGATTACAGGCAGATTAAAAATAACATACTATGTAAGGCAGAGACATTATTTTCATCTTTGCAGTATCTCTAAAATGTAAAACACTCCCTGCTTCAAAATAAGGGCTTAAGTTGTTGAATGAGTTTGATTATAGAGTATCTTTCATTTTGATGTAGAAAAATTACTTGACTTGTTCACAAAAGAATGACATTTTACTCTTGAATTTGAGATTTAACCCAATTCCAACCTTTAAATGTGGGACAATTGTAGATGGAAGCACAGAGTTATTTGAGTTTTTATTTCTGGAGTTTTTTGTTGTTGTCTTCCTTTGTTTCTGGCTAAATAACAGTTGGGCCAACTAAGTGCAGTGTAGCCTAGGTAAGAGGTGTAAGCCCAAGCTTCCTTGGAAAGATTGCTCTCTCTCTCTCTCTCTCTCTCTCTCTCTCTCATTCTTTCACTATATAACCAAGTACTCCACATGGCACATTGAGAAGTCATCAATACTATAAAAATAGGCAGCTAATGTATTGGAGTTCAAACAAGAAGTAATTAAGAGTTGGAAGGACTGTCCCTAATGTACTTTTTCCCTGTTTCATAAGTAGGGCTTTTTCCCCTCCATCTGTATAAGCACACTTTAACTTAATGAATATTTGTTATTTTCATTTCTATGCAAATATTTGGACAATCTGACATAATATTTATTCAACAAACATTTGTATTAATTTATTCAATAGTGTTTATTAGAGTTATCTACTTTTTGCTACTGCTTTGAATACTGAATGCCAATAGATATAGAAAATGGAATTAGGTGAATATTGATATAAGAAACAAGACTCACAGCTGGGAATAATTTCTTCCCTTCTTCCAATCAAAATTTAAACAATTGGAAAGAAAACACGATAGTAAAACAACTTAATCATTGCATTCTGTTGCTCAGATTAATGGAATTTAACCTATTACTAGAAAACTAATATTAGTATGGTTGGGCTCAAGCATTAGATTGGTACCACTTTGGAGATGACAATTGTCATTTTTGCCTAGTAATTGATACTGGAAGTCTGAATAACCATCTGCACATGACAAAATCACTGTCCTTATAGAAATAATGAAAGGTGAAATGTAAATCCCCTGGGGTTTACATTAAAATTGTTATCTTTTCATTCATTCTTAGTTATGCTAAAAAACAGTCAAGTAATTGACCATTTTCCCCAAAATAATTTTTTTATGGCTGCCTTTTCCTGTATTCTCGAATTAAATGTACTATCCCAAGTATTGTGGTTTTCAATCTTACTTCCTCTAAGATCTTACAGTCTGGATGACCATAAAAATGGCATAATCACAATTTGTACAGTGGCAATTTTGTCATTACTTGCAGAATGGCAATAAATATATAACTTGTTTTTGTTCCAAAGAATAAGTAGGCAGCTATAAAAGAGAGGTTTTTATCTTCTGCTCATTTTAGTTCTGTGTGAATAAAAGCTTCCAGAATAATACCATGTACCCTTTTAACATCACAGACTGCCACCTACTGGAAGATAAACTAAATATCTAAGACACCTGTGAAAACACAATATTTATCTTGTTGAATACACACACACACACACACACACACAAATTGAAGAGAAAAAAAATTGGTATGCTTTATGCAAATAATAATTGGTCTGCTTATTTCTAGATTATGTTTTAAATACAAGAACTTTTCATAGCAAACCAGAAAGGGATTATACTCTACACATTAGAAAAAATAGTTCTTGACCTGCAAATCAATAGATAGGAAAAAAGTTTTACTAAGGTAAACAAACCAGAAATACATTCAGAAAGAGGTGTTTCCCTCTAAAAATGCTATTACATCCATTGATTTAATCTGCCAATGGCTCAGTTACATCATATTCTGGATTGCCTTAAATCTGTCACCTACATTCCCCAGGCAATATTGAAGCCAAAACAGTTGGGAGAAGAACCTAGGAAACCACATGATTATTAGTGAAGAAAAACAACTGTCCAAACAAGTTAAATAAGTCTAAATAAGTTAAAGTAAGTTAAAATTAATCTTACTTTTCTTGACTATATATATATATCTCAACCTTCTAGTAATTAATTATAGGATTCTTATAATGCATGTTATGATACAAAAATAAACGTATTTTTTTTCTCATTTGTCATTATTGACATGCTGTTAGAAAACCAGAAATGAAAGTTGAGATATTGTTAAACCAGGGCCTTGCACAAATGGGGGCTTTCTGTACAAATTAAACATAAAACAAGTATGAGGCACTATGTGTATTTCACTATCCTTACTTCCTCCTACTTCTGAATAAAAGTGAATAAAAACTGGTAAAACTAGTAAGATCCACAGAGGCAACAAGAAGACCACATTTAAGTTCAACTAATGTTATCACCTCGCCCTTACCTATCCATCTGGGAAAGCCTGAAGGACTGACTCAAAAGGCAGCTCCAGGAAGTGCAGAAAATGCAGAGAAGCAAGTGAATGCTGCCCTGAGCTTTCTTCCAGTGGTGGAAATGGAAAATCATGGCTTGCTTGTGTGAGATCAATGCCAATCTCACACAAGGAAAAGCTTGGTCTGATTCAGTTCTGCACAGTTCCCTGTCTTGAGTAATGAAACTGAAGTCTAAATTTAGCAAACAAACAAAACACCTGTGCTACAAACCTCTTCATGGTAAAACAAAATTTTACGTAATCCCTGGAAATATATTTCTATAGAACAAAATTCTTCTTGAGGACAGAGACTATGTTTAGATCTTTATACCTATAATGTCTAGCTCAGAGTCTAGTGCATATAAGTGCTTAGTAAATGTTTATTAAATCAGTGACCACTTTTGAGTCACAAGGCTTTTTGGTGAAAAAGTTTTCTTATTCTATAAACTGGGAATGGCTCCCCACTCCTATAAATAACTGAACAACAAAAAAATATTTTTACTCCAGACAAAAATCTGGAAAAACTGGGACAGGCATACTTGTTTGTCCTTTTCTAATTTTAAGACTGTATGTGAAAACAAAAGTAGGACTACCATAAAGATTTTCTCTACCTGGAAGCTGCATTTGTCTAGTTGGCCATGGACATCATGATATAGTGCTCTTTGTAACTGTATGGTGGGGCAGTGATGGATCTGGAATTATTAGTGAGCCTTCTCCAGTTGCATAGACCTGTCAGTTCCTTGAACACACTCCACTTACCTGCCTTTGGATCTCTGCAAATGCGTTTCCCTTTGCCTAAAGTCATTGTATCCCAGATTTTCTTAAATTCATTTACTTTCTGAAACTCACTCTCTGTACTTCTTTTCAAATATATTTAGAGACATTAGTATTAGCAATGTATATTTCTTTCTTATGGGATCACTCAAAATATTTGAAAGATGCTAATAAGAATTCAAACTATCCATGTATTTTTGCATTCTCAGGTTTAGGCAAAACTCTTCAGTCTAGTAGTTTTCATTTAGAAACATAATAGAATTCAAATTCATTTCTCAATGTATACATGATGCGTTTGTATTTTGGCCTAGTCCACATTATTGGAATAAAAAATAATACTGTTTTTAAGCACTTCACAATCTACAGGTGGATAATTTGCAATTTTTCCTGTGTTTATGTGTGTGTGTGTGTGTGTCTTTTTAGATGTATTATATATGTATTTAATTAGAGAGAGAGAATATGAGTGGGAGGAGGGGCACAGAGAGAGGGTGAGATTCTCAAGCAGAACTTGATGTAGGGCTCAATCCCAGGACCCTGAGATCATGACCTGAGCCAAAATGAAGAGTTGGACACCTGACTGAGCCACCCAGGCACCTCTGTGTGTGTGTGTTTTAAAATAAAGCCAAAACCTACTGGAAGGTCATTTTATGGTGAGATTGAAACATAAAATTGTCATTTTTGTGGTACTTAAAATTCTATCAACAGTTTCATATGCTTAACCTAATACTTATAAACAAAATTGGCTCTTAATTTTCAGTTAAGGATACATTTATATTTTTAACTTAAAAAATTTTCTGTTAAATGGCAGTGCATTAATAATTTTCATGTGATAGTGAGCCAGTTCTGTTACCTAAATGGCATATTTTCTGGTCCCTTCTAGGCCTGGTATTTATTAGTCTGTGACTGTGATAATTTGTAATAAACAAACATAATCAGTAAGAGAAAAGATATGAATTTTTTATATATGTATGCATGCTGTCATTTAGACAAACAGTTATATGAGATATTCTAAGTAAAAAGTCTTTATTTTGCTTTACTTTTTAAAAAGAAAAAATGATCTTCCTTTTATCTGATATTCTAATTTCCCAATCTATACAATCTCTATAGACTGTGTTTAAGACATGCTTTCCATAAAATATGTTACTTTAATCTCTGGTATTTTCTTTTCATATTTGCAATTAAACTCTCTACATTATATTTTCTAAAGGACTATTAATGTCTTAATGCCTCTGAACAAATATTTTCCAATATATCATATCTTATGATTTCGTTACAAGCATTTATAATAAGGAATAGACAAGCAGAACTCATCCTCCCAGATTAAATACAAGAATGAAGGTAGAGAAGCTTATTAAAATGCTCAACGTGGATGGAAGTGTGAAAACAGAGAATAGGATCATGTCCACATATTCAAACAGGGTTTACAGGCTCTGTAAATGCTCAATGCTCACAGAGCATTGAGGAGCCCTGGTATTGTGGAGTTGGAAAAGGACTGACATGTTATCTGGTCTCATTCATCTTTCTCAGAGCTGAAGCAAGTTAATTCCAGACAAGTCAAACAATCTTTCTGGAGCTCTTGGACACATCCATCAGTATACGAGCTCTACATTATTAAGTCAAAGTTCTTTTTTAGGGAAAACTGGGATTTTATTTGTAGGAAACAAAATTGAAATCAAAACCAGAAAGCAAAGAACCATAAAAATCAAACATAATTTTGTCACTGAAAATTTCCCTGTTTTGCTGTTGAACCGACATTAATTTTTAATGGGTTTATTTCAGTCAGTCCAGACTGCACTCAGTTAAACCTGAACAAGCTTCACTTCCCAGTGAGTAAAGATTTTTCAAACCTACAATAATAGCAAGTAGGAAAAATAGGAATGCCATCAGCATTTATTAAATAGATTACATGGCATTAATTAGAAAATTGTTATAAGTCAACTACTAAATGGATAACCTTTGTATCATTACCATGATTTGCAAGTCAAAGTCTTTACTTGAGGCTGTGAAGAAACCTCTTAAGGCTAGGATAATAAAGTGAAATATTTCTATAAGAACCATCAATGTGTCATGAATGATTGAAAGCAATTAACAATGGATTTGCTTTGCAAAAATATTTTTTTTTAATTTTTATTTATTTATGATAGTCACAGAGAGAGAGAGAGAGAGAGAGAGAGAGAGAAAGAGGCAGAGACACAGGCAGAGGGAGAAGCAGGCTCCATGCACCGGGAGCCCGACGTGGGATTCGATCCTGGGTCTCCAGGATCGCGCCCTGGGCCAAAGGCAGGTGCTAAACCACTGCGCCACCCAAGGATCCCAGCAAAAATATTTTTAAAAATATTTTATTTATTTATTCATGAGAGAAACACAGAAATATAGGCAGAGGGAGAAGCAGGCTCCCTGCAGGGAGCCTGATGTTGGACTTGATCCCAGGACCCCAGGATCACGACCTGAGCCAAAAGCAGACGTTTAACCACTGAGCTACCCAGGTGCCCCTACAAAAACATTTTAGAGGATTGCAAAGTACAAACAAAATAAAGTCAAGCAAATTATTTTTAATTGATCAGATTGGATTGCATTTGATTGTAAATGAAGAAATGTAAATAGCAAATAGTAAAACAGATCAGATCTAAAACTAATTTCTTTTGTTGTATTTTATCTGTATTTGTATAAAATGACTTTAATCATTTTTATTATGACTCTTGTATGACCACCATATCCACTTAACATAGTGAGGTTATCAGATAATGAAAACCAAGACAATGTTCCTATTGATCTTTGAAACAAAAAATAATAATGACATATAAGAGGTGCACGTTTTTTATCAGATTATGTTCTAGGCCTAATAGAGTTGAACCCCGGGCCTTAATATTCTCACAATAAAGATGAATATGGATGCTTCTCAGGCCCAGTAGACTCAGAAAGAAGACACAAATCTATAGAAGGAGAGATCAGGATGGCTGCTATTAGTACCCTGAGAAGATGCTAACGTCATCCTGCAGCTGGTTCTTCTCCCCGACAGAACACTGTTATCTCCAGTGAGTCTTCCAAAAGACCATACATAAACTACAAGGTCAAACATTTTGCTTTCTGTTTGAGAAGCTTTACATTTGGAGTTCACTATTTATTAATCTATTGGTTGATTGCATTTTACTTAGAATTTATTATGGTTTTTCTGTGAATCTTTATATGTGATCATTTTTGAAGAACAAAAAAAAAACGCAGTGTTCCAGTTTAGTATGACTCATTACGAAAAGTACACATAGGGGATCCCTGGGTGGCTCAGCGGTTTGGCGCCTGCCTTTGGCCCAGGGCACAATCCTGGGGTCCCAGAATCGAGTCCCATGTCGGGATCCCTGCATGGAGCCCGCTCCTCCCTCTGCCTGTGTCTCTGCCTCTCTCTGTCTCTGTGTCTATCATGAATAAATAAATAAAATCTTAAAAAGAAAAAGAAAAGTACACATAGACTAGTGGGTTAAAACAACACATTTGTCTCGTGCTGTATTAGCCAGGGCATGTTGAAGTCTGGCCTCTGTGCTTATCTAAAGGCTCATTTACTCATTAGTAGGATATACCAGTATGGCCTGTCTATGTGGCCCGAGCATCCTCACAACATTGTGAATATATTCCAAGGGTAAGTGGCCTGACAGAAGCCAGAGAGACTGAGAGAAAGACAGAGAGAGGGAAAGAACAAGGATGAAGCCACAGTGCAGTTATAATGTAGTCTTGGAAAGCATGCAGTGTTACCTCTGCCTCATTCTGTTCCTTGAAGCCGTCCCTACACTGTCACCCAGTTTCAAGAGCAGTGGAAATGGACTCCACCTTTTTTGATGGATGGTGGCAGGGTTCTAGAGGAGCACATGGGAACAGAAATACTGTTGTGATCATTCTAGATGATACCACATTCTGCCCTTTGGCCACCACAATTCCAAACGTTTTTCACATACAAAATACACTCTATTCTTCCCAAAACTCTGAAAAAGTTTCATCTCATTATTGCTCCAGGATAAGATTTAAACATCCAGCTCAGACCTAGGTGCATATAAAGCTCCCCATGTTTGATTTCTTGAGCATAGCACCTCTGGTTCTAAAGAAGGTTGCTTTGTATTGTTGCTTCGAATTATACCCAACCCATATTCATATGTTGAAGCCCTACCTCCCAGTACTTCAGACTATGACTGTATTTGCAGATAGGTTTTTAAGAGGTGATTATGTTAAAATAAGACTGCTAGGGTGGGCCCTTATCCAAGGAGATTAAAGGAGATTAAAACACAGACATGTACACACACAGAGGGAAGACTGTGTGAAGACATGAAGATGGCAGCCATCTGAAAGCCAAGGAGAAAGGTTTCAGGAGAAAGCAAATGTGCTGGAACCTTGATCTCAGACTTCTGGCCCCCAGAACCTTAAGAAAATAAATTTGTTGTTTAATCACCCAGTCTGTGGAATTTTATTATGGTAGTCCTAGTAAACTAATATAATTTTGCATCAAGAAGACAAGTTATCTTCTCCTCATCCACAACCGTTATACTTTGGTGGAACAGGAATAGACTGGGCATGAACCTCCTCCTGTTCAAGCAGGGGGGATATTAGAGACCCACAGCTATCATTGCTCATAGTAATTCTGAAGGCCAGCAGGGCAAACATTGTCAGTTCCTTAATTAGGGCTCAGTTTCAGTGCCTGGGTATGAACCACTTGGCTCTTGACTTTGCCCTTTGGGATTTTGACTCTTTTCTGTGATCTTGTTTCTTACTTCTGACCTCTTGGCTCTGCCCTGTGGGATCCCAGTTCTGCCTTTTGGAATCTTGGGTTTGCCCTCTAAATCATACTGCCAGTGTATCATACCTGGGAAGTTAAAATATGTATTGGTTTATAGGAAATTGAGTGTATTTTAATATATACCCAATATTCACATGTATATTCAATATATATGTTTAACTAGAAATTGCTAGGAGATATTCATTTATAATTTATGCTTACTTATTATATAATTGACTTATCAAGATAAAAAAAAAGTCAAAGAATGTTATTTTTCCAATTTTTAAGATATTTCATATAAGATTGTTTTCTTGGATTTCAGTGTTACATTATGGTACACTTTTCTACATATATATGTGTGTGTATTGTGTGTGTGTGTATATGTATATGTGTATATATATATATAATATCTATATATATAAAACTTCTTAAATTTTTAATTTTTTTTTTTTAGAGAGAGAGAGAGAGAGCACATGCATGTGAGTGGGGAAAGGGCAGAGGAAGGGAGAGAATCATAAGCAGGAATGGAATTTTATGTTATTTCCAGAAGACCTATGACGTATTAAACAGATATCTATGATGTATTAACCACAGACAAGTAGGCATTTCCTTCTAGCTAACATCAATAAATGACATTAGACATAGTTGTTCTGTATTGGTACTTGTTAGACTTCGACCTAGAATCCATTGATTCTGAGCAAGTGCTCAGAATTATCAATAGATTCTGGGTTGAAGTCATTTATTGAAATTAGACTTCCATTTTGCTACTCATCATATCAAATCATATAATAATAAGGCACAATTGAATTAAAATTGAATATTTAACATACTACCAGTAAAGTCAACGAAATCCAGTTAATGAAATTAAACCCAATTATATTTGGTAAAGTAAGAGAGTTAAACTATAGCAAAGATGGTTAAAATTAACTGAATGGAAAAAGATACCAAACAAATGCAGATAAAATGAAAGAGGGGTTAAAAATATCAACTAAGAAAGTATATCTGAATAAAAAGCAGTATGAAAATAAATTTTAGGGTTGCCTAAGTGGCTCAGTCAGAAGAGACTCCCAACTCTTAATTTTGGCCCAGGCCATGTTCTGAGGGTCATGGAATCAAGCCCTCTATTGGGCTCCGTGCTGGGCATGGATCCTGCTTATGATTCCATATCATAATGGAAACATACAAAATTGAAAATATACTAAACTGTGAGCTCCTTGAGGGTAAGGACCACACATTGTTCATCTGTGTATCCCTTGAACCATTCTAGTGCTTAGTCCATAACTTATTGAACAAATATGCCTTCCTTCCTTCATTCATTAGAAGAAAGTATGAAGTTATAGGTCCCTGCAAGAGTTTTCAATTGAATTGAGGGGTTTCTCTGGCCTTTGGAAGGTATATATATTCCAAATGTTAGAGTGAACTCCAGAGTCCTTCCCATCCACTCTCACCGGATCAAAAGGGTCCCCTTCTCATTCTTTCTCCTTTAGGAGAGATGGAATGATGCTTTCTCCTGTGTAGAATAGAATGGAGAAAGTCCATGTTCTTCATCACTTGCATATGAGTGTCCAGCTACTAATGTAGGACATTTGGCTTGGTTTTTGTTATGCTGCCCTAAGGGTATAAAGTCTGAGGCAAGAAGAAACAATGCACTTAATATTTACTATAAGGTAATTAATCAGAAATCTGTCAGATTCAGAATACCTTGTGTGCTCATCCAGAATAAAACTAATGAAGATGAATATTAAGTGCCCCACAAGTCTATAATAAATGTGGCAAATATAAATAGCACCCTATGGAATTAAGATAAACAGCTCTTACACTGATTTTTTTTTTCTTCCTCAAAGGAGGGAAAATAAAGGCAAAAGGCAATCTTTCTATACTTCCATCATCATGTCTACCCTGTGGGCATCTGGTATAGATTAAGTTTTGCCTTTTAATAATATTGCTAGGCTAGGACTTTGTAGGAAGCCTCTCAGTACACTTCCTATACATGTATATTATTACAACTATCACCCCTGAGGATTTAAACCTAATTTCATTCTTTAGTATGTATTGCTTAACTATTATAGGTATGACATCAAAAGAGATATTACATAGTATATAATAACTTGAAAAAGTCCCCACATAGAGGTTTTAATGCTTCTAACCTGTGTAGTTATTTAAAAGGTGATGAATAAAGCTCTTAAGAACAAAGAAAGTTTATAGTAAAATGTTGAATGTATGGTAAAGCCTGTAAATTGGCAGTATTTTCTGTTTTTTTAAGGGTCAAGTGCAGAATGAACATTTATTTTTAACTGCATTTAGCCATTGAGGTATGTTTGTATGTGTGCACATCTACAGTGTGTTCTTTCGTATCATTTATTGATAATGCTCTAAGGCCTGAAACTGTCCTTTTCTTTCACACAAGGTAAACTTTAGCCACAAAATCCATGTTCAGTATACAACAGAAGTGATGCTTTCAGTAGAAATGTGAATGAGTGAAGAATTGTTACATCAAAGTGAAAAAAATATCTGAGAATGCAAAGATGAAAGACTTCAGTCATGAATCACATGCTCCTAGTGTTTAGTATTTTAACTGGTCCCAAAGAAAACCCATGGCACTTTGGAAGAACTAATTGGTAGTGTGTATCTGATGCTCAGAGAGAGGACATATAAGTCCTCAGCAGGGAGTGGGCCTATCTAGGAAGGACAGACTATGAGTGAAAAATGCACTCAATGATTGCCAAGGCAGGATTTTCCATTTCAGGGAACTCTGTCCCCTCTTGTCCTTATCCAGAAAGCTCCATTTGTCTGTTTTCACTGCATTCCTGCTGATACAAACCACCTTTATGGGTTTTTATTAAAGAAAGCTGTGACTTTTCCCCTTAAAAGTTATAGAGTTCTTTAAACAGCTTAAGCAGGAGCAAACAGTCACAGACCTACCATTTTATTAAAAGGAACTATTGACTCTGCAAACTGAAACATGGCCAAGCTTCCTTTAAATTAGATTCTATCAAAAAGCTTGGCAACATTGTCATACCTGGCCTGGAATACTCTGTATACTGGAATATTCTGAATAATACTGGAATACTTCATATAATATTAATAATAATTCCTTTCCTATTTTGTTTATGATACACTTTTTAAAGATTTTATTTGTTTATTTATTTGAGAGAGAGAGGGCAGGGGAGGAGAGGGGGGAAAGGGTCAAGCAGACACTATATTGTGTGAGGAGCTGGACTCAGGGCTCGATCCCACAACCCTGTTGTGACCTGAGCCAAAACCAAGGGTCGAAAGCTCAAATGACTGAGTCACTCAGGCTCTCTGTTTATGATACTTCTTATGGTCAAGAATCATATTTTCTTTGTATTGTGTCACTACTGAATCTTGCATGCAGTGGTTAAAAATGAATTAGTGGTAGTTATATGTTTCATCTTGTCCTGGTAACCTGTAAACAAATTTTGCAAACTCAGGGTTGGCCTAATCATATCTTCTGGGTTTTTTTAGGATTGTATTTATTTATTCATGAGGGACACAGAGAGAGAGAGAGAGGCACAGACACAGGGAAAAACAGGCTCCATGCAGAGAGTCCAACACAGGACTCGATCCCAGGTCTCCAGGATCACACCCTAGGCTGAAAGCAGAACTAAACCACTGAGCCACTTGGGCTGCCCCATATTTTCTGTTATATTAGTTTTCTATTGTTGTATAATAGATTACCAGAAATTTAGTGGCTTAAAACAGCATTTATTACCACACTTTCCATGCATCAGGAGACCAAGCATGGCTTAGCTGGATCCCTGGTTCAGGATCTTACAAAGCCACAATCAAGGTGTCACACTGCATCCTTTCTGGATCTTGGGGCTTCTTCCCAACTTACATGGCTGTTGGCAGAATTTAGCTCCTCGCAGTTGGAGCACTGAAATCCCCATTCTCTTTCTGGCCAGAGTGAAACAATTACATGTGAAATCAGCACACAGAAATGTATGCCTAGTGTGTAAAATTGGACTACAAGTTGGATGTTATTAAGCCTCTTGAAAGTGGAAGGATATACGGAAATGTAATTAGATCTAATACTCAAATATCTTTTAATAAAAGAAAGCCTGCCATTCTTGAGAAGTATATGTTATTTTCAACAGGGAGACTGGAAGTCTTAAAGTCATGGAAGAAATTAAAATGCGAGGCTGTTGATTTTCAACACCTTCACTATTTCTCTGAAATCATGCTGCCTTACAGAGAATTTTAGTTCAAATATTTCATTTTGCAAATGAAGAAACAGAAAACTAAAAGCTTTGAGAGTTGAGGAATTTAGATCTCATTTTTAAGTATTATTTTTCTTATTAATTAGATTACCAATTTTAATCAAAATAATATGCTTACATCTCTAATTTATGATGTATGATGATAAGGTGCTATCAAGTGAAGGAAGAAAATTGAAGTTATTTATATTGCCTCCTCATGCTGCCCACTACCTCTGTCCAATCTGAGAACTCTTATTTTGGATTCTAAGGTACTCTTCAATATACTTCTTTACATACTCCCTTTCATTATATCCTCACTTGCTTTATGTGAGAAAGGATGCATGAAAGATAAAATGTGTAAGTCCTTTAAGATCCCAAAATGTTTTTGTTCTGTCTTAGTTGAAGGATTGTTTGCACACATTTTGCCTCAGAGCTTACTCCATTGTCTTTTAGCATCATTGCGGCTGCTGAGCAACCTGACCCCCCAAATGTTTCACCTTCACTTGAAGAATCAATTGACCTCAATCGGTGGGATTCCTATACTGTATGAATGAAGAGGTTTTATTTTAAGACAAGAGTATCTTCATTTTTAGCCTTACCTATCATGAGAATAAATTTAATCTGGTCTTTGAAAAAGCTTCTGATTATCTGTCTGGAGTTAATCACAGCTTTTAGGCTACTTGATCTCAGGGTTCAGGTGTAACTGCTGGTTCTGAACTCAGAGAGTTGTCCAGCCCCAGAGGAATAGTCCACCCACAGCATTTCATGCAATTTTATCATATTTTATTTTAAGCTATAGTTCCACTACTGTCAAAATTATTCCACCTCTTTTTTTCTGTCTTTTAGTGTTTTTGGGAATTGCCCTTGCCATGCTAATTCTTTATCTTTGTGCTGTCCTCATTGGAGAGGCTTAGTTTTCCCACACTTGTATATGAGGGTATGTCTGAGGGGTTGAAAGTCAAATACCTGCTCAGTTCACCACACTGAAGGCACTATCTAAAGTCTTTTTAAGCCAAACTACTGGATTCATCTTCCTAGGAAAGTGTGAAATCAGCCCAAAGAAGCACAGCAGGCTTCTGTCAGCCTGGGTTTCTGTCTTCCCTCATGAATCTCAAATAAAGAAGCAGAGATCTGAGTGCTGCTGTAGACAGAACCAGGGATTTATAGTCCAAAAGAAATGTATAATTCTACCATAAAAATAACTGCAGTGTTACATTGGGCAAATGTTCTGTACTCGCTGTGTCTGTTTCTTTATCTTCATAAGTAGAAATAACTCTTATGAGAACTCATTAAGATGGTGTTTGTACAGTGCCAGACCCTACTGGTCCCCAGCCATCCAAACACTTTCGCACAATTTAGGGTCCCCTATGAGCCAGTCCCCGCTCTGCTTTTCCTGTCTTAGTGAATCATTGTGCTCGTGTTATCTTCAGACTCACCCTGCTAGGCCTGTAGCATGTGCACTTTCTCATCTCTGGACAGCCTTACCTCCAGATGCAGCTTGAGAAGCTGCTCTGCCTATGAGATTTGGTTTCACCTTCTCATTTGGATTGCTCATGTCCACTACCATATCCGTCATACTCTGCGTCCAGGCTGTTACCTGTTCCCCTTGGCAAGCAGGGTACAGGGCTCTGTAAACGTGTCCCCATCACAGCATGGCTCACACCGCTGGATAATTGTTTTTCTTTCTTTGGTCTCCTTAGTCAACACTGTCAGAGGACAGGGATTTAGTCCTCTACAATTCTGTATTCCTGTGTCTGTTGTTATCCAGGCATGCAGAAATCAATCAATAAGTGCTAAGTTAAATTGAATTGAAATGAAAGACTAAGTATACATATTGTTTCTTAGACAAGCTTTATTACTACTTTGAAGTGATGTGAATTCTCAGAACATCAGACACTTTCATGTTCTAGGGGAAGCTCAAAATTACATTCCAAAATCAATATAAATGCTCCTGGCATTAGGGAATTATCACTATTCCTCCTAACACCAAGTTGAATAGATTTTATGTTATATTAACATCATTCTCTGTGGAATAAGACTGGGCCTAAGAAGAAATTCACTATCCTTGATGTCGAGGCAGGTTTAATGCCGTCATCTCTTGATTGTTCTTGTCAGTACACTCATATTTTTTAATAATAAATTTATTTTTATTGGTGTTCAATTTGCCAACATACAGAGTAACACCCAGTGCTCATCCCGTCAAGTGCCCCCCTCAGTGCCCGTCACCAATTCACCCCACCCCACACCCTCCTCCCCTTACACCACCCCTAGTTTGGTTCCCAGAGGTAGGAGTCTTTATGTTCTGTCTCCCTTTCTGATATTTCCCACACACTTCTTCTCCCTTCCCTTCTACTCCCTTTCACTATTATTTATAATCCCCAAATGAATGAGAACGTATAATGCTTGTCCTTCTCCGATTGACTTACTTCACTCAGCATAATACCCTCCAGTTCCATCCATGTTGAAGCTAATGGTGGGTATTTGTCGTTTCTAATGGCTGAGGAATATTCCATTGTATACATAAACCACATCTTCTTTATCCATTCATCTTTCGATGGACACCGAGGCTCCTTCCACAGTTTGGCTATTGTGGACATTGCTGCTAGAAACATCGGGGTGCAGGTGTCCCGGCGTTTCATTGCATCTGAATCTTTGGGGTAAATCCCCGGCAGTGCAATTGCTGGGTCGTAGGGCAGGTCTATTTTTAACTCTTTGAGGAACCTCCACACAGTTTTCCAGAGTGGCTGCACCAGTTCACATTCCCACCAACAGTGCAAGAGGGTTCCCTTTTCTCCGCATCCTCTCCAACATTTGTGGTTTCCTGCCTTGTTAATTTTCCCCATTCTCACTCGTGTGAGGTGTGATCTCACTGTGGTTTGGATTTGTATTTCCCTGATGGCAAGTGATGCGGAGCATTTTCTCATGTGCTTGTTGGCCATGTCTAGGTCTTCCTCTGTGAGATTTCTGTTCATGTCTTTTGCCCATTTCATGATTGGATTGTTTGATTCTTTGGTGTTGAGTTTAATAAGTTCTTTATAGATCTTGGAAAAGAGCCCTTTATCTAATACGTCATTTGCAAATATCTTCTCCCATTCTGTAGGTTGTCTTTTAGTTTTGTTGACTGTATCCTTTGCTGTGCAAAAGCTTCTTATCTTGATGAATTCCAAATAGTTCATTTTTGCTTTTGTTTCTTTTGCCTTCGTGGATGTATCTTGCAAGAAGTTACTGTGGCCGAGTTCAAAAAGGGTGTTGCCTGTGTTCTCCTCTAGGATTTTGATGGAATCTTGTCTCACATTTAGATCTTTCATCCATTTTGAGTTTATCTTTGTTATGGTGCAAGGAGTGGTCTAGTTTCATTCTTCTGCATGTGGATGTCCAGTTTTCCCAGCACCATTTATTGAAGAGACTGTCTTTCTTCCAGTGGATAGTCTTTCCTCCTTTGTCGAATATTACTTGACCATAAAGATCAGGGTCCACTTCTGGGTTCTCTGTTCTGTTCCATTGATCTATGTGTCTGTTTTTGTGCCAGTACCACACTGTCTTGATGACCACAGCTTTGTAGTACAACCTGAAATCTGGCATTGTGATTCCCCCAGCTAAGGTTTTCTTTTTAAAAATTCC